>NC_140938.1:129238357-129838357 GCF_014529385.1 Adiantum capillus-veneris | reverse complement strand
AGCTAAAGGGTTTTTTATTCTTTGGGGTCCTTTTACCTTTAGCACCCTCAATCCTCTGCCTAAATCACTCCAGGATTAGCCGTAGTCTTCCAACCGCCCTCTTCCTTATTCGACCCTTCTCATATCACTACAATCACTCCCTAGATATAAGATTTAATCTTCTTTTGTACTCCCTATATATAGGGACATCCGGTTTGTATCTTTGTGAGTGTTTTTACCAGAAGTTTAATATATTGCTAATTAGTTCTCATGCCTTGAATTATTCTCTATCAATGCTATTAGTCAAATACATTTTAGAGCCACTAGAAAATGATTCTTTGGTTGGCCTACGAGCAATGTGGGCTAGGGCTAGAGACCGTCCAGTGGCCAGCCATGTGTCTAGTGGCCAAACTCACCAAAAACTTCCCTAGGCCACCAGCATAATATATTTTTAATTGCCCATAAGTTGCCTGGGCTAGATATTTTCCAGTAGCACCAGATATGTGGTGGCCATACGATGGCCTTGGCTTGTGGATATATACAACATGATGTGGATAGAAGATAGAGTCTTTCCATACACTTGTCTTGTGTGAGAGTCCATTGTGTGTCACATTTGGAAGCACATGCCTTGCACTCTTGGGCACTAGCCTTTGGGGCACTTCACCTTAGTTGTCTAAGATTGGGCCTATAAACCTTGTACTCGTATTGTGTAGTTACATTGTGATTTAGTTGTGTCATGTACCTTTGCAAACACTAGACTTTGCATTGCACCTCAACCTCTACATCCCCATTAAACCTTGTTGTGTAATTGTGGATTGAGCAGAGTTGGCCACATCCAGACTAGTCTTTGTATGGTCATTTGGTTATATACAGGGTGTTGCCTGCGAGGACTTGTGGTTGTCTGGGCTATTGTTTTCAATTCTTGTTTTAGCTCTTTGTTCCATTCTATTTCCATGTTTTCACATTGTCCGTTGGTTTGAGCTAGCTTGTCAGTTCGCATGCATATTGCATCAAGAGCACCCCACCACTAGAGAGTACTGTGCACTATTCCCATCTACACATGGTTTGTCTTCCATACATATTTCCAATGATAGATGTCAACCATAACTAATGCACTCCCAGTGAAGGAAAATTACTTTTCAAGTGCATTTTGTGCCTCTTCTGGTGTTTGTGTTTGAAAGCGTTGGTGCAATGATCTTTGTTGCATTTTCCCAAGTTGGCGCTCGGAAGAAACACTGCTGCTTGGTATTGTATCTCCTTGCGCATCTTGTTTTTTAGTGTTCAGTGGTGTCACCTTAGGATTATCATGAATGGTATTCAACTCAAGCTGCTCTTGGCATGCATCCACAACAAAGTTTTCTACCCAATGTCTCTTGACACCCTTCTTCATGAGCTCTTCTCTCAAACGCTTTGCAACAACTGCAGGTGCCTATGGATTATCACATTTGCGACAACTCTTTGTAAGGCTATCCAAAAAATGGTCCCTATATATGGAACCCCATGTGATTTTGTGGTGAATCATAATTTACATTGCCCCACAAACACACACATGCACACATACACATATGGAGTGACAATATATAGCTCTCCTAATGGCTTCAAAAAAACTATATTCACTACCTAGATAGTGCAAGGATAAACTCTAAAGAGAAGAAACACTAAATGAAAAATAAGCAAAAGAAAAACACATATGTATCAATGTGCAATCGAACATCTCTTTTTATATGGACACAAAATTCTTTTGAATTTTCATTTTCGTGGTCTTTTCATTTCTTGAACTCACCCTTCACTTATGCACTCAAGATGTTTTGAAAGACTTTTCATATTTTCAAGATTAGGAATATCTAATTGCCAATGACTTTTTTTTTTTTTAAATCACTACCTACACGGTGCAAAGACACTCTTAAGAGAAGAAAATGTTGACCTACATACCACTTCTGTCGACATTTTGGTCCATTGATTGCATTAATAGCTGAAGGCATAAGAACTAAATATTTTGCAAAAACAATTCTCTACTTTTTAATATATATTAAAACAAAAAACTTCATTTAAAAATAAATCAAATTTACACATTATTTGATTTGTAATGCACTCTCTATCTGACATCATGCATAAAACATAACTGTTAGAGTAATCCCAACTTGTGGCACCATGTGGGAAAGCCCTCTAGCCACCTAGGAAGAGATAATTGATGAGATGATCCAATAGAAAAAGGATGAAATCCATCTAGCCAATGATTGTCTATATAGAGGCTACTTTTTAATCAATCAATTGCACTTTGAGTCCTATAATTGTGTATATACTCTCTCTCTTACTCTCTCTCTCTCTCTCTCTCTCTCTCTCTCTCTCTCTCTCTGCTCTTGCTTCTGGCATAAGCTAACCCTAATCACCCTCTCTCTCTCTCTGCTCTCTCTCTCTCTCTCTCTCTCTCTCTCTCTCTCTCTCTCTCTCTCTGCTCTTGCTTCTGGCATAAGCTAACCCTAATCACCCTCTCTAACCCTAACCTTACACCATGGTTAAGCTAAGGCTTCACCTTGCATAGCCTAATGCTAATCATTGGTGATTAGGGAGTATTCTTCCGCATCCACTAACCCATCAAGTGGTAATAGAACCGATGGTTCATGCCTAGGCTTAATTAACCTCTCCCTCTCCCTCTCCCTAATAACTAGCATCACCAACTCGGCTTGGGCACATTTTTGGAAATACCAATGAGCCACTCCCCTTCTTGATTACTGAGCTTTTGATTAGATGGAAAGCCTTCTTGATTACTGAGCTTTTGATTAGATGGAAAGGGGAGTGGCTCATTGGTATTTCCAAAAATGTGCCCAAGCCGAGTTGGTGATGCTAGTTATTAGGGAGAGGGAGAGGGAGAGGTTAATTAAGCCTAGGCATGAACCATCGGTTCTATTACCACTTGATGGGTTAGTGGATGCGGAAGCATACTCCTTAATCACCAATGATTAGCATTAGGCTATGCAAGGTGAAGCCTTAGCTTAACCATGGTGTAAGGTTAGGGTTAGAGAGGGTGATTAGGGTTAGCTTATGCCAGAAGCAAGAGCAGAGAGAGAGAGAGAGAGAGAGAGAGAGAGAGAGAGAGCAGAGAGAGAGAGAGAGGGTGATTAGGGTTAGCTTATGCCAGAAGCAAGAGCAGAGAGAGAGAGAGAGAGAGAGAGAGTATATACACAATTATTCGCTTGGTTCTGACTCTTTCATAGTCTTAAATCGTACCTATCAATCACTATCAAGTACAATCTGTTCGAATTTAAATTGCGAGTACTTCATAAAAAGGTGATTGATACTTGTGCCTCTATTCCGTGGTATTATTTTTGTATTTTGAAAACAACTCTTATGTGTTTTCTCTCATCGCATATCACATCACTCATTAAGATTCACAGACATGGAATTTTGTGTACACTTAAGTTGGACTCTCGAAAAGCATTTTGTACGAGCATGCATTTAAGTGATTGAGCAAACTTTTACGTATGTACTATGAGAAATAGAATTCCAAAAAAAAAACTTTTGCATTTTTCATAATTACCTCTCTCTATGCTGAGTTGGCGTTTCTTACAAGGCCCAAAATTGAGTTCAAGTTTCTCCTAATGAGGAGAGTAAAAGTAGCAAAATAAACATTATACCTAGTTAGCTTGGCATGAGAATACTTGTAAAAGAGAGAGAATTAGAGAAATTGACAACAATTGAGGACTGGATTTACTTGGAGCCGATCCCCCCTCCAAAAGGCTTTTGTATTATAGATTCTCCCTTGAAGAGAGAATTGGTACATTACATACTTTGTGTTCCTTGACACCTCGTTGATGCCATGAAGATGGTAAACTTCATGCACCAATATTATGCACATAACTAACTTGCACAAGCATTAACTTGTCCCCGGCCTCAATTCCAAGACCTCAAACACCTTCAAAGGTGGAGAGAGCTAGCAGGGAAGGGAAGGGAAGGGAAGATGAACAAGAAGTAGCATACCAAAAAGAAGTACTTTCCTCACCATAGATTACTCTTGGAGCTTAGCTTAGCATAGTAATATAGATGGTAGAGAAGATGAGCATGCCATTGAAGCTTGACTCTTGGTTGGATTTGTATTCCATAGCCAAGAGGTGTTGGTGTAGGCTCTCTACTTCTCAAGTTTGGAGATAGTGTGTATCTAAATTCTCATTAGACCTCCCTAAATTCTCATTAGACCTCCCTAAAGGCCATAGTGTGCATGTGAGTGTGCGTGTGTGTTCTCTCTCATGTCCCTACCTTTAGGGCTCACCCCCTCCTTTGTAGGGATATTTTTTGACTTACACATCACAAGCACCTTGGTCATCTAACATGACAAGCACCACCTTAGTTATCAAACAAGCACCTCAAGCACCTTAGTCAGCTCAAGCACGACAAGCACCTCAAGCATAGACCTAGCTTGCCTAAGGTCTAAAGTACCTAAAGGTTTTAGGTCTAAGGACTTTTAAGACTAATCTTTGGAGATCTTTACTGAAGCTAACCCTAAGGTCTTTTAAGTTCCATTACGTGCTCATTGATCTTTAGTAGACCATCTCCCTTTTTGGACACTTCATGAGATGTATTCTTCTCTCCTTTTGGTCCCATGTTGAGATAGGTCCAAAAGCACATATCTATATTCTAACTCTTTGTCCCATTCATTTTCCCACATTAAATGATCGGTTCAATATGAGAAAATCATTTGGGATAGTTAGATATTAGATTTTATTGCAGGCATTGCTTGTGATTTGACACTCCAATTGTGTGCCCAAGATCCCTTTGCTTTGAGCTTCATTTTTAGCCCTTAAAAACTCTAAGATTTGAGCCCATTAAGACCTTCCTAATCACATCCCTATCTTTAGGTGTTTGTATGTTGTGTGATTATTTGCTAGCATTAATATAAGATCATAATTTTAGGGAGACTCCACATGCAAAAAGGTGTGGATCCTTGGTATAGCTCAACTCATATGGGGTGTTGACCCTACTCTCAAGGGATCAAAACCTATCGAGCTATTTTGGAGAAGACTGGGCAGACTCAAAAGTCTCATTGAATTTGGATTAACAGTGAGGTCAGGTCCGTAGGATCTCATTCTCATGGTGTTGCCAACACACACAAATTGCAGCCTATATCAGACGCGACGTCACCCTAGTGGAGCGTTTTTGGATCCTTTCTGGGTCTGCAAGGGCCTACTCCCAGGCCTACAATTACAAAGCCAAAGCTTCCCCACTTGGAGAAGCTTCCCATAGGTTGCACAAAAATCCAAGCAAGAGCTCTTTTCCACAGTGGGCTTACTATCCATAAACCCCTTGAGAGTTTCGGCCCCTGTTAAGAAGTTGTTCACACTGCCTGAAAAACTTGAGATTTATAAGAGGAGCCTCAACAAGTTTTCAAGAGGCCTTCACCAAGCAAGTTCAAAAGCATCACCGACACCAAGAATTAGCACAAAGCAAATTTTGATATGAATGTCGTATTTGTGTCCAAGAGCACATTACACGGGTTTAGATACTGCCTACACACTAAGTGTATGGTAAGACCGCCCATAATTACGATCACACACATGAGCATTACACTTTATATGTATGTATGTTTTACACCATTGTCCATGAAGGCCACATCCTCAACACAATGGACCAATAAAGTTAAAAAGAACAAGACAATAAAAACATGAAGATAAATATGACAACAACAAAATGAAGATGAAGCAAAATTTGAACACATCGACAAACAACTTCCAGATTTTAGGATGGCATCAACAACACATCTGGACTTTCAATATTGGGGTCACACACAAAACCATTTGAAAGCACCACATTTGTATTTTGACCTACCACCTAGTTTCCTACAAGTCTGTAGGGGAGGTGCACTTTGATCCTACACCCAATCAACAATTCACTGGGGAAGATGTTGTGTCTTTGGTCCTACACCTAGTTGAAATCTCTCTGGGGAGGACACTTGTATTTTGGGTGCTACATTTGACTCACCAAAATGATGCCTATATATGAACACATGAAGCACAAAAACACATGAAAGCTTTGTAATCCCCAAGTTTGGCTTGAAGGGGCGTATGTTAGGGTAAGCCCAACTTGTATCACCATGTGGGAAAGGCTCTAGCCACCTAGGAAGAGATAATTGATGAGATGGTCCACTAGCTAAAGGATGCAACCCATCTAGCCAATGATTGCAAAGCACCAAGCCTATATAGAGACTAATTTTTAATCAATCAATTGCACTTTGGGTCTTATCGTTGTGTCTATACTCTCTCTCTCTCTCTCTCTCTCTCTCTCTCTCTCTCTCTCTCTCTCTCTCTCTCTTTGTGCTCTTGATTTTGGCATAAGCTAACCCTAATCACGATCTCTCTAACCCATCAATGACTATGAATTGTTCACTGCAATTACACACTTGAGGATTACTTTTACAGTATGCAATTTGCAAACGATGAGACGCGTTTATAAACATCACAATGTCTATATTTAGTGGCATAGGGTTTTTTATTTTCTCAATTATTTTCACATGCAACAAAGAATAATCAACTTAGACATTGGAACGATGATAATTATTTGTAAAACATAGACAAAAATAACACTATGTACAATTTCAATCTCATGCACCAACAATCTTTCACAATACAGAATGCACTCTCTATCTACCATTATGCATAAAACAAAACCATGAAATCTTCAACACAATTACACACTTGAGGACTACTTTTAGCCAATCAAGGATTGAAGCACCCTTATACTTTTAATTAAATATATAAAAGCTCTTTTCACCCAATTAAGGATTGTAGCTCTCATATTGTCCAGTGAAAAGCAATATACATCAAATAAAACCTACAATGGTGTGAAATGCAAGACTTCAAGGATCTTTATATACTCAGTACACTAGTACTGGGAATCCAACCCTTGAGTAATGACTCATTTTTAGTATATGCTTATCTTCTAGAACAAACTTCAGCCCCTTCATGGACCAATGGCTTTGTCACAATGAGCTAACTCTTAAAAGATTCAATTTGTTTAGAATTGTACCTTTGTTTTAGTTTAAGGATTTTAATTTTTAAAGAAGTGGTTATTATATTAAGAATCATATTTAACCCAAAAATAGAACCTGTGACTCTGGAACCTTTGCTCAACTCACAGGGAGAAATTACTGCGCTAGGATACAACCCCCAAGGATTTTCCTAGTCAAAATGTTGAAGATGGAAGAGTTTTTACTTTATACAAAATTTCCTGCCGGGCTTTTTTATTTTCTCGGCAGGCCTATTGAGATATTAAAAAATCTTGACAGGCCCGTTGAGAAAAGAAAAATTCCGGTGGGTTTACTGGCTCAAGTGATTTTTGCACTTTACTAGGAGGGTTACATTAATATTTAATGTAATTGTGTGTTTTTTATGTGTAATCACTCGATGTTATTAACATGTTCAAATGTTTGTGATCATATTAGTGAAATCCCTGTGAGCAAGTAATAAAGGAAATACATAAGTGTGCAGTGGATGGTTAGGAAGACTAAAGTGTTATAAGACTTGACTAGGGAGAATGCTTCACAATGGAATATGTTCTACTTGGCTCACAAGATAGGCTAGATGTGCTTGGACTTAACTTGATATGTATTCTAATTAACTCATGAGATGATTTACAATGAAGTGACGCCTTCTTTATACAGAAGGGGAATCTTGGTTTGGGAGGCAAGCTAACGCCTTGGTAGGCAAGGTAGTGGATGTCACTTTACATGAGTGGTATTACTTTAGACTAGTGGGTGTCACTGTCCAAGGTGTCTTATGTTACTGATTGCTAGCACAGTTGTGTGATATATGACATAAGTGATTATGTCATTGATAGGATTCTTCTTGCTTAGATAAGCAATGATTCTATCCAATACATCAAATACAATATACCATTCCTTTATATGAATGGATAGATGTATACATGTATATATATGCAAGTGATAAGGGAAATACATAAGTGTGCAGTGGATCGTTTAGGAAGACTAAGAGTGTTACAAGACTTCACTTGGGAGAAGGCTTCACTATGAGATATATTCTACTTGGCTTACACGACAAAGACTCACTATGAGATATAAACTAAGAGAGGTGATCTAGAATTTACAAGATTATTAACAATGAGGAGTAGTCTCCTTTATATAGAAGGGGCACAGTGGCTTGAGGGGTAAGTTAACACCTTGGTGTATAGAAGGGGAACCTTGGCTTGGTAGGCAAGCTAACGCTTTGGTGGGCAAGGTAGTGAATGTCACTTTACATGAGTGGGTATCACTTTACACTAGTGGTTGTCACTATTCAAGGTGGCTTATTGTCTTACAAAGTGGATAGGTCAAAGGTAGTGGTAGGTGGAGAACCTTTTGCACATGCTTTTTTTAGTCACTGAGTGCTAGCACAATTGTGTGGTATATGACATAAGTGATTATGTCATCAATAAGTTTCTTCTTTCTTAGACAAGCAATGATTATATATATATATATATATATATATATATATATATATATATATATATATATACACACACACACTTATATATACCTCTATCCCCTCCCACACACACACACACAATTTAATAAAAGTGTTTCCTAGGAGGGCTAGTTTCCACTTCTCCATGAGGCACTACAAGAGTGCATGCGTGCAAGTGCACAGTGCGATGCAGTACAGTGCAACAGAGACTATGTTTTTGGTGGAGCTCTTGATGAGAATATTGTTCATTGCTCCTTATTGTTCATCATCACCAAAGAATAAGGTATTTTTAGTAATGATGTGCGGCCGACGAGTTGGCTTGAACCCCAACAATCTCCCACTTGAAGGCCAATGTGGCCCAAGTGGCTTAAGTGTAAGGGCTACTATGTACAACTATACATGTGTGAAGCATGACCATAACTTCACCTTACACCTATCATCTCTATGAAATGTGCAAAATGCTCTAAAGATAGGCTCTTTGTTAGAGTATATGTTGGTTCTCATCCATGTGGACTTTGGCTAACTCAATGCATTTGCTAGCCAAAATATCCGGTATAGTTCTTTTGATACGGTTTGTGATGATCGGATCTTGTGTCTTGAGCGCTATTGGTTGACATTGCTATAGAGGTGCCCCTTGCTCTTGGTTTCCCAACAACATAACCTATCGTAATTAGGTTGTTTTCCAGTCCACATCTCCTGTGGACTTTTATACTTTAGTGGTGTACTAGGCAACCGGTTTATCAAGTAAACAGATGTCATAACAACTTCCTCCCAAAACCCTTGAGGTAAAGTGGCTGTAGAAAACATAGAAGAGACCCGTTCTTGGATAGTCTTGGTCATCCTTTCTACCACACCCTTCTGAGAGGGTCTATAAGGGGTGGCAAACTATCGGCAAAAGTTCTTGAACTCAGAGGAGATGTGCTTGTCTCCATTGTTAGTTTGCAAAGCCTTAAGCTTTCTACTTGGCTGGTTTTTAATAACTGCTAAGAACTTTTGAAAGACACTAAAGAATTTCCTCTTCTACTTCAAGAGATAAACCCACACCTCCTAGTAGAGCCATCTATGAATGTTAGGAAGTATACTGCCCCCCCTAGAGACTTAACATGCATATGTCCACATAAGTCACTATGAATAAGATCTAAAGGGCTTCTTGTCTAAAGGTGTTGAGGTCAGCCTAGTCAAGAACCTAGTCTCTTTTCCATAAATGCGGTGCTCACATAAAGAAAAATCAGATTAGTCTAACATGGGGATATATCTAGAACATTGTAGTACCTTCATTCCATAGAGTGAATATAATGAGCTAGAATTTTGGCCTTTAAGCATGACTGGGTTTCCTTTCTTGATAATCTAAGAAATAGTAGTGTAACCCAAATCATCTAATTGCCTAACAGACATCAAAACTCTTTGTCAATTTGGGTACATGTCTGACATTCTTCAGCATAAACTCAGTGCTATTATGCATACAAAGTTTTATGGCCCCAATATTGTACATATTGAGCTCATAAGAATTACCCAATTTCATTGTACCATGTGTAACAATATATGTGAATAACCACTCCTTATGAGGAGTCACATGGAATCTAGCACTTAATTCCACTATCCAATTCTAGGCATAACACTTGTCAAGAGCTAACAATGCATAACGATTCAAATCTAAGGTGAAGATCAACAAATAAGGAACAATATCAATAGTTGAAGACTCAACAATATTAAGTTCTTCTATCTTCAGAGTGATCATAGGTGCATCAGACTTCACTGTTTCTTTTCCATTTTCATGTTGGGCGATTAATTAGCATACATACTTTTTTAACCAACATACTCTATATACTAGGTAGATTACTAGGCATGCTAACTATACTCTCTATGATAAACAACATACTAGGAATTCTAACTAGCATAAACCTTGTGTTAGACGACATACTCAACATGCTAGTGAGCATACTAGATATGCTAACTATCATAAAGCTTGTGTTAATTAGCATACATATTGTGTTTACCAGCATACTCTGTAAGATTACTAGGCATGCTAACTAGCATACTTATTATGCTTAAAAACATACCCAACATACCACAAATGCTAACTATCATAAACCTTGTGTCGAACAACATACTCAAAATGCTAGTGAGAATACTAGGTATATTTATTAGTGTAGAGGGTGTTAATTAACATACATATTGTGTTAACCGGCATACTTTGTATGCTAGGTAGATTACTAGGCACGATAAATAGCATACTCATTATGTTAAATGGCACAACCAGCATACTAGGAATGCTAACTAGCATAAACCTTGTGTTAGACAACATCCTCAACATGCTAAATAGCATACTAGGTATGTTAACTAGCATAAAATATTGTGTTAACCAATATACTCTTTATGCTAGGTAGATTATAAGTATGCTAACTAGTATACACATTAGGTTATATAGCATACCAAACATACTAGGAAGGCTAACTAGCATAAACCTTGTGTTAAACAACATACTTAACATATTAGTGAGCATACTAGGTATGCTAACTAGTATATAATGTGGCAAATAGCATACATCTTGCTTTGGCTAGCATACTCTGTATCCTTATTAGCATACTCGGATTGATAACTACCATAGTAGGAATTCCAAGTAGCATAAACATTGTGGTAGCTACCATACACAGTTGGTTAAACATCACAGCCACTATGCTTACTAGTGTAGACATTGAGCTAACAATCTTACATAGTATGTTGACTAACATATACAATGTGTACCAGCATACCAAGTATGCTAACTAGCAACTTGGCATGCGACCTACCTTACTTAGTGTGTTAACAAGAATTCCAAGCATTATGTACAGTGTGGTTACTTACTAGTATCAGTCTATAGATGAGTATGCTATTGATCAGAATATACAAGTTATTATGCACTAGAGATGCAATACATAGAATGCATAAGTTATGTCATAAGTATTTGATTGATCACCTGAGGCTTATCTAGGAGGTGCACAGGGTGTTTTATGTAGCTTTTCCTCCCCACTCTCTTTTGACAAACATTCTTCTTGCTGGGTGAAATGCGAGTCTCCTCTCTCCAAAATGTGTAGACCAATTTCTTAATTTCATCTATGATAGGGCTATAATGGTGTTTCTTGTGACATGTAGCCAATGAAAAAAAAATCAACCGCCTCCAGGCTTTGCCTGCCATGATTTTGCCTTGAACAAGGTGCGACGGCCAACGTTTAGGAACCTAGAGAATTTTGCAATAGGCATGTTTTCCTTTGAATTCAACATCATCTGCAATGATGCATTCTTTCAAAACAAATCCTCATTAGAACCTAGCTGCTTGACGATAGCTAGTGTGTTGTAGACATTGGAGACAATTGAGCTCTATATAGTAGCCTCCTTTACTGACGACTAATCATGGATTGCACAAACAAGTGAATGTTGAGCAATACGATCCCAGATTTCCCACTTTGCTTCTGTACTAAAACCTTTAGTCTTTCTATTTAAAGCTCTCACAATCTCAAATGAGATTTTCTTTTTCTCCTCATGTCCTTGTTGTGAACTTTCATATGTTTGTACTCTCATTGTTTACTCTTTCTTTCTCTCATATTTCTTGAGAACAGAAAGAGCTAGATCCTAGGAGTTGTATTTCATTTCTTGTAATGGTTCCCTTCTACTTTCTCCTAAAGACTATAAACGCACATAATATATTACTTACTTAAAATCACATAAATGAATATTTGTCAACACTTGATGTTGTAATTCCAAACATGCCAGCTCCAAACATGCAATGATGTGACCAACTAAACCAATGACTTCATTTGGAGTGAGTGGGCTACCCACAAGATTTTCTCACCATCATATTATAGCACGCCTCCATTTCCAGCATTGGAGTTAGTGGCAATGATGTTGTCTGTTGGTTCTTCATATTTGTAGGTTTGTGTTAGAGCGAGAGAAAGAGATCAAATTTGACAACTCAACTCTGAGACAGGATGCCCGCTACAAGAAACAAATGCAACACACACACAAACACACTTGGCCACAACATCTGACCATGATAGCATCTGGAGGGGTTCTGATTGTGCTCCGAATCACTGTATCCGGCTAAAAACTGTGACATCCAATTATTTGGACTCAATTTAAATTTGAGTTGTTGCCTTATGGGAGTTTACCTTATGCTTTACTATACACCTCCCATAATGATTACTCCTGACTTTTGCTATGCAGAGTACAATGGCTAAGTGAAGCTATCCACTATGATGTCTTGGTTAGCATGGTACCTCTAATAACCTAACTCAATGGGAGTAGTCCCTTGTGGATTTAACCCTTAGCAAGTAAAACAAGTGAAAGCAATCCCTTGAGGTTCTAACCTTAAAGGGTAAATATTAAACCCTTCCCTGTATGGCGCCTCCTGGCTTAAACCACTGCGAGGAATTATATGCACTATTTGTCGCCAGCAATCCCCTTCCCTTTCTGATGATGATTGGCGGTCGGCAAGGCTTGTAGCTCAGCCTTTTTATAATATTTCCTCCTCTTTAGGGCCCACTCACGATCTTGATGTGGATTGCGCGCAGTGGATGGCTTGCAGGGTGTGGCCATACCTGGCATGATGTTTGGGTGATGACTGCTGACATACTTCTTTGCTGACACATACCCATCCACTACCCCTATATTAAGGTGAGGGGATGTTCCCTTCACTTAGACTTGGGTCTGTCTTATGCCTATTAGCATACAAGAAAAGTAGCTATGATTTAGGTTTTGGGCATTGGGTTTTTGATTTATCCTGTCCCGTGCAACATTATAAACAAATTGATATGGGCAACTTGGTTGTACTGGTTAAAGAAATGGGTAATGAGAGACCAAGATGACACTGCAATTGTACTTGGCTTTCCCCTGGCACTTTGGAGATTATTTTGGGATTATTTCTGCTCACATGTTCTATATTTCACTCAAAATCTCAGGTTTTAGATAATCTCTTGCTCTATTGGATGATTATGACAAGTTTTTCTTACTTTAGAATATTGAAAGAGATATTAAAAGTGACTGGTTTTGATGGTCTCCAATCCTGATCACTTTACTTGAAAATTTACCTATGCAATCTCTGTAGTAGTTGCTTATCATGAAAACTTATGGAAAATTGATTTTTTGCATTACATGTTACCTGAGGTGAGTATGGTATTGTAACATAGGGAAGCCCGGTGGCCTTGACTTGCTAAACTGGATTTTGATATCTGGGCTTCATTAAGCAGATGTCTTCTGCTAGCTGTGTTTGGATAGGAGATATGGTCTACAACACATTTCTCCAATTTTATAAAGAAAAGCATGGTCTTTGGATGTGGCTAGTCATTTCTCTGGACTTGATCCTACTCTCTTACAATGGCTATATCTAAGTATGATAGCCTGCTTCATGGCTGGCTCTGGCTCTGGCTCTGGCTCTGCTAAATACCTCTCTGACCCTGGCTGGTACTTCTCTGGGCTGATAGTTCAGCCTTTATTTTTTTAACTTAGAAGAAGATCCTTTATGCAATGTTTTACTTCTTTCAAGCTGGAAAAAAGATCTCTATTGCAAACACACAAGAGCAATATATTACATGTTTAATTTTTTACTAATAAATTAAAAGAAACCTAACTTTCTGCTGAAATGGTTGTTCATTGGGAATTTTTATTTAGCTAAAGAATATGGTATGATAACCTAGGTACTTATATTCACACATCAGTAGAGGGCTTCTTTTGCTTTTGGCCTGGTACTGATTACATACCTACATACTCTAGTTTTTTATGCTTTACTAAAAATTGGCATAAATTCTGACAGACATATCGATACTGATCTGGTTTTTTTACTACCTAAGTGTGTTATATTATTGTGATATGGAGGAGACTGTTCTGACTTACAAAACATCGGACCTTCGGCCTGTTGCTTGGATGTCTGGCTAAGATCTGGTTTTTTTCATACTTACATTTTCCACTACATCTAGTTCTTGGTGGTGATGCTGCCGTAAAAATAAATGAAAACCTTATAAATAATCTGGTTTTGATACTTTAATGAGAATCATCATAAATCTGACCAACATATGGGTACCTATCTGGTTTTTTGGTGCTTTACTTATGGGGGAGACCGTTTCCTTTGACTTCCAAAAATTCTACTTTTGAATTAGCAAATCCTTGCTTGGACATTTTAGTTTTGGAAAAAAGGTTGAAGTACTTCAAGAATTTTTGTATATCTATATTTAAGGACAAGCTATTTTAATAGCAATCATGAGCTCCCACAAGTCTCAAGAACGATTGTTTCCCCTCAATATGTGGCATTGGATTACTTCCCATTCCTTTGGTTGTGCGTCTATTTTTGTAGCATTGCTATCTCCTGAGTTTGTGGTTTGTAAAATCAAACAAATTTTTCAAATTTTTTTATGATCACTTTCATGGCATTCTAGTTTCTCTTCATTTGTGCTAAGCTCCTCGTATTCTTGGGTTTCACAGGTGTCATGATAACGTTTAGCACGTGATTCCTTGTTTTTCTCCAAAGCATGGTCTGAATCACTTTTCTAGCTAAGATCCCTAATCAAAATTCCATCCTGGATACGCAAAAATTGTACTTTTTTTTGTACCTCATCAATTTTTGTGGTTTGTTGGCGTCTCCTGATCAGATTTATTCTAATCATACACATGGGAACTAAGTCTCAGCCATTCTCATCACAAAATTTGGTGGGCGTGATTTCATTGACCCACAAAACTAAGGTGGCCAAGATCTGAGTCCATTCTAAGGGTTTCATGCTCTCTTCAAGAAAAGGTTCATGTACATAATTTGAATTGTTACATTATCTCACTTTCTTATTTTCATCAATGAAAAAACTATCACAATCTGAAGCTCCACACATCCATAGATGATCTTTTGAGCTTAACAATGCAGGTACTTCAGATTCTATAGCACTTGCAAAATTAAAGTCCTTCCACAGGTGTTCTTCTTACGTATTTGAAGTTGTGGTCTCTTAAGTTGATTTGTGTTGTGGTCTCCAAGTGGCATAAGTAGATATAATCATAGCCCCAATCTTGGACCATCTTTAAGTGGTGCATGAATGGCCTTCAATTATTCTTAACACCAAAATCCACTACTAAAACGTATGTTCATATTCAATACCACAAAATGTCATCACTACCTTTTCTAAAAGTCTGATAGGTTTTGCAATATAGTTGTCTGTTAATTGTAGTTTCATCCTAGTTTTCCTAAGGGCTAGTTTTCCCCATTTTTATCAAATTAATTTTGTTGTTATGTCTACCCATGCTCCACTATCCAGGATGGAAATGGTTTTTACTCCCTGATACTTGATGGACAGCATGGTATTTCCTTCTTCTCCCTCATAGTAGTCCCATGTACCTTATTTATGGGAATTGGTTTTGCGTTCGTTTTGGGTTGATTCGTCTTTCCTATTGCTAGGCCTGAAGTCTCTACTAGTTTTTTGATACCCATTTTCTCAAGATATTTCTCAACATTCATCCACATGTGTGGTCTGACTTTCAGAAGTTCTGCCACCACTAGAGTGCATTTCACTGGTCTGGACATAAGCTCTTGCAATCCTCGTGAATCCAAAATTGATCATAAGGTCCCTCGGTGCGATGGTAGGACTCTAACATCTCATTTGTCTTTGTAAGTACCCAAGTAAGAAGGTAATTCCTTAAAAACACTTTCTCTCGAGTGTCTTCTAAATTCTCTGTGTGTTGATCCCCGTACATGGACTGAGTATCAACATCTTTCATTCCTTTGTCAAGGTCAACTTGTATAATGGGCATTGTCTTTTCATTCTAACTTTTTTCTTGTGCTTCCCTAACCATCTTCCAGAGTTCTTCTAGCCAATTGTCTCTAACCTCTAGAATGTTATCCAATGTCTGATAAAGAGAGTGATCCGTAGTGTTCTCATCTATTTGAATTGTTAAACCCTTCCACTCTATGTCTACTTGTTCCTCTTTTGGATGGTGTTCTAGATCTGTTTCCTCAAATTGTTCATCCATTCTTTCCCTTTTGTCTTTCTTTTTTATCAAAGTTTCAATATCTTTTCCCAGCTCATCCCTCTCCCTGCCATCAAGGTCTTTCGACTATGCCGATGGTTGGATAACCACCCTTTCTTGGATGGGCATTGTTGGTGGAAGCTCCATAAGTGTTTGAGCCATTTCAATCATCTTTTTTCACATCTCCAATCGTTGCTTCTCCCACTCCGTGTGAGGATATGTCAACCATCTATGTTCCAGAGTCCGCTTATTGCCTAATGTTGCTTCATATGCCTTTAAAATTTCTTCGACTAGCTTAAACTATTTTTCGACTAGCATAGAACCTCCCAAACTCATTCCTCTTAGTTTGGTTTCTTTTGGTTTCATGTGTTTCCGCTAGTATAACACTAGGTGAATGGTAAGCTGCTTAGAAACAAGGTGAAAGGGGTGTTGTACTTTGATAGGAGTTTGGTATCAAACGTGAAGCAGATTGTAGCCAAGGGGGTTGGGTAACCCACCTGAAGAGGCTCAAGAGAGCAGTGGACACACGTGTTTGTACATATTGTACATATGGTTGTGCTTTTTTCAATGTGGAGTTAGGTCATGGAGCGAGCTTTTTTTTTTTTTTTTTGCCGCCCTCCTTAGCTCTACTTCCTCCTCTTGCCGCCCATGTGCCTCCTCCCCTCCACTTGCTTCTCCTCCTTAGCCTCCTCCTCCAACATCCTCCCTCCCCTCCACCAACTTCCTCCATCACCTCCTCTAGCCGCCATCCTCTTCCTCCTTACTCATCCATCTCTTCTACCTCATTCCTCTCTCTCTCTCTCTCTCTCTCTCTCTCTCTCTCTCTCTCTCTCTCTCTCTCTCTTCCTCTCTCTCTCTCTCTCTCTCTCTCTCTCTCTCTCTCTCTCTCTCTCTCTCTCTCTCTCTCTCTCAGACCTTCACTCTTCTCCTTTTTCACACTATTCCGCATACCGCCCCCCACATTGCAAAATGTTTTTTATCTAATTGAACCAAAAAGAAAACAATTACTCTGACTTGGGTGCATGTTCACGCTATCGCATGCTAAAATCATTTAGGCTACAATATTCTCTCTCTCTCTCTCTCTCTCTCTCTCTCTCTCTCTCTCTCTCTCTCTCTCTCTCTCTCTCTCTCTCTCTCTCTCTCTTTGCTCCTCCTCAGACCTTCTCTCTTCTCTTTTTACCAAAAAAGAAAAAAATTACTCTCACCTGGGTGCATGTTCACGCTATCGCATGCTAAAATCATTTAGGCTACAATATTTGCATTCTCTCTCTCTCTCTCTCTCTCTCTCTCTCTCTCTCTCTCTCTCTCTCTCTCTCTCTCTCTCTCTCTCTCTCTCTCTCTCTCTCTTCTGTACATATCTAAAACCAAATAGATTAAGACAAAGATAGAGAGTGGATAGTAATAAGTGACCCAAATAACTGTATTTATTTGATGACGTTAACAACTAAACAATGCTGTGTCCATAATTATCTTGGTCCCTCATCACATGTACATATCTAAATCCAAATAGATTAAACAAAGACAAAAAGAGGAGACTAAAAAATGACCCAAATATTTTTATTTATTTAATGACGTTCCGTTACAAAAAAGCATCTAAACATTGCTATGTACACAATGTTCTTGGTTCCCTCATCACATTTTAGGATGTGCCATGACCGCATCTCCTCCAAGACCAAATGTCGCATCCATTGTGTGCTCAACTTCCCCACCATGCGCTACAGAAACTACAATCAAATTTTGGTTAGGGACAATGCTCTTAGCAAAAACTACATCAATACTAAAAGTTAACTAAGAAGCCGTAGAAGACAGTATTTGAAACCAATCACCTATTAAATGAATCCTATGACACACATTGCGTACCCTATTTGAAAGGCGTGTTCTTGATATAATCCGTTGCTAACCTAGGATATGCATGAAGACCTTCTAGATATGGGAGTAGATTCATGAGGAGCACATTATCGTTGCTCGCTCCATCGTAACTCCTTACTATGACAAGCGTATGTGGTGGGTTTTCAATTGCCTTCTCAGGATTGTCATCTACTAGAATGGTGTCCAGAGGGTCCTTGATGTATGAGGCTACCAATTCAGATCTAAAGTTCTTCACAAACAATTTTGGATGCTTGCCTTCGCAGTGCCTCTCTTCACAATGTCCTTGATGCAGACAAAACTTGAAAAATGTCTCACCATACCCAGCCTCTTTGTATTTACTCTTAATTAAATTGATAATGGGGGTCAGATTTTGCTCTTGCATGGAGCTCCAAATCCCTACATCGAATAGCTCAAACACCACTCTCAGCAGTTGCAATGACACACCCATTCGCCCTACATTTAGAATATTTGCAGCGTGGGAAGGAGCACTTTCCCACCGCCACCGTTTCAACAGGACACCGTTAACATCGAACACTATGAGTTTCCTTTTCGCATGGCAAGAAGGAAGTGTGCCTGTGCCTTCACGACGATCAATTACCAAATGGATCTTACTTAGCATCATATTAGGATGGATACATAATTCAGTCTTTCACACTAATCGAGGAAGAAAGACACTTACCATTACATAGATGTTGCAATTCTTCCATTGACTCTTGTTGATCTAGCAACAGTACATGTCGACCCATTCGTAGCCCCGGACGTGCCAGAAGACCGCAACCGGCATACATTTGTAATACTACATTACCCTCCTCTGTATAGAAAGAGAGTAGCTTCTCGTGTAAAGTTGGACTTCTCTCCATGCCCCCTGAAGAGATATCGTCATTCTAAATGTATGTCTGGAAATTTAGATAAGCAAATACAATGGAGGTGAACTTTTTGAAAACTCACGGCATACCTCGCCAAGGACAGCCATCCGTTTTGAGTTTCCAATGACTGGCGTTGTAGTAATCAAACATAATGTCCGAATCAGGATCTCGATTCAATCTGTAGGCACCAATTTTGTGGAATACAACGAATTCCAAGCATCGCATGTGTGGGACTTAAGACTCATAATGAGGACACAATCTATCACACACTAATTTTCCAAAGCAAGCAAGTAGTTTTACCTACCGTAACACCACCATGGAGGCTGAATGGAGTAGCACACAGGACGATAGTTGTATGGTCAAGATAGTACCCATTTCGATTTGCTAGGCTCGATAATACCCATGCATGTTCTCAACGACATATCAACACTAGATTTCCCTTCTCATCAAGATACTCCCTGGCAATACCAAAAACCTTTTGAATTTGATTGATTTCGAAATGGTTCCATTTGGGGATATTGGGTGATGTTATCCTGACGACGCTTGTGTTGGTTGGTAGATGACAAAATATTGCATCACAACCTACATTTGTTGTCCCGCCTCGCACCCGAAAGCTTCGCCTAGCTACTATAGCAATTTTTGTGAGTAGGGCACCTACATCTCCCTTGCCCGTCTCGTCAGCTACTCCCATAGGATCAATAGCTAAAACCACTGAATCTGATTTTAAATAAATGAATATTTAGTTAGTAAGGTGAGACAATAATACCAGGAGTACCTCAGGTTGTTAGCATACCAGATCTATGTGCCATTGAATTCTGCGCTTCATCGTGAGGTGGAGTGTTGCATTGCACCATGACATCTAGATATAACAAGCAGGTAAGTGAATGTATTTTAAATACTTAAAGATATCTTCTCTTTGTTGCTACACACTTGCTCACCTCCAACAAGAAGAGCAAGCTCCTCGTGGTGACCAGTCTCTGCTATAGTAGACAATCCTGTTGAAACTTCGATTATTGTGACGTTCGCATCATCTGCATCCACCCACTACAATAAATACATTGCTTACTGCACAACACATACCACAATCAATCATTCCATACTTACAAGGTAGATCGATAATTGTTGCCATTTCATTAGAGCATATGGCATCCTGCAATCCTTCACTTTCAGTGGTCGCTTGGTAGTGTAAATGAGCAGGCTCTATATTAATTCCAATCTCTGTGCACTGTCGTTGTGCCTGCTCATGTGCCTCGTCATGCGAAGGAAGAACATGAGGCTCTGAAATGGAATGAGATGCTGGTGGAGCTTGTTCAGGCTCTAGGAAATGACTATGAACTTGGTTTTCTAGGCTTCTCGGTGTTAATAGGTTCTCTCCCATTGATTGTGTGTCTCCCTCTTGACGTGCTTTCGGACTTGATGTACTTACCTTGTTTAGAGGCATTGGAGTATCTCTATCCATCACTTGACCTTTACCCTTCTTCACGCTGCTCCCCTGTAGAGAGCATATAAATTACATGAGTACTATTAGTTCAACCTTTCCATTTAAGCAACAACAAGGGTGTGCGAAAACTTGCATGGGTAGTTTGTGGGGCTCTTGTAGGTTTAGCAGTTGGAGAAGGTGGCACATCACTTTCGTCTTCATCATCCTCAAACTCCAAAGGACATTCACCGTCGCTGCACCTTGGTCCACGATCCTCCTCCACCTCTTCTTCGTTATCTGTCTCCTCAGTCACAACATCTTTTCCATTTAGGGAACGTAGGTTCTTACCCTGGCAAAATTAATTTCACGTGTTGCAGTTAAATCCTCACATGACTTGAAAATAGTTTAACTATGGTTTTGTATGCTTTTACCTCTTCTTGCTGTCTTGTAACTCCACCGGTCTCTGCCTCCTTGAGCTGCTCCCGCTCGTTGGGGGGAAATGTGTCCTTCACAAAGTCAATGAAAAGAGGACACTCAACATAAACTTTTTTGGGCCACAATGTTGCACGTTGTTCTTCCGTATACATGTATGCAGTGTGCTTCACATTGAGCCACTCTTTTGTAACTGAAACTTTATCTGTCCAATCCATGATCCGCACCCATCTATGTTTGCCAAAATATACTTATTGTCATCCACTCAAATTTTTTTAAGATTTAGAAATCAAGTAGGACAAGATTACATACCTGTAAAATGCCCGTTTGGCGGCCATGTTAGTACCCTCCTTCCGTTTCTGCTTATTAGCTTTGAGTCCACCTTTCAATCTCTCGCACTCCACTTCAAACAATGTGCCACTGTACCTCGATTGCCACTCCCTTATAGTTGTCACTAGGGTGTCGTTTTCAGGGAGGCGGCACGATTTCTTCAGCAACGCATACTGTCTCGTAGCCTTGTTCACAAGTAAATTCCACCATGTCTCTCGACATAACCAAGTGCGAAATACGGAGTGGTCGTCTACATTATTACACAACTACGTTATTGTTTACTATACTCTTTTTATTTGAAACATCTATTGAAAAATGACCTTACTTAGCACTGATTTTAGGCTTGGATATAATGTGGTTGGATCATCGCTAACCAAGGCCCTTAGCACATTGCTATGATGATCGACTAGTAGATCGGCGCATGCAAGACTGTATATTCGATCATCTGTCAACCACTTTGGTCTCCTACTCCAATCTATGTCCATAAGCAATCTAGAAACAAATGTTGAAATTTTTTAAGCAGCACGTGAATGTAAACTTAACTCCCTTTGAAAGAAACCCCTATTAATCTTACCTCCACCACTCCTCTCCTAAGTTAGGATCCGCAATTGCGGATGCCCATTGCGTATTGTTTCGGGCTTTCTTGTCAGCCATATAGAATGCGTTACGGTAATGGGTAGTGAACTCCTCCGTTGAGAGCTCATTTCGCTTATTACTCACAGATTGCAAAGCCTTTGTATACTTTGCCTGAATCGTGACATTAGTTCATTCTTTGTTTGATCCACTACGTTGTCATGGTGAGAATAACGTAAAGGACAATGAAACTTACCGGATATAGAAGTTGGGATAGCACGATAAGAGGGACCTTGTACCAACGTCTTCGCAACCCCCCACGCTTATTCATTTCAGCATCTAATTCTCGTTGCAACCATCCTGGAACATCTTCCTCCAAACCCTTAAGCAATGTATCCATGTTGGCTGTGCCCATTGCTCTTACCATACATAGCATATCTATGAAGGAAGTTTTTACGTAGCCTTTGTCATTAATGTTGTGGCAACAAAACTTACACCATTAAAAGACTAGAAAGCGATAACCATGCTATAGCTAAGCTTATCAAATTGACTAGGAAGCAATACTCATGCTATGGCTAAGCTTATCGATTTGACTAGGATGCGTTAATTATGTTATAGCTAAGCTTACCGATTCAAGCGTGCCACCACAGTGAGAACTTATCCCTCGTTCTCTTTAGTGACCTTAACCATGCAAGCTTCCACACAGCAATGGTACTTAGGCTACTCTTTGTGAACTGCAGAGAAAAATTATCTTGCAAAATTCATCTCATCTTGATATTGAGTCAGAAACAAAAGTGTATAAAGTAATCTACCTGTATCAATTTGTGCATTCCATGCCCGAAGACGGTGATTCCCATCCCATGTGTACAACATTTTTCCTTTCACGTCCCCCCACCCGGATTTATGCAATTGTTTCTCAAAATCCTCATTAAGTTGCATCCAGATTGGATCCCAGGTTTTCCGAATAGCATGACTAACTTCTACTGAATCTAGATCTGGAGTCCTTATTGAAAGCATGAACCTGGCCCGATGTGGAACATCTCCATTTCTAGAGAGCTCCAAAGCTAGATTGTGCACACGATCTTGCACTGGCCGTACCGCTGGATGTGGTAACAAGCGGCACAATGGCACTGGTGGTAGTGGTACTTTGCCAGTATCCTGTATAACCGTACTTGAATAGCTTTTGATCTTGTAGTTTGAAACAAGAAATGTAAGAGGAGCATACCATTTTAGAAATTACCAACCTGAAGGCAGTGCAAAGTGTCGTCGAGAAAATCCCATTTCAGCGTGGATTTCTCGATAATAGTAAAAAGACCGCGATCTTCATCCCCCGCATCCTCTCTTTCGTCATCTTCTTCACTTGAGTTGTTCACAATAGGGACCTTGTCCTTTGATGGCGCTGGTACCTCGGATTGTGTAGTGCCCTCTGCATTGGCTTTCACTGGCTTTTGCACTACTTTCGCTTTGGTGACTTCTTTCTTTGTGCTAGCACCTTCCTTTTTCAAAGGAATTCTACCCTTTTTCTTTGGGGGCTCCCAGCTAAGGTCCTCTTCTTTATGTGCTTGTGTGACCCGCTTGCTTTCAACGACTTCACTTTCTTGATCTGCACTTCTTTTCTTGACACCCGTCAACTACTTGGCCGTAGGCAAATAATTATTAGGCTAGGTTACTGGCAAACAACGATTAATTTCATGAGTAAATACTACAATAAACTCCGGTGGATTACCTCTGTAGCAAGAGTCTTTGGAGGAGTCTTTGGAGGAGGCTTTGAAACACTTGGTTTGGGCATAGCACCCGATGCTATGCTAGTGGCTCTTGGAGCGGCAGGTACTGAACCCTTGCCTCCAGAGGATACAGTTCATTGCCCTTTTGCCTGGACACAAAATGTTCGATGTTGCTTTCAAATGAGAGCATGTAAGACTGAATAAAATTAAGAGGTCTCATTACCAATTCTCTTATTGGCCACGCCACAATTGTACCCACTGCTGCACCTAAGGTGCACACATCATCGTCAATGGGTGGAACATGTGGCAACATGAGACCGGGATTTGATGCCGATTGGACGGATACTCCCAACGTGCCTCTAGGCAACTCTCTTCCATGTAGCTTTTCGTGGGGTAGAGACTGTATCATAATTCATTTCCCAACTTCCTTGCCCTTGCTTAAGAGCACCACGTGCTCATTCTTACTAAAAGACAAATTTTTCGTAGCCATCTGTTTTCCGCAAGAAATTGAATTACACACTACTTCCCTCAGGTTGTGATGTTCTTCTTGATATTCACATTAGTTTCATTTTCATAGATAAAATCCTTGCGGAGAGAGAGAGAGAGAGAGAGAGAGAGAGAGAGATCATGGATAGCTACATTCTAAACATCAATTGTCATCAATGCACAAATGCTATGAAGATGGTAAGCTGTATATTAACTATACTAGATTGCATGTGAATAATGAATCTCAAAAAAATAGAATGCTTCGGCATTTGTTCAAAGTCTGACCTGTACAGCCGAATGTGGATGAATGTCCTCTAGATTTTGTTTTCTCCAATACTGCAACACCTTCAACAAAGTAAAGTGGGTTTTGTTTAGTCTTACATCAACATAGAGAGAGAGAGAGAGAGAGAGAGAGAGAGAGAGAGAGAGATAGGATGGCCGACGAAGAGGACGGGGATGGAGAGATGGAGAGAGAAAAGTAGAGGGAGAGGGAGGATGGCCAACAGAGTACAGGGATGGAGATAGAGGACTAGGAGGAAAGGTGAGGGACAGCAAGAGGAAGAAAGAAAATTGGTGGGAGGGATACAGGAGGAGGGAAGAGGAGAGAGGTGGAGAGGATGAGGGATAGAGAGAGGATAGCTAAGAGGGGAGGAGATGGTGAGAAGGAAGGGGGTAGAGAAGTAGGAGGATGGGACGAGGTGGTAGAGAGGGAGGAGGAGGAAAGAAGGGAGGACCATACCTGTCTGGAGCAACAACATAAAATGGTCCTCTCAATCTTTACTCTTCTTTTTATACTATAGAGAGGGGAGAGAGAGACACACATATAAAACACACACACACACAGACACACAATAAAGGCGAACATGCTTTGCTGCAAATTCAAACAGCAGCAAGCGTCGATCTCGATCAACACACTCTGGTCATGAGGGGTATACATAAGGAGACATTTCACAAGGGGTATACCAAAAATACGCCAAAAACACCAAAACAAACTACCGACACACTTAAGAGCATTATCACATGGAATCTTTCTTACAAGAGTATAATCACCATCACCACTTCCAGGAATATGGTGAGCATATGGGCATTCCTCAGCTCGCCTAGCACACCCTTCCACGAGTAAATCTCTACATACTTGTGCCCATACAAATTATACCCTGCTTGCCCACCATGCAAGCACAGCCAGATTGAAGGCTAGAGAGTCTCTCTCTCTCTCTCTCTCTCTCTCTCTCTCTCTCTCTCTCTCTCTCTCTCTCTCTCTCTCTCTCTCTCTCTCTCTCTCTCTCTCTCTCTCTCTCTCTCTCTCTCTCTCTCTCTCTCTCTCTCTCTCTCTCTCTCTCTCTCTCATGATATAATGACCTTATAAAGACAGAGAGGAGAGAGAGAGAGAGATGGCCCTTGTCGGCTGAGCACGCTGACTGATCTCTCGCCTCCCCCTTGATGAACATGCTGGCCCTTGTCGGCTGAGGCGGAAATTCACGCCATGCTTGTCGGCTGCCCAATTCACGCCATGCTTATGACTGAACATAAGCAACGTCTGAGGCCGCTTTAATGAACATAAGCCCGCCCCATGCTTTTTACTGAACACAAGCAACGGGTGAGGCGGCTATCAAGAAACGGCAGAGGTGGCTGACTGAACATAAGCCTGCGTCCCTTTGCTGCTGTTGCGTGCCATATTTGCCTCAATTGGGGGCTGCGTGCTGCTGCCATGCGTGGTCTATTGCAGGCCTGCCCTCCCTTTCTTCCCCCCTTTCTTTCATCCCTCCTACACGCTCTCTTCTTCCCTACCTTTCTCTTGTCCCCCGTGATGAACACGCTGGCCCCTGTCAGCTGAGGCCGTTTCTTGACAGCAATCGTTTCTTGAGACCTTGCCGGTTCGAAAGAGGACCGCTTGCCGGGAGAGAGAGAGAGAGAGAGAGAGAGAGAGAGAGAGAGAGAGAGAGAGAGAGAGAGAGAGAGAGAGAGAGAGAGAGAGAGAGCTCTTACCGGTGCGTGAGGAGCTGCTAGGCACAGAAGTTTTTTTTTTAAAACACAGGGAGCAATAGCGATATGCGATATCGCTATTGCTCCCTTTATTTTTGACTTAAAACGGGCAAAAAAAAAGGGAGCAATAGCGATATCTCTATTGCTCCCTTTTTTTTAACTTAAAAATTGGCCAAAAATTTCACTTTAAAAAGGCAAAAACCCCAAAGTTCAAGATTTTCTACTCTTTATTCCCTGTTGACAATTGAGATTGGTTTTTGCGATCATGTCTAAAATTCATGAAGCAATTCATCTTCAAAGCCTACGTAATCCTACGTAAGCTCCACTTGTAGCTCGACTTAAAAAAGGCCAAAAAATTCATATTTTTGACTTTTAAAATGCCAAAAGTTCAAGATTTTCTACTCTTTTCCCTGTGGACAATTGAGATCGGTTTTTGTGATCATTCTAAAATTAATGAACAATTCATCTTCAAAGTCTACGTAATCCTGCGTAAGCTCCACTTTTAGCAAAACTTTAAAAAGGCCAAAAAAAATCATATTTTTGACTTTTAAAATGCCAAAAGTTCAAGATTTTCTACTCTTTTCCCTGTGGACAATTGAGATCGGTTTTTGCGATCATGTCTAAAATTAATGAAGCAATTCATCTTCAAAGCCTACGTAATCCTACGTAAGCTCCACTTATAGCTCGACTTTAAAAAGGCCAAAAAAAAATCATATTTTTTACATTTAAAATGCCAAAAGTTCAAGATTTTCTACTCTTTATTCCCTGTGGTGGACAATTGAGATCGGTTTTTGCGATCATGTCTAAAATTAATGAAGCAATTCATCTTCAAAGCCTACGTAATCCTACGTAAGCTCCACTTATAGCTTGACTTAACGATGGCCAAAAAAATTCATTATTTTTTACTTTTAAAAGTCCAGAAGTTCAAGATTTTCTACTCTTTATTCCCTTTTGACAATTGAGATCGGTTTTTGAGATCTTAGCCTGCAGTTAAATTACCTCACAAAAAGGAAATCATGTCTAAAATTAATGAAGCAATTCATCTTCAAAGCCTACATAATCAACTAAAATTCTAGTTTTATCATCTTGTATTGATAGACATTCGGCCTTCTTATGAAAACCTACAAGTTTTACCATCTTTGACCATCTTTTAGGGAACGTAGGTTCTTACCCATTGCAGCTTGACACTGAAAGCTCCATGTGTTTCAATAGTACCACCACATCCTTGGAGCAACATCAATGTGCAGCATCAATGAGCATGCAATCCTTCCAGAATTTTGACATGTTTAATGGAAGCTACAACCCAACAAGATTCCAAGATGAGGGAAGGTTGCATGAACAAGATACCGTATCTTCAGTATGTGCATGTGTGTGTGTGTGAGGGAGAGAGAGATTAACAAGAAAGAAAAGAGTGTGTGTGTGTGTGTGTGTGTGTGTGTGTGTGTGTGTGTGTGTGTGTGTGTGTGTGTGTGAGAGAGAGAGAGAGAGAAAGAGAGAAAGAGAGGACCGAGTTTTAACGTGGTATGAACAAACTCCTCTTGTTTTTTTTTGCTTGTGACCATTTCAAACTCCACCCTCCCTACTCTCAACATTTCACTTGTATCAAGGAGTTATATAAAGAGATGGCTCAATACAGCTTACCATTTTTTTCCATCTTTCCTCCTCCACCTCTCTACTTACCTTCACTCACCATCTCTACTCCTCTACCTCTCTACTTAGCATCACTCACCATCCCTCATTTCTACTCCAACCTCTCTCTCAGCTCTACTCCAACCTCACCCTCCCTTAACTATCTATACAAACCTCTATCCACTCTACCTCAATTCTCTCCTCCAACCTCTCTCTCTCTTGACTATCTATAACATCCTCTATCTACTCTAGCCCATTTCTCTATCATCTTTCCCTCCAGCTGTCCCTCCCTTCACTACATCCACATACCTCTCTCTCAGTTGTACCTACATCCCGTGCTCAGGACACCTTCACTACTATCTCTTGCTCTTTCCTCTATCTCCCCTTCTCATCCTCTCCTCCTATCCCTCACTTTGCCAACACATTCCTCCCACCTCTCTCTCTCTCTCTCTCTCTCTCTCTCTCTCTCTCTCTCTCTCTCTCTCTCTCTCTCTCTCTCTCTCTCTCTCTCAATGGAAAGCTCTCATTTCATCGTTCACGTGGGTGGTGTGGGGGTTGGCAAACCACACCACCTATAATTGGAAGGATCTTTGTTGGTTCTATCTGGAGCTGACATAAATGCACCAGCTCGTTATAATGTGTTTGCCCTAGCAAAATCTGTTGAAGGTGAACCGTCAACATTTCCTTTGCAGAATGCAGGTAAAGGTAATAGCTCTCCTCTTTATGTTTTGGATGCTAAAGTTTCCACAGAGTATGTTGCATTCTTGGATTCCCCTGTGAAAGCTACTACAACACTACAATCTGCCGAAATATTGTTGCTTGCTTCTGATGAAGAGAAAGAAGACTTTCACTTTGACCCCACCAACAAAACAACCAAAAATGTGGTGGTCGACCTAGACTCCCCATTACAAGAGGGATGTAAGAAGGACTGGGCACCAATTGGTGATTCCTTTAGCATAGTGGAGCTAGCGTTACATCCCAATATGAGATCTCTGAAGCTGGAGACCTTGATTGCATCATCAGAATGGGAGTGGGTGGAAGAAATTCCATCAAGCTACAATGGAAACATGGTGTTTGAATTTCCACCTCAGCCTAATATTGAGAGGTCAGCTATGGATGGAATGGAGCAATCAGTGGATGGTCATGTGTGGACAAAACCAACAACCACAAACATCAAATTTCCAGAAACTATAAGGAAAAGCTATTGCGGAGGTGATTTTGAATGTGTGTTTGCAGAGTGCTCGCAAGTGTTATCTACAGGAAAACCCAACCGTTCGTCTTGGACAGGTATTCCTTATTCTTTTTTTTCATGTACAAGGGAAGAGTGTCAAAATCACAATTGTAGGCATGGAATAATAGGTAAACTAATAGAGAGACCAATGCTAAATGGTGACTTGCAAAAGTATGGAACCTTGAAGTGCTTCTATTGTTAACATGTGCCTGTTATTCGAAAAACCTGCCCGACTGCCAGGTATACTACATAATGCCAACCGACAAACGCTATTCTCAAGCCATGGTGCACCAAGGCTTCCATGACCATGATGTCAAAATAGGTTCATCCAAAAGTACCATTGCAAGGGTGAAGTCTTTGGTGGCTGAGGCCGTTGATTCGCTTGGCATCCAAGCTGGGCCAAGAAAAATCCAAATGGAGGTGGTTAAGCTTATTTCCCAATCTATCCTTCAACCTTCTTCAGGTGAATGCACTTCGCTTGGAATAGTAGAGTTGTCAGTTCTACTTCAAGAAATATTTCCTCTTGTTAAAAGCCAAAGGTATGGGAAATGCATTTTAATATACTTTATAAACTTAGAGTCTTATATATTTCTAAACTTTCATGATGTTCTACGCAGAATTAAGAATTGGGTGCATAAATTTCGTGGGGAGTCGAGTGCTCGTGGAGAGGAGTCATTGATAATTGACTTAAAGAGACGCTTGACATTTGTGTTTATCCACGGAATGCTTTTTCTAGGTCAATATAATAGAGAGGAGGATAGATGTTTTGTATTCAAGATGTCGACAACAGGTCCTGGCTCAGGCATAGATCTTGTCAATAGAATGCGAAGAAATGGAAATGGAGATCTAAAAAGAGCGTGGGTTTGCTTTGATCACGTTAGACGGTAGAAGGATGGACGACAACCATGGTAGCCCATGTTTACGATCCAAGGCAAGTTTTAATTTAATTCTTTTAATTTTATGTTCAATACATCCTACAACCTATTCTAGAACAAATTCTAGAATACTAAACACATATTGACACATACTTAAATGTTAATGTGGCTTTGTGTTGATGTTCAGTGTCCAAGAATTAATGACAATTTCCATATGTGAGATGAAAGAAGAGGACACTACAGCACAGATGATATTTTGGCAACAAATGATCATCGTGCTAGAGCGCAATGGGGTGCCCCCACCAAATTTTGATGGCTTTATGGCAGATGAAGCCCAAGAAAACTGGAATGCGGTGCGCACAATTTTCAATGGAGGTCCGGATATGGTGATGAAAGGTAGGGAGAGATCATGCCTTTTCCATTGGGAACAAAGTCTAGGGATCCACACCACAAAATATGTTCTCAATGCATTTCAAGACGAGCACAAACGACTGTGTCGAATGTGGAGGTGCACGTATAGCAGTGAAGATGCAGAGGCCCAATATCGGTTCATTCGAGCTTGGTGGGCAGCAGGAAAGGTGGCAGATGGGAATCTAGGCCCAATGGAGTGCTAGTTGAGTTAGTGGCATGTGAGGTACCCTCATTGGAGGAAGGAAATTGTTGGTGTAATTTTTCAAATTTATTCTAGAATATTTTGTAGGATGTCCATTTAATTAGACCCTTCATGATATCAAAGAATTATATTTATTTATTTTTTTGTAGGCTTTAGATGACTATTGCATCGAGGTCGTCCCTCGAACAAATCTCTCGGAGTCACGTCACGCTTCATGGCTAGTGTTGGAATTAGGGTTGCAGAGAAACACACACAGCTTGGAGAAGACGAAGGAAGCTCAAGGCACACAATAGAGAGTGTGTTACTTAGTGTGCAATGGAAAGATAGATAGCCCTAGAGTGATGGGCGTATATACAATGCACGGGGGGAAAAAACTCCTAAAGAGGGAAAAAATGCCCCGGCGGTCCTAGTGTGTTCACACACATCACTACCACATGTATATGGTAACAAATCCCCCCTGGAGTGATGCGGTGAACGAGAGCTGGCACATGAGTAAAGGGAAGTGCCATGCCCTGAGGACAGGATCAGTCCACAAAGGGGAGTAAGCCCAAAGCTTTGCGGAAAGCTTCAAGCTTCTCACGAGACAATGCCTTTGTGAAAAGATCTGCAAGGTTGTCCTGTGTTGGCACATAAGCCAAGCTGATCTCTCCTGCTGAGAGCCTCTCCCTAACATAGTGTTAATACACCTCAATGTGCTTTGTGCGAGCATGAAAAACTGGGTTCCTCGCAACTGCCAATGCGCTCTGACTGTCAGTGTAGATAGTGTTGGCAGTGTCTTGTCCAACACCCAAATCAGCCATAAGGCGTCTGAGCCATACACACTCAACCGTAGCTGTGAAGACTGCCCTGTACTCAGCCTCACAACTCGAAGGGGCCACAATAGGTTTCTTCTTGCTCAACCATGATATACATGAACTGCCAATCATGAAACAAAAACCACTTGTAGACACTCGCGTGTCAAAACAACCAGCCCAATCTGAGTCCGAAAAAGCATGTAAGTCTGGCGGCAATGATCCCCCCTTGGGATAAAACAAGCCAAGATGTAGAGTGCCACTAAGATAGCGGAAAATCCTCTTAACAGCCTGCCAATGCTTAGACCCTGGGCTATGCATAAATCTGCTGACCTATGAGACTGCAAACTGAATATCCGGCCTCGTGTTGCATACATAAATGAGGCAGCCAACAGCAGTTTGGTAAAGAGTGACATCAGCAGGATCGCTAGCATCATGTAGACTTAACTTCAAACCTGTTTCCATGGGAGTGTCAATAGGTTTGCAATCCTCAAGTCCAAACTTACATAGCAATGTCTCTATGTAACTTTTTTAACACAAGGCAATACCACCATCACACTGCTTAAACTGTATACCCAAGTAATGATGCAACAGCCCCAAATCTTTCATCTTGAAAGCAGCATTCAAATCAGCCTTAAATTCAGCAATATGTCTTTCATTTGGTCCAGTGATCAGCAAATCATCAACATAAAGAACCACAATGAGAAGTACATCACCCTCACGCTTTACATACAATGTGATTTCTATTGGACTGTTACAAAAGCCTTGTTTGACCAAATGAGTGTCAGCTTTCTCATGCCAAGCACGAGGAGATTGCTTCAACCCATACAAAGCCTTGTTACATTTGCACACTTTGTCCTCTTGTCCTTTTATGAAAAAACCGCGAGGCTGCGTTACATAAACTTCCTGAAATATGTCACCATTCAAGAAAGCAGTAACAATGTCTGATTGATGTACATCCCAACCAAAATGAGCTGCCAATGCACATAGAAAACGCACAGTAGTCATATGACAAGTGGGAGCAAAAGTCTCTTCATAATCTATGCCTTTTTGCTGTGCATAACCCTTTGCAACAAGTCGAGCCTTATGGCGATCAATCTCACCATCCGACTTGCGTTTCAACTTGTAAACCCACTTCGTACCAATGGCCTTTTTGCCAGGAGGCAAATCACATAAAGTCCATGTGTCATTTTCTATAAGTGCATCATATTCTGATTGCATGGCAGCCATCCAATTTTCTGAATTTTGTGCTTCATCAAAAGTCAGAGGCTCCTCAACATCATGTAAGCTAGACACAGCCAAAGCATAACAATCTGATGCATAAGATGCATGGCGAGAGCCTGAACGAGTACGACTAGACAAAGGTGCATCCAATTTACTGTCACGCAAAGTGTGCATCAGCCATTTGGCATACCTCTAGCCTGCTCATTTTCAGCCCTTTCCTCATCTAGTACATCATGTACATCTGCATCAGTAATAGGCTGATCTAAAACATTTTCAGAAACCCCCATAGGCTGTACATTTGTCTCATTGGAACTTACATTCGTATTTCCACCACTGAAAAGAGGCAACAAAGTGTCATAAATGTCCTGTGAGCTTACATTACTGTCTCTAGTACATTACAACAAGGGCTGAACACAATCTTCCACAAACACTACATCCCGTGAAACCAGAATACGTTTTGTTTGTGGATGATACAACCTGTAACCTTTGCGTTCAGCACTATAACCAACAAAAATACATTTGACAGCCTTATCATCCAATTTTATGCGTTGTGTTTGTGGCACCAAAGCATATGCCAAATAGCCAAAAACACGCATGTGCTCAATAGAAGGCTTTCTATCATGCCATGCTTCATATGGAGTAATAGACTGCAAAGCTTTCGTAGGACACCTGTTAAGTACATAAGTGGCACACATGATGGCCTCAAGCCAAAAAGAATGCGGTAAAGCTTGACTTTTGACCATACATCGTGCCATTTCTGTCAGTGACCTGTTTTTCCTCTCAGCAACACCATTTTGCTGATGTGTATAAGGCACTGTACATTGGTGTTTTATCCCACGACTAGCCAGAAATGCATTAAATTCATGAGACATATACTCCCCCCCTCGATCGGAACGGAGGGTGCCCTTAGTACATTTCGAGACATTTTCAGCCATAGCCAGAAATTGTTTGAAGCACATAAAAACTTCGAAATTCGCTTTAAGCGGAAATACCCATGCATGCCTGGAGTAATCATCAATGAAAGTCACGAAGTACAGGTAATTTCCCAAGGATGGAGTTTGCATGGGCCCACAAACATCATTATGCACAAGCTGCAACCTGCATGTGGCCCGAACTTAACCATCCTTTGGAAATTTAGAACGCTGCATCTTACCCAAAATACAGCCTTCACAAACATGTTTGACAGGTGCTTCAAGAGGTGGCAAAGAAACAACCATATCAGATTTTTGCAAACGCAGCAAACTGGCAAAATTCAGATGACCAAAACGTGCATGCCAAAGTTTTGCATCTGAAATAGCCCTTGAATCTGCAACAGCATTTGCAAAATTTTGTCCACACTTGTCATACAAAGTGAGCTTATACAGCCCACGGCACAAAATCCCAGATGCAACAATTTCATCACCAAAACTAAGATCGTGAACTGTACATCTGTCATCCACAAATTTGACTACAAGTCCAAGTCTAGCAAGTGTGGATACAGACAAGAGATTCTTCTTGATCCCAAGTACATAAAGTGCATCAACAAGTGTGAAGGAACTGCCATTAGTAGCAGTGAGCACAATCTTTCCAACTCCCTGAACTGGATAAGAGGCGTTGTTGGCACAAGTGACTGAATTCCCATGAGGGACAGACTTGAGAGAGTTAAACAATTCACGATGTGAGGTAATGTGCTTTGTAGCACCACTGTCGAAATACCACACATGTGAATCTGTAGCAACTGACAAGCATGCATCATGGACAGCAGGATTGTAAGTGCACTCTGCGCTAAAAGCCCATTCTGCATCAACATCAGCAACACAGTCTCCTTTCACAGAAGACTCAACAATGGCTGCATTTGTAGTGGAACCAGCATTTGCAATGGAACCACCGTCTTTCTTCTTAGCCTCTTTGGCCTTCAACTTAGGACACGACTTGATCAAGTGATTATTGGCTTTACAATAATGGCAACGCATCTTCTTTTTGCCCTTATCACCAGAATTGCCAGACGAAGTGCTGCCAGTAGAAGCATTAGGAACAGAATTTTTGCCACTCGTAGCAGAACCATAAGAAGTGGCTGCATTACTGTTACCATCCTTTCTTTGAGAAGCAATAAAAGCCTGTTCAACTGCACGCTGCCTAGTCCTGTTTTTTCTGAAAAGTGACTCTTGCAACAGCAATGTGCATAATGCATCAAACTTGACAACTTCAGGATTTCCTTGGGTCATGAGTCTCCAAGTACTAGCAAAAGTCTAGTAGGAATCTGGTAAGGCATCAAGAACAGTCTGCACAAGGGAACTGTCTGAAATGACTTCACAAGTTGCTCATTGATATCCTTGACACTAGCAAGGAAAGTGTCCATATCATCTTCCTCATGCATAATCTTCGACTCCAGCTCTTTACGCAGCAAAGCAATTTTAGCCTCATTGCGGCTTGCATAAAGACCTGCTAAAATATCCCAAACCTGTTTTGCAGATTTTGTTGAACGGATGTGAGGAACAATGGTGCGCTTCACAGAAAACGCAATCAATGCATGAGTCTGCGCATCCTTAACATTCCAACGAGCTTGTTTTGCCGTAGGCAAAACAACTCTAACAGCTACAATCCTTGCAGCAAGACCTGCAACATCCTCAACATCGCCTACATCCTCAGAACCAGGCCGTACATCAATGCCCTGCACAATGTTTCAGACACCCTTTGACACAAGAACATGTTGCATCATATAAGCCCACATAGGGTAGTTGTCCCCATCCAACCTGTGCTCAGCAGCAAACATCTTGAACACATCTGTGTTGTTGTTGTCAGCCATGGTAAATGTTGCACCTGATGTGAAAACTGCCCGAAAATAGGAGAAACGGAGCGGGAACAACCTGTGCTATATAGCACAAACCGTTAAAGACTATAAGGCACCTGTTATGCAAAAAACGGCACTGACAAAAATTTTGCACAAAATGACGAAATAGCCTGTGCAGTACTGCCTGTAGTGGAAACGGAGGCCGAAATGAGTCCAAATCAAAATTTTGAGCAGACCAAGCTCTTTGAGCTTGCCCAAAATTTTTGTCGACCTGCGAACGCTCGCCAAAGCTCACTGAAATCAGAGAAAGTGAGCAGGCGTGTGCTGGAGAAGCTGGCGACTAAGCTCAGGAGGACGTGACCTGCTCTGATACCAATTGTTGGAATTAGGGTTGCAGAGAAACACACACAGCTTGGAGAAGACGAAGGAAGCTCAAGGCACACAATAGAGAGTGTGTTACTTAGTGTGCAATGGAAAGATAGATAGCCCTAGAGTGATGGGCATATATACAATGCACGGGGAAAAAAACCTCCTAAAGAGGGAAAAAATGCCCCGGCGGTCCTAGTGTGTTCACACACATCACTACCACATGTATATGGTAATAGCTAGCAAGTGAAGGTCACAAGCCTAAAATTTCTTTGTACGATGCAACAGTTTCGGATATTGGGAACACTCTTCTTCAACAATCCAAAAGAATGGCATATACAGAGGGTAAGTATATAGGAAGCGGACCAAGCATAAGCAAGATGAGAGACGGGGCAGCTTCACGACAATTTCACACACCTACTCCATCACAGAGTAGCCGTGTTGTGAACGATGCAATTGGAGGAACTGATCTTCCAAAGGTGCCAGAGTTTTTTGGAGACCGGGTTACAACGACAAGGCAACGCAAGACATTCGGCTATGTTATAGGCGAGGAGGAAAATAGTTCACACAAGCCAGAGTATGTCACTCAAAATGTTGCTCGACAAAGAAAGGCTCGAAAGTTGTCATTTGGAGATGCATCATAGGTAATCCAAGATCATTCTATGGACATAAATGACACCATGTGGGCAATCCGCAGGTGCAAACCGGGGTCTAAGTTCACTTGCCAAGGAAAAATCAAAGGAGGAAAGTGCAAGAAAAAGGTGAATTTATGCAAAGAGGGAACAGCGACACCAAGTTTTTGGGGGAAACGCAACTGGGAGGGGCGTAACAATGAGACATGGGTATGGTTTTGTAGTGATGATGTCAAACATGTGTGGGATGTATGTCCATATATTGTGATGCAGCCTCCAAGACCTCCACTTGAGTGGCCAGTGGCACAGGGCACAAACTTAACAAGCTGGAAGTAAAGTCTTTGCAGCTAGTGGGGTTTCATATCGCAACAGAAACTATGGAAGTTCAAGGGCAAAGGCGTGCGGGCAGGTATAGGATAGGTGTTTCTGACGAGGCATCGAAAAGGATCGACAGTGCTTTAGGACTAGAAATGGTCATCGAACAAGTGGAAATGGTAAAGATTGGTAAGCATGAAGTCTTCATTGTAGTAACACCAAACTCTAAGTTACGTGGTGAGAAATATCGAGTCACAGTAGCTAGTTGTACTTGCAGAGACTTCCAAAGGAGGTCAGGGGAAGGAATGACCTATGTGGCTTGCAAACACTTGTATTATATCTACTTGAGAGTGTTTGGAATGGACATAAACAACAACATGTTCATCCATCAGTCTAGTCTGGCTGATAACGAGCTCAAAACTTTACTGAGTGCAAAAAGACTGTTGTAATAATGTAGCATTTGTTGTGCTATCACATTTAACTTGAGTTGTGCAAACGATGATATTTTGTTTTGAGTTTTCAACAAAATGAATTCTATCATTGTTGTCTTTTAATATGCAATTAGTGAATGTGTGATGAGAGAGAGAGAGAGAGAGAGAGAGAGAGAGAGAGAGAGAGTCTGTGGGGAGAGAGAGAGAGAGAGAGACAGAGAGAGAGATGGTAGAGATAGACAAGTGAGAGAGAAAGAGAGACTAAATCAAGAAAATAAAGAGAGAGACAGATTGATAGAGAGAGAGAGAGAAGAGAGAGAGAGAGAGAGAGAGAGAGAGAGAGAGAGAGAGAGTGAATTCTATCATTGTTGTCTTCTAATATTCAATTAGTAAATGTGTGGAGAGAGAGAGAGAGAGAGAGAGAGAGAGAGGGTAGAGATAGACAAGTAAGAGAGAAAGAGAGACTAAATCAAGAAAATAAAGAGAGAGACATATTGATAGAGAGAGAGAGAGAAGAGAGAGAGAGAGTGTGTGTGTGAATTCTATCGTTGTTGTCTTCTAATATTCAATTAGTAAATGTGTGATGAGAGAGAGAGAGGTAGAGATAGACAAGTGAGAGAGAAAGGGAGACAAAATCAGCAAAATAAAGAGAGAAACAGGATGAGAGAGAGAGAGAGAGAGAGAGAGAGAGAGAGAGAGGGAGGGAGAGAAGGCGAGAGAGAGAGAGAGAGAGAGAGAGAGAGAGGGGGGGGGGGGGGGGAGGGAGAGAAAGAAAGAGAGAGGGAGGGAGGGAGAGAGGTCAGCTATGACTAGCGAGAAAGAAAGAGAGAGGGAGGGAGGGAGAGAGGTCCTTGAGTAGCGAGAAAGAAAGAGAGAGGGAGGGAGGGAGGGAGAGAGGGCAAGAGAGAGAGAGAGAGAGAGAGAGAGAGAGAGAGAGAGAGAGAGAGAGAGAGAGAGAGACTAATGAGAGAGAAAAGAGAGACAAAATCAGCAAAATAAAGAGAGAAACAGGATGAGAGAGAGAGAGAGAGAGAGGAGAGGGGGGGGGGGGGGGGGGGGGGGGGGGAGGGAGGGAGAGGGAGAGAAAGAGAGAGTGTGTTGGGGGGGGGGGGGGGGGGGGGGGGGGGAGAGAGAGAGAGAGAGAGAGAGAGAGAGGAAGGAAGAGTGGGAGGAGAACCAGCGGCAGTGGGCGGTGGTGGTAGGAGGAGGAGTGGCAGATGGTGATAGTGAGCTAACACCACCAACCAGCGGTGGTGGACTAGGGTGTTGGTTGTCATGGGTGGTAAGGGGCGGCAATGGGAGGTATAGGTGGTGGGGGAAAAAAAAAATCTCACTCTAAAGCTCGCTCCATAACCACCCCCTTTCAATGTGCTTCAATGTTAGCAAAATGTTGCAGGCTCAAAGTTCAATAAAGCCATTTTTGGTTGAACATGAATGTTCAATAGAGGGGTGGGAAATGATGGTACAAGCAAAGTTGGTTCAAGCTAGAAGTGGTACCAAGTAGTGCTTAAATGTGCACATAGGTGCTAGGTAAAGGGTTTAAGATGGTATGTAAGGCATGGGCAAGTAAAGGCCAGAGAAAATGCATATATAATGTAGTTTTTTGAGCCAAAAAGGCTTCATGAAAGGCCGATTGGGAAGGTAGGTCCAATTTTTCTAAGTTCTATGCTAGTGCCTGGGAATGTAGTGTTCAAAGTGCTCTAGAAGCCAATTCAGATGGCTCCTCAAACGGAGCCATAGTGTGAAAGATATTGAAGTTTAAAGTTAAAAAGCTTTGCAGATCCTTGACGAGTAGGTAGATGGGAACATATGGCAAGGGCTAGTTTTAGCAAGTAGACGTAAAGCGCCCAAGTTATGAGCCATGTTGGTCATTTCAGATTGAGAATTGGATCCCAAATGAGCAAGCTATGGGCAATTGAATGTTTGTCAAGGACCAGTTATGGGCTAGCTTCCCGCACGAGGAAGCATGCTTGCTAAGAGATTTTGGCATTTTGACCGAGTTTTGGAGTGTCATGTGCATTGTATGGGACTAGCCGAAATTGACATCTTATCAAATGAAGTCCCAAGGGCCAAGATATTGCCGGGGAAAGTTTATGCCAGTTGACTGCAAGGCAATGCGTTTTTTGTCTTTTGGGAGCTCGATTGGTGGGCATGTTGAAGCCCAGATCAAGGCGAGGGAGTTCAAAGACGAGAACCTGCTCTTTCCGTGGAAATTTGTGGCTTGATCGCCTGAGCATTGGATGGCAAAGCATAAAGTTAGGGGGGGGGGAAGCACTTTTTTGAAGGTTGTGGGGTGGTTTTGGGAGGCCCCCCAAGGGATGAGGCATCGTGTGCTGCCACGTGGCATGGGGTTTAACCCACATGCTCATGGTAGCTCAAAATCCTGAATGTATATATAGTGGAGCAAGTACTCCCCTTGAGCATCACAAGAGGCATAGAGCAGTCAAGGAGATTGGCTATGGCTTCAAGCACTGATGGCTGTTGCGCGTCCTCGACTGACGGCCTGGCTGGAAACCGGGTGGTGCTTTCGAGTGATCATGTGGCATTGCTTGCATGGTGGGGTTCTCACAAGGCCTCAAAGCAGTCTGCGCTTTTTATTGAAGGAGAGTGTGCACCAAAAGGGTTGTCATGGCACCATGACAACCCAAATGGGCTCAACCAAGAGGCTCTCAAGTGGTAAAGGGAGAGAAAATGTGTTGAGGTGTCTTCATCCTATCCAAAGTGCTAAATAGGGGTCAAACTGATCTCAATTTTGAAAAAAGAGCTCCTAGAGCTGTACGGGTGAAAAAATAACCACCTTCTTTTGTTTTTTTGAAAATGAAGCTTCCCTATAAGAGATCTTTCCAAAGCTTTGTGAGGGGATTTTTTCTAAGCAGATTTTTGAAGCAAGAAGAGAGAGCCAGAGTCTTTGTAAGTTTTGCAAGGAGAAGTCCCCATTCCCCCCCTCTTTATGTCGATTCCCCGCTCCCCCTCCCTTCTTTTGCTCGTGTACTTTGCATGTGTTGCCGATTGTAGTGTGGTTGAGTGAAACCCCAAACCAAGGTCCATGTATGTATATATATATATATATATATATATATATAGAGAGAGAGAGAGAGAGAGAGGTTTGAGTGTGTTTCAATGTGGAATAGAGGTGTTGGGTGAGATTTGGGGTTGTTGCATCATTATTTGGGCATACAGTTTAAGCAGTGTGATGGTGGTATTGCCTTATGTCAAAAAAGTTACATAGAGACATTGCTATGTAAGTTTGGACTTGAGGATTGCAAACCTATTGCCACTCCCATGGAAACAGGTTTGAAGTTGAATCTACATGATGCTGGCAATCCTACTGACGTCACTCTTTACCAAACTGTTGTTGGCTGCCTCATTTATGTATGCAACACGAGGCTAGATATTCAGTTTGCAGTCTCACAGGTCAGCAGATTTATGCATAGCCCAGGGTCTAAGCATTGGTAGGCCGTCAAGAGGATTTTCTGCTACCTTAGTGTAACTTTACATCTTGGCTTGTTTTATCCCAAGGGGGGATCATTACCGCCAGATTTACATGCTTTTTCAAACTCAGATTGGGCTGGTTGTTTTGACACGCGAGTGTCCACGAGTGTTTTTTGTTTCATGCTTGGCAGTTCATGTATATCATGGTTGAGCAAGAAGAAACCTACTGTGGCCACTTCGAGTTGTGAGGCTGAGTACAGGGCAGTCTTCACAGCTACGGTTGAGTGTGTATGGCTCAGACGCCTTATGGTTGATTTGGGTGTTGGACAGGACACTGCCAACACTATCTACACTGACAGTCAGAGCGCATTGGCAGTTGCGAGGAACCCAGTTTTTCATGCTCCCACAAAGCACATTGAGGTGCATTACCACTATGTCAGGGAGAGGCTCTCAGTAGGAGAGATCAGCTTGGCTTATGTACCAACACAGGACAACCTTGCAAATCTTTTCACAAAGGCATTGTCTCGTGAGAAGCTTGAAGCTTTCCGCAGAAGCTTTGGGCTTACTCCCCTGTGTGGACTGATCCTGTCCTCAGGGCATGGCACTTCCCTTTACTCATGTGCCAGCTCTCGTTCACCGCATCACTCCAGGGGGGATTTGTTACTATACACATGTGGTAGTGATGTGTGTGAACACACTAGGACCACCGGGGCAATGTTTTCCCTCTTTAGGAGGTTTTTTTCCCCCGTGCATTGTATATACGCCCATCACTCTAGGGCTATCTATCTTTCCATTGCACACTAAGTGAGACACTCTCTATTGTGTGCCTTGAGTTTCCTTTCGTCTTCTCCAAGCTGTGTGTGTTTCTCTGCAACCCTAATTCCAACAACTTGAAGGAGATTGAAGACTGTTTTAGCACAAGCAAGTGTTCAAAAAGATTGTCTAAGCTGAGAAAATGGAGAATAGTGTATTACTACTCTCTGTTTGACCATTGCATTCAGGATAATATGGAATGGATTTTCTATGCTTGATTGAAAGCATGTCCATCAATATTTCCATAGTATCATTGATGAAATGCGTACCCTGGTCATATACAATTTCGATAGGGAAGCCATACCAACAAATGATATTTTCAAAAATGAAAACAACAGTAGATTTATTAGTATTATCCAGACGAGCCCCATTCAGTGATAAATGTAGTCTTGGATCTTCTTTAGGTGATATCTTCAATTGGTTATAGCCACTATATCCATCCATAAAGCTGTACATTTCATGGCCTGCGATTTCATCCTAAAGCATATCTGTGAATGGTAATGGGAATAGATCTTTAATAGAATGGGAATTCAGTTTTCTATAGTCCACGCTAACTCTCAACTTCCCATTCTTCTTTGAAACCACCACTATTAAAAATAACCAGTCACTACTATCCACTTCAGTAATGAATCCTGCCTTAAGCAAATTGTCTATCTCCTCCTTGACTTTCTTGGCATAATTAGGATTCATTTTGTATCGCTACAGTCGTACTGGTCTGGCGTTTGGTTTTAGTGGTATTCAATGCTGACAAACCTATGGATCTACAACTTTTAGATCAGTGTGTTCCCAAGCGAGCATACCTTTATACTTTTGGAAAAGAGCATTTGCTTTCTCCTTCTCCTAGAAGTTCACGTGTTTGTTGATTTTGATCATTCGGGGTTTGTCTTCTAAACCAAGGTTCCATTCTTCTACCTCCTGGTCATCTGGAAGTAACCAGTTTGGACCACCTCCCTTCCGTTTGGCTAACGACTCTGTTTCCTTTTCAATGTGAATTCCAGCTGCATAATCTTTGAATGGATTTCCTAATTTGAGAGTTGCAGCTTGGACTTCAGTACCTTCAGTTGCTATCTCAGTGCCTTCTTGAGTAGTGTCTGCCATTGATCTGAAATCAAATTTTTCCTATTCAGATTCAGACTGGTTCATTGGATGACCATCTAATTGGATTGTCCTTTCTCCAGCCTGTAGTTCAATGAACTGGTCTAGGAATTGTCTCTTTTGTTTGTCAGCTTGCGTCTTATCCATTAATGCTGATGGAAATATATTCATTGCTGCAAGTATTCTCTTTATCTTCCTAGCACTGTACTTCTTGCATAATTCTTCAGGTCTTAAGGCTTTTTTCTAGCTTCTACTATTATCAGTTCGGATCTTAATCCGCCTGCTAGCTCTCTGATAGTGACCGTCTGATTTGCATAATCATGAATGGCTCCTACAGTTTGAGCCAGAGTCGTCCCAGTAGCATTCCATATGCTCCTTGGACATCTAACATAAGAAAGTTGGTTCTGAATTTTTCCTTACCAACCCATATTTGCATGTTTTTTATCAGACGAGTAGCATGTACTACCCTATAGTCTGTCATTTTCACTTTGAATGGTGTTGGCTTTAATAAATCAGTGATGCCCAATTTCTATCGGAGATGTTCCCCTAGTATGTTGACTCCGGCACCTCCATCTAGAATAACACCAGATAAAGGTTCCCATTGTTTCCTTAACTTATAATCAACCTAAATGATTGGTACTTCATCATCTCTTACCACTAAGAGGTCTATTGCCCTTGCCTCAACTTCAACTTTCCTTTTCTATCTAATGAACTTTGCAGCTTCTGGTAAAGTTTTTTTTATATCATCCAACTCCACTGTCAACTTCTGTATGCGTTCATAGACCTTGGCATAGATCTCATCTCTCTCTAGCCCAAAACTGTTCTTAGAACTAGAGGATTCATGACTATTCCCACAGTTCCATTCAGCTCCTTTCTCTAAGTTGGTCACTTGTTGACACTGGGATAGGCATCGATCCTTCATCAACTCAGTTGCTTCAGTCTCAGCCAAGTCTGGTCTGACTTGCATGACTTCTTCCACTTGATGACACTCGGATATGCATTGATCCTTCACCAGTTCAGTTGCATCAGTCTCGGCCAAGTCTGATTTGACTTGCCGACTTCTTCCACCATACCTTGTACTACAGCAATCATAGATTCTTCAATTCCAAATGCTAAGTGCTTTGTCTATCCCTTCTCAGAAGATTGGGCTATGATCTTCTAGATGGTGTGAGCCTTAGAACATTGTGGTTGTTCTGGTAGCTTTTTAGCCACATTCTCTGTAATCTTGGCTTTGAGCTCTCATTACTCCTGCCACTCATCCACTACCTTGGCCTTGCCCTTGCCCTTCCAAACCTCTCTTTGATATTCCCACTTCTTGGCCTCAAGAGTTACTTGCTACTGGAGCTCCTCTAGAATTTCTTTGATGATTACACCTTTGCTTCTAGTAACTACCCAAACCAGCACTGGTTCTGGTGCCTTCACATCACGTGCTTCAATTTTGACTGCCTCCGAGAATTGAGCTATAAAATGCCCATACTTTCCACAATTGTAGCAGTCAAAACTTTTGCACTAAACATTTCCATACCCTCTACCTTGGCCACTATCCCGTGGGTATCTGCCTCGGCCATTATTAGCCCGCTAGTGCCTGGATTTTTTGCTTTGGACTCACTCGATCCTTCCATTTTCACAAGTTCTGCAGTGGTTAATGCTATCAAGAATAGATCTTTGCCTTTCTTGAAGTGATGAATCTGAATGACACAGTTATGCTAGAGATGGCCATATGCCTTACAATAAGTGCATTGTGGACATTCATTCAAAACATGATCTCTAGATTTGCATTTGGAGCACCAGGTTTCCATCTTTCTGACGGAAGGTCTAATCTAGGCAATCTCAGCAATATGTCTAGACATTTTTTCAATTTTGCGTGACCAAGATCCTTTCTTTCCTTTACCCTTGATTTTCTCATTTGAATCATTGTCAGATGTTGTCATAAAATATAATATCTAACTTTATCAAATGATTTTCTCATATTAAACTGATCATTTAATGTGGGAGAATAAACGGGAACAAGAGTTAGAATAGAGACATGTGCTTCTAGACCTATCTCAACACGGGACCAAAAGGGAGAGATGTTTGCATCTCAATAGGGGTCCAAAAGGAGATGGTCTATCAAAGAGCAATATGCAATAAGTGTTTCTAGACTTATCTCAGTAGGGGACCAAGAGGAGAGATGGTTACATCTCAATAAGGGTCCAAAAGAAGGTAGTCTATCAAAGAGCAACGTGCATCTAATGGAGCTTAAAAGACCTTAGGGTTAGCTTCATTAAAGACCTCCAATGGTTAGTGTTAAAAGTCCTTTGACCTTAGGCAAGCTAGGGCTGCGCTTGAGGTGGGAACCCGACCTAAGCTTAAGGTGCTTGTCGTGCTTGATGACTAAGGTGCGTGCTTGATGAGTAAGGTGTGTGCTTGAGGTGCTTGTCATGCTTGATGACTGGTACTTGAGGTGCTTGTCATACTTAATGGGGGGTAAGGTGCTTGAGTCAAAAATAGGCCCTACAAACTTAATGAGGAAGGTGCTTGAGAAGCTTCCCATACATGGGGGGTAAGGTGCTTGAGTCAAAAAGAGACCCTAAAAACTTAATGAGGAAGGTGCTTGAGAAGCTTCCCATACATGGGGGGTAAGGTGCTTGAGTCAAAAAGAGACCCTACAAACTTAATGAGGAAGGTGCTTGAGAAGCTTCCTATGCATGAAAGCATGAAAGTCCCAAAGTTAGGGGAATCTTTGACTTAACTTTCCACTCACCAAAAGGGCATATGGGACACATATCAGACTCTCCCTATGCTTAACCACATGGTGTGCTTGAATGCTATTGGTTGGGCTAAAGAGGGGTCCAATGAGCTTCTAGCTCCATCCAACAAATATCTAGATATTTTCAAGCTCTCTCTCTCTAAGGGGTAAGGAGGACACTTGTTCAAAGACTACCCATGTACTTGAATGCATGCTGCATGTGATAGGCTAGGGGGGAGAGGTGTCCAATGAGCTTGAAACATGTGTAAAAGCTACAACTCACCCCAAGCAAGTAAGGGGGGTGTTGGGGGGATATACACCACATACACACACACACTCATTTTGTGGATTCGTTCTCACTTGGTGAAAGTTGAGAAACTCCACCTCCTTCTCCAAGCTTGTGAGAAGTGAGAGCCTACACCAACACTCCTGGCTATGGAATGCAAATCCAACCAAGAGCCATGCTTCAATCCTTAAGCTTGCCATCTTCTTCATTACTATGATATTATGTATGCTAGCAAGAAGAGTGATGATAAGTGAGTGATTATTTCTTTCTCCTATGGAATGTTTCTTCTTCCTCTTCTCTATCCTCATTCCCCACCAGCTCTCTCCACCTTCGAAGGCATTTGAGGCCTTGGGAATGAGGCTTGGGATAGTTAATGCTTTCTACAAAGTTTATGCTATGCTTGTGATGCATGAAGCTTTCCATCTTCATTGCATCACCTAGGTCACAAGGAACACAAAGATTGTATTGTACCAAGTCTCTCTTGATGGGAAAAACTATAGTACAAATGCCTATTGGAGGGGGGACCGGCTACATATGAATCCGGTCCTCAACTATTGTCATGTTCTCTAAACTCTCATCTTGCAAAAGTATTGTTTACGCCAAGTTAACTAAGTACGGGGAATTCCAAACTCTGCGCAAAACTTTTCAAGCAATCATAAAACCGAGCAGAGCCAAACATGATTGATGTTTTTAAGAAATCATAAAAGGCGCAACTTATTGGAATATCCAACTTTACTCTAAGGTATCCCTACATCATCGTTTTAGATTGGCCACCATGGCTGTCGATTTGTTAGTCCTTAGCTTCCTTTCCTCCCTCATGTCTCAGAAGCTAGACATTCATAGTGGCATCCAATTATGTTGGAGTGGTGCTACAAGTCAGCAAAGGAAGTTCAAGGCTATTAAATTTCCATGCAGTGCACATCGATTGTTGCCATTCATATCATTAGTAGGAGCTGTGTGTGGTTGTCTCCGAGAGCTTTGCTTGCTGCAAATTTGAGGTTTTCTTTTTTATAGTTTTGGAGGTCGCCACCATGCTCTCTCTCTCTCTCTCTCTCTCTCTCTCTCTCTCTCTCTCTCTCTCTCTCTCTCTCTCTCTCTCTCTCTCTCTCTCTCTCTCTCTCTCTCTCTCTCTCTCTGAAAAAGGCGTCTCTTGAGTAGTCTTATGTTTACAAGTGTTTACAAGTATGGACGCACCAAGACAAATCCGGTACACATACCAAGACGGGAGATAGACATATATTCAAAGATTTATTTTGGGTATGCTCATCACATCACCTGCATAAATATATTCACCATCATTCCCATTTGCAGTTTTTGAACCATGCACTCAAATGGTGAAACCCCCATTACTGGGCGCAATGGAGTAGAGAGTGTCTCCTTTCTCCATGTGGTACCTGGGTGGTGTACTTGTATTTGTAGAGAAGTGGCTTCACCATCTTGTAGAAGCTCCATGCAATGCCACAGAGAGCATCGAGGCCTGCCGTCTTTGCCACCACTCCGTTTTAATTCCTATTCCCGCTTGTTCTGCTCTCAGGTCTCTTTTATGCAGCAGACAACAAACAACCCCACAAGCACAAGTCATAATCGACTGTAGTTGAAAGCGTCCCCCCCCCCCCCCCCCCCCCCCCCGCCCCCCCCCCCCCCCCTCTCTTTCCAAAAATTTAAAAAGGAAAAATTACCAAAACACCCCTTTTATTTATGGAAATTCCCAAAATACCCCTCAAATTTCAAAAGATCCCAAAATACCATCATATCTATTTTGATTGGATTTCTCAAGATTTTCTAATCTTTATTTTCTTTTTAGAATCCAAATCCGTGTTTAATTGCTTAGCATGTAATTTGTCACAAAATTATGTCTAAAAATAATGAAGCAATTCATCTTCGAAGCCTACATAACTAACTCAAATTCTAGTTTTAACATCTTGTATTGGTAGATAATCTGTCTCCTTTTGAAGAGCTACTAACTTTTTAACTTTGGAGAAATTTAATCTCACAACCCCTTGGTATTTAAGAAAATTTGGAAATTTGAACGAAATTTTTGGAATTTATGACAAACTATTCGGGGTATTTTTTGGATTCTTTTGAAATTTGAAGGGTATTTTGGAAATTTCAAAAAATTAGAGAGGTATTTTGGTAATTTCCCTATATTAAAATTTTAAGAAAAACTCTTTAAATAGTCCGCGCCGATGCCGACTCTTTCAAGAGTTTTTTTTATTAATTTGGACGTCTTGTTGACACTTTTGGATTGCTCCACCATGCCGATTTTCTCTTCATTGGGTCTGGTCTACGATTGCCATTACTCCACCATGCGCGCGTCTGGTCTATAGATGCTACGTTATAGAACCTTCTCTCTCAACTCTCTCTCTCTAGCAAAAACTTTAAAAAAAACTGTTGGAAAGAGTCCGCGCCGGCGCGGACTGTTTCCAACAGTTTTTTTTTAAGTTTTTGCTAGAGAGCATGCTCCCGTGATGGCTGAAAAAACTGTTGGAAACAGTCCACGCCGGCGCGGACTGTTTGCAGTAGTTTTTTTTTTTTGGGAGAGAGAGAGAGAGAGAGAGAGAGAGAGAGAGAGAGAGAGAGAGAGAGAGAGAGAGAGAGAGAGAGAGAGAGAGAGAGAGAAGGCCAGGCTTAGAAATGAAGAACTTGAAGTTAATACACAACAAAACGTAGATTTTTGAGAGAGGTGGTGTTGTCGAACAGGATGCAAAAGTTTGTTGTGGTGGCGTCTTACCATTTTTGGGAGGACTCGGTTCACAAGAAGAATGTACAACGCCGCACCAAGCTCATAGCTCATGACCAGTGTTCGGGAAAAATCATTTCTCCAAACATGAAAAATTCCCTTTCTTGAATTTTCCATGACGAAATTTAGAAAATTAGGTTTATTTTTTGGGTTTTTACACTAATTTTCTCTATTTTTGGGTGGAATTTCTCCTTTTTCCCTTGCCTTCAACCGGCATTTTTGAAATTGAAAGCGGCACGATATTAAGCTGAGACACATTTTTCCCGAACATACACTGCTCATGACAAAATCAATGAGTGCAACATTGGAGACTAGGCTAGGCTTGATCCTTCCGGACCTCTAAGTAGGAGAAAGCACTATATTGTGGCTGAGATAGTGAAAAAGGGGAAGGTTTATGTGTGGTCAATTGAATACTCGTCTCAAGGTAGCACAAAAAAATTCAACGCCTACAACACCTTAAATATGTTCAAAAGTCATCTTCTTGTGATTGTTTCCCCATGCTAGTTATGTGGGCAGTCCATCCAACATAAGCGTAGAACAGAGCTTTTGACTGAGGAAAGACCAGTAGTCAGTTTCATTCCCTTATTGTAAGGAAGACTTTCATACACAATTCTTTTAACTTTTAGAGGTGGTAGCGTTTGGAGGCTCATAGAGCTTTTGAGGTAATTTGTGCACTTGAATGGCCTTATTCTCGTGTATATTGAATGTCAGCAGTTTTTTATCGCGGGAGAGAGAGAGAGAGAGAGAGGGAGAGAGAGGGAGTGTCGACATAAGTGTTCGACGAAAATCAATTTCACAAACGTACAAAATTCAAGATTCAAATAGGAATTTTTTTCAAATAACATACAATTCTTACAATTCAATCGTATATTTTCATAAATTTTCCAAGCGGATTTTCTCCTTACCCCCACCTTTTACTGCCTATTTTGAATTTTCAACATGCACTACTCACATGCCACTTGGTCAACCTTCCCAATTTCACTTTAAATCAATAGAAGGGATCTTAGCTGATTCCCACTAGTAAAACACTTTTAGAATCGTTCTAGGTTACTCACCCAAAGCCTTTTTTTTTAAAAGGAAAAAATACCAAAATATCCCTCTAATTTGTGGAAATTTCCAAAATACCCCTAAAATTTCAAAAATTCCCAAAATACCCTTGTATCTATTTTGATTGGATTGTTCAAGATTTTTTAATGTTTAATCCTTTTTTATAATTGAGATCTGTTTTTGCATGCTTAGCATGTAATTTGCCACAGATTACCTCGCAAAAAAAGGCTAGTATGTATGTACAATTACCTCACAAGAAAGGCAATTATGTATAAAGATAATGAAGCAATTAATCTCCAAAGCCTACACAATCAACTCAAATTCTGGATTCAGCATCTTATATTGATAAGCAAGAGTCTTCTTATGAACAACAACAAAGTTTTTAATCTTAGGAGAAATTTAATCTCACAACCAAGGGTGTTTTGAAAAATTTGAAGGGCATTTTGGAAATTTATAACAAATATTGGGGGTGTTTTGGAAATTGTTGAAATTTGAGGGGTATTTTGGAAATTTCCATAAATTAGAGAGGCATTTGGTAATTTTCCTAAAAGAAAACCCCTATTGGAAATAGTCTGCGCCGGCAAAGAATACATTCTCATTAGCTGCTTTGGACCTCTACAACCCAAACTTCAATTGCCCATGTTTTTGGGTCTCGATTATCAAATCCATTGAGAGCTAGTCTTTCTCCTAAGCGACCATGGAGTGAACTTTTTGATCGATCTTGTTTAGCAAAACTAGACATCTATTTTGCCTATCCAACTATCTATTTTGCCTATCCAACTATCTATTTTGCACAAGAATTGGGATGTTTATGAGAAAGTCGCTCGGTTTTTTCTTTGCTCGAGAATGATCGCTCGCCATTCGGTAAGACTCACTAAGTACCATGTTTATGTTGCTACCATCAATTAAGTTCACCCGCTATGCTCACAAAGTAATCTCACAAAAGTGCTTCACGTAATTTTCTAATTCCGCTACTCTCAAAGTTCACAGGCCATTTCCATTACATTGGTATCAGAGCATTTGGTTTCTCTTTTCTTGCTTAAGAAGAGAGGTCCTTCAGTAGCCTATTAATGGTTGTTTTTGTTAATTATATTAGGGTAAGTGGGACTGGGATCTATTATTGGTTTTGTTGAGCCCACTATGTGGGATATGGTGCACACCTCGGGAACTTTGGTCTTAATAATGGAGTCTTTTTAGACTTGCCTATGGCTTTACCATTATTGAGCCATAAGAAGTCCGAAAGGAGCTATCCCTCGGCAACTTCGCTATCTTAGACTCACTCCACTACTCTCTATAATTAACCAATTCGAGCCGTGGATTTGGATACTTAAGTGCCTATTTTCAAAGGCTAAGAAGAGTAGCAACTAAGGTTTTAAATTTCCAAATCATACACTAAGTAAACACATAAGTTTAACTAACATGGTTGACAATAACCAAGAGAGTAGAATGAACATTGATAACTTTGATTATGCACATGAAGGTGCTAATGATGATGCCCCCATGTTTGTTAATTATCTTGTCACTAGGTTGCAACAAGCTATGGGCAACCCCGCTTTGCAAGCCAAAGTTACTCAACAACTTCGTGCTTATGGGATTTCCTTTCCTCTCCAAGAGGAGAGAGCTTAGGAGGCCTCTTGATGAGACCCCCAAAAGAAGACTCTCTCCCATACGAGAGGAGGAATCCAAAGATCAAGAAAGTAATGAATCCCTAAATTCCTCCGAAGACGTGGCTCCACGAAGAAGATGGACTAAACGATTGCCAACTCCTCCCAAGAGGAAATGGTTAACCCATAGTCCTTCTCCTCGTCACTCCAAAACATTAGGAGAAATATGGACTTGCATGGGCCTTGTAAGGAATCCTAATTTTTAGGAATTAAGGCTAATGGTGTGTAGGGTTAAGGGGACAAGGGCATTCAAGAAGCTAGTTTTGAGTAGGCTTTTCTAGCCTTTTTTTAGACACGTGTAGGATGTGGACCTAAGAGGTCACCTTCTCTCTCTACCTTTTTGAAAGTGAAGGGAGTAAAGAGGTGTGGCCACATCATCAAAAACGTGGATCACTAAGAGCCAAAATTTGAATTTTTTTTTTTTTTAAGTTATTTTTACTTGTATTTGACTTAAAACTCCCCCCCAACATATATCCATATCAAAAAAGTATTTTTGTACCTTTTTTTAAACTTACAAGCACTAAAAGTCCAATTTTTCAAAAAAAAACCTCCCCCCAAAACAAAAAACCTTTGTTCTCTCTTCCTCCTCTCTCCTTTCTCCCTCTCCTCTCCCTCCCTGCCCCCTTCTCTCCTCCTCCTCCCCTCTCTCTCCCTCTCCCCCACTGTCCCCTTCTCTCCTCCCATGTTCCTCCCTCTCCCTCCCTGCCCCCTTCTCTCCTCCTTCTCCACTCTCTCTCTCTCTCCCCCACTATCCCCTTGTCTCCTCCCATGTTCCTCTGTCTCCCTCCCCCCTCTCTCTTTTCATCCTTTGCTTCCTCACGCAACAGCTACCATGGTGCTCAAGGACATCACAAATCGTATGCATACATATTTTCTTGTTCACAACGTTTGCACCGAAGGCCGCACGTGAGGGTGAACAGAGGTCATCCCAAGAACGTGGTACCATCGGTGAGATGAATGTTCATGGTTCTTCAATATCTTGCCAATACCATCACATATTTGAATAAACACCCCTTTATGCAAGGTAACAATATACTTCTTACTTTTGATTGTGTTCTTCTTATCATATACTTTGAAGTCTAAGGTGTTGCCTCTACTTGTTTTGTAGTGCTTGGCACAAAGGTTGCTTTTATGCACAAATAGTGAAAGGTTGCAGGTTAGAGAGGCCAAGTGTCACCACCTTTCCTCTAGAACAGTCTTCTTTGTTACATCTTGCAGGTAGGTGCTTCAAATCCATGCTTATTAGGGATGGTAATCTCATCCTAATGTATATTTTAGGAATATTGTTTATTTCCAGTTAGATAGAAATACTTGCAAATTTGTACAACATATACTTAACAAGTGTCTTTATTATACAGCTTGCAAATGTTGAATTCATACATGTTTTTGTTACAAGGTGACCTCTTGCTATGCTAGTTGAGTGGCGTTGTTTGCAAGAATGGCTCAAGGAACTGGCATAATATGAAGCTTTTACGGTGGCACAAAGCTCTCCTCAACGGCAATGTGGCTCCCACTACACCAAAAATCATTATGCTAACATGGAGAGATCCCTAGTAGGACAATGCAAAAACTTTTCATCAGTAGCAACACACCCTTTCCTAACATGAGGGCACTCCTACCAAAGATATTTTTATGTGATAGGTCACCACATGAGCATACCATGTCATGGAATGGATGTAAGAACTATGACCGCACTACTCCTTGGAAGTTGTCCACAGATGTATATTTATCAAAGTTAATGAGAAGAAATTTGGACTTTTTTGTTTGTTGATGTGTAAGAGAACTCTAGGTCTACCATATTTTAGATTGTTTGATAAGTTAAATAAGATTTGTATTCATTTAAAGTGTAAGTTTGTTTTTGTTTGGTAAGATTGTACATGAGAAGACATGATAAAGTATAAGAGATCTTGACGGAATAAACCTCGATTAGATTCCTACCATGCACTTGTGACACCAGACCTCTCCTTAAACCCTTTGATTTCTATTGTTGTGGGAAGTCCAAGGGTAGTCTATTTTCAAATTTTTAGCAATAACTTTTTTTTAAAAGGAAATTTTGGTTATTTTAAAGTTTGTACATAGTGTAGGAGTTCATTCTGATTGTTTTCCTTTAGTTTCAATTTTTGATCGAGGGCACTCCTTGGAAGCCACTTTTGAAGGTGTTAGGGTGAGATTTTGAGAAAGTTTTGTATATAGGAAATACAGTCCTTAACACAATAAAAAACATTGGCTCTTTGAGTATTTTCAGATTCCATGGTTTTAATGCTCGTTCGAGCCCGTAGATTAAGGAAAAAGTAAGAAATGTCTGTTTTACATCATTTTTTTAGAAATTGCCAACTTGCACGTTGATTTTTGGAGAATCCGAGTAGGATATGATTTTTTTGCATCACACGATGGTCGAAGAGCGCGACAAGATGAACAAATTTGTGTGACACAAGCCCAGACAGATTCGGAGCCAATTGAACACTAGAAGCTCTTGAAAACAGCCGTTCAATACTTAGAAAAAAAATTTAAAAAAAATTAAAAAAAACTGCCCACTTGAATTATGGCCATGCATCAAAAAAACTCTTGTACTTGTCATTTTAGGGCCCCGGGGACCCTCAACATGAGGGGCCACAAGGGCGCGCAAATTGGCCATCCAAAATTTGCGCGCCCTTATGGCCCCTCATGTTGAGGGTCCCCAGGGCCCTAAAATGACAAGTATAGGCTTTTTTTTATGCATGGCCATGAGATAGAATTGGGTTGTTTAATGTATTCATAGCAAACTACCCCCCCCCCCAATGGCAAATAGCTAAACCTTGTATCATGCCATGCATTAACAAAAAGCTTGTACTTGCCATTTTAAGGCCTCAGGGACCCTCAGCAAGAGGGTCCCTGAGGCCTTAAAATGACAAGTATATGCTTTTTTGGATGGCCAATTTGCGCGCCCTTGTGGCCCCTCTTGTTGAGGGTCCCTGGGGCCCTAAAATGACAAGTATATGCTTTTTTTAATGCATGGCCATGAGATAGAACTGGGCAGTTTAATGTGTTCATAGCAAGCCCTCCCCCCCCCCCAAATGGCAGATACCTAAACCTTGTATCATGCTTATCAACCATTTTTTACTTCCTTGTGTCCATCCCCTGTTCTTGGAAATATCTTGGCCCCTATTTGTCCCTGGATGGCCATTCTGCGCGCCGTTGTGGTCCCTCTTGTTGAGGGTCCCTGGGGCTTCAAAATGACAGATAGGGGCTTTGTTTTAATGTATGGCCATGAGATAGAGGTGTAGTGTTTGATGTCCGGAGTATTCACTATGTAAAATTTTCATATATCATGTGCGTTCACCACAATGGATTGAAAGTAGCCCTTATAGGCCTTACCTACACATGTTTCTGTAACTTTACAAGAATATAAATTCCCTTCTGTTGAACGCATGTGTTATGTTACATATACTTTAGTGAACTCCCAAGGTCAAAGGCCTCACAAATTTTGTGCACTCAGAACATTTAGCACTAGAAATCAACCAAACAAGGAGCCAATGTTTACTTCCTTGTGTTCACCTCGTGTTCTTGGGAATGTTCTGGTTAAGCCATTTCTTTGATATTTGAAACCACATGTGACCCCTATTGTTATAGTATCCAACCAAAGGTTTCTTGATTAGCAGTTATATAGGTTCAAGTGATACATATCTTCTATGTTAACAATGCATGTATCTATAATTTATGTTTACACTTTCTCTATTCAAATGAGCTACATAGTAAAAATCAAATCCGCAATTCAACAATTAAGTTCACAAGGTGATAGCTATTGGTATGATCTTTAGCAATACCAAATAAATAGCTACCAACAGCGAATGAATAGGGATATTTAAGAAGGTTTGATACCAAAAACTTGTCAACACTACTCAAAAAGGTGGAAACTCAAAGGCTTTATAATATATATGATGAAACAAGAATCAATAATAAGTCACCCCCATATATCTACACCTCCATCTTAAGTTGTCATTTCTCTAAGTCAAGCTTGGCATAGGCATAGTATGGAAACAATAACATTTTGGAAAGCAAGAATTTAGCTTTCTCAACTTTTGAAATGTTGCTATTGATATATATTCAACATCCCCAAATGAGGACATCTTGACAAAGGTTATGATCCACTTTAATAATAATAACCATTAGTGATTAAACTTTCAAATCAAAATATTGCATGAATTTCTTCATGGTGGAATGATTAAGACTTGAGGCTTCAAACATCTTACAGGCAAATCAGAACATCCATAAAAATCAACAATATTTCTTAAATCTGTATGAAACTCCAGTAATCTAAATTAAATACTCTCACTCAGTGCGACACCATTTAACAAAAAGAAATATTTATATTGCATTTATAGAGGAATCCAGCCTCATAAAAATAATTACAAACGGAGACAATGTTGTTGATGCTAGGCTTCTCTTACAAGTATTTGTCTTTCTCATCTAGAGATTCATATACACGAGTATTTGTGTGTCTATGACACTAGGGAAGATAGTAGTACTATAGGGATGGCTTTTCTAAGAGCTCCTAGAGAGTACCTATTGGTTCAAGATTCTACAAAAATCCTACTATTCTTATCAAAATCTTTTAACATGGTAGTGAAAGGTTCCTCACGGAACAAAAATAGGGTGATTTCCATCTCTTCACATGGTTGCTTGCTCATGTACTCTCAAAACAAGTTGACTCTGTAAGTAAACAACAGATTATGTGAGCACAAAGTTATAAAGTACAAAATGATATCATTATGATAATCTAATGACAACTATACAAAGAATAAATTATAAGAAAAATCTTTGATGACTCTCCATAGATAACACAACTTACTTACATTGTGAGACTCAATCACATGCTACAAAACTATAGATGGCGCACCAAAGCCATCAACAAAATAGCACCACCCAATGTTATGAGGTGTGAAGCCTAAACATTGAAAGCCATAAAGAGGTTAATTCCCTCTATCATGATAAACTTAAAGATGGAGATGATCTTAAGCTTTGAATGTAAGCTACAAGGGTAGTTTTCTCACCATTCTATCTTTATGTTGGAGATGAATCTTTGCAATGCCCATGCACTATTCACACCTCATGTTCTTGTGGTATGCAAGTCATGTGAGTTGATGCTTTTTCCACCTTCGGGAGTAGAGGTTTCCATGTAGTGCGAGTGAATGAAAGTAGAAGGAGTAGAATCTTGTTTCATGTTGTAATGGAGGTGAGAGAAGGGAGAGGAGCTAGCTTGGTGTGGAACTATGTGGTGGACAAGGGGAAGCTGAGATGGGGGAGAAGCTTGCTTGGCGCTACAATGGAGATGGGAGAAAGCTTGTAGAGAGATAATGCTGGACTATAGGGGGTGCATGTGGTTGTTGCAGCCATGGAGAGCTTGGAAAAGGGTTTGTAGAGAGAGAAAATCACTTTTTAGCTATAGAATAGGTTTGGAAAGACTTTGGAGGGTGGAAAATGATGTTTTGAATTTTTTTGAAAAATTTTAATTTTTTAGAATTTTTTAGTGCACGTTTTTTACTTTTGGAGGTCAAAAATGCTTTTTTGACCATGAAATAGGTTAAGGGACCTTTTAAGGAGGGAAAACTTGAAATTTGAAATTTATTGAAAATTTGAAATTTTTAGTGTATTTTTAAATCCGGGCCAAAAAGTGAGGGAAAAAAGGTCAAAGTGGTCCCCCGCCTCTTTCCCCTAGCCACCTCCCTTACCTTCTCACTAGGTAAGAGGCCATTAAGAGGTGTAAGGCTACCTTGTCCCCCTACTTTTTTGAGGGTATAGAGTGTGTCCACCACCCTCTTCCTATTGGCTGGCCTCTAATTAACCTTAATCCCAAAGGGCCCCTAGAGGGTTCATATTTTTCCTAATGAGGGAAGAGAGGAAACCAAGGAAGAAAAGGGCAAGAAAGAGATCACCCTCTTCTCCTTCTTCTTCACCTTCCTCCTCTAATCATGAAAGCTATGGCTATTCTCCTAGAGAATACAAGAGGGGAGGACATTGCAAATCTTACCCTGCATGGCAAAGGTCACAAAAGCTAAAGAATTTCAAAGAGGGAGGAAAGAGTGTCTCTTTTCTCATCTATGATGGCACCTTTGGTGCTATTGACAAAGTATTGACCTTCATCCAACAATTTGATGCGGCCTTTGGAGACAAGGGATTCACTGAGTCCTCCAAGTTATGCCATGTAGCTATGTATTTCCAAAAATCGGCTCGTTAATGGTGGGCTAGCCTTCGTGGCAATGGAGAAGCCCCAAAGACATGGAAAACTCTACGAGTTTCCATCATGAAGCAATTCCTTGCAAGCGATGCAAAGGAAAAAGTGCTCACCAAATGGTGAAGTTTAAAGCTTCTCTTGCATGAGTCTATCCACAAATATGTGGATAAGTTTTGGGATTTACATCTCAAGGTTGCTATCTTCCAAAAGATAGACTTTGTCGAGCAAAAGCAACAATTCTGTGCGGGATTACCCAAAGAGATGGCCGAGTATGTCAACTCTCAAGGCTTGGTTCTATCATCAAAGTAATGCACCACACCATGGTTGCTTCACGCATCAATTTCCAACAAGGGGCTAGACGGAATGTCAAGCCCATGGAAAATAAAGACAAAAGTGATGCTAAGGGAAAAACCAATGCCCAAAATTCTTACCAAGGCTATTTCAACAACAACAACAACCGGTCCAAGGAGAAGGGAGTTTACAAAGGTAAATATAAACTCTCTCCTAAAGAGCTAGAAGATTTTTGTAAGGACCACAAATGTTTTAAGTGTGGGGAGCAAGGCCATGGTTATCATCCTTGCCCCCAAGAGAATGGCCCGTAATGAGACTCCTAGAGTCTCTATGTTTGAAGCTCCAAAAGAGGATGCTCATTGCCAAGGATTTCTCCTTTCCTTTGCTTGGGTAAAGATGCAAGAGCATGATGAATTTATTTTGTTTGAACCTAGTTCATTGACCCTAGTTCAACTCACAACTTCATATCCACAGAGTTGAACACTAAGCTAGGCATACAAGCCCACAAGATAGGAGATGCATTGAAAGCCAATGGAGCTATCAAGGGACAAGACGTCTCAATTACTTCTTTCATTGGAAAATATATTAAGGCTTCATGTCCAAAGCTATGTGGAAAAAAAGGATTTCTTCATCTTCCCTCTCAAACATGAGAATGTTATCGTTGGGGCACCATGGTTTAACCGCATGGCTTCCAACATGAAGCTCCCTGAAAGGAAAATCTACTTCACCTACAGGGAAGAGAGCATGTACATAGATGCTAATGAGTCGGAAAACACCATATCCTTGCAATAAAGGGAATCAAGAGGAATTCGAGTTGTCTAATTTTCTAAATGGATCCCAAGATGTTTTCATTGATGACATCCCTAGTGAGCTACCTCAAAAATGAGGGATGATGACCATGCAATTGAGCTTCTACCAGGAAGCTCATTGCCTAACAAACCTCCTTATCGAGTTTCACAAGCTCAACAAGAGGAGATCATGAGGCAAGTGCATGAATTGGTGGAAAAAGGGATAGTGAGGCCTAGCTCCTCTCCATTTTGTTCACCATTGCTTTTGGTGCAAAAGAAATACGACACATATCACATATGTGTCGACTATAGAGCAGTAAATAAGATTACTATCAAAAATAGATTTCCTGTGCCGCGGGTAGAAGATCTATTTGATAATTTACATGTTTTGGTCTAACAAATGCTTCATACGCATTCAAACTCATGATGGAAAAAAATCTTCAGGCCATTCAAATTCTCTTAAGGAGTACAAGTGACACCTCTAGGTAATCTTTCAAGTTGTGAGAGAGAATAAGCTTTTCATTCATCAAAAGAAAAGTGAATTTTTCCTACAAGAGATTCAATATTTAGGTCACATTATCTCTAAAGATGGCACCGTATGGATCCAACAAAGTTAGAGATAATAAAATGATGGCCTAATCCAAGGAATCTACAGAAGGTACGAAGCTTCATAGGTATGTGTGCATACTATAGATGCTTCATTAAAAAAAAAAAAAAAAATCGCTAATAGCAAGCCCATTACATGACTTAACAAAAAAGAACGTTAAGTATTCATGGACTACAAAAGTGCAAGAAGCTTTTGAAGAAGCTTAAGGAGAATCTTATCTCTCAATGTGTGCTCACACTACTAGATCTCTCAAAGCCGTTTGAGGTCCAATGTGATGCTTGTGGTAATTGCCTCGGAGCTATTTTACTTCAAGAAGGGCATGCCATAGCATATGAGAGTCAAAGACTCAACTTCGATAAGTGAGTATTGGGCAAATACAAAAAAGAGCTACTAGCTACTCTATATGCCCTAAACACGTGCAAACACTATCTCTTGGGACTCCATTCATCCTACAAATGGATCACAAAGCCTCAAGAACTTCATGATGCAAATCAAGCTCTCCGACAAACAAATGAGTTGGGATTTTTTTTTTTGCAATTTATATTTCATATTGCTCACTTTGTTGGCAAGCACAATCAAGTGTTGATGCACTTTCACAACGACCAAGGGTAAATGTGGTGTCTATAGCAACCCACAATGATCTATTTTTTATGATAGATGAGTATGCTACTGATCGAGACTTTAAGTATGTAATTATAGCGTTCGCATTAGGGAAGAAAAAAAAGAACCATTCACCTTGAAGGATGGTTATCTTCCAAACGGCAATAGAATGTGTTACTCATCCATAGAATAAGAAAGTCATGTTTGAATCCCATACTTCTCCTTATGCAGGGCAAAGAGGGAATCCATAATCTACTCTTCAAGGAGTAGAAATGTATTTCTGTTGGTCTACCATGAAAAGTAAACATACAAGAGTATGTTTCAAATGGGTGGTATACCAAAAGTTGAAATTTGATCGAGGGAAGCAACTTGTATTGTTTCAGTCGACAGGCTTAACAAGAAAACACACTCTATGCCTGTCAAAAAGACTATTAAGGCACATCAAATGGCAACCCTCTTCATGTCTCAAATTTTCAAGCATCATGGCTTTCCAACATTCGTAGTGTCGGACAAAGATCCTAAAATGACCAGTAATTTTTGGAAGGGTCTCTTTGAGAATCTAGGAAGTAGATTAAATTTCTCTTTTGGCCTATCATCCACAAACGGATGACCAAAGTGAAATAACTAATCTAACAATTCTTGATATACTAAAAGCTTATGTCATGGAAGTAGATCAATGTTCTCAATGATAGAAGTACGTACCTCTTATAGCGTATGCGTACAATGATATTGTACATACTTCTATGAGGAAAGTAACTTTTGAGGTTAAAGAAGGAAGATCCAAGAGTCCCTTACTACTTAAAGTACATGGGAAGATCTTCGTTGTGCTGATGAATATAGCTGAGACCTACAAGAATCTTTTCCAAAGATTAAAGGGGTTATATCCATCTCACAGGAAAGGCAAAAAGGATTGCTGCTAATAAGCATAGAAGAGCCTTAGCCTTTAAGGAAAATGATTGGGTCTTGCTAAAGTTTTTCAAGGCTCATCTGAGACATACTACGGGCAAGAGTCCTATGGACCACCAAGAATATGATGTTAAACTAGCAAAAAGATATTATGGCCCTTTTTAAATTCTTAAGCTAACCAATGAGATGGCTTATTAATTAAAGTTGCCCAACCGTTGGCTCATGCACCATGTTTTCCATATGAGCCTACGTAAGCGTTACAAAGAAGCGCCATCAAAAGAAGCAATAGTTGTTGCAGACCCTCCAAAAATCGAAGATCAAGAAGAAGTATGTCAACTTAAGTCCATCCTATGACATGAAGACAAGGTATTAAGAAATGGTAAGATTATCTGACGATATCTTATTAAATTTAAGAATTATTCTTTTAAAGATGCTAGATGGATGCAAAGAACCTAGCTTAAGGATAATATGAACCTTGTCAATGCTTACAATGTTGCACTAGAGTAAGCATATGAAAATGCATTTTAAATTAAAAATGTTTTTGTCTTATAAGACTAGTTCTCTTTTTATTGTGCACAAATTTAAGAAATATGCATGCTTAAAATCATGTTTGTGGTGACGACATCTCCACCAAGTAGAACTTGTCACTCTACTTTGGAAGTATGATATGGACTAAAAAGAGCAGACATCTTTGCGGCAGCTACGTCTCCCAAGCACCAAATGGATTAGTCATCCATCTCGGAATGATGTCGAAGGGTTAAAAGGGATCCTCTACCCGCTAAGTAACATGGACTAATGACTAGGCTTTATCTTCTCTACGTCATAGTCGAGGACGACTATGATTTCAAGAGAGAGGTAATGTCATAAAATATAATATCTAACTTTACCAAATGATTTTCTCATATTAAACTAGTCATTTAATGTGGGAGGATAAACGGGAACAAGAGTTAGAATAGAGACATGTGCTTCTAAACCTATCTCAACATGGGACCAAAAGGAGAGATGGTTGCATTTCAATAGGGGTCCAAAAGGAGATGGTCTATCAAAGAGCAATGTGCAATAAGTGCTTCTAGACTTACCTCAACAAGGGACCAAGAGGAGAGATGGTTGCATCTCAATAAGGATCCAAAAGGAGGTAGTCTATCAAAGAGCAATGTGCATCTAATGGAGCTTAAAAGACCTTAGGGTTAGCTACATTAAATACCTCGAATGGTTAGTGTTAAAAGTCCTTTGACCTTAGGCAAGCTAGAGGTGGGAACCTGACCGAAGCTTGAGGTGCTTGTCGTGCTTGATGACTAAGGTGCTTGTCATGCTTGATGACTAAGGTACTTGAGGTGCTTGTCGTACTTAATGGGGAGTAAGGTGCTTGAGGAAAAAAGAGACCCTACAAACTTAATGAGGAAGGTGCTTGAGAAGCTTCCCATACATGGGGGGTAAGGTGCTTGAGTCAAAAAGAGACCCTACAAACTTAATGAGGAAGGTGCTTGAGAAGCTTCCCATACATGGGGGGTAAGGTGCTTGAGTCAGAAGAGACCCTACAAATTTAATGAGGATGGTGCTTGAGAAGCTTCCTATGCATGAAAGTTCCAAAGTTAGGGGAATCTTTGACTTAACTTTCCACTCACCCAAAGGGTATCCCTTTTTCAAAGGTCACATGGGACACATGTCAGACTCTCCCTATGCTTAACCACATGGTGTGCTTGAATGCTATTGGTTGGGCTAAAGAGGGTCCAATGAGCTTCTAGCTCCATCTAACAAATATCTAGATATTTTCAAGCTCTCTCTCTCTAAGGGGTAAGGAGAACACTTGTCCAAAGACTACCCATGTACTTGAATGCATGCTGCATGTGATTGGCTAGGGGGGAGAGGGGTCCAATGAGCTTGAAACATGTGTAAAAGCTACAACTCGCCCCAAGCAAGTAAGGGGGGTGCTGGGGAGATATACACCACACACACACACACACACTCATTTTGTGGATTCATTCTCACTTGATAAAAATTGAGGAACTCCACCTCCTTCTCTAAGCTTGTGAGAAGTGAGAGCCTACACCAACACTCTTGGTTATGGAATGCAAATCCAACCAAGAGCCATGCTTCAATTCTTAAGCTTTCCATCTTCTCCATCTTCATTACTATGCTATTATGTATGCTATCAAGAAGAGTGATGATAAGTGAGGAATTATTTCTTTCTCATATGGAATGTTTCTTCTTCCTCTTCCCTATCCTCATTCCCCGCTAGCTCTCTCCACCTTCGAAGGTGTTTGAGGCCTTGGGACTGAAGCTTGGGATAGTTAATGCTTCCTATAAAGTTTATGTTATGCTTGTGATGCATGAAGCTTTCGATCTTCATTGCATCACCTAGGTCACAAGGAACACAAAGATTGTATTGTACCAAGTCTCTCTTGATGGGAGAAACTATAATACAAATGCCTATTGGAGGGGGGACCGGCTCCATATGAGTCCGGTCCTCCACTATTGTCATGTTCTCTAAACTCTCTCTCTTGCAAAAGTATTGTTCATGCCAAGTTAACAAAGCTCCATGTTTATGTTGCTACCATCAATTAAGTTCACCCACTATGCTCACAAAGTAATCTCACAAAAGTGCTTCACCTAATTTCCTAATTTCGCTACTCTCAAAGTTCATAGGCCATTTCCATTACAGATGTCTTGGAGCTGTTACTGGAATCTGAATTCTCAATGAATGAACCACTGCTACTGGATCCTCTTCTTTTTCTTTCTTGGCTTGTTGCTCTAATTTGAGGGCCCTCTGCACCAAGTCATTGAAATTTGTTGGTGCAAGTACTTCTTGTTCTCCTAGTTTCTTACTACGAAAGCCATTCAAGAACCATGCTCTCATTTTCTTTTCAGAAGGAGTTTCTTGCAATTGTCTAGTCAACTCCTTGATTTTCTCCACATAGCTTCTGAGATAGGCAATTTCCCTTGTTTAATCTGATCCAACTCACGGAGTATATTCTCATCCCCTCTATTGTCTGAATACTCCAATCTGAAAGCTTGTAGTAATTTGTTGCATGACTTGAGTTGGCAAGCCGGGTAATGGTAATACCATTTTTGGCTGCCGCTTTTAGCGTTTGGGGAAAATAGTTCCCCCACTCATCCTTGTCAATGTGCTTAAGCTTAGCAATACTATTCAAAAGCTTAGATATGAACATCTGGATCATCTTTCTTACCTCCTTTGGAGATTGGAAATGAGATTTTCAATGAGGTATTGACAGTAGCTTCTCTACTACTTCTGGCTTTCGAAGTATGATGATGGTGTTTGGATTGTGGTTTACGATAATGATCAGTATTAGCTTCCCAGTGACCATCTTCCCGAGTCTCAGACTCAGTACCAGTACCAGTATTTGTTACTCGCTTCTTCTCTGTTCTGCGGTGAGTTCCCTTGGTGCCCTTACTTTTGGTGTGCATATTTGCGGACCTAGACCCTTGAGACCTGGTTCGACATTGCTCACGTTCAGCCTATTGCCGCCTAAATAAATGGAGTGCTTAGAGTTCCTTGTCTCTTCAGCAGTACATGCTCGAGAAGAGCGTCAATTTCATTTCTAGGCTCATGTTCTGTGTCAGAGCCTTGCTCCGATTCTTCAGGAATAGTACTGACCCACTCTGCTTCGCCACAAAACTTGGTAGCTGGCTTTTCGGCCACACGTAACTGTGGGCGGAATGACTACAGCTTAGAACACCAATGGAGAGAGAGTTTACTGATCAAAGAGCACTTCAGCTCTAGCCACCGTGATTGCCAAAATGGAATGAGTTGGTTTCTTTAGGTAGCTTTTCTAGTGTTGGTGTTTAGAGCTAGTTATGAGTTTAGAGAATTCATATGGTGCATGTCAGATGAGACAACTGGAATCGAAGTATTGAACTAGAACACATAACTAAACTAAGATAGAGAATTGAACTGGAAAGAGTACTGAACTGGAAAGAGTATTGATCTAGAAAGACTGAGACTAGAAAAAGGGAACTGATAATGTATATTTAGATCAATATGCATAATACAGAAAGTACAAGCTAAGCAGTAAAGTACAAATGGCTCCAAGCCCAAAAGGTTCCCAGGATTAATACAAGAACTTCATAGATAAGTACAGAGGCTAACAATAGTACATGACAACCAACCCACAACAAACCCACGTAGAATGACAAACCCCGTAGAATGTGTAATGGGTACTATTTATAGGATTGTGTAGAGTTACTACAGTAACTACTGTCGTTACTGCCCGTCGGATACTTTTGGAAGTTACCATCGGTAATTCCTAAGGAACTGTTCCTGCCTCCCACATCTACATGGTTCACAAAAATAAAAGGCTTTCCTAATGGTCTAATGGCTTGAAAATGCTAGAGGAAAGAAAATTAAGAAGAACAAGTGAAAGGATCACGATGGCTTTCTAAAACAATAAGAAAGTGATAAAATCATTAGGTTGAGTATAACTGGTATCAATGTTCGGGAAAGGTCTACCTCAGCTTAGTCTTGAGCCGGTTTAAAATCGAGACTAGCCAGCTGCAAACCATGGTAAAGGGAAGAAAAATCGATGAAATATGGGAAAAATTAGTTCAAAAATCCTGCAAATTTAAAAAAAAAACTATAGTATTTCCAGTTTTCTTATTTGCAAGGGGGAAACTCGACCAACAACCATCTAATAAAAGAGACTTCCCCGAACACTGACTGTAATCAAGCTATAAGAATGCAAGAAAAGTCAAGCCATGTAAGGCTGTGAAATGAAAGGTGAAATAAAAGGAACTTATTGATATGTGTGTGTGTATAGAATTTATTAAAATTATGCAAGGTGAAGCTTCACTTTAGCATTCTAAAACAATAGAATACAAAAAAAGCATATGTGTGTGTGTGTGTGTGTGTGTGTGTAAAATTTACTAAAAGTATGCAACGTGAAGCTTCACTTTAGCATTCTAAAACAGTAGAATGCATGAAAAGTAATGGCATGTCACGATATGAAATCAAAGGTGGAATAAAAAGATCTATTTAATATTTTAAAACTAAATAAAATTGAAGGTAAGTCTTGGTCATCATTGACGAACATTGAAAGTATGGCTAACTCAACTCTCCTCTAAGGGTTCTTTTAGAAAGCAAAAAACACAAATGTATAAGTGTATTCGACCATCTCATTTATATGCACACAAAAAGTCTTTTGACTTTCCACCTCCATGGTCTTTTCATTTCCTAAACTCACCCTTCAATTATGCACTTGACATGTTTTAAAAGGATTTTTAATTCTACTGCTGGTGCCCCCTACTAGCAGGTTCTCCCTTTTATTTGTTTAATACTTAAATTCCTCCATGGAATCTTTGGTCCCAGCTTAGTCAATCCGATTGAAGGAATACCAGCGGAAGTGCGACGCGAGAGAGAGTGCGAGAAGAAGAGCATGACGATATGGTGAACTCGCTCTACTGTAATGTGTAGAGCATAGTGAGTTCTTATTAGGTTTTTACAAAAGAATATGTGTACATACCTGGCGGCCCGCCCACTTACCTAGGCGACCACATTGGGCTTTATACCCCAACAACCTCCCACTTAAAGTCCAATGTGGTACTTTAAGTGTGAGAGAAGCTACTGTACAAGCTAATATACAAGAGATGTAGAGAAGTGATGTACTACCCTACACCTAACTGCTTGCAAAAATGCGCAAAGCTCTCTGAGGGAAGTCCTTTTGTAAGTAGATCAGCAGGATTTTCTGTGGTGTGAACTTTGACAAGCTGAAGTTGCTTATCCTCGAGCATTTCCCGGATGAAATGATACTTCACATCCACATGCTTTGTCTTTGAGTGATAAACTGGATTGCGAGCCATTTGTATAGCACTTTGACTATCACAATATAACACAGGCATCTCTTCTTTGATTCCCAAATATGTTACTAGTCGATTAAGCCAAATTGATTCTTTGCATGCCTTTGATGCTGCAACATATTCAGCCTCTGTAGTAGACTGAGTAACACAATCTTGTAATCTAGAACGCCATGATACTGCTCCACCAGCCAATGTAAAGACATACCCTGACGTAGACCTTCGGTTGTCTAAGTCACCTGCATAATCTGAGTCTGTAAAACCCTTTACACTTAGCTCCTGACTCCCATAGCATATACGCATACTCTTTGTAGCTTTCAGGTATCTCAATATTCCTTTCACTGCCTCCCAATGTTTCTTGTCTGGGTTTGACATGTATCGACTTACTACTCCCACTGCAAATGCAATGTCTGGGCGAGTAGCAATCATTGCATACATCAAACTACCCACTGCAGACGCATATGGAATCTTATCCATTTCAGCTTGTTCTTCCGCATACTCTTTGTAGCTTTCAAGTATCTCAATATTCCTTTCACTGCCTCCCAATGTTTCTTGCCTGGGTTTGACATGTATCGACTTACTACTCCCACTGCAAATGCAATGTCTAGGAGAGCAGCAATCATTGCATACATCAAACTACCCACTACAGACGCATATGGAATCTTATCCATTTCAGCCTGTTCTTCCTCAGACACAGGACAATCTTGTTTGCTAAGTTTCACATATGGTGGCAATGGAACACTCAGTGCCTTTCCCTTCTCCATATTGAAACGTTGCAAAACCTTGCCAATATACTCTGTTTGAGATAACCAAATCAACTTCTTTGATCTGTCTCTCTCAATGCGCATACCAAGTATATGACTTGCCTCACCCATGTCTTTCATGTCAAACGATTTTGCCATCTTTGACTTCAAAGCTGAAATTTCTTCCAAGTGCTTGCCAGCAATCAACATGTCATCCACATACAAAATAAGGATCAGCCAACTGCCATCCTTAGCCTTCTTTGTATATAGACACTGATCCAACTCACTACGTTTGTAGCCTTGAGAAAGCATAAACTTGTGGAATTTATGGTACCATGCCCTCGGTGATTGTTTTAAGCCATAAAGACTCTTTAACAACTGACATACCCAATGTTCCTTGCCTTTCTCAACAAACCCTTCTGGCTGCTGCATGTAAATTTCCACATCTAAATCACCATGCAAGAACGTTGTCTTGACATCCATTTGGTGCAACACCAAATCTAATATGGCAACCAATGCAAGAAAGCATCTCAATGTAGTCATCTTGACCACCGGAGAGAAGACTTCATCAAAGTCAATGCCTTGTTCTTGCTTAAAGCCCTTGGCAACAAGCCTTGCTTTGTACTTTGGCTGACTATCATGAGCGGTGATCTTATACCTGTAAACCCATTTACAAGGTAGAGCCTTTTTGCCCTGTGGTAATTTAACTAGCTTCCATGTCTTGTTTTTATGCAGAGCTGTCATCTCTGACTGCATGGCCAATTGCCAATTCCCGGAGTCCTTCATTTGCACTGCTTCCTTGTAACATGAAGGCTCATTGCCATCAGTCAACATGACATAATTCATAGATGGAACAAACCTATCAGGAGGTCGCGTGACACGTCCAGATCTACGCACAATAGGTGGCTCAGGCTCAGCCACAACCTGTGGTTCCACTCTATCCTGTCCTTGCTCCTCGTGAGCCCTGACATTTTGTCTTGCACGTGCAGGTCCATCTTCTTGGAAGACAACTCTTCTAATCTCCTCAACCCTCTCTGGTTTAGAATGATATTTGGATTCATTAAAGTGAACATCATTGCTGCGGACAACCTTTCTGGATTCGGGATCCCAAAGTCTGTACCCCATCTCATCAGAATTACCATAGCCTAGAAAGATGCACTTTCTACTCTTTGGCTCAAGTTTGTTCCTAAATTCCTTTGGAACATGAGTATATGCCTCACAGCCAAAGACTCTGAGATGCTTGTATGAGGGCATTTTGCCTGACCATACCATCTCTGGCATTGAATCCTTCTGCAAAACCTTGCTAGGAGATCTATTTACAAGATCAACAGCTGTTGATACAGCTTCAGCCCAAAACCCATTTGGCAGCTGTGCATTAGACAACATACTTCTGACCTTCTCTTGTATGGTCCTATTCATCCTCTCAGCAACACCATTTTGAGGAGGATTGTAAGGAGCAGTAAGTTCACGTTTTATACCTTTTGACTCACAAAAGTCCTGAAAGGCCTTTGAAACATACTCTCCACCATTGTCAGTGCGTAAGCATTTAAGCTTCTTGCCACTCTGATTCTCCACAAGTGTCACAAACGTTTTGAAAACACTAAACGCTTCATCCTTGTGCTTGAGAAAGTAAACCCATACTTTTCTCGAGTAATCATCTATAAATGTCATAAGGTAAGAAGATCGCCCTAGAGATAGGTTAGGCATAGGTCCACACAAATCACTATGAACAAGTGCCAACTGTGTATCTCTTCTACTGCTTCTATGCTTATGTGGTTGTTGTGTTTGCTTACCATACAGACAATGTTCACAGAATTCAAAATCATTAAATGAAAAGCCAGGCAAATAACCAGAACGAGACAAGATTTCCATTCCCTTCTTGGACATATGTCCTAACCGGCTATGCCACAAAGAAACGTTCGGCTGCTCGGTTACATTGATTACATTTTTAGAGACATTTGATACATAAATCATGTAAAGTCCTCCAGACTTTACTCCATGTGCTACTGTCATAGAACCCTTGGATATCTTCCACATGTTCTGTCCAAAAGTGGTGACGTAGCCAGCATCATTAAGTAAACTTGTGATGATCAAGCTCTTTGTAATTGCGGGAACATGTCTCACATTCTTCAGCGTGAAAGAAGAGCCATTCTGAAACTTCAATTGAACATCTCCAACACCTAAGATCTCACATGTCTCCCATTGCCTAGCCGAACATGATCTTTAGTGGTCACATAAGAGGTAAACCACTCCTTGTTTGGAGACACATGAAGTGATGCCCCTGAGTCTATAATCCAGTCACTCATTGCATTTCCATCAGATGCTGTAAAAAGAGCTGATTCCATTGTATTTTTCAAGAAGTAGATGTCTCCTGACACTAGACTGTCATCCTCTGCAACAGTGTTTGTCACATTTATTTCTTGAATCTTCACTGAGCACTTGTTCTTCTCACCATGGTGTTCAGCTTTCTCTTTGCCTTTTTCTGCTTTCCATTCTCTGCAGTCTCTTTTCATGTGACCCTTCTTGCCACAATGGTAGCATTCTATGTCACTCTTGCCTTTACCACTGCGGGACTTGCTACGAGACTGATTCCTCTTTCCACCTTTGTACTTTTCTTTGGTCCTTCCCCTGACAACTAAGGATGTTCCTTTGCCTTTGTCCATTGTCTTTCTATTGGTTTCTTCAGTAAGAAGACTTCCTTCTACACCTGCTATGTTCAGACCATCTGGAGGTGCAGAATTACTCAAAGCTGTGCGAAAAGTGTCCCAACTTTCCGGCAATGTGATCAACAGGAACATAGCTCTAACAGGTTCATCAAACTTGACACCTTGAGCTGACAACTGACTGTAGATTGTGTTGAATTCATTCAGATGATTGGACATAGGTGTCCCTTCTTTCATCTTCAAGTCAACAAGATTCTTAAGCCAGCATACCTGTGAAGCTGCACTCTGCTTCTCATAAAGATGACTCAGCTTTAACCATGCTTGATAAGCCGACATCTCGTCTGCTACATTGAAGTAAACGCTTTCTGCCAAAGTCAGCATAATGGTAGAAAGTGCCAATTCATCCATTTCGCTCCATTCATCTTCGTCCATATCTTCTGGTTTTATCCCCTTGAGCTTTATAGGTTTTATCTGCTTCTTTTGTACCAACACGTGCCAAATCTGCTTCTTCCACAATGGGAAATTGGTTCCATCCAGCTTCTTGATATTGTAAAGAGCAGTGTCCTGTGATCCAGCCATAGCTACGCTTCACAGTAGTTTACTTCCTGGGAAAAATTCGAGAGAGTTTCCCCTGTAAACTGACCTCTGAACCAATATCAACCTGTCAAATGAACCAAGAAAGCTTCAGATTCTGCATAAATTATGGCAGAGTCTCCTTTGTAAAATGGCTCTGGTGTACTCAAAAACAGACCAAAAACGGCTCAAAAAACACTGTCTCTCTGACACTGTAAGCTGCGGGTAAACCTGTCCTGCACCTGTACTGTCTCTCATTGTCCTGTCACTGTTCTATAAGCATAGACTGTGACAATGCCTCAACGGCAGTAAAGCAAAGATGCAATCCCAACTGTCTAACTCACAGTCAATACATCCTAGCTGCCTATCTAAGGGTGCTCGAGGGATCACTCCAAGACCTGTATCACCGAAAGAATCTCAACATTCGAGAATCCCCCAGCTCAATAAAACCTCACTCGACCCTCAACAAAGGCTGCAGTAAATCTGACAGTACATAGACTTCCCACAAAGTCATACATCCACAAACTTCCCACTATATGCTGTAACCGCTGCGGCGGTTGTTTGCTGCGTGACTCACAGCCAGCAAACCCTCAACAAACATACATCATCTCTGACAATACATCCCATGTGGAAGTACCTGCAATGTCAGGATGAAATCTGGAATATCAAGCAGCAAACACAAGCTACCTGATGAACTAGTGGATGTAGCCTACAGTCTGTGTGTAGATGCGCCCGTGTCGTATGTGACACGCCTCCAAGAACTGTGAGCCGTCCTTCGATGTGTAGACAGCCACAAATCAACACTCTAGGAGTGTCGATATCCTCAGCACCTGCAATCGTAGGCTGAAAACCCCAAATTTACAGAGTCGGATCTGCACCCGCCGAGACCACGTAGTCAAAAATGGCCTACGCAGACCTTTGTCGAAGCCGAACGGTGGCCGAGATGACCTCAGAATGAAATTCTGAGAACACCATGCCCTTCGGGATTACCCACGAGATTTGGGGCCGTGTCTTCGCCTGTAGAATTTCATTCCAATCTGAGTTGGTGACTCTAGCCTCCTGCAGTGCTGCCCCGAGCCTCGATCTGAGCTCTGATACCAGTTGAAGGAGTACGAGCGGAAGTGCGACGCGAGAGAGAGAGTGCGAGAAGAAGAGCACGACGATATGGTGAACTCGCTCTACTGTAATGTGTAGAGCATACTGAGTTCTTATTAGGATTTTACAAAAGAATATGTGTACATACCTGGCGGCCCACCCACTTACCTGGGCGACCACATTGGGCTTTATACCCCAACACCGATAAGATCCAAAAGCGACACGGAGGATTCAAACCTAGCTCCTATCGAGTAACAACCATTCTACAGTTGACTTAGACCACCCCACCTTCGTGAAATCATTGGTACAAGCCTCAATTATAACATTAAAAAGAAGAACATTGCTTGTCAATGACAGACCCGTCGACCTCCGCTTCCACTTGGTCCCCATCTTCGCCCCCTGCTTTGAGTTCAACGCCACCTCCGTCTTCTTCTTTGTTGCAATCTCTACCTCCGACTCTCCCTTCCACCCTTCCATTCCTTTCTTCGTGCTTCGATGGTGGTGCAACATCATTTTTTATTTGACTCTGTATTTACTTGGTGAGCCCAAGGCTCTTTTTGCGATTTTTGAATGCAGAAGCCAACACGTTGAATTAGATGTGTTGTGGGTGATGATAGCAGCTCAAAGGCATGAGCGACGAATAATTTTAGGAGTGACAATTAGCTTTTTGCCTAGGCTAAGTTGCATCCATATATACTAGATCCTGTTCTCTCTCTCTCTCTCTCTCTCTCTCTCTCTCTCTCTCTCTCTCTCTCTCTCTCTCTCTCTCTCTCTCTCTCTCTCTCTCTCTCTCTCTCTCTCTCTCTCTCTCTCTCTCTCTCTCTCTCTCCCCAAAACGCATGCGTGCAGGTCGTTGTGAGCAAGAGCATGAGGGGGCACACTCAAATTGGAGGCCGTTTAGGAGTTGTTAGCATTGTCAGAAAGAGACTGACACGAGCAAGTTGTTGCCAAAGTCAAAACAATAATTAGAGAAAGCTATTATATCTACTACACACCAGGCTAATGACACCTTGTTCTTGGAAGCGGAAAGCTCTGATCAAACAGTGCGGACCCATGTCCTGAGTGACTATTGAACTTGAGTGACTATGATGAGCTATGTACATGTACCAGCTACAACCTCTGAATACCGATGACGATCTGACCTATGAGAAACGAGCGATGCCTATGTTTTGAGCTATGAACTATGAGTTCTGACCAAAGTACTTAGCATGGCCTATACGCACTCATTATACCCTCACCTTCAGGCAGTGTTGAAGAGAATTGCTACTTGATTGAGACCCTAATTCAAAACCCTTGAAAATAACATACATCAAACGTACTGACAAATTCGGCGTCGTGTTGCCTTGAACCGCATGTTGATGTATTGAGAAGTATAACATGGGGCATTTACATGTTTTAGTTGGTCATAGCTTGCCACAATGCCTAGTAGGTAGCTAAATGCAAGGTAATATGTGCTTCATAATTGCTAAATATAACAACGTCCCTGCCACTTTTTTGCTCTGTTTTGAAGGTGAATGATATCGAGCCGAACGCCACCCGTACTAATGCCCATGGGCATCACATAATAGTAGTTCGCCAAATGCATGTTGGGGTATAAAGCCCAATGTGGTCGCCCAGGTAAGTGGGCGGGCCGCCAGGTATGTACACATATTCTTTTGTAAAAACCTAATAAGAACTCACTATGCTCTACACATTACAGTAGAGCGAGTTCACCATATCGTCATGCTCTTCTTCTCGCACTCTCTCCGCGTCGCACTTCCGCTCGTACTCCTTCAACTGGTATCAGAGCTCAGATCGAGGCTCGGGGCAGCACTGCAGGAGGCTAGAGTCACCAGCTCAGATTGGAGTGAAATTCGACAGGCAAAGACACGATCCCAAATCTTGTGGGTAAGCTCGTAGGGCTTGGTGTGCTCAGAATTCCATTCTGAGGTCATCTCGGCCATCGTTCGGCTTCGACAAAGGTCTGCGCAAGCCATTTTTGACTACGTGGTCTCGACGGGTGCAGATCCGACTCTGCAAATTTGGGGTTTTTTCGGCCTACGACTGCAGGTGCTGAGGATATCGACACTCCCAGAGTGTTGATTTGTGGCTGTCTACACATCGAAGGACGGCTCACAGTTCTTGGAGGCGTGTCACATACGACACGGGCGCATCTACACACAGACTGTAGGCTACATCCACTAGTTCATCAAGTAGCTTGTGTTTGCTCCTTGATATTCCAGATTTCATCCTGACATTGCAGGTACTTCCACATGGGATGTATTGTCAGAGATGATGTATGTTTGTTGAGGGTTTGCTGGCTATGAGTCACGCAGCAAACAACCGCCGCAGCGGTTACAACATATAGTGGGAAATTTGTGGATGTATGACTTTGTGGGAAGTCTATGTACTGTCAGATTTACTGCAGCCTTTGTTGAGGGTCGAGTGAGGTTTTATTGAGCTGGGGGATTCTCGAATGTTGAGATCCTTTCGGTGATACAGGTCTTGGAGCGATCCCTCGAGCACCCTTAGATAGGCAGCTAGGATGTATTGACTGTGAGTTAGACAGTTGGGATTGCATCTTTGCTTTACAGCCGTTGAGGCATTGTCGCAGTCTATGCTTATAGAACAGTGACAGGACAATGAGAGACAGTACAGGTGCAGGACAGGTTTACCCGCAGCTTACAGTGTCAGAGAGATAGTGTTTTTTGAGCCGTTTTTGGTCTGTTTTTGAGTACACCAGAGCCATTTTACAAAGGAGACTCTGCCAAAATTTATGCAGAATCTGAAGCTTTCTTGGTTCATTTGACAGGTTGATATTGGTTCAGAGGTCAGTTTACAGGGGAAACTCTCTCGAATTTTTCCCAGGAAGTAAACTACTGTGAAGCGTAGCTATGGCTGGATCACAGGACACTGCTCTTTACAATATCAAGAAGCTGGATGGAACCAATTTCCCATTGTGGAAGAAGCAGATTTGGCATGTGTTGGTACAAAAGAAGCAGATAAAACCTATAAAGCTCAAGGGGATAAAACCAGAAGATATGGACGAAGATGAATGGAGTGAAATGGATGAATTGGCACTTTCTACCATTATGTTGACTTTGGCAGAAAGCGTTTACTTCAATGTAGCAGACGAGATGTCGGCTTATCAAGCATGGTTAAAGCTGAGTCATCTTTATGAGAAGCAGAGTGCAGCTTCACAGGTATGCTGGCTTAAGAAGCTTGTTGACTTGAAGATGAAAGAAGGGACACCTATGTCCAATCATCTGAATGAATTCAACACAATCTACAGTTAGTTGTCAGCTCAAGGTGTCAAGTTTGATGAACCTGTTAGAGCTATGTTCCTATTGATCACATTGACGGAAAGTTGGGACACTTTTCGCACAGCTTTGAGTAATTCTGCACCTCCAGATGGTTTGAACATAGCAGGTGTAGAAGGAAGTCTGCTTACTGAAGAAACCAATAGAAAGACAATGGACAAAGGCAAAGGAACAGCCTTAGTTGTCAGGGGAAGGACCAAAGAAAAGTACAAAGGTGGAAAGAGGAATCAGTCTCGTAGCAAGTCCCGCAGTGGTAAAGGCAAGAGTGACATAAAATGCTACCATTGTGGCAATGTAGAAGGGCTATAGTGTCACTTTATAGGACATAGAGTTGGACAGTGGGTTACATTGGGACTAGTTCACACTAGACGGACCCTCTGGACGGACGTCTAGTCTGGGAGTGACACGTGGCAGGGTACCTACCGACGACCGACAGTGGCCTAGTGGACCTCGTGGCCAGGTCACCACATGGCTGACATTTATGAGCCGTTGGTGGCTCTTTACGGTGGTACATATGAGTAGTCGTTTGGGGCAGTTCGCTTATCTTGTACGTAGTCGTCTAGAGCGGGTCTTACACAGAGCACATTAGCACCATCCCTGCACATCTGAGGCTAGACAACCCCATTGTACCTGTGAGTCCTGGGCTGGAGCTGTGAGTGCTGCCACGCCAGAGTCTGTACACGGTTCTTTGAGCTAGTCGAGTCCACATGTTCTGGTCCACTGTTGTTATCCATTGTTTCTGTGTTTCATTCTGTTTGAGAGAGTTTCCATTTGTTTGAGTGAGATTGTCTCGCACATTGCACTGAGGGGAACCCACACTGTAGAGAGCACGACATATTATCCGCGCTACAGGTGCTCTCATTTTGGCGACCACGATGGGATCTCAACTGAAGACTCACTCTATTGAGTAGCTGGTTTCCTCGCTTCGCCTATGCAGTCTAAGTCTCTCGCCTTGCTGGTCTGGTCCCCTCTCGCCCTGGTCCAACTTGCCCTCGTCTCTGGTCTAGACCCCCTCGACCCTGGTCTAGCTGGTCTAGTCACTTCTCTGGTCTAGACCCCCTCGACCGTGGTCTAGCTGGTCTAGTCACTTGTCTGGTCTAGACCCTGGTCTAGTCCTCCTCGTCCCTGGTCCAGCTGGTCTAGACACTCGTCTGGTCTAGTATGGTCTAGTAGAGTCTGGACCAGTCTTCAGCCAGTTCAAGGTTTTCTTGCCCAAAGCTTGGTTGGTGTGGAGGTCACTGTATGACACATACAAGGAGGTCAGTTGAGCGTCAAAGCCCACTACTGAGCCCTCTGAAGTACTATCACAGAAGACGACCTTTGACACCTTGTAGAAATCCTTCAACCTCATCACCTATACCTCCACATATCACATCACCCATTCCTTCATCAGGTTCCCCATCTTCGCGATCACCTTCTCCAGAAAAACTCTCTCCTATTCTTCTACAACAAGCTATTGTGCAACAGACTCAGCAAGGAATCATGGAGCCACTAGCTAGTGTTTTGGCCAAGGTGAACATCAAGTTCCCTACATTCAAAGGGCTGTCTTCAGAAGATGCTGACGACCATGCAAGAAGATTTGTATCTCTCTGTAGGGGACGTGGTCTGAACAGAGAAGATGCTTATTTGGTACTATTTCCATCCACCCTGGATGGCCTAGCAGATAAATGGTACAGTCAATTTGCAGAGAACCATTTTGCAACTTGGGCAGCCTTAAGACAGCAGTTCTGTGCAGCTTTCAGGCCAGGTGACTACCAGGAGAAGGTGTTGGATGAGTTGGCCAACATGGTGCTCAAACCTGAGGAGACTTTTGCAGAGCTTATGACTAAAACTAAGTCGCTGGTGGCCAAGCTCCCCCAACAACCCGGTGAATTCATGGTTAAAAAGTGGGTGGAGAAGGCGCTTCCCAAAACTTCTCAACAAAAACTCCGAGAGAGTCTCTGACCCGACGCCACTCTTGAGGAGTTCATCGCAGCTGCTACTAGGATAGAGGGGGCTAGGAAGCTGTTCAACAACTCTCCTCACATAGAAACTCCCTCTGCGTTCTTGGAAGGTAGTCCTGCTGATCCTTTAACTTCTTTACGCAGGGAACTGGAAGCCCTAAAGTTACAGCGAGCTCTTCAAGAGGAGAGGTCCTTCTCTCTTAGACAAGAGAAGCCTCCAAATCATGAGGCATTGGAACAGATTAAGTGCGAGCTAGAAGATCTCAAGTGTCAGCAAGAGACTAAGGCTACGGTTTGGTGTAGCTCATGCCGGTCTCCAGGGCACCCTCCGCAGGAATGCCCCCTTCGGGTTTACTGCCACTTCGGTGAAAAATCTGGACATGAGGACAAGGATTGTTACTACCTAAAGGGATTGCACAAAATACAGCAAAGTCTTGGTCCTTCTCTCCAACAAGGGTTAGCACCATCATCCAACATGGTTTCCCACTACAGCCATCCCAACTACATGCCACCTTTGCTCAATACCCCTGTTGTCCAAGGTATGTCAAAAACTTTCCCGACTCAAAGTTTTTATAATGCTAATGCCACCTCAACCCCTCAGAGCTTCTACACTTCAGCCTCCAACTCCATGCAGCAACCACCTCGTCCCCCGTTTCGCCCTTCCAATCGGCCCATACTCTGCTACAGATGCGGAGAGTATGGGCATTATCAGAGCAAATGCCCTCTGCCAGAAGGCTCTTCTCCGTGCCAACTTTGCCCTGAGGCTCAGGATCACTACAATAAGGATTGTCCAAAACAACGCGCCTCTACCTCTGCGAGCCCAAGTCAGAGCCAACCTGAATTCACTTTCCCAAGATCAATTTGATAGCAGTTAGTACCAACCCCAAGCCACCCCTTTCTGCCATATGATTGCCTCTCAAGACAAGTTGCAGCTGGTAGAGGAGCCAGCTGGTGTCCTCACACGAGCTCAGAGGGCAGCCCTCGGCCTCAATCTTCCAGCAGGTACAGCCCTTTCCTCCCCAATGCCTACACCTCCTCCAACAGCTGACATGCCATCCCCTAGTGCTAAGAAAGGATCTTTTACTATGCTCTCCGATATTGATGGGGCTTTCTTAGAAGCAGTTGCTGACTTACAAAAGATCAAAGTACCAGAGGAACAACAACAGGTAGAAAAAGAGAAGCATACAGCAAAGACAGTCTTGAAGAACACTTTCCAACAAGTGTCCCTCTATGACATGCTTCGACTAGATGCGAGTTTTAGAAGTGACACCCTTGCAGTTATTCAGTCACTTTACCCTGGAGCAGGTCCTAGTGGCGGGCACCTCCCAGTGCGACAGTCAGAGTCCTATATGATATCCAATCCTGTTGCTCCACTCACTGATTATAGAAGCCCTCGCCTGACAGTGTCCGTTTTAGGTCGGCAATTCTCAGGAGTGATAGTGGATGGTGGATCTGGCATCAACCTGATGCCCGAGTTCACTATGCTAGCTCTAGGTCTACAGCCTACTCGCCCTGCTCCCTTCACAGTTACATTGGCCGACCAGCGAACGGTCTACCCAGTGGGCATAGTGGATAATGTGCCTCTGCAGGTACAAGACTTTACTTTTAACTTGGATTTTGTGGTGGTTCGTCTTCCCCAGGTTGAGGGCGGATTTCCCTTGCTTATTGGAAGACCATGGCTGCGACACACTAAAGCACTCCACGATTGGGGAAATATGCAATGTGGATACATAATTCTGGCTCCTCGATGCAACCCATTCTCTTAGAAGGTGGTATGGATCCCGTGGTGCAACATAGTTCTTTGTCCTTAGCAACCAGCCTCGAATTGGAACAACCTACTCCACCTGACGGGTCAGATGAGGATCTGTTGGAATGGTTGGATGCTACCAAATCTATGCCCTGTTTTGGAGTTTCAATTCACTCTTTGCTTGAAGGTACACCCTCTTCCAATGTTTCCAAGGTAACTAAACCTTATGAGCCACATGAGCCAGCTCAAGAGTTGAAGGTCACAGAAGATACTCCTGATGCGCTCTCGGTGAAAGCCCTCTTGATAAAAGCCGTTGAATTTGGAAAGCCAAGGAAAAAGTATATAAGCAAAAAGAAATCTCCCCTACAGGAGTTCAACCCCCTTCAAACATCAGCCCCATTGGTGTCTGCTTCTCCAACCAGAACGAAGCTAACCTCTATGTCTAGCCAACTCCCTTCACAGAGCAGGTCCTGCTTGATGTGCTGGATGAATTCCCTACTCCTGCTCGTTGTCTTGCTCAGAATAGTTGGTTCTGTCCTCAACCTGCACTTTCATAATGCTCTGACCTTCCTCGCCCTTACCAACACACCCTCGTCCCTAACCACCCCCTCACATACCCTCGCCCCTACCCTAACCCTACTCGCCCCTACCCACCCTCCCCCTTCCCCTCGCCCCTACCCACCCTCTCCCTCCCCCTCGCCCCTACCCTCCCCCTCTCGCCCCTACCCACCCCCTCACCCCCCTCGCCCCTACCCTATCCCTACTCGCCCCTACCCACCCCCTCACACACCCTCGCCCCTACCCTCCCCTCTCGCCCCTACCCACCCTCTCCCTTCCCCTCGCCCCTACCCACCCCCTCACCCCCCCCTCGCCCCTACCCTCCCCCTCTCGCCCCTACCCACCCCCTCACCCCCTCTCGCCCCTATCTAGCCCTTCCCTCTCGCCCCTACCCACCCTCTCCCCCCCCCCCCTCGCCCCTATCTAGCCCTTCCCACCCTCTCCCCTACCCACTCCCCCTCCCCCTCGCCCCTATCTAGCCCTCCCCACCCCTCCCACTCTCCCCCTCACCCTCGCCCTACTCTCCCCCTCGCCTAGTCCCCATCACTACCCTCGCCCTCGCCCTAAGTCCCTCCCCCTTGCCCACTCGCCCCTACCCAACCTTTATTCACCCTACCCTTCCTCTCTCGTCCCTTCCCAATCCACCTCCAATTGGCCCCTACCCAATCCCCTCGCCCCTACCCTCTCCAATTGGTCCATACCCAATCCCAATCCCCTCGCCCCTACCCTCTCCAATTGGTCATACCCAATCCCAATCCCCGGCCCTTACCAAATCCAATCGGTCCCTACCCTTTTGAATTGGTCCCTACCCTCTCCAATCGGCCCCTACCCAATCCAATTGGTCCCTACCCTCTCCCATTGGTCTATACCCAATCACAATCCCCTCGCCCCTACCCTCTCCAATCGGTCCCTACCCTCTCGAATTGGTCCCTACCCAATCCAATCGGTCCCTACCCTCTCCAATCGGCCCCTACCCAATCCAATCGGTCCCTACCCTCTCGAATTGGTCCCTACCCAATCCAATCGGTCCCTACCGCCTCGCGTTGGTCCCTATCACCCCTACCCTCTCCAATTGGTCCATACCCAATCCCAATCCCCTCGCCCCTACCCTATCCAATCGGCCCCTACCCAATCCAATCGGTCCCTACCCTCTCGAATTGGTCCCTACCCTCTCCAATCGGCCCCTACCCAATCCAATCGGTCCCTACTCCCTTGAGTTGGTCCCTATCCCCCCTACCCTCTCCAATTGGTCCATACCCAATTCCAATCCCCTCGCCCCTACCCTCTCCAATCGGCCCCTACCCAATCCAATTGGTCCCTACCCTCTCCAATTGGTCCATACCCAATTCCAATCCCCTCGCCCTTACCCTCTCCAATCGGCCCCTACCCAATCCAATCGGTCCCTACCCTCTCGAGTTGGTCCCTACCCTCTCCCGTTGGCCCCTACCCAATCCAATTGGCTCCCACCCCCTTAAGCCCTCGCCCCTATCCTTCCCTCACCCCTCGCCCCTACCCTCCCCTCCCTTGCCCTCGCCCCTACCCTCCCCCTCACCTCCCCTCGTCCCTACCCACCCCCCCTTCCCCCTCGCCCCTATCTAGCCCTCCCTCCCCACCCTCGCCCCTACCTACCCCCCCTCGCCCCTACCCACCCCCTCCCTTGCCTCAGCCCTAACAAGCCCCCCTCGCCCCTGGTCAGACTGGCATCCAGGTCAAAATGCTTGCTGGGAGCTCTATCCAGATGGAGAGATGCCCAGTAACAAGACTGTTGGTGGCGGTGATGATGCCTTTAACACCTTCTTCAGTGAGACGAGATGGGAGAGGGAAAGCATGTTCCTCGAGCTATGTTTGTTGATTTAGAGCCCACTGTGATTGATGAACCAACCTGGTTACTTACCCCAGAATTCACTTCATGCTTTCATCATATGCCCCAATGATTTCGGTAGCTAAGGCCTATCATGAGCAGTTGTCCATTGCAGAGATAACCAACACATTTGAGCCATCGTCAATGATGGAAAAATGTGATACTAGGCATGGTAAATACATGGCATGCTGCACAAAGGGGCAGAGAAATTTTGTGTAATCCTATCACAGTAGCAAGTTTATGAACCTTTTTGGCTGTTTCCTTGGGGCTTTCAAGCATTCACCTGGTTGCCATCACAATGCCGTTAATGCTTTTCGTTTTGCCATTAAGATGGAGCTTAACCGCATCGCATTATTACTCGAGCTTCTGATCATCCCTCTTTTCGACAATTTCATCAGCAAGTGCGGACCAGGTCATTTTCTTCTCACTATAGTTATGGAGGATAAAGATGCATTGGATCCAAACCGAGCATATCTCTTTGTTGAGGAGCCTCAGTCTGTTTTGCGGATTGGGATTCTTGGACTATGCAATCATATTGGGTTCTTGCCTATTCAAAGGCTTAAGGCATTGCAAGCAGGACAGTGTTTTACTCCACTTTTGAGGCATGTAAGGTCATGGTTGGGCCTAGCACCTGCTTCAAGAAATGTACGGATGCAGCACCTAGTGGCTTTCTTTCACAGTTTTTTCAGTATTCCTCTCACCGAGACGGTGAGCGGTCTTGTGGCGGGCAACCTATAGCAGGGCTATAGTGTCACTTTATAGGACATACAGTTGGACAGTGGGTTACATTGGGACTAGTTCACACTAGACGGACCCTCTGGACGGACGTCTAGTCTGGGAGTGACACGTGGCAGGGTACCTACCGACGACCGACAGTGGCCTAGTGGACCTCGTGGCCAGGTCACCACATGGCTGACATTTATGAGCCGTTGGTGGCTCTTTACGGTGGTACATATGAGTAGTCGTTTGGGGCAGTTCGCTTATCTTGTACGTAGTCCTCTAGAGCGGGTCTTACACAGAGCACATTAGCACCATCCCTGCACATCTGAGGCTAGACAACCCCATTGTACCTGTGAGTCCTGGGCTGGAGCTGTGAGTGCTGCCACGCCAGAGTCTGTACACGGTTCTTTGAGCTAGTCGAGTCCACATGTTCTGGTCCACTGTTGTTATCCATTGTTTCTGTGTTTCATTCTGTTTGAGAGAGTTTCCATTTGTTTGAGTGAGATTGTCTCGCACATTGCACTGAGGGGCACCCACACTGTAGAGAACACGACACATTATCCGCGCTACAGGCAAGAAGGGTCACATGAAAAGAGACTGCAGAGAATGGAAAGCAGAAAAAGGCAAAGAGAAAGCTGAAGACCATGGTGAGAAGAACAAGTCCTCAGTGAAGATTCAAGAAATAAATGTGACAAACACTGTTGCAGAGGATGACAGTCTAGTGTCAGGAGACATCTACTTCTTGAAAAATACAATGGACTCAGCTCTTCTTACAGCATCTGATGGAAATGCACTGAGTGACTGGATTATAGACTCAGGGGCATCACTTCATGTGTCTCCAAACAAGGAGTGGTTTACCTCTTATGTGACCACTAAAGATCATGTTCGGCTAGGCAATGGGCAGACATGTGAGATCTTAGGTGTTGGAGATGTTCAATTGAAGTTTCAGAATGGCTCTTCTTTCACGCTGAAGAATGTGAGACATGTTCCCGCAATTACAAAGAGCTTGATCAGCACAGGTTTACTTGATGATGCTAGCTACGTCACCACTTTTGGACAGAACATGTGGAAGATATCCAAGGGTTCTATGACAGTAGCACATGGAGTAAAGTCTGGAGGACTTTACATGATTTATGTATCAAATGTCTCTAAAAATGTAATCAATGTAACCGAGCAGCCGAACGTTTCTTTGTGGCATAGCCGGTTAGGACATATGTCCAAGAAGGGGATGGAAATCTTGTCTCGTTCTGGTTATTTGCCTGGCTTTTCATTTAATGATTTTGAATTCTGTGAGCATTGTCTGTATGGTAAGCAAACACAGCAGCCACATAAGCATAGAAGCAGTAGAAGAGATACACAGTTGGCACTTGTTCATAGTGATTTGTGTGGACCTATGCCTAACCTATCTCTAGGGGGAGCTTCTTACTTTATGACATTTATAGATGATTACTCGAGGAAAGTATGGGTTTACTTTCTCAAGCACAAGGATGAAACGTTTAGTGTTTTCAAAACGTTTGTGACACTTGTGGAGAATCAGAGTGGCAAGAAGCTTAAATGCTTACGCACTGACAATGGTGGAGAGTATGTTTCAAAGGCCTTTCAGGACTTTTGTGAGTCAAAAGGTATAAAACGTGAACTTACTGCTCCTTACAATCCTCCTCAAAATGGTGTTGCTGAGAGGATGAATAGGACCATACAAGAGAAGGTCAGAAGTATGTTGTCTAATGCACAGCTGCCAAATGGGTTTTGGGCTGAAGCTGTATCAACAGCTGTTCATCTTGTAAATAGATCTCCTAGCAAGGTTTTGCAGAAGGATTTAGTGCCAGAGATGGTATGGTCAGGCAAAATGCCCTCATACAAGCATCTCAGAGTCTTTGGCTGTGAGGCATATACTCATGTTCCAAAGGAATTTAGGAACAAACTTGAGCCAAAAAGTAGAAAGTGCATCTTTCTAGGCTATGGTAATTCTGGTGAGATGGGGTACAGACTTTGGGATCCCGAATCCAGAAAGGTTGTCCGCAGCAATGATGTTCACTTTTATGAATCCAAATATTATTCTAAACCAGAGAGGGTTGAGGAGATTAGAAGAGTTGTCTTCCAAGAAGATGGACCTGCACGTGCAAGACAAAATGTCAGGGCTCAAGAGGAGCAAGGACAGGATAGAGTGGAACCACAGGTTGTGGCTAAGCCTGAGCCACCTATTGTGCGTAGATCTGGACGTGTCACGCGACCTCCTGATAGGTTTGTTCCATCTATGAACTATGTCATGTTGACTGATTGCAATGAGCCTTCATGTTACAAGGAAGCAGTGCAAATGAAGGACTCCGGGAATTGGCAATTGGCCATGCAGTCAGAGATGACAGCTCTGCATAAAAACAAGACATGGAAGCTAGTTAAATTACCACAGGGCAAAAAGTCTCTACCCTGTAAATGGGTTTACAGGTATAAGATCACCGCTCATGATAGTCAGCCAAAGTACAAAGCAAGGCTTGTTGCCAAGGGCTTTAAGCAAGAACAAGGCATTGACTTTGATGAAGTATTCTCTCCGGTGGTCAAGATGACTACATTGAGATGCTTTCTTGCATTGGTTGCCATATTAGATTTGGTGTTGCACCAAATGGATGTCAAGACAGCGTTCTTGCATGGTGATTTAGATGTGGAAATTAACATGCAGGAGGCAGAAGGGTTTGTTGAGAAAGGCAAGGAAGATTGGGTATGCCAGTTGTTAAAGAGTCTTTATGGCTTAAAACAATCACCGAGGGCATGGTACCATACATTACACAAGTTTATGCTTTCTCAAGGCTACAAACGTAGTGTAGTTCGATCACTGTCTATATACAAAGAAGGCTAGGGATGGTAGTTGGCTGATCCTTATTTTGTATGTGGATGACATGTTGATTGCTGGCAAACACTTGGAAGAAATTTCAGCTTTGAAGTCAAAGATGGCAAAATCGTTTGACATGAAAGACATGGGTGAGGCAAGTCATATACTTGGTATGCGCATTGAGAGAGACAGATCAAAGAATTTGATTTGGTTATCTCAAACAGAGTATATTGACAAGGTTTTGCAACGTTTCAATATGGAGAAGGGAAAGGCACTGAGTGTTCCATTGCCACCATATGTGAAACTTATCAAACAAGATTGTCTTGTGTCTGAGGAAGAACAGGCTGAAATGGATAAGATTCCATATGCGTCTGCAGTGGGTAGTTTGATGTATGCAATGATTGCTACTCGCCCAGACATTGCATTTGCAGTGGGAGTAGTAAGTCGATACATGTCAAACCCAGGCAAGAAACATTGGGAGGCAGTGAAAGGAATATTGAGATACTTGAAAGCTACAAAGAGTATGCGTATATGCTATGGGAGTCAGGAGCTAAGTGTAAAGGGTTTTACAGACTCAGATTATGCAGGTGACTTAGACAACCGAAGGTCTACGTCAGGGTATGTCTTTACATTGGCTGGTGGAGCAGTATCATGGCGTTCTAGATTACAAGATTGTGTTACTCAGTCTACTACAGAGGCTGAATATGTTGCAGCATCAGAGGCATGCAAAGAATCAATTTGGCTTAATCGACTAGTAACAGATTTGGGAATCAAAGAAGAGATGCCTGTGTTATATTGTGATAGTCAAAGTGCTATACAATTGGCTCGCAATCCAGTTTATCACTCAAAGACAAAGCATGTGGATGTGAAGTATCATTTCATCAGGGAAATGCTCGAGGATAAGCAACTTCAGCTTGTCAAAGTTCACACCACAGAAAATCCTGTTGATCTACTTACAAAAGGACTTCCCTCAGAGAGCTTTGCGCATTTTTGCAAGCAGTTAGGTGTAGGGTAGTACATCACTTCTCTACATCTCTTGTATATTAGCTTGTATAGTAGCTTCTCTCACACTTAAAGTACCACATTGGACTTTAAGTGGGAGGTTGTTGGGGTATAAAGCCCAATGTGGTCGCCCAGGTAAGTGGGCGGGCCGCCAGGTATGTACACATATTCTTTTGTAAAAACCTAATAAGAACTCACTATGCTCTACACATTACAGTAGAGCGAGTTCACCATATCGTCGTGCTCTTCTTCTCGCACTCTCTCTCGCGTCGCACTTCCGCTCGTACTCCTTCAATGCACGTTTGGATTATTGATGAGCGGACTGAATATGGTGCCTTTCACTATAGGGACGCCAACCTCAAGATAGCCATTATCATGTGCAGCTAGGAAGCACGATACATAACGTGAGTTAGTCAGCAAGGAGGCAAGAAGACATTATTGATGATCTAAGCAGCTTACACCACACACACACACACACACACACACACACACACACACACACACACACACACACACACACACAGGGAGAAGGTAATACTGATCAGAGGACATAAAACATAAAGTTACATTTGTGTTTGTGCATGGCAGGGAGGACATATATATTCACAACACTGCCTGTTCTAATTGCACAAGCGCGACTTCAGCTCGACAACACTGCAAGGTCCGTTATTTGCATCCAATTCCCCATGCACAGGCCTTTGCTTGGCGCAACACATAAACGCTATAGGGCAGCGCACGGCTTTCGTTTCTTATAACTTTTTGCAGAGACCATAGTGCCAGCTCTCCACCATACTTTTGTATGGAACCTCTGTATGACGTGCACTATATACTTTGCACTTTCAGTCCGTGACGTTTCATTGCAAGATGATATGTTTAATTATTCACAGTGCTTTTTTGTAGCTTGACTCAAATATCGGCTTGTAGATTGGAAAATTGAGAAGCAGCAGTATAACATTGCAGGTCAGTAAACCTCATTGATTGTTTAGTTTATTCATGCTTTATCTATTTACTTGTTTTAGAATTTTCCACATTACTTCCTTTCCTTTGGTTTATTTAGATCTCGTTTTCAGAACTATACACTCGATGTTGATCAACATCTATACATGTTAGTTACACACACAAATCTTTGCATATGGTTGCTAGACAATGCATGTGATGTATTATAGTAGTGAATACATGTGGTGTATCACAGTAGTGAATTCACCCAGTGCATCTTTACTTTAGCTCTAAATAATTGATACCATACTAGGTGTCTAAATAATTGATGCCATACTATATATGTCCTTGTTTCTCCCGTACTAGGTGTCAGTATGAAGTTCTCAAGACCTAGAAGATTACAGTCCAAGTGCCAATAAGCTAGGGAGCAAACTGTAGCTAACTTGAAACTAGCTTACCATCCTCATGCTAGGTCATGGTTTGAAATTATTGCATTGTATAAAGATTGGAGCACGCAATGTGACATCTTTGCTCTCACAATCTAGAAATTATGTGTCCCTCTTGCATGGCAGCATACCTCATACATATAGCGCTAAACGAGGTCAACAGAAAAATGAAATAGACACTCTTGCTGCCCTCGCTTCTACATTATTGTTGGGCGCTTTGTCATTGGAGCAGCGACAACAAGACTTAGTAGCATTGCATCTATATTCCATTACTAGTTCAAGATACCAAGCACAAATCAACAGTATCCCCTCTCTATTCATGAGACCGATGCGATATTTGGACATAAAAGAGGCCGATTTTAGAATTATAGACGAGCTATCCATGTTAACCCAAACGACTTTTGGCCTTATCGTAAGACAAAATATAGCGTAATGCATAGTACATTGGCAGATCCCTTCAACAACAAGTGTATTCTCTTGCTCGATGATCTTGCCCAACTACCCCAATAGTTTATAGTCATGCACGGGAGCTTTGTAACACATGTCATATCACAAGCTCGGTCCATTGGTTACACACAACTATCTACAAGATGTCATGCTCTATAAGACATGCAACGAACTTTGAACTGCTTCGATTCTTGACCATTATTCATGAAATAAAACCATTCGTAGATGAGATCAATTGTACCTTGGGTGCATGTATTATAGATAAAGCACATGTGCATGACTACATCAACAACTCTACTACGATAATTTATACTCACATATCAGGCGTCCAACCCTATAACAACCTTGCCTTGAATAAGTTGTACAATCAAACTGACATTACAAAAGTTGAAATGAAGGCAAACGTGGGTAACATAAATGTCCTTGAGTAGTGGCTCCTAAACCCTAAGTTCAACGAGTTGGATTCGATTGCAATTGGTGTGCACCGCATGATCACTGAAAACATCGACTTGACAACCGATGCGGCAAACGGTGCAACATCCATTGTTGATGCCATAACACAACACACAGAAGGTGAAGTTACATGTATAAATATCCTCATTCATTGTACCGGGAATAACTACAAAAGAAGAAAGACAAAACACAAACAACTACAAAAGACGAAAGGCAAAACACACTCGACATCCACCTTTAGAAATGTGAGCCAACATTCTGTGCTACCAACCATTCGATGAAAAATTTGAAATACTTTTTGTTAGCAAGAATTTACATATAGCACGTATAGTAGAAAAAACATTCATCAAATAGACATAACAATACAACTTCGCTTGGATATAATCTCAACTATAACCATCCCTATAATCTTTAATAATTGATGCACTCAACTTTGTCTCCTCCTATAAACATTATAGCATTTTTTAAATGTATATGCCTTTCATGCAGTGCCGTCCTTGCCAAATTAGTCATGCTCTTGTTCTTTTCAGTGCTAGATGCTAAATGTCAATTTGTATATGTCTTGTTATATTCTATAGATGTTGTATAGCAAGACCCATTTTTTTTTTGAAAATGGGTGACACTTACTAATGGCTTCAAAAAAATTAAAAGGTATTCCTTTTTTTTCCCTAATTCAAAGATTCTCTCAACAACAAAAAAAACGATACGCTTGTCTATAGCACGTAGCAACGGGCAATGACGAAGCACATAGATTTGCAATAGTACTAGCTGGGAAGGACGAATATAACATTGCATAAAAATGAGTGAGAGAGAGAGAGAGAGAGAGAGAGAAGAAAACGCTAAAGGAAAATAAAAGAGAAGAGAAACACCTCTTTATATGGAAACAAAAGGTCTTTTGACTTTCCATCTTTTGACTTTCCACCTTCATCTACTCACACTTCACTTATGCACTTAATATGTTTTGAAATAATTTTTAATTTTATGAGATTGGGGAGACCTAATCGCCTTTTTTTTTAATAGCAAAACTCGCAATTGTGAGTGAATTATATTGAAGAGCTCAAAAAATTACAAGGTCTTGTCATGCTTATGTTAAGCCATGACAACATCCAGGGACCATAATTACATCGGCTATTAGAGCAGCCACCCCTACCAACCCACCCTCTCATCCTTGATACACAAGGTCCATAATCTTGTCATTCTGAGATCTGTTATTTACCGATGGCCAAGACTTGCCCCCATCCTGGGCATTCCATCTGTTGACAACAAGGCACAAGTAGTCCTAGATCAATCCTCCGAGTGTTGCTTGGGCCCGAGTGTCCATATTAGCACTTTGCTTTTTTGTATAATTTCTGCGAAGCTTGCCACCTTAAAACCTCCTTAAAAAACACGGCGGTTCCTTGTCTGCCATACATTATGTAAGAAGAAGTATCTGACTATCTGAGTGCTGACGAGGAGTGCAATAATACCTGAATTCTTACCTCCAAGGAATAGGTCAGTTTTGAAAAAACTAATTTTCCATGTTCTTTGGACCCACTTGCATATTTTCCCTGCGAGGCCTTTGATAGTTGGGCAGTCCATGAATAGGTGGGCCAGATCTTCACTAGCCAACCTACACCCAAGCATCGGTCTAACCCAATCCCTCTCTCCTGAATCTTCACCCCGTCACCCCAAATAAGTTGACACCATCTGCAATCAAGGCAAACTATTATTAGACCTAATCGCTTTTTAAGTTGACACCATCTGCAATCAAGGCAAACTATTATTAGACCGGATACCCACGAAAGAAAGAAAGAAAAAAATAAATATAGCTGGCAGTCCCGACCAGGTAGCTGAAAGTTACGTAAAAATGAAGTGGACCTTCTCGCAGAGAAACGCCTGATGCTCCCTGTGATATAGCGAGATCAGCAAGAGGATGGTGCTCTGGGTGTTTGGGTACGGATCTCTATTATGGAGGGCGGGCTTTGAGTATGACCACAAGCTCGTGGGCTTCGTGAAGGGCTACAAACGAGTCTTCCATCAAGGCAAACTCTCTCTCTCTCTCTCTCTCTCTCTCTCTCTCTGACACACCCTCACACACAGAATGAAGAAGAACACCTGCTCTTGTGCAGGTAACACTGATCATCGAGGCACCCCCGAACAACCTGGAAGAACCGTCACTCTTGAGCTCGACCCACACTCCACTTGCGTAATCTCTCTCTCTCTCTCTCTCTCTCTCTCTCTCATGCACACTGAAAAGTAGATAGAATCTTCTGTGTGTCCGTGTGGACATGCGCACGTAAATTTGAATAGACTCCTCTAATCAAATGCGTCTTTGCAGTGGGGAATTGCCTATCGAGTTTCTGACCAAGAAAAAGAAAGTATTGCTTTATCTGTAAGCATCCTAAACCCCCCCCCTCCCCCCCCCCCCCCCCCCCCCCCCCCCCCCCCCCCTTTTTTCTCAAAGAGAGAGAGAGAGATTATATTAATGTCCTTTAGAGGCTAACTTCTCGTATAGGACAGCTAGTTACATCTTCCAAGTAAGAGAGAGAATCTGTATGGCGTGGAATTCTTGCCTCAAAAACCGCCGCAATCATGCCATTAATTGTGGGTGTTTATGTGACATGCTCTTTTGCTGGCATTTGAAAGCACTTTACTTTGGGGGGCTCTAGTTTTCCGTAGCTTTTGCTTTTGGGCAGGTCAGTGTATGATTACACATCTGAATAGTGACTCCTCGACATTTGTACTCTATGAGTTATCAATGTAAAATGTGCTTTGTAGGGTCCCTAACTTAGGGGCGAGTGCATCTAGGAGTGGAACTTTGCTACTCTATCTCTCATCTCGGGCGCTCTTTTAAGTTGAAGTGTTATTAGTTTTTAAGTTCAATCATGTGTTTACTGAAAGAATAACTCGGTAATCAGAGATCCATTGGGAGAGAATATTGAAGGGACACAAAGAGGAGGAGGAACACATGGACTAGCTTGCTGAAGAATAGGCTTGACTAAGATGGGAAAGTTTCGGGTGGACTCTGCATTGTGAACTCCATGTCCGGGCGAGGTTTGTCAAAGTCGACGATGCGGAAGCGTAAAGACCACGGAGAGAGAGAGAGAGAGAGAGAGAGAGAGAGAGAGAGAGAGAGAGAGAGAGAGAGAGAGAGAGAGAGTCTCGTGAACCAACCAACCTTGGCAATGAATTGATGTAGTACAATGGAGGCTGAAGGTTGCTTATATATCAACCTCAGTAAATTTCCCTACCCAACTTTGACAAATAAGTTAAATAAATATCTAAAAGCCAAACTAAATAATGGGATCACATTGGACAGTTCACTTGAGATGCCAAAACACTAACACCCTCTTTGCAGCTCATAGTGGACATCAATAGTGAGACTATCACATGACACATCCAACCCTATGTGTCCGTGGACAAGCTACAGCACGACAAGGGTTCAGTCAGTCCAGTCAGTCTAGATTTAGAAGTGATCTGGCACTTTTGTGAGTCTGTTCGCAGACCGTGCATGTCCAGACACTTAGTGTAGATGCATATCCTCTGGTTGCACACAGCATGATCATAAGCATTCCCATCAGAATCCATCAGAATCCTTCAGGGAAATTTTCGAGTGCATTTAACCTATTTTTCCTATTTTTGACATTTTTCACTTATTATTTTTAAGTGAGTTGTGTTGGAAAGTAGGTAGGGCAAATTGAGTAAGTTTGTATATAAGCAAACCTAGACTAGCACTAATTGGCAGAAGAGGCAGTAGGAGCACCTTGCTCAACAGGCAACTTCTCAGCAAAACCCCAAGCCCTAGCGTTTTTGCTCCACATCAACCACCTAGCGTTTTTGGACCAGATCAGCCAACGATTTGCACTTGCAGATTCCGACGATAGCAGAACATCAGATCAGCCTAGCGTTTTGCATTTGCAAGACAACCGGTGACAGATCTGCAGATTTTCAGCCCTAGCGTTTCTGCATCTGCATCATAACCCAGCGTTTTGCAAATTCACCGCGACGGAACATCAAGAAACCTTAGTGTTTTCAGTTTTCAGCCCTTAGACACCGCAGATCAAGTCCCGAACCTTGTAGATCTCACCTTCCCACAGCAGTTCCTCGCCGCATGGTCAGTTTCCGCAAGGTTTACAGTTTCAGCCCGGAAAACGCAGATTTCAGCATCTGCGTTTTTCAGCGTGTCGTCGTCGCATCGTCGCCATCGACATAGAGTCAGAATTCAACAGATAAAGATTTGCAGATTTCAGCCATTAGCATTTTCAGATTTCAGCCTGTCTCGTCGTCGTCTTCATCGTCGTCGACATCGTCGGCAAGTCCAAGCATTGTAGAGATTGTGCAATCATAAGTAGACCACTCTCGCCATAGAGAGTGGGGCCTTCGGAGGAGGGTTTTACGTCGTCTTTGGTGTCGTATTCTCTTCTCTATCTCTCAGTCTCATACACTTTCACACACACTGTCCATTCACTTTGTTTGTGTCTATTGCACTCTCTCATTAAGAACGGAAGGCTCTCCCTTCCATAAGAACAAAAGAAACCTTGAGCACAGTTCGGAGCACTCATCTTGAGCAAAGTTCAAACATTCATTCTGCTGCACCTAACATTGGTATCAGAGCTTTGACAGTGTTCTGTATCACTCAAGGAAAGAACCACAAGAATCACAAGAATTTTTTTTTGCTTGTTGCGGTCGCACGAACCCAAGTTCGCTTGGGCGTGTTGATTCCTAATCGTGTTTTTGAAGAGTGACAGGAAACCCAAGAAAGAAGGGCTTGTCCAGCCTCCCCTTGTGCCTCTTTTCACTCATTGAGAGCGGACCGTGCACTTAGCGGCCGGCCAATCGACGTAAGGTGGGAAAAAGCAACCTTGGTGTGAGCGCAAGGCCGCCAAGGGGTGCGCTTGCGGAAAAGAGCAGAACTCGGGTGAAGAGAAGATCCTTCTCTAACACAGATTGCAAGCGAAAGAAGAACCTCAAGAACCCCAAGAACCCAAGTTCCTCTTGAACTCAAGAACCCCAAGAACCCAAGTTCGTCGTGAACTTAAGAACCATAGTTACAGGGGACGGGGGGGATGGGCCCTAGGGCCGGGGGATGGAAGGGGACGTCTTGGGATGGTCAGATCTCTGGCCGGACGGGCGGGTCGCATGGGGACGGACCGGGAACGGTCGGGAATGGCAGCTTTAGGCGGGGTTAAAGTAGCCGTTTATGACCGTTTTAAATGGCTGTTTGCAGCCCAACTGCCACATTTTGGGGGGCCTTGGCCAGAGTTACCCGGAACGCGGAACGGGAACGGCTACGGGCCTCCCTGCGGAACGGGGGAACAAGAATGGGCCCGGAACGGGAATGGTGCAGAACGGCAGGCTAAAAAAACACCCAAATATTTTTTTTTTTAGCGTTATGTGTTTGAATACAAGTAGTATTAGAGTCCTTTGACTCTAATACCCACAAAAAACACGATTCGAAGACCATTTAACCTTATTATGACTTGATTGGGATGCGAGGCGCCCAGAGTACATAGCTAGATGAACAACAATGAGCAAACACAATGTCCATAGTACATACACAATGCTCTCAAATAATTGCAAGAGTAGTAGTCAGAGATAACACTTTGGAATTAATTATGGCTAACATAGTAACAAGCCTCAAGGGCCGCCAGCGGCCAAGGTGCTACAAAAAAACCAAAGGGGGGCAAAGTTCAAACCAGACTTCAGTGACCACAATACCAAAAGATTGAAGGTGACAAATACCATAAAGATGCTAGTAGCTACAAATGGCAAAGAGGGCAAGGCTCAAGCAGCCATACAAAAAGGTAAGGATAAATGGCAAAGACTCAAGACTCAAGAGCCACTAGCCTGAGAGGCCTCCCAATCCGTAGTAGCCGGCTGTAAATCATGCACATCCTCCCATTCCTCATCATCGAGGTCTAGGTCCGGCTCGATCTCAGCCACAGATGAAGTACCCGGTGTTGGTGGATGTGCATCTCCACCCGCCTGAGAAGCCTCTTGCTCCATCTCCCACTGTGTAAAAGGATCTGTCTGTTTGTCCGTACTCTTGCAAAGCATTTTCAAATTTGCGTTGACGAAGACAAGATCATTAGCCTTCTCCACTCCAAGCCGATTCCTCTTCTTGGAAGCAATGTGGCTAAAGGTACTCCACAATTGCTCCAAGCATGAGGTACTAATTGACTGGCTCAGAATACGGATCGCCAATCTCTGAAGCTCAGGGCCATCATAGCCATAGTCCTCCCACCAAAGCACTGAACCTATTTTCCTGCGATCAATCTGAGCATCTGGACTGCCAAATGACCCCGCCATCTCTCTGTACTGTCTCAGCTGATCTCTGACAATGCGTCGCCCATCTCTGTCTAGAACCATCTTGTTTAAGATCTCTGTAAATTGGTTCATGACTTCCCTATCTGTCTCTTGCCCTGCACCTTGGAACTCTGGATCCACCATGTAAGCTGCCCCATGTAAAGGAGAGGCATATGAATTCCACCTCGAGTTGCAAAGCGCATGGATCTCCTCATATCGCTCTGCGTTTGGCTCAAGCTGTGCAAGCTGCTCAATCATGCGGTCCATTGCCTCATAAATCTTGCCAATGCAAGGATCCATGCCATCCAGAACTCGAAGCAAATGAACCACCGGTTTTACCTGTGCATCTAGACTCTTGAGCTCCTTCCAGAACTCAAGATCCTCTGCCTTATCCTTGCACAAAATCCCTGCAACTGTCTTTGCATAGGGGGAGGTGGTGAACTCATCATTGATGAAGACTTGTCGGACTGCATTTTGACATTCAAACAGCCTGCGCACAAGAAGAAAGTTGAATGCGAAGCGGGTATCTGAATACTTTAGAAGCACTTTGCCGCCCGACCTCTTGAGGTACTCACTCCGAACCAAGTTGTGATTGTTGATGAAAGTAACCATCTTCACTGAATCAGCAATGACTGGAGCAATCCAATCTAGCTTGCCGATGTCTTTTAGAAGGTTGTTCAAGCAGTGTGCCATGCAAAAGCACACTGTCACATGTGGATAGTGGCCCTCTATGATAGCTGCTGCTGCCCTGCTTGATGCCTCCCAATCTGTGACAAAGGCCACCACGTGTTGCTCACCGATAGTTTCTATGGCCGCTGTCCACTCTGCAGAGAGGACATCGGCGGACTTGCCACTCTCAGTGGCATCATGAGAGTGCACAAAATACATCTCTCCACTGGAGTATGCGACGAGACCATGGATAGATCTCTTCCTTGTATCGCTCCACCCGTCGGCAATGAGGGAAACGCCATGTTTTGCCCAAAGACGCTGAATGTTGAGGGTTGCTTGCTCCACGATAGCCTTCTCTCGATCGAGCAAGGTGGTTCGGAGAGCCTCTGAAGATGGCGGCACATAGCCGGTGCCATACTCTCCTATCCGTTGCACCATGACTTTCCAATACTCCGACCTATTTCGATCAAACATAGAAGAGGTTAGTATCAAAAAAGTGGAAACGACGATAACGGAAGAAATGAGAGAGAAGATTGATAAATCATAAAACAATGAACATACCTCGCTGCGACAAATGGGATATGGTCGTGATAGAAGAATTGGGCCACTGCTGTATCCACCTCTTCCTTCTTCTTTGTGTCCCAAGAGGTAGCAAGGGTCTTTTGGCGACGAATTGGACCTTGTGAAGATGCACCAACACCTACACCGGGTAGAGAGGAAGAAGGGAAAATGAGGGTCTTTGGATCAATACCTTTGCGTGCTGGCTTGGCTTTATGGTTGAATTGCCGATCCTTTTCCTCGAGCTCCTTCCTCTTCTCGATGGTTACGTTGGCACAAAATTTCACCTCATGTCCCGGCACTCGAAGAAAGTGTGCCCTCACTTTGTCATGCCTCCCTTTCCGCGTGTAAGAGCATAGCTTGCATCCCCATGCATGAGAACCTCCCGCCGCCGACAAGGTGCCCTCCGAGGTCACTTCATCCCACCACGACCATTCCTTCGCCTTTTGAGTGTTGCCCGCATGAACGGAGGGGGTTGAACGAGAAGAAGAGGCCATGGATGATGGATTACCCGTGAAAGAGAGAGCTTGATCTTGAACTTTGAGAGAGAGAGAGGGCTTGAGAGAGAGAGGCTTGCCGCTTGATTCCGTGAGAGCTTGAAAGAGAGCTTGAGCCTTGAGCCTTGAGGGTTAGAACTTAGAAGTTAGCCCAAGAGAGAGAGAGGTTGAGAGCTTGAGCCTTGAGGCATGCCGCGGCGCCACACTATGGCTTGAGAGTTGAGAGCAAGCTAGGGAGAATGAGCTTGGCTTGAGAGTTGAGAGCAAGGCTCAAGCAAGGGAGAATGGGCCTTGAGGCTTGATGAGTGTGTGAAGAATGGGGGAGGAGGGGGGCATTATATACTTTTTTCACTGTTGAAAATGGCTGTTGGCTGCCCAACAGTCATTTTTTTAAATTTCAAAAACTGCCGTTGGGGCCATTCCGGCCCTTCCAGCCCGTTCCGATGGTCCCGTTCCGGTGACAGTTGCTAGCCGGAACGCCGTTCTGTTCCGACGTGTTCCAGAAAACTCCAGCCGGCCGGAACGCCGTTCCGGCGTTCCAAGGCCCTAAAAGTCCGTTCCCCGGTAACTCTGGCCTTGGCCCTTGGGAGGCTATAAAAGCCCCCTTGGGCCTCTTAATACTTATTCCAATTTCCCTCAAGCTCAAGCTCTCCTCTCTACTCAATGCTCAAGCCTCATAGCCTCATTGCTCAAGGCTCAAGCATGAGCATTGACTACTCTACACTCTACCCTTGAAAGTTGAGTCTCCACTCTCAAGTCTCTCCCTCTTCTACCCACTTTGAAGCTCTCCTCTCCCTCTTCTACCCACTTTGAAGCTCTCCTCTACTCTCTCTCCTCTAACTCCTCTAACTTCTAAGCTCTACTCTCTCGAGTCTCTCTACCATCATGTCATCTCAAGCCAACTCCACTTCTCAAGCCGGTTCTTCTCGAAGGAGGCCCGCCGTGCAAACGTGGTCGTGGTGGGATGAAGTCGACTTTAGCACGCGTGGCAAAGGTGGCGGTGCAAGACCATGGACATGCAAGCTATGCCCATACAAGAGAACGGGTGGTTCAAACAAAGTGCGAGACCATCTTCTTCATGAACCCTGGATCTTCTTGAGAAGCTCACGGTGTATGAGGTTGCGGAAGTGGCCAAGAGGGGCCGTTTTGTTGCCGTTGATCCCTCCGCCACGGCGACACCGCGAGAGCAAGGGGAAGCCAACCTTGACGACATCTCTTGAAGCTTCAAGAGCCATGCATCTACACCGTCCTCTTCCGTTCCGCATCGCCAAAGCACTCTCAACGAAAATTGGAATCCTAAATTGAAGGAAGAGGTGGATAGGTCGGTTGCCCGATTCTTCTTCCACGACCACATTGCCTTCCATGCTTCGCGGTGAGTTTCCCTTGGCATATGCACATTGCAATCTTCCATTTTGTATTCATAATGGGTTATAACTTCTCGACTCTCGACTCTCCATACTAACACAACATGCTCTATTTTGTGTGGATAGGCCTCCATACTTTCGAACCATGGTTACGAAAATAGGGGAATATGGCTTCTCTTATGTGCCACCTTCATCGGAGAGGCTTCGCACCACCCTCCTTGACAAAGAGAAGCTTGCCGTGGAGTAAGCGGCCCAAGCAACAAAGGATTTGTGGGAGACCAATGGCGTCTCTCTCCTTGTAGATGGATGGAGCGACACCAGCAAGCGGTGCATCCACGGGGTGGTGGCCTACTTTCGGGGGGAGATGTACTTTGTGGAGTCACATGATGCATCCAATAGTGGCAAGGCCGTCGAGATGCTTGCTGCGGAGTGGACAAGCACCATAGAGATCACCGGCCCGGAGAATGTCCTTTGTATGGTTGCAGATGGAGAGGCGTCAAATAGGGCAGCCGGAGCTATCATTGAGGGCATGTATCCCAGCATCCATGTCACATTTTGCATGGCGCATTGCCTCAATAACCTCCTTAAGGACATAGGGAACTTGTCATGGATTTCACCCACCATTGGTGACGCCTCTCGAATTGTCTCCTTTGTGCTCAACCATCAAAAAGTGCGCCATGAATTCTCAAAGAGGAGCCACTTGTCCTTGCTCAAATATTCAGAGACAAGATTTGTATTCAATTGGCTTATGCTAGGCCGCTTGTCTACATGTGGCGGAGCCTTAAGGGGCCTCTTTCTCAGTGATGAGTTCCAGGCCATGCTGGAGTCTACATCAGCAGTAGGATTGAAATGCCGAGAATGGGCCGACAATGCCGCTTGGTGGGAGGAGGTGAAGACTCTTGACGCCATGGTCAAGCCTATTCTACACCTACTTCGAGTGGTGGATGGCTTGCAGCCATGCATTGGCAAAGTCTACGAAGCCATGGATCGGATGATAGAGGCACTCGAGAAGCTTGTGCCTGACCCTGTTTAGTATGCGGAGATTCATGGCTTGTGTGAGTCGAGGTGGAATGGATACTACTCTCCACTTCATGCGGCAGCTTATGTGCTTGACCCTGAGTTTCAGGGAATGCGTCAAGAGACCGACAAGGAGGTGAGCAAAGGATGGCGGCTTGCATTGGAGCGCCTTGAGTCTAGCAGTGACATTAGGCGCAAGATTAGAGACGAGCTACTCAACTACGGTAAAAGAAGGGTTCCTATGGATGTGTAGATGCACAACTTGATCGCAACAAGATTGGCTCGGTTTTGTGGTGGGAGGACTATGGAGGAGATGGCCCACATTTGCAACGCTTGGCTGTTCGTTTCCTTAGCCAAGCATGTACCACTAGTTGCTTGGAGCAACTATGGAGTGTGTACAGCCACATTGCCTCTAAGAAGAGGAATCGCCTTGGGGTTCAGAGGGCCAATGATTTGGTGTTTGTGAGCGCTAACTTGCGCATGCTTGCCAAGAGCGTCACACACAAGGCAAATCCTTTCACTGAGTGGGAGATGGCACTAGAGAATCCATCTATGGCCGATACTCTTTTGGAGGAGCTAGAGGAGGACTTCGAGCCTCCCGAGCCCTCATACGTCGCTGACGACCTCGACTACGACGACGATATGGAGATTCAGCAGGCGAGCACTTCTTGAGTTTGATGATCATTGATCACTCGACTCTCGAGTCTAGACTCTTGAGTCTATGACTCTACCTACTACATAGCTCTTTGTACTTTTTGTTATCCTTGAGGCCTTAGGCTTGTCCTAAGTCCTTTAGGCTTTTTGACTCTTGAGCCCTTGTAGCATGCACTTCTCATTTTGTATCCATCGATCATCGATGTTTTATTAGCACATTTCCGCCTATATGACTCGTGTTCTTTGGTCTATTTAGTGTAAATTTATGGTCAAAGTGATGCTCTATGTGTGTGGCATGTGTGTAGGTCAAAAAACTTTTTTTTTTGCCGTTTCGACCCCCGTCCCCGTTTCGTGACTTTTGCCGTCCTGTCCCCGTTCCTGACCCCGACCTGCCGTCCCATGTAACTATGTTAAGAACCTCAAGACCACAAGAACCCACAAGAACCCAAGACTTAAGTGGATGGTCATCACTCGAAGCGGAATGGATACTTCGCTTGGAGGTGATGAGCATGAGAGAGGCGAAGAAGAATTTTCCCCACCAGGAGGTTTTTCCGATCCTCCATCTTCCCCATCTACGCCAAGGATTGCACTAACTCCTATGGAGGCTTTGAAGCAATTGTTTCTGGAAAGAAAGTTAGAACGCGAAGAAAGAGAACATACGAAGAAGAAATGGCAGCCATAGATCGTGACTACGAAGAAGAAATGGCAGCCATAGAGCGTCAGCACGACTTGGAAGAAAAAGAAAGTCAAGCCAAATTGAATCGCGAGAACAAGGAATGACAAGCAGAATATGACCGTGAGAACAAAGCAAGACAAGAGAAGAGCGACCAACACATGAAAGAGTTCTTGCGACTCTTTTCTCAAGTTCAGGCATAGATGCAAGAGATTCGGGAAAAGGAGACTCTCTCAGTCTCTTCTTCTCCAAAGCAAGACACACATGATTTGCATGATGATGATTTGAATGACAATGATAAGCATGATGATTTGGATGTCAATGACAAGCATGATGATTTGCATGATCAAGATGTGATTGTTTCTCACAAACATGATGATTTGCATGAAGATGACGTGATTAATCAGTTCACAAGGATGATGAGTCAGTTGATGTTTTTTCTAGCAAAGCTAATTTCGTTGCAGATTCGATCAATCACGAAGGATCGATCTTGGCTCTCGAGCCTAGGTCCAAAGAACCCCTTCAAGAAGAATCGATCTTGGCTCTCAAGCCTAGGTCCACAGAACCCTCACAGGAAGTATTATGTGTTTGCATGATTGATACGCACGCATTGTTCGAGTGTTTCATTCGTGATCGTTTCCTGTATTTTAGTTAGCGTCTTTATGTGATCCCTTTTCCTAGGCATGACATATTGTACGTTGAGCACGTTTCACTCATGAATGAGCACGAATGTATGCAGATTGTTCATGAAAAGCTGAAAAGTATTTATGTAAGGAAGTCACATTCCATGTCTCTTCCTTGGCATGACATAGTTGTAGAAAGAGCACATGAAAGTATGAGCGCCAAGCATGGGCATTTCCGTTGTGAATTGCCACAATTGATTGCTTTAGATCAAACGAGAAAGATTCGATCTCATTGTTTGCGCGTGTGTGGTGAACGGTTTGGCACTCCGTCTCTTTGTTCATCTACGTTGCATGCACAGTCTTTGAGGAAGACACAATTTTTTCCACTCACGTTACATGGAATAGGTATGTTCATGGTTTTGTGTTGGAAATGGTTTAGGAATTTTCAGCCATGGAGATTTTTGAAGAAGGAAGAAGCATGACTCTAGACGAAGTTGAAGCATCAAGTGGGCCGGCGAAGAGTCCCTTCCAGGATTCCGGATGCTATTGGCGATCTCCATTGACACCATACAGTTCGGTACCAGTACCTCACTTTGAAAAGGAGGGGATGCCATGTGACACATCCAACCCTATGTGTCCGTGGACAAGCTACAGCACGACAAGGGTTCAGCCAGTCCAGTCAGTCTAGATTTAGAAGTGATCTGGCACTTTTGTGAGTCTGTTCGTAGACCGTGCATGTCCAGACACTTAGTGTAGAGGCATATCCTCTGGTTGCACACAGCATGATCATAAGCATTCCCATTAGAATCCATCAGAATCCTTCAGGGGAATTTTACAGTGAATTTTCCAGTGCATTTAACCTATTTTCCCTATTTTTGACATTTTTCACTTATTATTTTAAGTGACTTTTGTTGGAAAGTAGGTATGGTAAATTGAGTAAGTTTGTATATAAGCAAACCTAGACTAGCACTAATTGGCAGAAGAGGCAGCAAGAGCACCTTGCTCAATAGGCAACTTCTCAGCAGAATCCCAAGCCCTAGCGTTGTTGCTCCACAGCAACCACCTAGCGTTTTTGGACCAGATCAGCTAGCTATTTGCACTTGCAGATTCCGGCGACAGCAGAACATCAGATTAGCCTAGCGTTTTGCATTTGCAAGACAACCAGCGACAGATTTGTAGATTTTCAGCCCTAGCGTTTTTGCATCTGCATCATAACCCAACGTTTTGCAGATTCACCGCGACGGAACATCAAGAAACCTTAGCGTTTTCAGTTTTCAGCCCTTATACACCACAGATCAAGTCCCGAACCTTGCAGATCTCACCTTCCCGCAGTAGTTTCTCGCCGCACGGTCAGTTTCCGCAAGGTTTACAGTTTCAGCCCGGAAAATGCAGCAGCATCTGCGTTTTTCAACGTGGTCGTCGTCGCATCGTTGCCATCGACATCGTCATCGACATAGAGCCAAAATTCAGCAGATAAAGATTCACAGATTTCAGCCATTAGCATTCTCAGATTTCAGCCCGTCTCGTCATCGGCAAGTCCAAGCATTGTAGAGATTGTGCAATCATAAGTAGACCACTCTCGCCATAGAGAGTGGGGCCTTCGGAGGAGAGTTTTACAACGTCTCTAGTGTCGTATTCTCTTCTCTATCTCTCAGTCTCATACACTTTCACGCACAGTGTCCATTCACTTTGTTTGTGTCTATTGCACTCTCTCATTAAGAACGGAAGGCTCTCCCTTTCAAAAGAACAAAAGGAACCTTGAGCACAGTTCGGAGCACTCATCTTGAGCAAAGTTCAAACATTCATTCCGCTGCACCTTACAGAGACCAAGTGGATGAAGAAGCTATCATGGACACCCCAGCAGAGGTTCGTCTCCATTGGATACACCTCGGATTTTCTACCATCAACTTTGTACCTTAGAAGAATGTCATCTTGAGCATGGGTTGCCTTGTAGAAAATTGAACTGTAGACCACACTACGTCCAAGAATCCCCATTCATGAACTGTGAACACATCATGTTCGAATTACTTTCCAGACAATGAACTTTGAAACACATCGTGTTCATAATCCGACCAACAACAATGGATTGGTTGCACTCATCCATAGTGTTTTAGATACGTCTGATTGGTTCCTTGCCAGATGCATGTGCCTTGAACTCCGGTCTACAGGTACAAACACCTATAACTTGAACTCCAACACATAATTATATGGAGCACTTCTTGCCTCTCTCTGGCTGGAGCTGGTGGCGGCACCTGCCTTTTGATTAGAAATCTGACGTCGAGGCCACCTTGGCCGCCGCCATGTGTGCCATGCCGATCTCCTCTGTCAAATCTTTATTACCGTAATCTGTGTTCAGCTTGCCTTTGTCTTTGTCTATTTGTGACTTCTTGCTTTTGCCTTTGGCTTCACAATTAGAATAACTGTGGTTGGACCTCGTGGATACCGAGGCAGCTAAGTGAACACTGGTACTATCGACCTTGTCAAGCGTGCCACAAAATGCAGATATGACAGGGAAAACAGTTGATGCGAGTGCTGGAATGAACACTCATGGAGCACCACTGTTACAGGCACCTGTTTATGATAATGTGGCTCCTTTGAGTCACCCTAAGGATTACAAGGAAGGTGGGCAGGGAGTGAAGTTTGAAACTTTCAGAGGAATTGAGGACCAATTAAAGGCTTTGACCTTCATACAACAGTTCGATGCAGCTTATGCTGGAGGCAACTTCACGGAAGCACTCCATGCACTGCAAGGAAAAGGAGTTTTTTTCTTAGGGCAAATGCTAGGAGGCTCCATGATCTTGCTGATGTAGAGCACCTTCATCTTGGTGCAGGCAAGGGGGGGAGGTCCATGTTCTCCAGGGGGCAGCCATGCCATGGGCAGCCCTGGTCCGGTTCCTCATCTCCCTCCAGACCAGCCTTCTTGCTAGGAGAGATCCCGCCAAAGCCTTGCTTTCTCAGGAGGCTAGGGCAGCCCATGTGGAGACCGAGCAAGTGGTCTTGTGTGTTGGAGCAGATGACAGTAGCAGTTGCAGATTGTAATTTCTGGTCTCATAGGTCACTTTGGCCTTTTGAAGACGTTAATATAACATTTCATTTCATTTCATTTCATTTCTCTCTCTCTCTCTCTCTCTCTCTCTCTCTCTCTCTCTCTCTCTCTCTCTCTCTTCATGTATGTGGCATTGCAAGTGTTCTAGATCAAAGTTGAGGTGTCCACCAGATTGTAGGCCAGTTCTTGTGTTCACTGCATCTTCCGCTGCCTATTCAGACCTTTTTTTGTCTTTGCCATTGTCTACCAAACCCCTCTCACCACTTGCTATTCAAGGCATTGCAAGACAGGGCAGAGTGTTTCAAGACACGCAGAAAAGGGAAGGCAAAGAAGTTTACATTGGGTGGTTCACAGTATGCGTCAGGTACTTCTACTCAGGCACACATAGATGAAGACAATGCTGGATTGGGTACATTGAAGAGGCCACAAGGGAAAGGTAACCCGCACAAAAAGAGCTTACGTCCTCATAGGCTCACTTGAGGACCTATTGACATTGCCATTCTCGAGTCTCGGGTCAGAATTTCAAAGGTTCGGGTCTTGATCCTCTTTGCTTGTTACGAGGACGTGGCAACTACTAGTTACTGTCACGAGAACGTGGCAACTGCTAACCTTTGTTGTTGGTTTCTTTCCGATGCTTTTTATTTAATTTTTGGGACCCTCTTTTTGAAGTCACAAATGGCCGGACATTGTGTGGCCAGTGTGAAGCGGCCGATGGCCGAGAGTTTCACCCGCAGACGGGAAGGCCTTGTCGCCACGAGTTGGTCGGGCTGACCGGCAGTGGAATCCGAGCAGTAAAAGGGTGTGTAGGCTCAGTTCAAAGTCATTTAGGCCCCCTCGCTACACTTATAAGTCGATGGGTACTAGAAAAATTAACTCAGAGGCATAGTGGACACATGGCAACACCAGAAGCTGCAAGAGACTTTCCACTGCCACCTCAGCCAAAAATTGGCACAAAAATCAACTTGGGGCTGCCTCTCTCTCTCTCTCTCTCTCTCTCTCATTGTGACTTACATTGAGTGTGTGAGTAGTTGGTGCATGTGTTGAAGCTTTAATGGAAAGCTTGCCTTCTCCCTTGCACTATGTAGGGCAATGATTCCGCTCTCGCGCATCTCTCTCCCCTTTTGAATACAGAATCGTGATGCCCCGCTCGAGGGCTACTCATTTGTATGTACAATTATGTGGGTTTATGTAGGTATGCTGAGGCAAGAGCCTCTTGTCCAGGTACTGGATTAGCTAACTGCTAATCCCCCGCAGGTGCAGGTGAATTTGGAGAGATTTCTCGCGAGAAATCTTGTCCGATTCAGAGGGCAAGTAGCCCAACAGGGGCGGAGGTACGAGGGCTCGCTACGGATGCGTTCCGCTTGCAAAACGGAGCCCAAAACAGGAAATTACAGCCTGCTGTGTAAATTTGCAGGTTTAGGGTTTTGACCCTAACGGATCCTAATACCCCAAGGAGGTCCAGAGGTGCGAGGGGATCATTAAACAGCTCATCTGGCGCATTTTTGGGGCAGAAAACAGAGAATTCAGCGTGCTGCAGATTCTCGCTAGGTTTTGTAAAGTGTCTGTATGCACTAGGAAAGTCACTCAGTGCGTGGAGATTTTGTCTGTGAAGTTTCCTAGTACGGTTATGCTATTGAAATTGGGCCAAAATTGGTCTTTTTCAGCCTGGATTATGCAGGACAGCTTGTAGGAAATCGTAGGTTTTATTCCCTCTTTGAAAAGAATAAAGAAATACCGAAAGGGGCGCCAGTCTTTGGGGCCAATAGGTTGTCGGCGTCTGCTTGGTAGCGCTCTAGCTTCCAAGCCGTGTGTGTTCGAAGTGTTAATTCCAGTTATAGGTTTTATTTTCAATTTTTTTCTGTCCTAAAGTCTAAAGTAAAGTTTCTGGTGGAAGCCAAAGTCTACCGCCCTACAGGCCAATTTCATTGCTGCGCCTCCAATTAACACAAGGCCCACTTCGATGGCCACCTCTACCTTCACCCCATTCGTTGTTACTATCTTACTCACCCAACCATAGATTCTAGTTGCCCACTAGCGCCTCCCACTACCAACATGCCTACTACTGCAGAGGCAGAGCTACTTGAGGGCAAGGTGACCCATATGTTAGATTTACACCACTTTGCTGCTTCACATAGGTCTACGGCATACTTGTACGGCTAGTATGTCTCTGGGTTGGCCACCCGTGCATAGGTTGCACCTTTTGTCCGGCCGGCCAGGTTTGGGGTTTCCGCCTACCTTGGGCACACATATATATATGGGGCCAGGGAGGCACCCATCCTATATCATCTGACATTTTGTATCCTACGCTGGCTCTCTCTGATAGAGTAGCGTTTTTTTTGCTGTAGGTCAGTGGGGGGCTGATCGCCCCCTTTCCCACACAGGTGTTGTGCTCTCTCTCTCTCTCTCTCTCTCTCTCTCTCTCTCTCTCTCTTTTCCGCATACATGCACTCTCACATGGTATCAGAGCTTCAGCTCTTCATGGTCTGGGACTGGGCGCATCACCTTCTGCATCAGGTTCTCCTTCCCGAGAAGATCAGCCAGCGTTTTGCATCAGCGAGGCAAGCGATGGGACATGCTGATTTTCCACCTGCATTTCTGCAGCTCCACATGGTGATCAACCTCCTGGCAGCCAGCGCCAGCCTTTTCAGGCACTTTCGTCGCGAAAACCCTCCTCTGCTCCATCTGCGTTTTAGGCGTTCCCACCGTTTTGCGGTGCTGGTGCGTTGTTTGGAGCACATACCTACATTTTCAGCAGCATGGAGGGAGCACTGGGTTTCCCACCCTATTGGTCTTGCCTTTACATCCCTGGTTTGGCATCCGCTGCCTTACCGGCCCCTAATCCTCTCCATATACATCAGATTATAGCCATTCCGCACTGCTGTTTTCTTTGTCATCAGCCTATCAGAGGTTGTGATTTTGATTCCCCATCCTTCCCAGACCCTCTGCACCGCTCCAGCCCTTGCCGGGGGCGTAGGAGCACGCTGAAAATTGCTGGACAGCAGCATTTTCATCACCTCGCAGCTGCGTTTTTGGGTGGGACAGCACCTCTTGACTGTTCGGTGGATCTATGTTGACGACGACAATGAGGTCTGTGGATCCTTATGCCGAGACAAGGCACAAGGGGTACTAGGTGCTGGGGTATTGTGTCGACGACGGTGACGACGACGACGACGACGACGACGACTGGTCGACGACTGAATGCCGAATTGCTAGCGAGGCTTGTGGTAAGGGGTTTGCAACCATGACGAGGCTAGGGCTGGAATCTACTATAGCTGGAAACACTGGCTGTCCAAAGCTGAAAATGCTGGTTTTCCCTGGCTGAAAACGCTGATCCTGCAGGGCTGAAAACGCTGATGCTGGCCTGCCTTTTCCTGGTCTGCAGGTTCCTCTGCAAATGCTGCCTCTTCTGCCATCTAGCGCTGGCCATGGCTGCCGTTTATAGGTGCCTAGAGATGGGTCAAGCAGGCTTACAAGGAAATCCCACGACCATGTTAAAAACATGCTGAAAATGACTTAATAAATCAAGTCAACTAAGAGGTGGTTCACATGGCACAAAAGCTATTTGCTGGAATAACTGTTCTGTGCAAGAGAGGGTATGCAACTATGACCGGGCTAGACATGCACGTCCTGCTAGAGGCTCACAAAGTGCCAGGCTTTGTCCTAAGCTAGACTCATGCTAGACTATGACTCGTGTAGTGCAAGTAAAGTGCGCACGTGACACCTCAAAATCAAAAGCAATCACATGAAAAGCTGAAAGCTACTGGCCCAAAAAGTAGCCAGCGGAAATCCGTACAGCCTGCCACATGGCATACCAATGCAAAACTTGGAGGTCCATACATGCTGCCACGTCAGCATGTCAGCGCAATTTGCGAAAATCTGTTCTGCTATCATGTCAGCATGTCAGCGCAATCTGCGGAAACAGCATCCTCTGTCCCAGGTGGTCATGCTACGTCATCACTTTGTGACAAGGAAATTCAAGGGTAAGCTAATCTGCTGATATTGGTCAAGTTCAGGAACTATCCAGCTCTTGATGCAAAGTGGATGGAGAAGGACTTGCAAATTCTCATTAATTACCAGAGCTGTACCTTGAGGTTTAGCACCATCTATTCCTTACGTGCACTTCAAATCAGTGGGCTGAATCTGGTGCGGTGTGTGCTACACAAGAGAGAAGCCACACACTCCTTTGTCACAGATCACCTAGATGGAATGAAGTCACTAATTTCTCTATGAGATTTTAGAGGTATGGAGAGGTTGACAATATTCAGCGGAATGACTTTATGAAAAGATGTACGTTAAAATGAGAATTCTTGAAAAGAACTTGTTACATGTGTCCTCTCATGTGTGTATGAGTATGTGTCGAAAAGATGCAACAACTGCAACATTTTATTAGTTTCACCCGACGAGTGATGTGAAATTGATAGCAACGAGATTTAGTAAATCAAGACATCTGTGAAAAGATCAGCGCGGTCTAGATGTGATTGCTAGATAAGCTACAATGATCGTGATTCATATTTGAGATCTCGACGGGGATAATGATGTGTGGGTTCAGTGACTCGTGTCTTTTTGCAAGTGCTAGATATGTGCAGTCTGGTGCATGGGTGCATAGAGTTAGCATCAAATTAGCTAGCGTTTGGTTTTGCAGGCGTAATTGAGGGCAATTACTCTTCTTTCAAGAGGGGGGGTATGCCACAAATGTGATGCTGTGGCATAACTTATAAGTGGACATTGGACAACAGAAGAGGTTGGACAAAAGCATTGCCAAAAACTTACGTTGTAATAGGCTTGGACACTCCAAGCAAGAAATCTACAGCAACACAATGAGAAATTGCAACAGAAAGCTTGAAATAAAGAGAGAGAAGAGAGAGTTGACATGGGATGGCAAAGTTCCATCCCCAGATGCACTGGCCCGTGCCCCTTTTGGTATTTCTTTATCAATGCTTCACATGGTACAATGTCTAAGGGTCCTTCTTTGGAGTGCTTCCAAGCTAATTTGCTGAAGAGAGTGGTGTTGGCAATCTATTTAAAGGCCCTTGGCCTAAAAGCATACATGGTGAAAGGCTCTAGTCTTCAAAGGCTCCACACCAGATTCAACTTACTGATTCATCGATCACTTTCGGAATAGTTGAGAATCTCTTTCGTGACTCGTCTCTTCCACAGTTCCACTTCCAGTTGCTCGTTTAGCTCCTTGTAAGCGGAACTTCGCCTCTCCATGTCGACTCGACTCTTCTTTCTTTTCAGTTCTAGTGTTAGGTTTGTTCCAATTCTTGTCCGTGTGTTGTTGTCGATTCTCGCTTGGGTGTCCAAGGCTCAAGCTGGATTATAGTGTCACAAACTGCTGACGTGTCAAAGCCTAAAGAATGGAGCCAACTTACAGATGCCGGCCGAGGGGCCTAAACCCTAAGAAGAACAAGTAACAGAAGAAGAAGCCCTACCAACTTATGGGGACCCCGTCCGATGGGGCCCCAGTGACATAAAGGGATTAAAATAAAGCAGGACTCACACATGTCACACACTCACGCAAAGCTGATGACGTGGCAGATGTACGACAGATTTCCAAAAATTGCGCTAGCATGATGACGTGGCAGGCTGTACGGATTTCCGCGTTTTGCGTTGGTTGATGACGTGGCAGGCTGTACGGATTTCCGTAAATTACGCTGGCAGCTTTTGGCATTACTTTTGGGACCAGAAGCTTTTGAGTTTTGAAGGCTTTCCACTGTAACTGCTTTTCAGGCGAAGGGCCTTCAAATATGAGGTTAGGTCTCATCCTCTGGCATGCTTCCTGGAGGAGGTGCAGAGTCTGGAGTACCGGCTTGTACTGTGTTGATGCAATATAAAGAAATACCAAAAGGGGCGCCAAGGTTTGGGGCCCAATACTCTTTGGGGTGGAATTTCGCCACTCTGTGTTGCGTGTCGTCTCTCTTTCTCTCAGTTCAATTGTTATTGAAGTGCTAAAAGTTTGTTCGTCTGTTCTTTTCTATTGGCACGTGGTGCCCGTCTTATGACAGTGATATCAGAGCATCAAGCATGTGCTTTTCTGAAAGCATACCGGTCCCACGAAAGAGCAGACAGAGCAAACCAGAGAGACTTCTGGAATTTTATTTGAGGTATCTTTGGCTCCGACCCCTCTGGAAATTTATTTGAGGTATCTCCGGCTCCGACCCCGGACTTATTAGCCACTCCCACCCTTACTTCATCACGCATTGGGCGCGCTCCCGTCTTCATCCCTCATGCATAAGCCATTAAGATCACTTGCAAGAGAAGGATCCAAGATTTGTTTCAGGTTGCTGTTTTTCTCAGAGACAGTATCATGCAGATGTCTATAGCTACCAAGCCGCACACCTCCAAGGACTTGGTAAGCTTTCAAGAAAATTTTTTGCCCGAAGTTATATGGTTTCTAACATCTTTCTTCGGAGTGCAACTTCTGGCAGAGTGGGGTATCCTGAAATGCTTGCCATAGAAACCCTAACAGATTATATCTTGAAATTTCTCGACATCTCTTAGTAGATGTCTCTTCTCGAGTTGATAACCTTGGAGGTTTGATGCAATTGCTATCTTGGGACTACCATCGCCGCGAAACAAACACTGTCTGTCCAAGAGCTGATGGACCATGTTGTGCTCGACGACGACCTTACGGAATGAACCTAACCCTAATTTTTGGTGCAGGTTCTAGGATGGAAAGTCAGTCGACTTTTTGAGCTTGGCAAATGTCGAGATTGCTTTTTAAGTTTGAAATCTGTTTGAGAACTTGTTTGGTGATCCTGTTTGGAATTTGTTTGAAATGGATGGTATATGTTTTGAACCTGTCTTGGTACCAATTTGAATCGTTTGACTCTGGTTTTAATACTGGTTTCAATGATTGGTGATTTTACTCCCGGGTGGAGTAGTGAGAAATCGTGTTTGAAAATGCTTGTTCATACTCATTGCCCGGACCCTTATGGTTATTTGAGGGGGGAGTATTGAATGATTGAAAAGTGTTTTTTTAAACTCATGGCCTGGACCCTTGTGATTATTTACGGGGGGAGTATTGTTGTTGCTCCTGCATGGTTATTTACGGGGGGAGTATTAAGAAGTCTGAGCAGTGGTTACTCTCAGCACCTCCAAACGACGCAGGCTGTGGTCTGGGGGGCGTTTGGTTGTTTGTATCTCATGGCCCGGACCTTTTTAGGTTATTTGCGGGAGGAGTGATGAGGAAGTCGTTGAATATCTCCCGGCCCGGACCTTGTTAGGTTATGTGGGAGGAGTGTTCATCGGCAGCTTTATGTTTCTATGTCTTGTAACATGCATATGTAAGCATTTGTGTTGCATTATGATGTGCCAGCTACTGAATATTCGTAATTGGATGAGATTGCTTGGGTATGTAATTTTTTAGTGCATCAAGACACCCGTGGAAGATCAGTACGGTCTGCGTGTGATGGCTAATTTTACTACGCCGGAATATCAAGAGTTCCGATATGGACGAAAGGAGAAGCTAACTTCTTGATCAAAACAACCGAAAGGAGAAGCTAACTCCTTGATCAAAAGAGCAGAAAGGAGAAGCTAACTCCTTAACAAAAAGAGCAAATTGATTGTCCCTTGAAATGTCCCTTGAATTTTTTTTTGAGCTAACTTGAGTTGTTTTGCAAATATGCTGGAATCACGGACGATTACTCTCTTTCAAGAAGGGGAGATGTCACAAACTACCGACGTGTCAAAGCCTAAAGAATGGAGCCAACTTACAGATGTTGGCCGAGGGGCCTAAACCCTAAGAAGATCAAGTAATAGAAGAAGAAGCCCTACCAACTTATGGGGACCCCGTCCAATGGGGCTCCAGTGACATAAAGGGATTAAAATAAAGCAAGACTCACACATGTCACACACTCACGCAAAGCTGATGACGTGGCAACTGTACGACAGATTTCCAAAAACTGTGTTGGCATGATGATGTGGTAGGCTGTACGGATTTCCGCTTTTTGCGCTAGCTGATAACGTGGCAGGCTGTACGGATTTCCGTAAATTACGCTGGCAGCTTTTGGCATTGCTTTTGGGACCAGAAGCTTTGGAGTTTTGAAGGCTTTTCACTGTAACTACTTTTCGAGCCAAGGGCCTTTAAATATGAGGTTAGGGCTCATTCTCTGGCATGCTTCTTGGAGGAGGTGCAGCCGGCGTTGGATTTGTTTTTGGCTTATTTTAATTGAGGTGTGTGTGTGTGTGTGTATGTGTAGGCAAGGGTGCTAGAAGCAACTTCCCAATGTGCAGGCCCAAGAGCGCTCTGCCCACTTAATAAGTGGGTGGCCGGCCTTTTTTTTAAAAATGTCTGAACTTTCCCAGAAACTCAATCAAACCTAAAAAGCTGAAAATAATGCATACACAGCACTTCCCAGGCGTCCCTGGATGCAACCACATGCACAGATGCAATGCAGTCATAGACTTCCTCGCGGGAAAGTATCTGATTTCGCGAAAAGTAACCTTCTTTCTCAAAAAGAAACTGTATTTGCTCAAAGTGTCCTTTGAACTCATCTTCATTCAAGTGCTTGCTCATCCTTGTGCACAAATCTAACACAGTGCAGAATTTCCTCCTGACTATGGAATATTCCCTTTCTGATGCCCCATCACCCACCTTGTGACGCATCAAGAATACCCTCACCTAGTCCTTTCCTACTGAACTTACGGTACAATCTCCTTCGCGATGATCTATGTCACCCATCCTATAACGCATCCATTCCCGGATGGTCGAATACTTCTTCCCGGTGCTCCCTGTCACCCATCCGATGTGACGCATCAAAAGTACCCGTTCCTTGTGGCCTTACAGATATTCCCGTTCACAGTGCTATACTCTGAATGACGCACTAGAAATATCTGTACTCTGATGTCTCCAGTGAGAAAAAACCGTCTCACTTAAAATTCCAATAATTCATTTGGAATTTTTTTTTTTCTTGGTGTCCCAAGTGAGAAAACCCTCTCACTTGTAAATCCAATAATTCATTTATTTTTCTATCAGATAAAGCCAATTTAGCAACAGTATTGGAAATCTATTCTTAACGATGATATTGTTAAGAGCCCTATGTGTCAATGTACATTCTCCAAGATCAATCTTTCTTTAAAACAAAAAGCACAAGCGAACAAAAAGGTGAGGTACTTGGCTGACTTAGACCTTTTCCAAAAGTTCTTTTACTGGTTCATTATATCTTCATTATGGGCTTTGCTCACTTTGTAAGGTGGCCGGTTAGATGGCGTACTACAAGGAATCAGATCAACTGTGTAATCCTCAGGTCTATTAGGAAGTAGCTCTCAAGTCAACCCTTAGAGAAACAATCGGCTTGAGCTTGCAAGGAATTCTGGTGTTCTAATTCTAAATCTGACAAACTTGAACCTTTATGTTCTTCCCAATCTCTCAAAAAAAATCAAGTAAACAAACAGGCTACGTTTCATTAATTTTGAAGTGGCGAGAGTCAATACAATGGGACGGGCTTGCCTAATAGCTTTGCATCAAGGATGATCAATGTAACTTTTCTTGCCTAATAATCAACCACGGCAATGTTCTCGTGGTACCGAGGTATCCCCAAAAGTACATCACACCCCTAGAGAGGCATGATATGGAAGTCTACATGCCCTAAATATCCCTGACAATGCAGCCTAAGTTTGCCAATGACAGGTGCAATGGCGATGTCATGCCATAGCGTTGCTAGAACTACATCAACTATGGTCCCATTTCTTCAGGTGTAATTCCAAGTCAAGCTGCCAATCAATTCCATTGAAATGAAGTTGGCCTTAACTCCTCCATCAAAAAATATCAGGGCCTCCTCGCATTAAGCCCCGGGCTCTATAGATCTTTACTCTCATCCCCTTGGTCTAAGGTTGCCCCCACGAAATTTCAAACAAATCATGCCTTTGTCTTTCCTTTTCTCCCTTTCTTCTCTACCGCTTTAGAACTCTCTGGTTTATCCTCTAGCTTCTCCTTTGTTTCTTTCGTTAAACATTTTGCTAGAATATTGTAATAGACTTGGGCACCCCAAGTCGGAAATCTGGCACGACACATGAGAGAATCACATAAAACACTTCACACTTAAAAACAAATAGAGTCGACACAACTCGGCGTAGTTCCGTGCCCAAAGGTATTGGCCCCAAAGTCTGGTGCCCCTTTTGGTATTTATTTTTAAATTAATGCTTGAGCAAAGTACAACTCCGAGGTCCTCTCTGCTCAGATGCTCGTCAGCAAACTGAGTCCAGGAGGCCCTCAAGTTACAAATTTAAAGGCCCCAAGGGCTCTCAAAAGCACTACATGAAAAGCTTTAAACTCAAAAGCTATTGGCCCAAAAGCTGCGAGAGAAAAATGCGGAAATCCGTATAGCTTGCCACATCAGCACATGTCAGCGCAAACGCAAAAATTCGTATTGCTGATTGACGTGTCAACACAATTTGCGGGGGTTCCGTATAGTTATCCACGTTAGCAGGTTTGCGATCTCTCTTTTATTTCTATAAGTGTCACCAAGGGCCCCATCGGGCCAATAAGCTGTTCCGGAACAACTTATAAGGTCAATTTTTTATTTGCTAGGTGTCCGGGTGGTCATGCCGCGTCATCACTTTGTGACAAAATATTTCCCGACTTCTCTACATCCATAGCAGTTTCCCTCCTTGTAGTACTCTCCGCGTTGCTCTTTTGTCAATTTAGGCCTTGTCGCTTTCTTCTTTTTCTTGTCTTCTCCTTAGAAGAGTCTTTCTCAAATGCCTTGGACACTCATTATCTGTAGCATAAGTCAAAGAGCCTGAATGCATCGAATCTACCCATCGCATGCTCCATAAGCTGTTGATAATCTTGGATTTATGTTTTAAGCAATGTCGTCGGATCTCTTCAGGTAATCCACAACAATAGGGCTCCATCTGCTCCATACAAGACACCTTCCAAAAGAAACAACTGGCAAAAAGGTATCCCAAAAACATTGACTATAGGTCGCCAAAGTATCATCTTCCCGCTTCCTTAGATAGTTCCAAGTTGTAATCACATTGGCCTCGTACTGTTTTGAGTCCACCACTGAAGAAAACAATTTTCTAGAATTTAATCCACTTCTTTGTTGTAAAGCAGAAGAGTAGACCACCGCGTGAGAGTGGTCCCCTTCAAAAAAGATGCTACCTTTCGTACTTTAGGGGCTTCTGAAAAGTTGCCTCTAGAGAAAGCGATGTCAAAATGCTGTATGAAGGAAAGAGCTCGGGAAGTGTCTATGCAACCGGAAAAAGTATCGAACTTCACCACTTGGCCACCATCCTTGAGCTCCATTCTCCCCTTCTTCTTTTCTAAGTTTTTGTATTGGGTAGCTCATAGTAGGCGATTCTTCTTCTTGCCAAAAAACGTACCAAAAGTGTGGGTGTCACTATCTGAATTGTCAAAGGTGGAAGAGGTTTCCCAAATTGACAAAATGCTTTTTGTGCTTTCTAGACTTGCTTTTCTTTGATTTGCTTTCTTATTCTTTCTTCTTAAGTTCTCTTTGACCATCTTTTCTCAACCTCACTGAAACTGGAACTAGAACTAGTAGACGAGGAACAAGTATGATCATCCTCAAAGTGAACATGTCTGCTGCATTTCTTTGATCCCCTTGCTGTAAGATCCTCTAAGGTAGATTTCCAACCCAAGCAGCCGACATGTTCCTTTGACTTGTCACCCTTCCCAAAATGTTTGTGAGACTTCATCGACTCATTGACTTTAATCTCAAGAGCTTCATCAAAGTCTTCCTTGGAATAAAGCTTCTGACTTTCTGCACTTCACTTGGCCTTGGTCTTCATTGCTGACTTGATTAGTGTTTTGACGGCTTTTGCTAGCTATCATAAACCTCTGAATCGGATGATTCTACGCATACTTCAAATATTCAAATACTTGGAATATTTGACAAGCCACCTAGCGCAAGTGTCTCTTGAAGTTTCCGCTCGTATTCCAATTTGTCAAGGGCTTCCACTGTAGGCTTCCCTGGTCTTCTCCTAAATCGTCAGAAGAAAGCTTGTCCAATGCCCTCATTAAAATCTCTCTTGATTCTCTCGTGTCCCCACTAGGATTGGAATGCTCTTCTTCCTCTCGCAAGACAGAAGTAGGGCGGATGCGTTCCTGTCTGTCGGATTCATTGCAAAAACCCATGTGCGCTGTAAAAAGTTAGACCGAATCCTCTATAGGAGGAGAATCTTCTAAGCGTTGATACCACTGTAATCCAGCAGAAGTGGGACAGATGTGTTCCTATCTGTCGGACTCACTGCAAAAACGCATGTGTGCTGTAAAAAGTTAGATCGAATCCTCCATAGGAGGAGAATCTTCTAAGCATTGATACCACTATATGTCACAAGACGGGCACCACGTGCCAATAGAAAAGAACAAACTGAACAGACTTTTAGCACTTCAATAACAATTGAACTGAGAGAAAGAGAGACGACAGGCGACACGGAGTGGCGGAATTCCACCCCAGAGAATTGTTTCTGGTAAAACAGAGATAGGAGTGCATGCTCCATCTGAAGATGGCGACATTAAGATTGATTGCATGGATCTGGAAAAAGGTTTAGAAATGAGAGAGTTATTGGTGATGGCTGAAGAGGGTGAGTTTTCTATATCTAAGGTCTGGCAGTACGATGACAAAGGGATGAAAGCTATATCGACGGATTTTGTTATGTAGATGATCACATGTCTGTTGATATGCTCTTATCCCCCGGCACTGAGCTATGTCTCTCTCTCGAAGATGTTTTATCTCTTTCTTTTCTTTAAAAAACTTATTGAAAATGAATAAAATTTGTTGTTCTCTATCATAAAATGATTGAAAATAATTTTTTTTTAAAAAAATACTCTAAATGCAAAAATAAATAAATTCACTTGCAAGGTCCGTTGCCGAGTCGCCGCCACCCACAAATGACAAAAAATCTCTCTTTCTCTCTCCCTCCGTTGCTTGAGTGCTTGACAGTTATTGTAGCCCCTCCCCCCTAGCTGCTGCAAGCCGGTGGCACGTCCCTGCTCTTGTTGAGCGACCAACTGGCATGTGGCGAGGTGCTCAGAGCGATCGCACAACAACATTTACCGGACAACTGTGCTGAGCAACGCCATACACAGGGCGTAGGCATAGACACCCATGAGCACGGTGGGCATGTGCACGCGCACACACACCTGCACATGGAGGAGGTAGTTGCTTCGGCCACACAGAGAGAGAGAGAGAGAGAGAGAGAGAGAGAGAGAGAGAGAGAGAGAGAGGGGGAGGGAGGGAGCAGGCCCACTCCAGCTGGTTGATCATCATCTATAGCATGCATGGGTAGCTTGTGAGTGAGAAGCAAGAAGCGACGCAACATCGATGGACTTATCAATGCAAGGCTTGCCATGCATGGGGCAACTTGTGAGCGGAAACACTACAACATATCAAAAAAACACGTTGGGCTTTAAGCCCACCTGCACAGCGGCTTTGCCTCATTATGTGGTTTAGCAAGGAGATCCCAGCACCTCTCTCTCTCTCTCTCTCCCCTTCGAAAGTTACAGCTCTCAGTAGACAGCTCATAAATGTTATCGGAAGTCTCATGTCATGTGGTTTTCCTAATCTTCCTCTTTTGCTTCTCTCTCTCTCTCTCTCACACACACACACACACACACACACACACACACACACACACACACACACACAAACAAACACTGTTAAGAAAAAAAAGATGAAAGCAAGAGATTGTCCAAGTTGCAAGTTGTGAAGGGTTTGCTTGCCATAGGTGTGGTACTGCTACAACCAGAAATAAGCTTCTTTTCCCTAGCCCAATAACCTTCCAAAGACTTGTGGTGGATGGATGGGTGCAGGCAAGGAGCTGGAGAAATAACACATATTGCATATTTTGGAGAAACACTGACTATGAGAGTAGAGAGTGCATCAGGATCGGTCCCACGGTTTAAGATTCCTGGCATTGAACTCTCTGGCAGCTCTCCTCCACCAACTCTACTTCCATTCATAACACTTCAAAACTCTCTTCCCTTGCATTCTGCAATGGTTGTGCCTGAGTATGACATGTCACTGTGTGCATGCATGTAATGAGGGAGAAAGATGAGAGGGAATCCAGTGAACTTGCGCAGTGAAAAACAAACAAAATGAAGGAGCAGAGAGAGAGAGAGAGAGAGTGTCACGTGACACATCCCAACCCTATGTGTCCGTGGACAAGCTACACCATAGCAGGGTTTCCGTCAAGCCCAGTCAAGTTAGATTAGAAGTGATCTGGCACTTTTGTGAGTCTATTCGTAGACCGTGCATGCCCAGTCACTCAGTGTAGATGCATATCCTCTGGTTGCACACTGCATAGGCATAAGCATTTCCATCAGATTCAGTTTGGGGATTTTTCAGATGACTTTATCCCATTTTTCCCTATTTTTAACATTTTTCACTATTAAGTGACTTTTGTTGGGTACTCAGTAGGGAAAATTGGGTAAGTTAATATATAAGCAAACCCAAGTTAGCACAAATTGGCAGATGAGCAAAGGCACAACAGGCTTCCTCAAGCAACAGGTGTCCAACCCTCTCTCAGCAAGACCCTCTCCAACCCCTTGGCGAGGCCACTCCCTTCCACAACGTTTTCAGCAATCGCCTTAGACTTCCCCTTCCTTGGCGTTTCCAAAGCCAACCATCGCCATCCCTCAGCCTCTCAGGCCTGGCGTTTTCACTTCCCACTGGCAGCAGTCCCCAGAAGTTACTAACGCTAGCAATTGCTTGGAGATCTGCAGCGTTTTTGGCCTCCACTATTCAGCGTTTTACAGCAGGTTATCAGCGTTTTACAGCAGGGATTTTAGCAAGGAAAACACAGCCCATTTGCTGGAGTTTATCAGCAGATACAGCAGCGTTTTGTCCTCACCAATTCAGCCCGACAAAACAGTCATTTTCAGCCTTAAGACAGCAGTAGAAACATCCCATTTCAGCCCCCAAACAGTCCATGAAAATCAGCAGATAGAAGATCCAAATTTTCAGCCACGAAGTCGTCGTCATCGTCGTCATCGACATAGCCCCATTGCATCAGTCCATTGCATACGCATTGTACACCTTCGTGCAATCAAAGTAGACCACTCTCCCCGACGAGAGTGGGGCTTTCGGAGGAGGGTTTTACAACCTCTCGGTGTCGTATCTCTTCTCTCTCCTTCTCTCAGTCTCATTCTCTTGCACGCACAATATCCACTCACTTTGTTCGTGACCACAACACTCTACAAGACGGAAAGCTCTCTCTTTCCCTAAGAACTAAAAGGAACCTTGAGCAATAAAGATCACTAATCTTGAGAAAATACAACATTCATTCCGCTGCACTTTACATTGGTATCATAGCTTTGGAAGTGTTCTGCATTACTCAAGGGAAGAACCACAAGAATTTTTTTTGCTTGTTGCGGTCGCACGAACCCAAGTTCGCTTGGGCGTGTCGATTCCTAATCGTGTTTTGTTGAAGAGTGACAGGAATCCCAAGAAAGAAGGGCTTGTCTAGCCTCCCCTTGTGTCTCTTTTCACTCATTAAGAGCGGACCGTGCACTTAGCGGCCGGCCAATCGACGTGAGGTGGGAAAAAGCAACCTTGGTGTGAGCGCAAGGCCGCCAAGGGGTGCGCCCACAGAAAAGGGTAGAACTCGGGTGAAGAGAAGATCCTTCCCCAACGCGATTTGCAAGCGAAAGAAAACCTCAAGAATCTCAAGATCCTCAAGAATCTCAAGATCCTCAAGAATCTCAAGATCCTCAAGAACCCAAGAACCCAAGAACCAAGACCCTCAAGAACCCAAGTTCCTCGCGAGCTTAAGACCCCAAGATCATAGTGCATGGTCGTCACCCGAAGTGGCATGGATACTTCGCATTCATGTGATGAGCATGAGAGAGGCGACGAAGGATTCTCCCCACCATGAGATTTTTCCAACCCTCCCCCTTCGCCATCTACGTTAGACCCTATGGAGGCAATGGTCAAGCAGATGATGGCCATGATGGATAGACAGGAAGACAAGCGCCTTGCTTTAGAACGCGAGCGCGTTGCTCTTGCCGCAAAACAAGAAGGAAATCGCCTTGCTCAGGACCGTGAGCGCGACTACAGAATTGCAAGAATGGCCGCAGATCAAGCAGCCAAGGACCGCGAGCACGACGAAAGAAACACAAGATTTGCCGCCCAACAAGAAGAAAATCGACTTGCTCTCGAACGCGAGCGCGCTGAACGAAATGAACGAAAAGCAGAAAAGGAGGCCGAGCGTGAAGCTCAAAGGGAGCTTTGCAATCAAGAATTTATTGCCCAAATCCTAGTCTCGAAGACCGAACCACCCAAAGATCGTGGGAGTTCGTCAAGTGGCGCAAGCCACGATGCAGATTCACACAATCCAGTCACAGAGAAGTTGACTTTCAGTAAGTACGACGGTAAGATGGATGCTACTATTATTCATTCTTGGTTGCATCAATTTAATGCTTATTTTGCGACAACTAAGAAAACAGGCAATAGCAAAGTTTTGACGGCAGCTATGTACCTTGCCGGTGATGCCATAAATTGGTACCAGGCATGGCAAGAGGCACAGCTAGCCGCGCACCTAGAGGCAGTCGACGATTTCACGCCCCTCTCTTTTAGTTGGGATGATTTCCAAGACAAGCTTAAGGCGCGGTTTATGCCACCTCAGTACCTTGCACGATTGAAGGACGATTGGCGAGCTCTCAAGCAAAACGGTATGCCGGTTATATCTTTCTCTAATCGTGTTTTGCAGCTTGGCACTCAATTACGCAAATCGGATAAGAAGCGCAAGGAGGCATTTCTTTACGGATTGGACGAATATATCAAGTATGATGTCGAGGTACTCGATCCAATCGATCTCAACAAAGCGGTAGCAATTGCTCTCACCCACGAGATGAAGCACAACAAAGGAAAGCCTAAGGAAAACAAGACTTCTCAAGGAACCTCGCAGAATTCTTAGAACACACAGAATGGTAAGAATGGAAAGAATGGTAAGAATGATAATTCTTCTAGCCCTTCTTCCTCTAATTCCTCGGAAAAGAACACTAATAATGAATCTAAGGGTAAAGCTAAAACACCTGCAAAACCTAAGCTCACCCCTGATGAAAAAGCTTCACAAGGAATTATAGGAGGATACATCACGGCCGAAGAACAAGTGATTTATGCTAAAGAAGGTAGATGTTTTCAATGTCATGTCAAGGGTCACATTAAGAAGGCCTGTCCTAAAACAGTCCCACCTAAAGAACCAAAGGTACCCACAACTACCACAAACTCTGTCACAACACAACCTGCATCTTCTCATGACTCTAACACACACATTGATGAATCTCTTATGAAGTGTTATGGTCATGTAAAAAGACAGCGTTTTATCATATTGTTTGATCCAGACAGTATGCATGATGTGATTAGTCCCCCTCTTGTTGAGAGAGCCCGCCTAGAGGTTAGTCAGAAATCTCCTATCGAGGTTTCTGGCTTCGCTCCTGGGATGGACTCTCGCATCACGAAGGAATGCCTTGATGTGATATTTACCGTTCAGCAAGCTTCTTTTCGTAGGAAATTTCTTGTGTCTCCTCTCTCAGGATGTGATATGATATTAGTCGTGAAATGGTTTCGTGAATTGAACCCTCTCGTTGATTGGGAGGCTCTAACTCTCACTTTGCATACCAAAACAGATTCCCCCCTCATCATTCGTGCTGAGGAGGGCTTGCATTCTTTGCCTCTCATCTCGCATGTGCAGGTAAAGCGTGAATTACGACGAGGAGCACAAGCGGCATTCATATATGCTGCCTCAGTTTCCCAGAGCATTCAGACTCCAGGTAAGTATTTGGAGTTGTTTACGAAATTTAAACATCTCTTTTTGCAGGATGATCTTCCACCTCGTCTCCCACCGGAGCTTATGGAGGGAGCGCAGCCGGTTAGTAAGGCTCCCTACCGTTTAAACAAGTCACAAGAGGAAGAGTTAGAGCGACAACTCACGGAGTTGGTGGCTAGAGGATTCATACGTCCTAGTATAAGTCCTTTTGCTACTCCTATTTTGTTCGTTCGCAAGAAGGATGGTTCGTCTCGTTTGTGTGTTGATTATAGGGCATTAAATAAGATGACCGTCAAGAACAACTTTCCAATGCCTCGCATTGAGTATATCTTGGATAGGCTCAATGGGGCAAAGGTTTTCAGCAAGGTCGATCTCAAAAGTGGATACCATCAGGTATGGGTATTCAAAGGCAACATTTTCAAGACCGCCTTTCACACCGAGCGAGGGCAATGGGAGTATATTGTTCTGCCTTTTGGATTGACAAGAGCCGTGGGTATGTTCAATCGTCTCATGGTAGGTCGTTTCGGCGATATGGTAGGCGTATGTGTGTTCATCTTCTTAGATGATATTCTTATTTTTTCTGCATTGTGGGAGCAACATGAATTAGATGTTGAAAGGGTACTAACTCGTTTGAATGAGTGTCAGTTGTACATTGCAGCTAAGAAGTCTGAATTTTTTCTTATTGAAGTCACTTATCTGGGTTATATCATTTCTGCAGAAGGCGTCAAGCTAGACCCCGCGAAGGTGGAACAGGTTCGTAATTGGGATTTGCCCAAAACTGCATATGATGTGCGTTCTTTTCTTGGTTTATGTCAAGCATATAGTTCGCACATAGAGAATTTTGCACGCATTGGTGCACCTATGACTGATGTTTTGAAAGGGGTAAAGACTCGCCGTCAGCGCGTAGACTTGTCCTAGGCAGCCATTGAGGCTTTCGCAGCTCTCAAGGTTGCGGTGACAGAAGCACCGTGTCTTATCCTAGCCTCTTGGGATGACCCCTTTGAGGTATGGACGGATGCGAGCAATGTCGCCATAGGCGCTGTGCTCCAGCAGCATGGTCACCCAGTAGCTTTCCTTAGCAGGAAGCTCAATAGTGTGGAAAAGAATTATTGAGTTTATGATAAAGAACTTTTGTTTGTCATTCACTCTCTTAAGCATTGGAAGCATTTTTTGTATGGTAGAGAGTTTACAGTGCGCACAGATCATGAAGCCCTCAAGTGGCTACAGTAAATGTCTAGTGCACATTGGAGTGATCGCCAAGCGCGGTGGTCACAATTTTTTGAGCAATTTGGCGGTTTGATTGTGTATGTGCCTGGAAAAGCTAACCCTGTTGCAGATGCGTTGTGTCGCAAAGGACAGATTTTGGCTCTTCAGTCAAGAACCACATTTTCTATACAGGGTGAGTCTTTTGACAGCATGAAGAATCAGTATGCAGATTTGGAGTTTGGTAAGTATTGGTTGCAGGCTCTTGCTTCCCAAGGGCTCAGCAACTATCTCATTCGTGATGGATTGTTATTTTTTCGTCAGCGTCTATGTGTGTTGCTCTCTCTCAGGCCAGCCATATTGCATGATGCACATAACTCTCTCACGGGTGGGCACAGGGGTATGAACACCACATTGGAAAAGATTGAACGATTTTTCTATTGGCCTAAAATGCGAAAAGATGTGTTTAGTTATGTCACACATTGCACTATATGTCAAAAAGTAAAAGCTTCTCGGGGTAAGCAGCAAGGCCTCTTGCTTCCGCTGCCTATTCTCGAGGAATCTTTTCAGGATATTTCTATGGATTTTGTGACTAACTTACCACCAAGTCAGCATTCAAGGAACACTCAATGTTTAACTATTGTTGATCGTTTCAGCAAATTTTGCATGTTGATTCCTTGTAAGGCCACAATTACTGCACAAGATGATGCACGATTGTTCATAAAGTTTGGTACCCCCTATGTGGTTTGCCAAAGTCCATTGTTTCAGATAGGGATGTTAAGTTTACGTCCAACTTTTGGCGTGCACTCTTTGAAAATTTTGGCACAAAGTTGAATTTTTTATCTGCTTTTCATCCACAGTCAGATGGTCAAACGGAAATTTGTAATCAGTTGGCTTTTGATGTGTTGAAATCTTATGTTCATGATCAACAGTCTCAATGGGAGCTCTATCTCCCATTGGTACAGGCTATTCTCAATGATTCCTTCTCTTCTGCTATTGGTCGAACTCCGTATGAGGCAGCTTTTGGCCGCCGATTCCAGTCACTGTTGACTCGATTGGTCAGTCAAATGCCGGATGCCAATGCTGAGAGTCAATCATTGGATGAGATTTCTGAGAGTGTGAAGCTTCGGCTAAGCAAGGCTCAGGAATCTTATTCTCGACAGGCTAACAAACATCGTCAGGAGGTCTGGATCAAGGAAGGAGATTGGGTGTATCTACGAATTATGAAACAGCATCTTAAGCAAGTTGGAAAGAAATGTCCTAAGTTATCTTTTCGTATGTATGGTCCATTTCCAATCATCAAAAAGATTAATGAGGTTTCAATGAAATTGCAATTGCCTAACTCATGGTCTATGCACAACGTTTTCCATGTTTCTTGGTTGAAAGTGTTTCAGGGAACACCTCCAAAGGACGTTTCGGAAAAAGAAGAACCGGAGATCATAGATGAAGCAGAAGTCATGGAGCTGGAGCAAGTCTTGTTGCATTGGTTTCGCCATGGTTCAAAGAAACAAGTATGATAGTATTTTTTGAAGTTCAAAGATCGAGGAACCCATGAAGCGGTGTGGGTAGACGAAGAGTTCTTCAAGGATTATCTAGAGTTGTTGGTAGACTACAAGGAAGCCATGCAGCTCGGTACCGGTACCTCACTTTAATAAGGAGGGGATGTCACGTGACACATCCCAACTCTGTGTGTCCGTGGACAAGCTACACCATAGCAGGGTTTTCGTCAAGTCTAGTCAAGTTAGATTAGAAGTGATCTGGCACTTTTGTGAGTCTATTCGTAGACCGTGCATGCCTAGTCACTCAGTGTAGATGCATATCCTCTGGTTGCACACTGCATAAGCATAAGCATTTCCATCAGATTCCATCAGAGTCAATTTGGGGGTTTTTTAGATGACTTTATCCCATTTTCCCCTATTTTTAACATTTTTTACTTATTTATTAAGTGACTTTTGTTGGGTACTCAGTAGGGAAAATTGAGTAAGTTAATATTTAAGCAAACCCAAGTTAGCACAAATTGGCAAATGAGCAAAGGCACAGCAGGCTTCCCCAAGCAACAGGTGTCCAACCCTCTCTCAGCAAGACCCTCTCCAACCCCTTGGCGAGGCCACTCCCTTCCACAGCGTTTCCAGCCATCGCCTTAGACTTCCCCTTCCTTTGCGTTTCCAGAGCCAACCATCGCCATCCCTCAACCTCTCAGGCTTGGCGTTTTCACTTCCCGCTGATCAGTCCCCAGAAGTTACTAACGCTAGCAATTGCTTGGAGATCTGCAGCATTTTTGGCCTCCACTATTCAGCGTTTTACAGCAGGTTATCAGCGTTTTACAGCAGGGATTTTAGCAAGGAAAAGGCAGCCCATTTGCTGGAGTTTATCAGCAGATACAGCAGCGTTTTGTCGTCACCAATTCAACTCGACAAAACAGTCATTTTCAGCCTTAAGACAGCAGTAGAAACAGCCCATTTCAGCCCCCAAACAGTCCATGAAAATCAGCAGATAGAAGATCCAAATTTCCAGCCACGAAGTCATCGTCATCGACATAGCCCCATTGCATCAGTCCATTGCATACGCATTGTACACCTTCGTGCAATCAAAGTAGACCACTCTCCCCGACGAGAGTGGGGCTTTCGGGGGAGGGTTTTACAACCTCTCGGTGTCGTATCTCTTCTCTCTCCTTCTCTCAGTCTCATTCTCTTGCACACACAATATCCACTCACTTTGTTCGTGACCACAGCACTCTACAAGACGAAAAGCTCTCTCTTTCCCTAAGAACTAAAAGGAACCTTGAGCAATAAAGATCACTAATCTTGAGAAAATACAACATTCATTCCGCTGCACCTTACAGAGAGTACCTTGTCTTCTGAGAGCGCGGACTACGCGAGCTTGCTAAAACTCCAAAATGATAGTCAGATGCAACTGGCCTTGAGGTGAAGGCTTTATCAAGCAATGGACACTCCGCATGAAAGAGGCTTCAGCGGCTCAGCGTTTTACTACTGCTTGTCGTTTAACGAGAGAGAGAGAGAGAGAGAGAGAGAGAGAGAGAGAGAGAGAGAGAGAGTTGAAAAGACATGTGTGCATGCAGCCTAGTCAAACAACAGAAGAGCCGATGTAATTGTCATACGAAGCGCAAATAGCAAGCAATGTATTTCTCCTACTTCTTGCTGCTTGCTCTGGAGGCAGGCTCGCAGTCCCGTGATCAGGGCCATTTCATTGTTTGTTACGACTCCTATCTTTTGGAGCGTCGAGCATGTCTTCGGCTGTCCAAATGAGACACTGGCGCAATTGGCGAGGTGGTGAGGCTTCGACTGCCCGATGTGAGTAGTGTGAGCAAGGCTCTAATTCTGCCGAAGCTCTTTTTGGAGGATATGGATAGCCAATGCTATCTGGTATTGGTGAATTACACAAACTGCTATTGGTGACCTCCTAGCGAAGGGTACTGATGGTGGAATACTTCTTGAATTAAGGAGCATGTGGGTGTGAATGAAGTATTTAGCATTGAACTGCAGGTGAGTGCAGGGGCCGAGGGTTCTGCACGTTTCTAGCGGGGAAGTCGGTGGGGGTGTTGTGTGGGAAAGACAAGGTGGAGATGATGAGAAAGGTGTCTAGGGAGAAGACAATACCGGATGTGGGGGTAGGAATAATGGGCGGCAACATATAACCTCCTCGTTTGTGTGCAAGGAAGCGCAGGTGGACGTGAAGACGAAGGGCAATGCAGCTAGTCGAGAGCAGAGCAGAACCAGCAAGCGCTTGATAGGAGCCTGGAGCCGTTGGAGGGCTGAAGAGATAGACTCGCTCCAATCGAGGGGCTTCGACCGTTGCACACTGAAGAAGAAATGCTCCGTATTGAATTATATTGGCCATTAATTACTTGACGCTTGCGCCAGGCCACTATTCATTAATGCCTCGGATAGCATGCCGGACGATGCCTCTGGTATAAGTAGGCGCACTGGCTCTCACTCTCTGAGACGTTCCTACTGTGCGTGTTGCAGCATCCACACTGACCTCCCTGCGTTCTGATTGTGGTTGGATGCAAGAGAGCATGACATGTGGCAGGGAGGGGGACCCGGAATCCCTCCCCCTATTATAGTAGTATAGATATCCACGGATCGGAGAGAGGTAGACTCTCGAGTTGGGATCCGGAAGTTGAGATTCCCAAGGAAGGACTTCGTGTCTGAGAAAGCAGAGTTGTTCTGCAGGAAGAGGACTCTGGGAGTAGAATTAGAACAGAGTTGCAGGGATTCCATGCCCCGAGTCTGGAAGGTGAGATATAGAGGCGAACTTAGATTCTTGAGGATTCAGAATAAGGAACGGAAGCTCCTTGGAATAGGGTGTTGCCCTAGGAATAGGAAGCTGAGGCTTCTAGGAACCATCGAGTCATGTTCTAGAACGAAAGTGGTGATACGTTCGGTTCAAGTGCTTGTATAGATTTCTCCTTAGTAATGAAGATACTGTTACGGGGGGGGGGGACCAGCCCATCTATTGGTCCCCAATACTTTGTCAATCTTTTTATTCTCTCTCTCTCTCTCTCTCTCTCTCTCTCTCTCTCTCTCTCTCTCTCTCTCTCTCTCTATCGCTATCTCGCTATCTCTATTTCTCTCTATATACTTTGGCTTCTGTATTAAGTGATAAATTCTATTTATCCAAGTATATTTTATATTGCTATGCGCCCCGTTTGTGACAAATACCCAGGGTCGATAATATACTGACAGATACATGGTTCTTCATGTTTCAGCAGAATCAATATGAAAAGTGGTTATCATTAGATCAAGCTCGCTTATGGAGATGTATACAATACTGTGTTAAGGACATCTTTCGGATTTAGGAGTATTTGGTGATGCCATTCAAATGCTCCTACAGGCTCAATAGAATGATGTACCGGATTTTTCGAGAGCATAGGGAGTTTGTGAGCACCTTCTTTATGACATCATCATATTCTCCAAGAATGAAGAACACATAAAACATCTCTTACAGGTTTTGGAGGCTTGCGGAAACAGTTTGGTCATCAACGAGAAGAAGAGTGAGTTCTTTCTACCAGAGTCTAGAGATACACTTTTTGGGGCACATCATCTCAGCCGAAGGAATGAAGATGGAAAATAGCTACTATTTAGGATTGGCCAGAATTAAAGATCGTTCATGGTGTGCGAAGCTTTTTGGGTTTGTGCTCATATTACCGATGGTTCATTCGGCAATTTGTGGAGATTGCTTTGCCTTTGCATACCTTGACTCAGAAGGGTGTTCTATTCACTTGGGGACCTTCATAGATTGCAGCGTTCTAGCTATTCCGGAGAAAGTGTACCAATGGATTTATCTTTTGATCGTTTGAGGACTCAGAGTGGGCATGATGGTATGTGGACCACAATTGATAGATTTAGCAAGTAGGCTCACTATGTACCAGTAAAGAAGACAGTGAAGGTCGACCATTGGCTTAATTGTTCGTTTTGCATATCTTCAGATTATATGGCATGCCTAAATCGTTAGTGTCAGACAGAGACCCCAAATTTGCGAGCTTGTTTTGGAGAGCAATGTGGGAGAATATAGGCACATGGCTTCTGCCTCGTTTCATTCACAGTACAGACGGATGGGTAGTCGGAAATAGCCAACTTGTAGATGATTACCACGAGCATAAAAAATACACAGTATTCAATTCATCTAACTGTATACATGGTTCATTCTTGAAAAGTCACAGATGTTCCTTGCTTGAGGGGGGAATTTTCTGTTTTGATGCCTTTACCAAGGGATGTGAAAAGAGTGAGTGTTGTCCAAGGGCAACAGCAGTATCCACAGTTCTCTTCTCTGTATGTGATGCTGGTGAACTTTAACATAATTTTGCATATGTGGGGAGATGCACGAATTGTGCTTTCTTATCATACCTAGAATGTACATAAAAGATAGGGTATGTCTTGTCTGAACGGGTGTTCACTGTAAGACTTCTGATATGTTTGCTGATGTTAAATTGTAGTACTTGGAGCTTAGAGAGAAGGAATATGATCTTCGAGTTCATCTAGACCTATATACGGTTAGTGGAAGTCTTTTATGCATGCATTTGACGCAATGGCACCTCCACACATAAAAGCTTTTGGCAATCTGATCATTCCTGTAATCTTTATGAAAAGCATTTACAAGCCTAACGGTGGACTCCTAGAAGATTGTCGTAGTGCTAGACTAGTGCATTTGTACAGGTTTATAAGGTTTTGAGATTTTACAGGACCTTCATTCAAGTGAGCCAGCCATCTGCGGAGTTCTAGTGTAAGTTTTAATATTTGTTTTGGAGTTTTGTCTTTCAATACTTATCTAATTATACATGATACGGGAACAACAGGTATCTTGCATCAACAGACAGAAACAGAAATAAGTACTACTTGGGTGAAGCCCCCTTGAAAGATATGGCATGGTAGGAGCTCTGTGGATAAAAGCGTCCGTTGGACTCTGTTTCTTATTCAATGACACATCTGGTAATGGTGGTTCAGGCAAATAGCAAGGGCTGTGGGTCCATCAGGGCCGAATGCGGAGTATTTATTCAAGCTCCATCGATGTCTCCGTGATATAGGTAAGTGTTAAGAGACAGCTACTTACCTAGAGAGGTTTGATCCAGTCAATACGACGGATTGTAAACAGCAGGGGAAAGAAGAGTTACTCCAGGGTGTTTGGTCTGTGTGTGTGCAGCAGGTTGTGAGGAAAAGGAGCTTGAGGATCTGGTAGATAAAGTTCAGAAATTCCTCGTGTAACACTGATGTACAAGTTAACCAATGGATTACTCTTTTTGCCAATTGTTCGAAAGGGAGCAACTGGCAGCTCAACTCTAGGAATGCCCACTTAGCTATTACTGATATTTTAGCTTCACCACATTCATTACATAAACGATCCTCCCAATTCTCTAATTTTTGTACACAAAAAACTCTAATGTAATGCTTATTTGGTTAGGGGGATTGTATCTCAAGACATTTCAACCTCTTGATTCAGAGATATGTATTCTTGGCCATGTATGCTTATTTTGTGTGTAGTCTTGGCCATGGAGAGATTTTATTGTTTACATGAATGATCCTCCCAATCCTCCGATTTTTTTGTGCACAAGAAGCTCTAATGTAATGCTCATCTTGTTTTGGGTTTTGTATCTCGAAACATTCTAACCTCTGGAGTAAGGTTTTGTAATCTTGGCGATGTAGAGTTTTGAGTGTGCAGTTGTTTGCGGCCCTAGGTCTCCGGTCTTCTAATGGCGGTGCCTCACCTATGGGCACCCTTGTAAAGCAATCCACTCCCTTCCCCTGCTGCTGTAGGGCTTCCATGGCTTATTCAATACTTTGAAACATTTCTGGACTACCAATTTTTCTTTAACCTGCCCTGATACTACATGTCAAGTTCTTTTTACTACGATACTTTGTGTGTGTGTGTGTGTGTGTGTGAGAGAGAGAGAGAGAGAGAGAGAGAGAGAGAGAGAGAGAAAGAAGAAGAAGAAGAAGAAGAAGAAGAAGAAGAAAATTTTAAGCGTTATCCCTAGAGAGGTCATGACCCTATACTCACAGAGAGAGAGAGAGAGAGAGAGAGAGAGAGAGAGAGAGAGAGAGAGAGAAATGAAATGTTATATTAAACGTCTTCAAAAAGGCAAAATGACCTATGAGACCAAACTGATACAATCCTTGTGGATCTAATTTAATGTCTTGTCACAAAAATAAAATAAAATAAGATGAAGTAGAGTGAAAGACTAAACTAAAAGACAAATCGTCAAACTGAAATCATCATCATCATCATCATCAACCATGCCTGAGGATGCTCGGCATTGGGCATTGTTCGAGAAAGTATTGCATCGGTCGTTGAAGAGCTTCGTCAATATCTGCCTTTGCAAATAGTTGTATTGGGCATCTCCCATGTGCTAGGATAGTCTCGATTCTCTGATGGAGCCTTTGTCGATATGGTGGTCACCCTCGTAGATGTGGGCCTAGCTCTCTCGAGCTTAGCGGCTCTGTCCACTAATATGCCTCTGGTAGAAGTGGGCTCTGAAGTCTGTTGTGAAGCATGCTCATCTGGCTGCTGAGTCCTTGCTCTAAAGAAGTCAGTGATCTCCCTCTGTGAATGTCTCCCATTGCCTGGTCTCTTCAAGAGACTCTCCATGTGTGCGCAGCTCTAGCAAAAACAATCCGAGGCATCTCTGATCCTGATATCTCATGACTCTAGCCAATGGTCCAAAGCCCTCTTTGAATAGATAGTGAAAGCGGCCTCGTATCTCATAGTATATTGGACAATGACAAATGTGATGTAACTCTGTCTCTGGCTCTATATGACACAATTGGCATATCCTTGCTTCTGATGGTACTCTCCTAAATCTTCCAGTCTCAATCTCTAGCTGATGCAATGATGTGCGCATCTGACTAATAGCACATCGTATCCCATATGATAAATGAGTGTCCATATAGGCCGGTTTGATCACATATCCATCTTCTGTTAGTTGGAAGAGATGCTTTCTACCGAAAGCCACCTTTGTGCCCAACTCTTGTACCGACTGTATCCATGTGCTTATGGTATCTAGTTGATTCAAATCCTGACGTATACTTCTAGTGATCTTTGTCCATGTGAAAGAAAGGGAAGGTGCATCCAAGGAGTACTGGACTGGAGGCAATTTATCCATGTTGAAGCCACGTGGCTGAAACCATGATGTCATCGACCCATACCAACATCCCCTTGTAGTGCTAGTTGTCAGGATGACTCAAGGGCTAGCTGGGCATATTTATCTCTGGGAGGTCCCATAAATTATGCATGAAGGAAGCTGATCTAGTAAGGGCTTCAACTACGAGAGGGGGGACAACTAGCTCAGCTCGAATAATCTCATGTGACACTGAGGTCTTACCCCGAATCATCCGAGAGATCATAGAGACTAGAGGCCTCTCCATACCATCCACCAGGGCTACTAGATCTGCCCTGGTGGTCCACCGAGGGCCCCCAAATATCTACCCCATAGAGCATAGCTGAAGCCACTAGAGTGTCAAAAAGCCACAGCTTTGTTCGAGGTTTCTGAAAGTGAACCTGCGAATACATCTTCTCCAATCCTCTCAAGGCTGCATAAGCTCTCGTGCCAACTGTGCTCCTCTATCACCATCCCCCTCAATGTAGTCAGTAACCTCATCCACATACATGCCAAATAGTGTAGGGGATAGCAGGCAACCCTATTTCACCCCAATAGTGGAGTGAACCAAATCAGAAATCCCCTCTGGAGTGTGTACATGCCCCATTACTGACTTGTATAGAGCCATGGTCCCCTAGATCAACTCTTCGGGTACCCCCATCTCGTACAGTCTGCGCATCAATCTAGCTTTAGGCACTGTATCGAAGGCTTTGCGAAAGTCCATAGAGAAACAATAAAGCCGTCTCCCACGTGATCTCCCCTTCTCAAAAATGGTTATGAGTGTCAGAAAATGATCAAGAGTAGAGAAACCTCTCCTGAAACCCGTCTGTCCTGTTGCCCATACACCCTCTCTCTCTCTCTCTCTCTCTCTCTCTCTCTCTCTCTCTCTCTTGCCATCTACTCAAACTGATGCTCAAGGATTGATGCGTACAGACATGCCAATGTGTGTCCAATCATGATAGTGCGGAAGTTCCCAGGCTCCATAGGGTCCCCTGACTTGAAGATAGGAACGATCGTGGACAAACTCCAAGTATCAGGTAGGCCCTCACACATGGCATGGTTGAACATCACTGTTAGAAAATCTGCAAGAAAATCTCTAGCATGTATGAAATGCTCTGCTACCAGGCCATCGTAAATCATATGCTCTCCTAGTCTTCATCCTGTGAATGGATTTCTTTACCATCTTAGGGGTAAAGAAAGCACATGTGTGTGGGCATGGCTCTGGCGGATCTGGAAGAGGTGGCTACCCCGAGATTGTGTAGAGAGATGATGCATACTGACCCCATACCTCCGTAGAAGTGATGAACGGTGGGGGGGGAGTGCTCATGGAAGAGTCGCGATGCCTCGCCAACCCTGTCTAAAAAAAAACTGATATAAATCCTGATCTAGCCGAGCTAGAAATGCCCTCTTTTTCCATCGTACCAAACGTTGAGAAGCAATCTGTGACTACCAGTGAGTAATGACTACTAGAAGTACCTCCCTCTCAAGTTGAGCTCTAGTCTCTCTGCACTTCTCATCATACCAGCTATTTTGGGGTGTGCTCCCAGAACGTCGTCACTGCCCAGACTTAGTGTGTGGGTATGCTTCTGCTGCTACATCCTGTCGTGTCTCTGTCAATATATAAGTGACCCCCCCTAAAGGTCTCCTCGGATCCTCTGTGCATAAGAGTCTCTAAATACCATCTATGTAGACAAAGTCAGTCTCTGAAGTAAAAGTGTATTGGGTATGTGTAGGTGTCTATGCCAGTCGAGTTGTGCGGAACTGAAATGAGACGGTAAATGTGAGGAGAGCATGATCTACTGCTACCCCAATATGCATGGGCCCGATTGTGAAGTTCTGAATAGAGGGTATAAAACAAGGCTGAGCCAAAACATAATCCACAGTGCTGGCCCCATGTCTATGAGGAAAACAAGTGAACCCAATCAACAATGGAAATCAACAATGGAAATCTTTGGAGGCGATTCAAGATGGCCAGTCCATGTGTAGTGGCCAAATCTGTCAAATATCTACCATATCTAGTGTGCTCTTCGTCCTGCGAACACCTGGCCAATCCCATATCATTGATCCAATTCTCTCAACATCTCCTCTGAGGTATCGTAGAAAGATTTCTGAGACTGGCCCGTCCTGGCATTAAAGTCTCCCAAAAGAATGACATCTCCATCCCTAGAGAACTCCCATATGTCCTCATCCAAGATCATGTAGGGTGACTCCCCTTTGGGCAATGCATAATGAGATGTGATGGGGGCAAAATAGTATATTGCAATGTAGAGTGGCCTCCCTATCTCTGCTTTCACTATGACCCACATACAGCTGGCCTGCTCATCCCTCTCAACAATACGAATGAGGGGTTGCAGCTCCTCCCCGAATAGGACTGCCACACCTCCTAACCCCCGTCCTCTATGCGTTGATCTCACTTCCTACCTACATATAGTTTCCCAGTGGTATCCTGTCACTTTAGGTAATTTTTTGCCAGGAGTCTGATGCGTTACCGAGTAAAAAATAATGTCTCTTCTCTTAAAGCTAACCTCAAATGAGCCTACATCTAGCTTCATTGATCCGTTACAATTCCATATGCTGCCAATTCAAGGTTGGTCCCATAGATCTTGCATTGTCATGTGGTGCGTTTTTCCAACACCACTACTCTCCCTCCCTTGCAGAAAGCAGCTTTCCCTTTCTCCCTTGCCGCCTTGATCTCTAGCATCAACTCTTGCATGTGTGCTACCTATGTTAGAGTGAGGTCATCACCCAAAAATATCTCAGTTTGCTTGAGTGTTGGTCTCTTCTTCAAGAACATATAATGAGCGCTCTTTCCTTGGGCCTTCCTTTCACATCACTTCCCTTCTTGCCAACTCTCCAAGCACCTGTGTGTGTGGGATTAGAAATACCCATGTTCTTCTTCTACTTTTCCAGTGTCTTTGAGATCTGTAACACGCACATGAAGGGCTCTAGTCTTTCTCTTTTGCTCCTCCTCAATTGTCATATTGTTGATAGTTGATGTTGGTGTGGCTTCATGCATCTTATTTTTTCCTTTCTTTGCATCCTCGATCCACTTTTCAGCTTTATCGACCTTTATCTTGTGTTTTGAATAGGTACTCCGTCCATGAAGAGGTTGTTCGAACCTTTAGCTCTTCCTCTTCATGTAAAGTTTTCACCTACTCCTTAATGCTTTCGAGCTCCTTGATCATTGAGGGTTGATTTTCTGCCTCATTTGCGGGGGTATTTTTGCAAGCTGCAAGGCCTCCTTTAAGTGCTTTGATCAATGCATCCTTTTCGTTCATGCATTCTTGTTACCATATACATGTGGTAGTGATGTGTGTGAACACTTTTGGGAATGTCGGGGCATTTTTTCCCTCTTTAAGAGGTTTTTTCTCCCGTGCATTGATATATATGTCCATCACTCTAGGGCTATCTCTTTCCATTTCACACTAACTACTCTCTATTGTGTGCCTTGAGCTTCCTTTGTCTTCTCTAAGCTGTGTGTGTTTTCCTGCAATCCTAATTCCAACAATTGGTATCAGAGCAGGTTGCATCCTCTTGGGCTTAGTCACCAGCAGCTCCAACACACGCCTGCTCACTTTCTTTGACTTTAGTGAGCTTTGGCGAGCGTTCGCAGGTCCACAAAAATTTCGGGTGAACTCGTAGAGCTTAGTCTGCTCAGATTTTTTATTCGGGTTCGTTTCGGCCTCCGTCTCCACTACAGGCTACTAGTACTACACATGCTATTTCGTCTTTTTTTTTCTAATTTTTTTGTCAATGTCGTTTTCTTCAGAGCAGGTCCCTTACAATCTTCTACGGTTTGTGCTATATAACAGTGTTGTTCTCGCTTCCTTTCTCCTCTTTTTGGACAGTTTTCACATAAGGTGCAACATTTACCATGGTTGACAACAATACATATGTGTTCGAGATGTTTGCTGTTGAGGATAGATTGGATGGGGACAATTACCCTATGTGGGCTTACATGATGCAACATGTTCTTGTGTCAAAGGATGTCTGGAATATTGTGCAGGGCATTGATGTACGTCCTGGTTCTGAGGATGTAGGCGATGTTGTAGGTCTTGCTGCAAGGATTGCTGCTGTTAGAGTTGTTTTGCCTACGGCAGAACAAGCTCGTTGGGATGTAAAGGATGCGCACGCTTATGCATTGATTGCGTTGTCTGTGAAGTGCACCATTACTACTCACATTCGTTCAACGAAATCAACAAAACAGGCTTGGGATATTCTGGTTGGTCTTTATACAAGCCGCAATGAGGCAAAATTGCATTGCTGCTTAAAGAGCTGGAGTCGAAAATTATATATAAGAAAGATGATATGGACACTTTCCTTGTTTTTGTCAAGGATATTACTGAGAAAATTATTTCTGCAGGTGAAGTCATTTCAGACAGTTCCCTTGTGCAGACTATTCTTGATGCCTTGCCAGACTCTTACCAGACTTTTGCTAGTACTTGGAGACTTATGACCCAAGGAAATCCTGAAGTTGTCAAGTTTGATGCATTGTGCACATTGCTATTGCAAGAGTCACTTAAAAAAAAAAAAGGGCTAGATAGCATGCAGTTGAACAAGCTTTTATTGCTTCTCAAAGAAAGAGTGGTAACAACAATGCAGCCACTTCCTATGGTTCTTCTGTGAGTGAAAAATCAACTGTTCCTAATGCTTTTGCTGGCAACAATTCCTCTGGAAATTTTGGTGATAAGAGAAAAAAGAAGATGCGTTGCCATTATTGTAAAGCTAATGATCACTTGATCAAACAGTGTCCTAAGGTTGAAGGTCAAAGAGGCAAAGAAGAAAGAGAGTGGTTCCACTACAAATGCTGGTTCCACTACAAATGCAGCTATTGTTGAGTCTTCTGTGAAAGGAGACTGTGATGATGATGTTGATACAGAATGGGCTTTTAGTGCAGAGTGTACCTATAATCCTGCTATCCATGATGCATGCATGTCAGTTGTTGCAGATTCACATGTGTGGTATTTTGCCTTGCTTTTGTAGTTAAAGACAAGGTATCCATGTGGAGGTTGTTGCAGCCTTGGTTGCAATTGGATTTTGTCGTCTCTTGGTTGTTATTGCTCGCCTTTGGATAGAAGCTTGTGCTGCATGATCTCTCTTGGTTGTTCCAGATTGAGCTACAACTTTTGGTAACCATATTTGAGTATTACCTGCATAAAATCCTTGTGCTTCAAGTAGCTTGACTGGAATCATCCACTTCTTTACCCATTTTTCTTGGGTAACTTGAGTAGCATCTGACTTTGGTACCCAAACTTTTTGCATTGCTTGTTTCTTTGATCTTTTCTTTTGCCTATTGTGGTTGCTCTTTCTCCTGCTTGAGTTGTTTGTCTTGTGTTGATAGATCGTCAATATCTTTGTAGAACTTGTTGGCTGAGGTGGGTAGGTCTAGGCTATTACTTTAGGCTTTTTGGCCCAAACACTGGTGCTTCCTTGGAAGTAGCCTTGAGCAATGATTGACTCATTGGATGCTACTCACCCTATCACATTTTGTTGTTGTGGTTGAACTTGTGCTTCATGTATCCAACCTGGGTCTTTGATTTGGATGTGATCTTTGGATACTAGCACTTGATTGATTCTCTTTGGCTTCTCTTGGATGCTTTTTTGTGATGGAAACTTTGGTTGATAGACTTTTTGTTTCGGTTTCCTTTACATTGTCGATGGTTTGGCTCTTGATGTAGAGGTTCCACGAGAAGTTTGATGGAAGCTCGTTGAGGTAAAGTTTTCTTGCGAGGCTGATATACTTCAATGTTTACCTTTGCTTTACCTTTTTCCGTGGGGTTGGCAGTGATTTCTTCTCGCATGGATTTGAGAAGATTCATGGAGTCTTACAATTATCATTGTTGAAGCTTTTGATTGTTGTCGAAAGAAGATGTTCAACTTTATGTTAGGACTAGACTCTCCTTGATGTGATGGGATTCAATTATGTGGAAAGTATCCTTGTACTCCCCAGTACTCAACTTGAGTACGGCTTTTGCCATGCCAAAGCTAGGAATCACCGTTTTAGAACTTGTATACACTATCTCCTCTAGCTCGATGATTAGAGGCTTCCTTATCATTATCCATGTTCCATAAAACATTAGATTCTTTGCCGCTTCTGAATCTATCACAGCTGAACATGTGATTTTGAGTCTTGTTTCTCCGCATATGATGAATTTGATCGTTGTAGGAGACAGTTGATCTTCTTCCTTACCTTTGTTCTTGTCTTGATCTTGTGTTTGAACATTTGACAATTGTGCTCTTTTTGGAATCGGCTTCTTTGAAACAGCTTTTGTTGATTCTTCAGGTATGTCATTGATGACATATTCTCGTCGTGGCTTTGCTTCCTTTGTTTGCACTTTGGATTCATGCTCAATGACATATCCATCTGTCTGACATTTTTTGCTTTCACACTCACAAACCTCGTTAGCTTCTTTCAACAACTTTATTGTAAATAAGGGAGTTATATCATAGCCATATTCATCAAAAAATTTGGTGTTGGTCACTTCATTTACGCAAACATCAAGAGTCACTAGTATTTGATCCCATCCAAAGGGTTCAAACAAATCCTCTGGAAATGGTTCCTTAATATAAGCTTTATCTTCTACTGAATGCTCTAGGATGCAATCTCCCTTTCTAAGACTTTTGCATTCAGATGCTCCACACATCTGGAGTGTAATTCTTCCCCATGGGGTTCTCTCTACATCCCTATAAGTATGATCCTTGACATTGATTTTTGTTGTGACCTCTTTGTGTCTCAAGTAGATATAGTTATAGCCTCAGTCTTGTACCATTTTGAACTGACACATGAATGGTCTGCCCAATATAATATCAAAGTTGCTGATCTTGTCAAAATTCATTATGACAAAGGTGTGCTCATACTCAATGCTACACGAAGATACAATGATTTTTTCTAACATTCCTATCGGTCTCTCCAATATTCATTTGCTAATTGCAGTTTCATTTGAGTTTTCCTAAGAGCAGGCTTTCCCAAATTTTCCCACGTTCCTTTGGTTGCAATGGCAATTCATGTCCCACTATCTAATATTGCAATCGTCTTTATTCCTCTGTACTCAAGTGGTAAGGTGGTGTTTCCTTCATCACCTTTGCAGTAATCACCCACCTTATTTATTGGTAGTGGTTTCGCTTGTGGTTTCTTAGGCGAGGTGTCATTCATGTTTTCATATGCAAGTTGGTCATGTGAAGGAATTTTCAACCCCATCTTTTCCAGGTGTTTTTCCATTTGGCCCGTTACATGCGCTCTAATTTTTAGCAAATCTCAAAGAGAAAGTGTGCATTGTATAGGAGAAGATATCAATTCATGCAAGCTCTTGGTATCCATCATTTTTGTTGTGGTTTTCCACTGAGAGGGTATCATTTTAAACTCTGATTTTGTTTCGAGTTCTCCCATGAAAGAGGGAAAAGTCTATAGAGAGTGTGGTTTGCTCTCTTCAGATGTGATAGACTTGGCATTTCCATATAAAGAACTTATATCCCTTGGAAAAAATTTGTGATCCATGTTTATTTCAGGGATAGGTGATGACTGTAAGGTGGCACTACCATCTTTTTGGTTTCTAATCGATTCCCATAAGGATTGTGGCCATGGTTCTTCTACCTCTGGAATAGGCATCACTGCTTATGAGCTCACCTCATCTGTGGTATTGGCTACTTCCCTTGTATCTAAAGGTGCCTCAACTCCCGGCTCTTCCTGGTCTGTGTTTACAATACCATGGCTCTCCATTTTCTGGATCTTTTTGCCAATTAGCATCTTCGTTTTTGGAGCATCTGGAACATGTGGTTCCATAAGAGCTTGGGCCACCTGGATGAGCTCCTTGCACATTTGCAACCTCTCTTTTTTATACCCCAGATGAGGATACGTTAGCCATCTATGCTCTTGAGTTTCATTGGGTTTTAGTTTAACTTCATAGGCCTTCAGAATTGCATCTAAGGGTTCAAAGACTTTGTCGACCAAGACTGAACCACCTGAGTCAGTCTTTGACTCTTTAGGTCCCTTTGCGTTTTTCTTGCTTTCTTGCTCGCGTTTAAACTGCTCTTTGGTTTGGTTCAGTTCAGATTTCTAAAGCTATTTTCTCCTTCAGCCTCTTTGATTTCATTTTATCCCAGCCTCTTTGATTTCATTTTATCCCTTTTGGCTTCCCATGATTTTCTTGCAGTTCTCATCGATAACTTTTCAATTTCTGTTTGGGGTGGCAATGTGAGTTCCTCTTCAACGATTGCATTTTTGGCAGCTTCTTGAGCTTGAGCTCGACTCATTACATTTAAAGGAATGGTGGGTTCTACCTCAGATCCGCTTGAAGAAGGCATCACGCCTACAACATTCATTGTTGCTTTCCCTTTGTAGTCTGAATTCTTACCACAATGTTGGAGTAGATGGTCTTTTCCACAACGTTCACAGAAGATAAATAATTCTATTTGTGGACCCTTGTTTGGACAACCTCATGCCCAATGGTCACCTCCACATTCATAGCATGGACCTTCTTGTTTCATAGCTGGTGATCCAACCAATGGTTGTTCTTGCCTGGTAAGAATGTTCTTTGAACCATACTCTTGATTGGCTAAGAACATGAGCGTATTCATATCCATGGAGTATTGGTTTTTCATGGAGTAGGATGATCCGCTCCACAAGTATTACATCTCCTCAATTGAGGCTGTTGCACATTTAGGTTCTATTTGTAGCCTTGGTTTATTCTTTTAATCACCCCTCGACCAATTGAATGATTGGTTCCCAAGAAGTTTGAATATCTCTCTTTGTTGTCGATTTGCTCTTCAGAGAGGAGGCACTACTAGTCGTGTTGTCTGTATCTTCAGTCACCTCTCCGTAGGCCTTGCAATTGTCAACTAGATAAAGATCTTCTCTAGTGATTTGCTTGAACATCGTGCATCCTTTTAAATGTAGGTCCTTTTTGAGAGTTTCATTACTCAAGCCCTCTACGAAGAGAATACATAATCTCTCATTGTGTGTGGTAGCTTTCTCACAAGACATCTGTCTATGTACTGTTTGAAGCGAAGCAGAGCTTGCTTCACTTTTTCATCCTTTTTTAATTTAAAAGAGTAGATCTGGAATACTATGTTATGTTGTGTTTGATTCCCCTTTTTGAGAACTCCTATGTGAATTCTTGTAAGAGTTGTGCTATGTTTGGGGAAATCATCTTTGTTTAGAGGCTGGAACCAACTCAAAGCCATTCCTTCTAATGTCAACCCAAATCTCTCATACCGAGTATGAAAATTTGAAATCTGTTCAGCTCTCAACACTTGTTTGAAGAGTGAGACATTAGCATATGGATCCCCTGAACCACTGTACTTTGTCTTGACACATTGAGCCACTTGATATGGTCTTAACCGTTGTGGTTCAGTCACCAATCTAACTAATTTGTGGTCTCGTAGAAAGACGTCTCTCATCTTCCCCTCTAGTCTTGGAGAAAATCTTGGTGGAATCCTCTCAGATGTGTGCTCTGGCATCGTTATTGGATGAAAGTAAGTAAAGATCGGAGTACCCTTGTATCTATATCGTGCTAAGTCAATTGGATCGACAAGTTTGTACTCTCTTCCATACTTATCTACCATCAAATCCTGTATATGTGAATGCACAGAGGTTCTTATGGGTGGTCAACTCTCTAGCATAGAGTTGTACACACTTGTAGAAGATTTATGAATCCCCATTTGTGAATCTATATATGCCCTCATGGGTGTAATCTGTAAGCACTCTCATGGCTTCGTTGGTTCTGGTAATGAATCTCACGTTCGGTTTGTTGATTAGAGGATGCCTCTCCTCTAGGTATTCTTCCAATCCCCCTATTTAGGCATTGCTTTTCATGTCTCTGAGCGGAGTAGAGAACCCTGGTGGTGCTTCTTTTATCACGGTCAAGGCTCACTCAAAACTCTCAAGACAGTCCTTCACAAGCCCACTTTGCCTTAGTGCAACTTATCCCTTTTTGCCGCTGGGTGAGGTCTCTCAAAATTTAGGTCTTTGTGGCTTTTTGGTCTCTGGAAACTGGCCTTGGGATACCCTAAAATTTTGGATTTGGGAAACCTGAAAAAAATTCAGCTTTAAAACCATAAATTAGGTCTAGGTGTGTCCTATTGCCTGCAAGCTCTCTTCCTGGCTATACCTGACTCAATTTGGAGTTGTCAATCAAAAAGAGAAATTTTAGTGAACTGCACTTGAAACAACACTCAAGACAGTCTTAGGACCAACATATAGGAACTTTGGCTTGTATATTGGTCTCCAAAAGGTATTTTTAGCTCAAACTTAAGCTTTGAGATTACTCAAGTATGTCTACAAGATCATCAAGTCCAATACCCCCACTATGCTGAGGTACATGGATCGCGATCCATGTTCCCGTGTCAAAATTTTTTCTCCAAATTTTTCCAGATTTTGATTGTATGTAGACAAGGTCATATGTATGCTCTGTACTAATTTTCATCAAATTTTGAGGTTGAGGTACATGAATCACGATCCATGTTCAATCACATCTGAACTTGATCTCTTAGGAGTTTGTTCCTGACTATGTCCACAAGTTAAATCTCAAATCTTTTTGGATTTGAACTTGGTTTGATAGATCAAATAGCCAACACTAGGTTTGCAGTGCGGTTTTTAGTATGTCACTTGTTTTGCTCCCTTTTGACCCAAATTTGCTAAAATTTTCTCACAACTAGGATTGGGGATATGTTTCCTTGTGTATGCACTATTGATATGGAAATTTCTAGGTCAAGCTGTTACAATGGGTACATGGATCGCGATCCATATCCCATATTAACTTTTTTTGGTACCATAAGAACCAACATGATTAGGAGGTCCTATGCTATCATTCTTTTTGAAAATGGACCTCTGGATTAAAAGTTAGATAAGTTCTGGCACTTTGTCAAAGTACTTGTCACTTTTGGGCTTTTGATCTAGTTTTGATATCCAAATTCACTTTTGAAAAGACCACTAGACTCCTTGTGATGTCCTCTAGCTATGATGCAAGTTTGGTATCAGTCTGGTGATAGAGAAACATGGATCGTGATACATGTACCTCTGTGTTAGATGGTAATGAAACTTGACTCGCAGCTTGCCCTTGGCCTCTTGATGCTAGCTATATGGTTTTTATGTGATTTGGATCACTTTAGGTCAAGCAAAAGTTAATTAACAGATCTATTTCAGGGTTTTTACCTTGAACTGTTTTTGGCACTTCACGAGTTTCTTAGACCTTTTTGACAATGCTTCTTTGGGGACTTTTGTTCACAATGGTCTTTGCTACAGGGCTATAAAAGTTTCTATCCAAAAATTTCTTAGGGGGTACATGGATCGTGATCCATGTTCCATCAATTTTGGATTTGAGCTTTGGTGTGCTGATAACTTGTGATGCTTATAGCCTGCTCCACAAATAATTTCTGGATTTGGATCAGTTTTGCCCTACCAAAACTGACTTTTACAATTTTGCTGTGACAATTTTGACAATGTTCTGTTTTTGGCTCTTTTGACCAATTTTTGCAACTTTTTTTAATATAGTTCTTTTGGGAAAGTTGTTCCAAATGATACTAGCCACCTATTGCTCAAATCTCAGCCAATTTTTTTTTATGAGGTACATAGATTGCAATCCATGTTCCATCACATCTGAACACCAAATTAGGTCTGACGATTACGTGCAGTGTCAGTAGTCTACTCCACCACATCTTTTTGAATTTCGACAATTTTTTCTTAGTCAAAAGCACTTTTTTCTATCTGCCTTGCAGTTTTTGGCTATCTGGAAAAATTTTGGTGTTTTGATCAACTTTGTTCAATTTTTTTCTATGCTCCCTTTTGGCAAAGTTGTTCCACTAGTTATCAGGGATGTACTTGTCAAATATCAGCTCCAAATGTCAAAAGGTACATGGATCGCGATCCATGTTTAACATCATTTTTTCATGAATTTTGTTATGCAAGTTCTCTGTTCCTTGTAGAAGCCAAATCTCACCCCTTTTTGAATTTGGATCCCAAAAAGTTGAAAACCCCAAATTTTGTGTCTGAAATGCATGTTTTGCTGTTTTTGCCATAACAACCAATTTTGATGTGATTTTGAGTTTCTCTTTCAAGAACACTTGATGAGAGCAATGTCCCATTGATGCATAGTGTCACTAGTCACTTTTCTGTCAAAATGGTATTTGGGGTACATGGATCGTGATCCATGTTCCTCCATAAATTCAGACCAAACTTTCTAGATTGCTTCTAAAGAGTCTGCTAATGCTCTTGATCCACAAATTTTTGAATTTATATTACTTTTGAGGTCTCTACCATCAAATTTTTAGAGTTTTAGAGTTATGGTCATTTCGACCAAAATATGGGTTTTACCTTTTTTTTCCTCAATCTTTTAGCCCAAATTTGATAGTGGTAGTTTCTACTTATCCTAGTCCTAAGTACTGAAATGAAACATGAAAAAAAAGGTACAAAATAAATTCAAAACAAAAAACTGGACAGCACTCTAAAAGCATAGAGAAAATCGAAGAATGAAATGATTTTGGCTATCTCACTAACAACCCTCTTTACCTCTCGAGCATAGATCTAGCAAGTCCTCGACTTCTAGAGTCTACCAAGCACCATACCCCGTGTCTAGCTGCTTCACTGCTAAAGTGTAAATGAAATGGAGAGACAAATATTAAAAAAAGAACGCTCTAAATACGCACTAGGTCACTCACCATCTAAGGATCATATCCCCGGGAACAATGGCGCCAATGTTAGTGGGTGGCCGCCGCCACGGACGTCTGCAACATAGCGATTTGGCACTAACATAATGTTAATACTCAAGGAAGTGACTCGGATGGGGCACGGAGACTCTTTGAGATCGTCAATATCAAGAAGTGAACCTTAACAAGCAAACATATTAACTCAACAAGAAAACCAACACTCAATGATCAGGAAAATCTGCTTATGTCTTTTCTCACAACTCTAGGTCATCACACCATTTTGGCACTCGAACGGATTGAAAATGCAATGAAACTTTAGGAGGAGGTCTCAGATCCTAGGGGCACTATCCTATCAAGTCTGGTCGCAATCCGACAAGGCACCAAAATCATGATCCATCATGAAAAAGGTCCTGAAAACTGCAACATAACTATCCTAGGTCGCTCTAAGGTCTAGGGACACTCTCCTATGGTCAAAACGACTAAAAAATAGTGATTTAAGCACTCAAATATGTAATTAAGGCTCACAGACATGTAGTCACAAACCACACCAAAACTGACAATGCTTACACTTGAATGAAATAGCATGGAAAGAGGAACACAATGCAAGTTTCAAAATTGAAAATGGATTACCAAATCATTAGTTGCAATGATAAAAAATTGGAGCAGCTTCATAGCTTGAGCGCACGTATAGTCTCCTTTCATATTAAGGTTATTGACATTTATACCTAAGGCATTCTAAATGGTCAGTGGCCGATTCACATGGACCTTTACAATTGTCATGACATGATTACAACTCAGGGAATTGACTTGCTACTCTAAAATCAGGATTTACATAGAGTATCACTATACTAGCTTGGCAAAATAATAGACTACAAATGTGGTGTCCGACTACGTTCTTGCCAGGTGGACGCCCGTTCGGTCAATTCTTAAATAACCTTGAGGTATTTTTACCTTCAAAAGGAGGATTTCAAAATTAGAATTTTTAGAGAAAAAAATCAAAATTTATTAGGTGGGATTACACTAAACCGGGTTTTTAGAATGCTCTCATAGATAATGCTTTCCAGAATGCAGGCGAAAAAGGGCACGACGAAGACCTTTGCCCATTGCCGTATTTGAAGAATTTTGCATTAAATTCCTTTGAGTTTCCTAAGTGTTATCACCTTGAGGTGAAATTTAGAGATAAATCTCAAAATTCATAGGTAGTATTGCACTAAACTTAGGATGTTTTTTCTCAAAATGTGGGTGCTTTGAATTTTGTGGGTACTATCACCTCGAGGTAAAATTTTAGAGGTAAATCTCAAAGTTTGTAAGTGGGATTACGCTAAACTTAGGCTTTTTCGAGCATTGGTGGTGTGTGATGGACTTTTGGTTGGGTGTAGTTTCTCTTGGGACCAAAAAGAGAAGCAAAGGCCTTCAATTTGGTGGTGATTGAAGTGGTCTCACCTACAGTCAATGCTGTGGTTGGGTCTATCATGATTGACATTTTTTGACTCTGCTTTTAAAAAATAGATCCATGGATAGAATCCAACGAGCATCATCTTACAAAATAAAATCTTTGTAAAGCTTTCTCTTTACAACATCAACCTATGTCTATGAACCTTTTTGAAATCTTGGCCCCCTCAAGGCACATGTAGCTTAGGAATTGCTTCATCTTTGTAGGTGTTCACCTTGAAAATTAAAATTTCTAGAGGTAAATCTAAGAATTTGATATGTGGGATTACACCAAACCGTTTTTTTTAGCACTTCGATACAAATAATGTTTCCCAAAATGTGGGTTTTGAAGGTTTTTACACCCCTAAATACCTTTTGCAGGTGTTCTTGCTTTTGCATTGGAATTTAGAGGTGAATCTTAAAATTTGTTGGTGAGAATATACAACCTAGGTTATAAACAAAGTTTAAAGGCAAATTACAGCTTTTGAGACAAATCTAAAAATTATAGGTGACGTTACACTAAATCTGGGTTTTTAGAGATACTTCGAGATGTAATGCTTTCTTCCAAAAACTTGGAAAACCTACATATGAGAACATTTGAAGGCAACTTTGTTATAGGATTCCACTAAGCCTAGATTTTTGTTTATAGAGCATTGAGCCATACTTTCTCAAAAACTTGAAAACCTGCACATGAAAAGTTTAGAGAGGCAAATATACTATGTTTGAAGTTTTTGCTTTGAACGTCTTTGAACTTTGTAAATTCTCTAAACTTTCTAGGTTCTCTAAACTTTGGAGATAATCTCTCCTTCAAATTTAGAATTTAGAGGTAAATTTGAGAGTTTCTAGGTGGGGGATTACAATAAACGTAACCCTTTTCCAATCACAGGGATACACAATAGTAATGGTACAATAGTTGAAAGCTTTAATTTTCTTTTGTAGGGTGGCTTACTGAAGTGCGCACATGTTGTGCGTGTGCATGTGCGCGGAGAGAGAGAGAGAGAGAGAGAGAGAGAGAGAGAGAGAGAGAGAGAGAGAGAGAGAGAGCGCACGATGTGGGGTGGAGCAGAGTGGCAAGAAGAAACATTCACTCCTTATTCTTTTATGTATAAAGAATAAGTGAGTAAGTTAGTAGAGTTAGTGAGCAATTGGACACCGGATGTCCGACCTCGGAGAAAGGTACATCACCTTTATCTTGACAACCTTTCATGTAAAGGTGAATGTGCCAAAAGTGGGTGCTACTAGCTAACTACTAGTATGTACAAGAAACTAGGTGAGACTCTCTCAACTTATGCCGCTCTCTCGATCTACATGGAGCCGTATTGGCTCTAATGATAGGTGAGCATGCATATCCATGCTAGAGTTTGCATGTGAATCCCGCAAACAACTCTGTATGGTATGCAAAGCTCCAATAACGTGTCATGCTAGTGTCAGTCATCATCATACGAATGACTATCTCTGTTGTAAATGCTCCCACTATAGCTGCTAGGTTGGGCCTTGACACTAGTAGGTTGTACATGAGACGCCTGAACGCTGACAAAATCTGTGCAAACCAGGCTGTCCTAGCCTCCTCTCTACGCTATGTGCAATCCTTGTACCATTAGGACTAGAGACAAATGGATGTGACGAATCAAGGGTTCTCAACACTGCGACTATCTCTGCATCCATCGTACCATGCTCTACATCCTGGCATAACCATGTCAGCATCTAGCATAAGAATATCCAAGAACTTCATAATCGTCATCTCTGCGTGTGTCTCTAGGGAGCATAGATGCTCTACCTCTGTGTGCACAGATTCTAACAACACATGTTGTGTCACTAGAGCACTGTCACTCTACCTCTATCTCTACAAAGTCTAATGGCATGTCTTGCACATCTAGATGCTCTATCTCCTATGAGCATACTAGAGATCACTAGACAAGGAGACACGTCGTACCTCTCGCTCAATGCATGCTAGCAACAAAATTGAGACCATGCCATCTTGTACCTCAGATACATGCATAGGATATACCAAGCCAATCTGGGCTCCCCTAGAAATCAATAATGATCCACAATGCATCTGGAAAGACGACTCTCTAAGAAATCTTTGACACCCACAATCTGCTAATTGTCTCACTGAGATCAAGCTCTATTTCAGTTGAAGAACATAGCACACATGTCGTAGCATATAGGATGCACCACTAGGCGATGACAAGAAAATATCTCTTGCACCTGCAATGTCAAACACCGAACCATCATTGGTCAAGTGCACACAACCAAGTCTTTGGCTAGAGAATGTGTTGAACCACTCACGATGTGGTGTGATGTGGAAAACTGCATCCTCGTCTAGCAACCAACGAGAAGAAGTGTCACCTTTCAAAGACATGTAAGTAAGAGGAATGCTAAAGATAAAGGTGACATCACCATCACTAGCATATGAAGCCACCGCTTTTGCATGTGTCAAAACCTCATCTGCATCTTGCATACATCTCCGCTGCTATCTCATACGTCTGAAATAATGGCACCTAATGTGCCCTGTGTGAACACAATGCCAACATCGCATGTATCGGCAACTACAAGACCGCCATTTCTTACGAGTCATATTTGTCAACTCTAAAATGTCACACATGTCTGCTATATGGATGCCAAGAAACCAAAGCTATGGCAAGAAATCTTGGGAGAAAATTGGCAGAATCTCCCTGTACGTGAGCAAAACCTCAATAAAAAATCTCAACCATAAAATCTATCAAACTGGCAACAAAGTGGGAGATCACTCGACCACTACACAATCATGAAAACCATTATCAAACGCATTAAAACTGATGCTCATATATGCATAAAACCAAGTCCAAAAATTGTTATCTGCAGTCACACAATTGGGATAAACAACTCAACTCAGTGTAAAGTGCATAACCATATACACAGGTAGTGACCAAACAAGCACAAAACGTATCCCACAAGAAGAGTGCCTACAAAGATAGGCAAAAAATATGTGAAACTGGTGACTTCCTCTAAGCTGTAACTACACGAGCATATACAATCTTCACTACTACGAGAGTGGATACAAGAACATTAAACTGTGTCCAAGATGACAAAATTTGTCAAAGTGGGAGTCAAACTTGACCACTAAACCATCAGAGAGTAAAACTATGCTTCGCATAAAGTATGGCCAGAATTTGGGAGAAATTTAATAGAGTTTTTCGTGAAAATTGAGTAAAATCTGAAAAAATCTCAACCATAAACAATCAACAACACTAAAATGCATCAATGAAGCCATTTTGGCAATGCACAAAAATAGAGAGTCTCTCATCCACAGATATCATACACACTTCCCCTATCTACAACCAAAGTTCACAAGGCCATTGAATCCCATAAAATTAACAGAACCCCCAGGCTGGATGGATTGCCTCTGCATAAATTTTCTAGATGTATAAAGACAACATTGTCCCTTATCTGTTTGATTTGGGAGGAATCTATCAAGCTTCTTGCACTTCCTTACTCCATTAGCACTAGGGTCATCAAGTTGTTACACAAGAAGGGGCCGAGGGATTCCCTTTTTAATTGGAGGCTCCTAACCATCTTGAACACCACTTACAAGAAGTTTACCCAAGCCATTGACAATAAGATCACACCTATTATCATGAAGTGGATTTTTGTAGAATAGAAAGGTTTCATCAGAGGTAGAAACATTGTGGAAGCGGTGATTACTATGTGGGAAGAATGGGCTCAAGAATCTAATCAAGATTACATCTTTGTCAAAGTAGATTTTGGCAAAGCCTATGACAAGCTAGAATGGTTATTTATCATACTAAGCATGGAGAAAATGGCCTTTGGATTCTGAATTTTGTAAGGACCTTATTTGGAAATACTCAAGCAGGGATAGCCTTCAATGGGCTTCTCTTTAGCTATTTCTCTCTCAACCGCTCAGCTAGATAAGGCTGACCGCTCGCTCCCCTCTTGTTTGCCATAGCTGTAGGTGGCATTACTTGACTGGTTAAGAACAAAGGCATCATAATGACATATGAAATAACTCAATAATGTCTATCCCAATTTGCCAATGACACTAATGCTTTGCTTCCTTATGAGGAGGAAACGTTATAGGAATTATGGGACTGTCTTGGGATTTTCTACTCAACTTCAGGCTCCAAAATCAATCACTCCAAAATAGGAGTGAGACAAGGTGACATCCATCTTCCTCAATGGCTAATGGCCTCTAGATGTAGGCTTTTGGATGCAGGTGTTTCGTTCATGGTGTTGAGGATTCCTATGGGCTTTGGGCTCACACTCAAGGAGCGGTGGAACTAGATTATTCAAAAATTTGCGTCTAAACTCACCAAGTGAACATGATTTTAAGGATCCCTTATGGTGAGGCTTATGTTCATTAATCATTTTTTGACTGCCTATCTTGTTTTCTTTCTATCCTACCGGTGCCCTCCCGACTTCCACCTCAAGGAGATTACCAAGATTTGCGGATCGTTTCTATAGTCGGGGGATCCCTACATCTTGAAAAATGCTAAACTCAAGTGCTTGTCTACCTAAAGACAAGGTGGGTTGGGCATCATATACATCCTCGGTCTGGCTAACAAAATGTCACTCAAAACCATCTCCAAAGCCCTGACACAACCCAAGATAGAGTAGTCCGACCTGTTATTCCAGAATATGGCAAGATTCACATGACACAAGCCAAAAGTTGGAAAGACATTCCCCAAGTCACTGACTTATTCATCCCTCATCAATCCACAACCTCATGATATGATCTAATCAAATTTCTTTGGGCAACATGGAATAGGCACAAGATCATGCTTAGATCTAATTGGAAGTTAAACGTAATCCAAACTATTGTCCTTAACGAGTCCATATGGTGGTATAAGTTCTCCTTGCTAGATTTGGAGGTTGATCACTCTAGAATGGCTCTCACCATCCATAACAAAGGTGTCAGAACATGGGAAAATATATGGGACCCCCCTAACTAGGACTGGCTATCTGACATGGACCTTTCTCTCAGATACAATTTAAGAACTTGGAAAATCAAATTCTTGAGAAGAAGATGTCATAGTTTCCCGCAAGGTTGCAATGGATGCTGAATTGCTCCCTTAGGTTCACTCTTAGTGCTATTATCTGGCAAGATGGATTAAAGATCTCTCAACCCCAGTTAGTTGCCATGTATATCCCCTCCCCTTGTATGTATCTCTTTATGCGAAATGGAATCTCACTTTGGACAGGAAACAATGAAACTTCAAGTTCAAGTCCCTATGGTATACAACTTCCTCCCCAAAGAAATCAGCCTTGTTATGGTTGATTCTTTACAGAGGCCTTTGAACAGGCAAAATATTATCATAGGTAGGACTTGGTTTAGGATAATGTCCTAGATGCATTAAGTAAATTGAGGATGTTGCTCATTTATTCATCAGATGTTATTGTAACCAGGCCTTCTTGGCCCTTGTATTTCAAAACATAAACACCACTATCACTTGGAAACGCCTTCTACTCGGAAATAGACAAGGGGTGATCACAGTTGTCTGGAACCACATCAAGGATGAAGTATGTGGTCTCTTTGGTGATAGATAAATATCTGGCTGTATGAAGGTGTTCGTCAGATTCCTTCCCTGATAACTTTTTTGGATGATATTCACTTGCTAAATGATTCTTTCCCAATGCAAGCTTTTTAGGAAGAGAAGGGACTTGTTGGAAAGTGCTAAACGCCTTTGTAATCAAGCTATAGTGGACAAAGTCCACTACAGGGTGTGGATCAATATTGAATAGGACATCCTTGAAGACTTGGAGATTCATGAAGGGGAATGACTAAAAGATGGTTCCTATCAAAACACATTTAGTCTAAATTGAATGCCATTCCTTAGCATCAAAAACCTTGTATGGTCCCATAGCATTAGAACTCTTGTATGGATATGTACAATATATAGCCTCTTTTTCAGGCCTATGATGTAAAACTTGTTCTCACTTAATATAATTCACTCCCCTTTCTGGAAAACAAAAAATCCTTATCAAGTGAGTGCTTGGGAATTGAAGAGACCCACAAAAGTGCTAGATTGTTGGTGCATGCAAAAGGTGTAAAGGCAGGCTAGTGTGCAAATCATGTAGATTCCTTTGAAGGTTGAGCGCTTGAATGAGCAAAATGCAAATCTTGTAGATTTGTAAGTCATGTACACTTGGGGGCCTTTGTCTAATCTCTTCTCAAGACAATGCATAGAGAAAGAGTTGCAAGGTTTCCATGAAGAAGATTAAGGAGGTGTTATCTCATTCAAAGGGCGATTGTCGGCTAAGGGTGAAAGCATGAATAGGTGGAAATCTATTCATGTGATATAGTTAATACCATAGCAAAATAAAATAATGACATGTTGCACATTTGGAACACAAATTTAAATTAAAAAATTAACATAGGCCTCTCGTCTTCTCATCCCTACTCTTTTGCATTAATGGGAGCAGTTTCAAGTGAGACCGTGCCACCACATCTCTCTCTCTCTCTCTCTCTCTCTCATGCACCTCTACCCAACTTGTCAAGTGTGCTACTGTTCTTGGATGAGCTACTGTGCTTGGAGTCTTGGACGATTGCTGATGTGCTTGAAGGCAAGCACTTGCTGAGCTACTTGTGCTCTTTTATTCAAGCTATGTCTCCCCTTGTACATTGTTGCATGTGTATCCTCTATTCTAAGGATATTGTATGCACATTGAGCTGCTTTGTAGCATGTAGAGATGCATGTGCCACGATTTGCTACATGTCTATAGCATTCCATAGATTTTTTAACACGAACGCACCCACACCATGCTTTGCTACTTGTATGAGCTACATGTAGAGATGTTGTGAGTTGGCACACATAAGGTCTCACTAGCTGTGTGATGTATAGGTAGATTAAGAACACCAACATGGCACCTTCCTCAAAGCCCTTGTCTTATGCAAGTAGCAAGATGATTAGGAACATCGAGCCACTTGTGCACTTAAAAGTTTTGTTGTCGTGCCGAGGAGTTTCATATAGAGCGTGGATTGCCATTGGAAGGGGTTCACCCTTGTTCCTTGACAGGGACCAATGACATTTTTGATGAGGTCATGGAAGTTGTATTCATATGCCCAAAGCCTATTCTTGGTAGCCAAAAGAAAGTGAAGGCATATCATTCTTGATCGGAGTTCTTATAAGAGATTGTGTGGAGACACTGTGATGTGTACCAAGAGGGTCCCTTCATGTATGAAATAGGGACACAGTTTGCAAAGGCCTTTGCATTGGAAAATTGCATGGAAGATGCCTCAATAATCAAATTTCTTGGGATGTATTCGCAGAGAGGGAAATGAAAGCCTTAGAGAAAAGACACAACCTGCAAAGAAAGATGAAGAGGTGGGAAGAGCAGATGGCTAGTAGAGGATAAAGTTCTAGAACCACTGTTGTTTCTACTAGATCATCAGTGAGAATGAAAGGATTATTTGTATCCCTATCAAGTGTGCCCACCGGAGCATGCCTGGTGCAATTGGAAGAGGAGGATGGCAGGGTACTTGTAGTAATGAAGAGTATTGTAGAAGCCAGAATTCAAGATTGTAGTTCGAGACTGGAGGATGCAAAGAAGCAGTTAAAAGATGAAATTAGAGAATTGCATAGGGCTGAGGGTGCTCAAGGATCAAACACTTGGGCGATGAAGCTGCAAATGCAAATTGATTTCATGCAAGACCCTGCAGATCAACAATGCTTGATTGATTTGATTGGAGAGTTCTCATCTTACCCTCTAGGAAAAATTGCTAAACTAGAAGTCAAGGTGGCGGTGGCCAAGGTGCTTCACATCTCACCCTCCTATATGTGCTTGGGTTTCTTTTGGAGTTTGTGGTTCACTTCCATGTGGTTATGTGTGATTTGGAGTGTATGGTTATGTGTTGTATGCTATATAGCACAATCTATATGTGATATGTGCTACATAGTACAAAATATGTGCTATATGATCACAACATGGCTCTAATATTGATAAAGTATGTGTGGTTATATGATATGCGTGGTTATCTTCTATGTGCTATATAGGTCAATCTAGGTGATATATGGTCACAATATAGCCCTCATCTTTATGGAATGTGTGTGATTATATGCTATGTGATATGAAACACAATCTACATATGTAATAAGTGCTATATATCATAATTTCTGTGCTACATGGTCACAATATATCCTTGGAGTTTCCATAGAATTGTAATATGTGTTATATAGCATAATCTATGTGCTATATGGTCATGACATAGCTTGGAATATGTGTGGGATTGTGATATGTGCTATATGGTCAGAATGTAGCCCTAGTGTGTGTGTGGAATTGTGATATGTGCCATATAGCACAATCTTCATATGTGCTATGTGCTACATAACACACTCTGTGTATATGGTCACAATATCTTTTTGGAGTGTGTGTGGCTATGTTCTATGTGCTATAAAGCACACTCTAAATAGAGCTATGTGTCATATAGCACATTGCATATCATATACCACAACAAACAATGTTATATTCTATTATCATTGTCTCTCTGCATAACACATTGTATATATAATACACTATGTGCTATGTGCTATATAGCACACTCCAAATAGAGGTATGTGTCATATAGCACACTACATATCAATGCATATAGAGAAAATGTTTGTGTTATATCTGTTATTGCAAATAGTCTCTCTCACATGATCTACACTGCATATTCTATGTAGCACTTATAGTACATAATAGTTGTAGTTTATGATATGTGCTATATAGCACACTAGAAGAGAGGTATGTGTTATATAGCACATTGCATATCATATACGACAAGCTTGTGCTATATAGCATATAGAGAAAATATCTATTTTATTTGTGTGTTGCAAACAGTCTCATTGCTATGATCTACTCTGCATATTCTATGTAGCAATATAGTACAAAATACTTGGATTGTGTACAATAAAAGATGCAGAAACTTCATGTGCTATCATGGTCTGCTATGTGCTATATAGCACATAAACTATCATTGACTTCAAATACATGTATGCAAGATTATTTTATCATGCTGATTTTGTTTCATTTTTAAGACTATATGTGTTTTCTTCTTTATTTCACAAAAATTGCTTGCAAAAACAAAGAGCAACACAACACACAAATACGAGCACCTTAAATTTTGTGTTAGCATGGAGAGGGATTCATATAATGTACGGGCAAGTTTGATGAAGTCTTTTCCTCCATCTATGGAGTACGAGCATAGCAATAATGAGGTGGCAGCTGGAGGATTCTACCACCGTGTAGGATGTGGATTCCCCTTTGATGCCTGAATCTTGAAAGCATTCTCACTACCTTTCACCCATGTGTACCATATGCTATGCTTTGCACATGTATGAAGCTACTATGGCTATTGGGTTGCACTAGATTGCAACATGCATGTTTCCCCTAGAGCAAAGCATATGATTGGTCTAAAGTTTAAGACTGAGATGGAAGAGTCAAGTGCATGTAAGTACTAGATGTGAATTATCTAACTAGTACTATTGAAGTTTCACCTTCCATTAATAGTTTTACCTTCTTGCATTTAATGAAATTTTTTGCTAGTACAGACACCGTAACAAAAACCTCAATGCAAAAAAAGAAGAGGACAACAGTAGAGAGGGTCTCTATGCAAGCCAATGGTAGGTCCAAAATTTAAAAATATGTGTGTATATTGGGATATTCCAATTGGGATTGTGCTTTGCAGAGCATGCTTTCTCTAACAAGATGATCCACTCCACAAGGAAGGATGATGAAATTACCCAAGGGATGCAACCAACAACCCTTGAAGTGGAGTCTGTCTTGGGGGATGAAGTATGTGGAGTAAGTGAAGACATCTTGAATTCAAAGTCTAGTGCAGTCAAATCATCTATGCAACAACTAACTCTAAAAAGATTGTTGCATTCTCCACTGAGTGCCAAAGCATCCCCAAGGGTGCTCAAAAATGGTGAAACATTGGATGAGGCTATTGTAGATGCATTGAATGTAACATCACCTCCAATGCACAAGACGTCAACATTAAAGTGCAAGAAATCGACTCCCAAGAACGCAGGTGGAAGTCCCATAATGGATATACCCCATGACTCATTTTGGAAGAGGAAGAAACAAATTACAAAATAGTTCTTCGCTATAGCTCCATGCAAATTGAAGATGTCTATAGAATTCTTGTGCATTCCATTGCACCCCTATTGTATCCATGCCCCTTGTTGAACCAAGTGTTGGAAATTGTTAAAGACATGTCTCTTAATTTTTGCATCGTGCACTTGAAAATTATTTCATAAAGTGACCTATACATGTTTAGTAATATGTTTCTACTTTGTCTTGTCATAGATAATCAAGACGTGGAAAAAAGAAGGACTTACACAAGAAGCACGTGCTCTTCAGGGCATGTAGATGAGGCCACAGATACAGTCGATCACTGCACAACACCTAGTATTACTACACATGTTCCAATGGATGTGTTCAATGCAGCTAATGTGCAGGTTGTGCATGATGGTGTGAACACAAATGTTGAGCCTGCTAAATTTGATAAGGGTACATTATCTACCCTTACTACAATTGAATGTAGCACATATGCCATTGTTGATCCTATTGGAGTTGATGCTTGCAGAGATGGCAATGTGAATGCTATGAAAGTGCTAGCACAAATGCTACTATTGATGGTGATGTAATTGATGCTAGCATAGATGCTATTATTGTTGCAGATGATGCCATTAAGGTTGTGGGAACATATGCCACTATTGGGGATACAAAAGATATGGGTGATGAGGCTCTCACTAATAGAGGAGCTAGAATAGGTGAGGTAGTACTAATAATTGATGTCGTGGTCCAAGACAAGGCAATACGTCAAAGTGATGTTGCTGGCCTTGCAATTGATGTGCATGCTATCCATGATGGTGTGCACACAGATGTTGAGCCTAATAAACTTGAGAAGGCTACATTATCTACCTCTACTTCATTTGGTTCTTGCACATATGCCATTGTTGATTCAGAGATAGATGTAGTATCTATGTGGAAGTTCTACAATACACTTTGTGTATAATGTGTAGCATGTGTATTCTGTGATGAAATGTGCTATATAGCACATTGCTTAAGGTGTTTGTTTGCATCTTGAGATTGTCTCTGTGTGTATGTGTGTGTGTACACAGAGATGTATGTGCCACACACAGGTACATTGTAAAAGTGTGCTATGTGCTATATAGAACATAACATTTCCCATATCTATAATAGACTATGTATAGAGAGTTAATGTGTAGCATATGTAATATGTGACATATGGCACAATAAGTAGCAATCAACAGATGTATTTTGTACAAACTAAATAAATTAAAGGTGTCTTTTGCACATACTAAATAAGTAGCAATCAACATATGTCTTTTGTACATACCAAAAAAAAATAAAAAAATCAGCCTACAACTTCTTTACAAATTTTGCTATAAGAGACCAAAATAACATCTCATCATTCCCTAAGTTTAGAAAACTCTTTAATTTTTTGGGTAAATTAGTAGACAACAAAGGTTGTACAAAAATTTAGACAATAGATTTCTATATTGTATTTGCTGGTAACTTCCCCAATCACAATCAATTTGTGCTTCCTGTTAGTTGTTGCTAACTTCGATAGTAACGTATGACATGAGCAGACACTATGTCAGAAGGATTTTCAAGTTAATTGATCTCGGCATAACCACTAGGACTGGGTGAATTTTCTAACTTTGGTAACCAAGGGAACAATATGGCAATTAGGTAATTTGGGGATTGACTAACATTTAGTGGATCAAATGAAGGAGGATAGAGTCACGTGCCCAATAGGTTAAGTAGACCGATACAGAGTGTGTCATCCACCACCAGTAGTGTAGTGTCACTCTAGAACTCAGTATAGAGCTTCAAAAAGTCTCCCAAACACTTCAAAAATACCTCCTTTCTATTATCACTAGTTGAAATGTGGGACGGGTGGCTAACCTCACTCCTATCTTATTGCAGACATAGTGAGAACCACGAATATAATTGTGAATCCATGGGATGAAGCTGACTCGACTAGTGCATAGAGGCTACAAGAGGCTATCAATCTCTTGGAAAACAACAAATAGCTCGCATCTAACTCAAGCTACCTAACTCAAGCTACACTCGAGTGACAAAAGTCACCAAAAGCTAATCACTCAAACAAATCACATCCGTTACAGCATCATACGACATCCAAACATTATGAAACTTCTAGGACATGTTTATAAGACCTAAGAACACATGCTTATGGTCTCAAATCTCATGTTAGGTCAAGTGCAAAAATCATGATTATTAACAACAGTAAGTTTTTGACTTAGTTGTTTGACTTAAAATGCATCTAAATGCTTAGCAATGATGCCCCAATATTCCGCCTATACTTAGTTTATGATTTTGAAGCTTAAATTCCTACTTATGATGAAATTAGGCCACGGGTCGACGATGCCAAAAGCCACAGGTTACCATGAAATGCTTACGTCAATGTGTAGACCTCTTACCTGCAGTTGCAACGCAACAGACGGCACTGCAATGTGACAACTGCAAGGGAGTAGGAAGCACAAGAAGGAGAGAAGTGAGCGCCGTTAGCTCACGCTGTGTAAAACTTATAAAAAACATACAAAAATTGGCTTTATACCTTAGCCAAGGTTTTTGTGGTCAAAACTAATAATTTGGGAGCTCTAACTAAAGACAGGTTGATACAATCTGGGAGCTTGTAGCCCCGGCTCATCAATTACAATGTTATCTAAAAAGTAGGAGTTATAATATTCTCGATTCATCAAAATAATAAGTGTTTTACAATAAAAGCTCTCAAAAATGATATCCGAGTTAGCTTGCTGCTAACATTCCCCCACTCCTCGACTGTGTCGTCCCTTGACAAAGCTTCATGGATTGAAGTAGTCTTCGGGTTGACGGTTAGCGAGGTGGTCTTTAAGTGCGTGTAATGCTTTCTCATATCTGAGTCTTCTCTCTTTGTAAGGAACTTGCAAGAACTCCGCGGTGACTCTGTTTTTAAGCTCAATGGCTGAATAGCCAACAAATCTGGATGTAAAGTTGCTAATCACTGGCGCAAATATCTTCATTCGCCAAGTGAAGAAACCTGTATAGAACGCTTTCTCAAACGCCAACATATTGCTTTCCATTCAGCATCTGTTTCCAATCAATCGTTGCTTTCCATTCAGCATCTGTTTCCGGGCTGTTTCCTAAGAAACATGTTCTTTGAGTGCATCTTCCTCAGCCTTAAAAAGCTGGACCATGGGCACTTGCTTAGCATCTGTGAGTGGTACTGAAAATCCTCTTCTCCTCCTAGCCCTTCCACCGGCTGTGTTTCCATCTCAGCAAAAGAGTGATGGAATGCCAACAGTTGGTTGCTCCGAGGGACCTGATTCTTCTTGTGTCTTTGGTTGTCCCTCTCTCAGTAGGCTGATTGACTCTTTTTAACTCTGCTATCTCTTTGAGCAACTGCTCTTCTTATTGTACCCGCATCAGTGCAAGGTCTCTTCTCTAGCTTTAGCTCTAGATTGAGATCTTTGTTTTTCTTTTCCAAAGTCTTATAGACTTCATTTGTACCTTTGATCGAGGTGACAACAAGATTTTCCTTTATTTGTCTCAAAAAAGCTGCCCGATCATTTATCCTTTGGTCCGAGTATTGAAGAGATGCATTTGCTACATCAAGTTGCACTTGGATCTTCTGTAATGATAGAGTTGTGGTTAGGAGTTCATTTGTTACCTCCGTCAGCTGTTGATCTTTAGTCTTGCGGGCATCGGATAATTTGGTTAGAAATTCTCCTAGCTCTTCCATTTCTTTTTGATGCTTCTCTTTGGCCAGCTGGTGCTGTTCTGCTTCATCCTTCAGCTCTTTGATCTATCTATGTAAATCTAAAATGATATTCATACTATCATCTAACTCGCCTTGCAGAGCAATGATGACTAGCTCAAGATCTCTAGCCTTAGGACTACGGCTAAGTGCTGCTGCTCGCTTTTTTTTCTGTCATCTGCTGCACCTGCTTGGAATATTCATTTACTTGCATGATGACTTAATCGTTCTCCCATTCTTTAGACTCTATAAGCTGTCTAGAGGTTTCAAGTGTTTCAGTTTGTGGCTCCTTGGGTGGTTCTGCTTGTGGTTGCAGTGGGAGTTCTACCTCTCCTTGAGGCGTTGCAATTGCCTCGGCTGCTTTTGCTTCTTGAGGCTTCATGTATGCCTTGGTTGTTTCTTGTTGGGTGGTCGTAGATGGGTCTGCCTTATTTTGTTCTCGTGCTTTTGGTTGTTCAAAACCTACTGCTGCCTGCTGTGCTGACTCTGTTTCTTTGGCTTTCTCGCGCTCATTGGGTTTAACTATGAGTGAAGGGCTCGGGCTTGGCATGGGATGGTCTTCCTGGTCCATTGTGGATGAGGTGGGATTCATGGAAATCTCCCTCTGATTGTGATGTGTTTCACTTTGTTCCGTAGCCTCCACTTGTCTTTGTTGCTCGGCTGCGTCTTCTTTTGCTTTCTTTTCAGCTTCTTGAGCTTCTTTTAACTTTAGGGCTTCTGCCTCTGCGTACATGCATTCAAAAAAGTATGTGGGATTCTCTCCTTCTTTCCTTGTAGGATTATTAGTTTGGGGTCCCCTTATGTCTCTTGGAGCCCATCTTTCAGAATCCTCACCTGTGTAAGGTCTCCGACCCCGAGCTGAAAGAGCACCATTGTACCATGAAAAGATCATAATGGAAAAAGTTACTATTTTTAGCAGTTTTCCAAATTCTGTCAGTGCCCTAATGTTTAGAATGTTATAAAGCTTCAAAATGTGAATTAAAATATTTTTTGTGAAAAATTTCCAAAAATAGTAAGTTTGTGGTCACCCGACCCGTCTACTTTTGACCGTCTCGAAAAACTGCACCCGTACCCCGAATTTGAAAAAAATGCATTTTCCGACCCCAGGGGCTGCTAAATATGGCAGGTACTCGGACCAGTACGCCTTAGTTAGAGCATAGTATAGCAATTTACAGCATTAAATTCCGACTCGTATGGGCTGTTTTAGCCTAAAACCAATTTTTCCTAAAGCTGTGTGGGGAGGCACCGGGGCCCGAAGCTGTGTGGGAACAGGTTCCAAGCCACTCTGAGCCAGCTTTTGCAGCTAGGGGGTGCCCTCTTGTCTTGTGGGAGTTGTGGGAGAGTTTCCAAGCTTGAGAGTGAGTGTGAGAGCCAGTTAGACTAGCTAACTGGACACTTGGTAGGCAGGAAACTAGACTTGCCATGCATGACGTGAGAGCTCACTCAGATGCAAATAGCAAGGCTGGTCGATTTTCAACTTGGAGGAGCCTATTTAAAAGTGTGCACACACACACACACACACACACACACACATACACACACACACACACACACACACATGCTCACACACACATCCAGTACACACACACACACACACACACACACACACACACACACACACACCTACACACACCTTGGGGAGGTGCCGCCGGCACACACAGTTTTTGAAGGAGAAGCAAGGAGGGAGGTGCTGCCAAATTCTAGTCTTGAGAACTCATTTGGATCAGAAAATCGAGAGTATTTTCAGCCCCTAATCACGGTAATCATGATTTGATTTATGCTCTTCTGTAATTCTCTTCATTATTCTCTTAATTCCTCGTCTACTATGCTTAATCCTAGCTATAATTTCCAATAGCTGCTCTCTAAATCTCCATAGCTATACTCCATTACATAATCATCATCCAATTAGCTAATTTATGCAACCATTCATCACTCTTAATCAATGATTAAAACATGATTAGGAGAGATTTCTCTCTCTAGGCAGCATAGTAATTAATTGTCAGCCCGGGTAATAAGGTAGATTTGATGAAATTCATTATTTTACCAATCAATATTTTTGTAACTAAGTTAGATTCAATATTTCTCATACATTAAGATGTGATTAAGGCAAAAGTTAATCCATCATTAAGCCACTAAGAAGAGAATTTTCTCTCACCTATGCATGCGGTAACTCTGCATCTTTCTAACTGCACTAGGAAAGTGATTGAGCTTGATTAATTCATCTCTCTTGTGATTTAATTAGTAAAATTCTGAATTTCTTAATTATCTAAGCCAAGTGATTAACTTTAGAGCCGGTTCCCATAGGACAAGTGAAGTATTACTCATAAAATTACTAGGTCTCGAAGGAAAAATCTAACCCTCTTGCATAAGGAGGATTGTTCAATGATTCTAATCTATCATTTGGATTATTATGATGATCTCGGACATTAGCTCTTTTATCCAAGTTTATCATTTAAAGTAGTGAGTATAAAATGGCCCCGGTTAAGAGAACTCGCTTCGGTGGTGCCCACGACCGCGAGGCGGGAACGAGCAATGTGAATGGAAAAGGAAAAGCTCCCATGGACGAACAAGCACCGGCCATCTCACGAGCCATTGACAAAGAAATGGAAGAGGTAGGTCACAATTTTATTCAAGTTGTTTAATTTAACATTGCACACGTTTAGCTAGGAAAGAATATACCCCCAAACGTGTTGGAGAAATCCGACGGAAACCTCGGAATTCGAATTCATTTGTACATTAAGTCTAAAGTAGGAAAGAAATGATTGATGGATATAATATTTGCAATAGGAAAGAATGTCTGCTAGGGAAAATTTAGCTCGGCATGTTCATTCTATTTCCAATGTTGATACTAGTTCGAACCCCCTCCTGATCACAGGGGGCAGAGTTCCTGGTTAAGGGCTCTTGAATCCACATCTGCTGGTTAAGCGGTGGATACCCACGACTGCTGGTTAAGTGGTGGGAACCCACGTCTGCTGGTTAAGCGGTGGGAATGTCCATGTCGTGCTTTCTATGCGGTGGACATACCTAGTTGTATGGGCAGCTAGGCGACAACGGGAGGAGTAAACTCTCGCTGGAGGGGGGATGTTGTACCTCCAGAACATTGGAATTTTAATGAATAAGTTTGAGTAGAATTTTTACTAGAATATTGTCTTGGTGCCGCTTTGCAATACTGATTGAAGGGTTGTCTTAACGAACATTGTGAATCGGAATCTAATCAAGGAACTTTTATGTTGAAAAACTTTTGTGGTAGTAAATAGGACACACAAGGAAGTGTGAGTGTGGGGGTGGAAAGTGGGGGCTTGGCTCAGGTTTCCAATGCCTATGAGAAGGGTGGTCCCGATTGGTCGGGAAATCTCTGTCCCCATAGTGTTTAAATCGATACTAGTAATACTCATTGCCCCTAGAGTGGCGAAGTCTCAAGTGTACGTGCCTCTGAAACATGGGGAAAAAGGCACTCGAGGTTTCTCTCCTCTCGGAAGGTGGGTTTTAGGATTGCTAAATAGGATAAGTACGCTTCCCCTGCGAGGTGGAGATAGATCTCCTTGCTAGTAGGCTCGAACTTGAGTCACTTTGTGATGAGAGATCGTCCGCTAGTTGAACCTTGAACCACTTTGTTCGCTTCCGCTATAGATCTAGTGGCCACCAGGTTCACCATCAGATCCGCCGTTTGATACGGTGGGGTGAGGACCTCACAACCTGGAGCTTTTTTGGCGGCTCCATTCATAAGTTTTCTTTTCTCTTTCAAACCTCACCTTCTTTTGCTGAGGTTCTTCTTAATGTGCAGCTACTTATTTCTTCTTCATATCTTCAATTCTCACCCTTCTCTCCTTGTTGTCTGAGCTCTCATTGCTATGAGCTTCATGGGAGCTTTCGGTAGATTATTTATCTGACTTATAAACTCTCTTTGATGAACATGTGGTTCTGGGAGAAGGGTGTGCAAACACAATCCATGCAGCTACTTATTTCTTCTTCATCTCTTCAATTCTCACCCTTCTCTCCTTGTTGTCTGAGCTCTCATTACTATGAGCTTCATGGGAGCTTTTGGTAGATTCTTTATCTGACTTATAAACTCTCTTTGATGAATGTGTGCTTCTGGGAGAAGGTTGTGCAAACACAATCCATGTAGCTACTTATTTATTCTTCATCTCTTCAATTCTCACCCTTCTCTCCTTGTTGTCTGAGCTCTCATTACTATGAGCTTCATGGGAGCTTTCGGTAGATTCTTTATCTGACTTATAAACTCTCTTTGATGAATGTGTGGTTTTGGGAGAATGTTGTGCAAACACAATCCATGTGTTCTGATCTGGGGCTGGCAAAAAATTATCCGCCATGCCAATAGCATGGTATGATATTCTTGTCAGTACTTTAGGCGCGCCCAGATATGTGATTTTACCTTGTTTCTTGGTGCCCTTCAGCATTGTCAGCACATACTACGCATGATCAATTGGCTACCTGGTTGTCGACTTCAACACTTGGGTGAAGGTGGCCGCAACTGCATGGTTTGGGGTGGTGTATCATGGCGGTATCTTTGACAAGAAATGGAAGTGTTGATGGTATAGGCGAGCTGGTTCTTCCACTTGCCTTTGGATGAGGTCGGCAAAAGTTGCAGCAACAGTCTCCTTGGTAAATGTGCCTACTGTCTTTCTGTCTCGGGCCCACTTTGTCATCCCTTCAGTCGGCAACTTCAGTGCCTTGACCACAATCTCTTTTGTGATCACTACTTTGACTTTCTGCCCTTGTTGGGCGGTTATTTGGGTTGATCCATCCTCTTTGATAGTAGACAATAACTCATAGGCTTTCTGTCTTCACTAAACTTGGGTCTAGCTGGTCGGGTAGCAGCTCTTGCAACTTCTCTTTCTGGGACACCCTTTTCTTGGACTTCTTTGCAGCTTGCATTGCTCCAAACTTTACAAATTCTGCTCTGAAATGCCCTTGAGTTTGAATTGCTGACAAATTGAGTCCAATTTGCTTCAAATCAATATTGGAGCATGCATAGATGCATAAAAACATGTAAAGATCAAAATCATATAGCTCAAGCAATAATTTGCAACAAAAGTAAATAATCGTGATTATTTACAGCTGGAGATTTTTTTAAACTTTTTACATTTTTGACATGATAGGCTTGAAATATATAGCATTTAGGTGCTCTGACTGAAGTGTGGGCTCAATTGAGTGCACTGGGTGGAAATGGAGCTAGATTTAGGCTTTCAGTCTCTGAAATAGTAGATATAAAGGAATTTTGAGATTTTGAGATCCAAACTTGCTCCAATTTGGTCAGTGGACTTGGGACGTCATGTGCTTTGGTCCCATAAGCTCAAAGTTGCAATTTTTTCCCATTCTAGCAAGAAAGTAAATAATCACGATTATTAATTTTTTCATCAAAATGCACATTTTTTGTTGCAACTTGGTTCTAGGCATGATGTAAACTCTGTGTATGAGATATGGGGTGATTTGGATCAAAAAATGTGACAGATAACTCAAAAATTGGATTAGAAAGACTTCTTTGCGTTTTTTGACAATTTCCAAGTTTTTCTTGATCATTTTGGCTCATACTTGAAACATGGCATGTATTAGATGTGTATAAGTGATAGGTGAAGTGAAGGGATCATTTTCAAGTCAAAAAAGCACAAAAGTAAATAATTGCGATTATTTACAGCAGTCAATTTTTTTGCAAGACTTGACAATTTGATGACCTAGATATATTCAATACATCTAAAACAAGTTCTAAATTGAACTTGGTAAAGTTTTGTCGTGTCGGCATCACTTCGTGCTTTGTCGACTCTAAAATCACTGATTTTTGTGACTAGATGGCCTGTGGAGTTGGTTAGTCACTTTTGAGGCTATAGACTTGTCCGCTACATAGTCTTGAAGCTACCCATCCAGTTTTGGCCCATTTGGAGTCAGTTTGACTTTATATGTCAACTTTGACGCTTTGTAGCCTTTGAGCTATTTTCTATTGTTCGAGAGCTTGCCTTGATTGTTTTCATGAAACCATCCATGTACATTGTGTAAAGACCCAGTCTATAAGCTATCTGTGGAGTGAGAATCCAATTCTGGCATCTGGAAAAGACCTAGATTTTCTACTTGGGACCCCCCGCGACCCCTACCAGATGGTCATCTGGTGTTATAGAAGTGTTCTATTATATAGGGGCATGCTACAATTCAAGTTTCGTCCAATTTGGTTGAGCTAACAGGCCGCTATGGTCAATTTCTTATTGTAGGACTTCGTGCACTGTTGGGTTTCTAGGGTTTTTTCCTTGAGCCTAGACTTGCTATCGGCTATATAGAATTGATTATTGATGAGCATAGAACTTACCCCTCATGTCTCGTGTGAAACGGCGCTGTAAAAGGACAACTATGGACTCCAAAAATCGCGCGCGAAGAAGGTCGAGAGCTCTCTTCTCCAAGGGCGACTAGTGGGAATGAGGTGATTCTGGGATACCTTGGATATCTACACTTGGACTTCCCAGACTATTTTTCACCAAATTCCCCTGTTAGTCCTACTAGGCCATGAAATCTATGTTAGACTCAAAAATTTCCTCAATCGGATTCCGGTAGCTCATTCTGTAAGAATTTGCGAAAGTAAGCCTTGGCAGCCTAATTTAGGCATCCCGCTTCCATCTGTCAATTTGATTGAAATTTTTTGTGCATGTCCGCCTTGTCCTTTTGATCATCAGCGTATCTTCAGTTTCTCCATCTAGCTCATTTGCTATTGTTATTAATCTTTGACCTTTTATTGAAAAAATCAAAGAAAATAACAAAATGCACTAAAAAAGCAAAATGAAAAATCATTAATTAGGAAAATCCATTGAGAATCACAACCTTAATGTTTTTTGGTGGATTTCTCCATTTTTAAGTCCCAATATCAAGAAAAGCTGATAAAAATAACAAAAAAGACTATTTTTTGATAGTATATACACTATTTACACTCATCGGGGAGATGTTATCAGTTAAATTTCCCCTTTTGATGACTTGTTAAGGGTATTATTAGGTAATTTTGCAAAAAATCACATGCTAACATCAACTTTTTCCTCCCTCTTCAAACATTGCCCTTGATTACTTAGTTCCCTTCCACCCCTCCTAGATGGCGTACTCCAAGACGACTGTGTGCATGGGGTTGAACAATCGTGTCTATGCATAGACTTGATTGTCTCTACCATGATTTGAAGATCAATGCAATTCAAACCATTATGTTGTGCAAGAGTTGGGTCTTGAGTAATTAAGTCAAAGGTTCTTGATGTCGAGGTTTTCTTTTGCTGTCTCCCAAAGAGCAAATCTTGTAGCTTGTGTACTCTTTGCTTTATCGTACCGTCAGGATGCTTTGGCACTCAAATTTATTGAGCTATCGGTATCAATATTGGTGGTTGTTTAGCTTTTACCCGCTATTGGTATCTTGATTTTCTTCAATGAAATGTTGTTGTTGAGTGTTTTGATACTTAACCCTCCACTGCTTCTTCAGTTTTACAGTTGGCGGCGAAGATAAGTGATCCTTTTTTCTCCAAATCCATTTTGTTTTAGGTTCCCTGCTTGAAGATGCTCTTCTTTGTATTTTGAACTTTGAAACATTCTTTGGTACAATAGATGATGTTTTGGGGAGTGTCAATTTTTTGAAAGCTTTTCATTTGGAGCTTTCTCACATAGTTTAGGTCTGTCTAAGTTGCATGCAACCACTAGAGTGTTCACTTAGATGTTTGTAAGTTTTATCTATTTTTGCAAGTTTGATGCATGTACTCCAACCCCTTCACAACAACAACATTAGTGTATTAAAAAAAACTCGAACCCAACCCAAACTTCTATGTATGTCATTCTTGTAGAGAAACCTACAAGGCTTCAACAGAAAAAAGTACTATTTTTGCACATGTCAAAGTTAAATACCCAAAATAATTTTTCACATGCTACAAGCACTACCATCAATTCAAATAAAGATTCCTCAAAAGCATTAATCTTTATGGTCCAAAATAGTACAAGGAAAAAAGCATGCCATCGAAGAGATTGTTTTACTGGGAAATGCCAAAATAAAGCCTCACAAAGTGTACAAATCACCCACCAAAATGTCAAAACAAATTGAGCAAACTACTAGGCATTTATTTTTTCTCTACTTCTTTGAAGGCGTAAACCGTCGAGGTTGATTCAAGATGAAAGTGAGATCTCTTTCACATAGTGCTGGTTGATGTATAATCATATGCTGCTTACCATCCAACCCAAGAATCTGTGTGTAGACAAAGTATAGGTGCTTACAAGCCAAGTAAGATTTTGTTGCTTTCTCCCGGTCTTGAAAATCAGGGCATGTATAGTAGGGCTCCATAGCCACATGCACATCATATACATCTTGCATTAATATCTTGAACACAGCATGACAAGTAGGCACCAAAATTATCTCTTGCACAAAACAAGCTTCCATACGTGCACCTATTTCCATGCGTTTACTTGCCTCCTTAGAGACACCAGACCTCCATTTTTTGTTGCACTTTCCAGAGGTTCCCACTGTCTCCCTTTCCTTGTTAGCCTTTGGAGAAGGAGCTCTAATTACAAAACCTGCCCCTAGCAAACCAGCATACTCCTCCTTTGATACACATGTTCCACTCTCTACTAGCCAAGTTGTTGGCCTTTCCGATGGTGACAATACTTGTTTGGCCACAACTTCAGTGTGATGCACATCATGGCCACAAAACCACATCCATTGGTGTTGCCTCTGGTCTTTATAAGTTCTCTCTCCCCAAAAGCATGGGGCCACAAGTCCTGGGGACCTACTTTGCATGACATTCTCACATCTTCTCCCTTCAAGCACACCAAAGCACTTACGAGAGACATTTTGAGGCATTCTTCTTATTGCCCAATGACCCCTTGGCACAACAATCTCAAAATCACCAATAGCGTATTCACTAATAGAAGGTATGGTGTCACATTATGTCATTATTTGCATGAATCTCCTCATCTGTGGAATCTGCATTCACATCAAATCTTTGTCCCTCTTGCTTCATGTCCATATCAAACAAAATCTTTCGTGGTCGTCCACGCTCTTTTCGTTGTCTAGACTCCATCACATAGCCAGGCTTATGAGAAGCTGTTTCTGCAAATCCTCTAGCTTTATTTCTTTGCACAGTTTCGTTGTCTCCATGCAATAAAGGTTGCCCATAAAATGGTGTGCCTGCCACCACTGCCCCTTGGAGAGCACGTGACAACACAAGTGGGCTAAGAGTTTTTGCTTTATTTCTTGATCTCTCTAGATATGTTTGCATATCTAGACCAAGCCCTATGTATCTACCTGTTAGATAGCCATGTTGCTTTGTGTATTGAATGTAAGCATTGATGACATCAGAGATGCATGCATCATACAAATAATTTTTTTTTCTATCGCCTTCTCTAGCAAGCCAAGATGCATGAATGATCTCTGACAAATTGGTACTAAGAATTTGAGATTTTTCCCAAGGACTCATAGATACTGCATTCCACCCAAAAAAAAATTTGAATTAGTGAAACAAAAAAATAGAGAAGGTCGTGGTGAGGCTCATGATTGTATCATACTTCATTGTGTAAGCTACCCTAGTGAGATATCCTTGTCTCCCACCACTTGAACCATTTCTCCAGTGACTTGATATTCTCACTTGCAACATTATCTTCCCACCATCTTCTAATTTCTTCTACTTGCTTCATTGCCAAACCCATTGCCCTTGAATTGTGCCAAGTCTCACACATGTCTTTGTGGATACCAAACTTTTCTTTGGCTATGTATTTTTTAGTATGTTTATGTAGACTTTGCTCCCAATGGAAGAGACATGACCTTTCCCTTCCAATCATGACGTTATTTGGCCCTTCATTGAAAACTGTATGCACGGCAGCCCAATTTGCTCCAGCCTCATCAGCCATAAATCTTGCAAAGTCTGGTGATGGATAACCTTCTTGAGCCAACACATTATTAAGAGATCTCCAAAATAGGACTTGTGTGTCTGTATCCTCCTCTTTGGTGTCACAAACCGCTATAACCATTAATCCCTTCAAACTTAAAAAAATGACAAATCTTAGCTACAAAAAGTTTGCAAATGTGCAATAACAAAATGCTACAACACACCAAAAGACTACCTCAGATCATAAACAGAGCATGACATAGTTGCCCAATCTATTCTGTGTGTGTGATCAAAATGTACCCAAGCAGCACTCAAATCTCCATTTCCTCCTCGATGCATGCAATTGACAAGGTCTATACCAGACCTTGGACCTTTTGTTGACATCTTAAAGATGTAGCACTTATCATTTGGCCCACCTCGCCCAGGGAAACAACTTCCATGAAAGTAAGGAAAGTGACATTTTTTCTTCAAAAGCATAATGTGGTCAAACCCATCCCCAACTATCGACTCTTGTTGTCTTTTCTCAGTAGCTACCATTATCTTAAATCTGTAAAAAAAAGGCATCTTCCAATACATTTGAGAGCTCTGACTCCCCCATTTTTAGTTCATCTGAACCAACAATAGCGTCAACCAATAATTGTCTGGCAACAATCATCTGAACTCTTCTTGTTCCACTGCTTCTATCCACCTTCAAGACACTTGCAACCATCTTCCATATTCTGTCTATTTGGCTCTTGACGTACCTGCTTGAACTTCATGTAAATGATGACCTACGTGAATCATCATTTTTTTAAGCTTCGGGTCTAAGGGAAAAATGTAGGACACTTTGCAAGAACAAGTACACTCACAGAAAACAACTTTTTTGCAATAATGACAAGTGATACGCAGGTTTTCGTCTTCACATAGAAGCCCTTTGCTGACTTTCTTATCTAGGTAACCATGAAAGAAGGATACATTGAGCTTGGTGTTGTTCAAATACTAGGGACAAAGAACTTTGTGACAAACTAATGACCCCAAGCAATGACTAAGCCTAACAATACAATTTATGGACATGTTTGTTTTATGTGGCCTAGTTCAAAAATGACCATCAAATTTTTGCTCCATCCTTTTACAACCTTCTTCAATGGGAGGTATCTCAAAGGCATTGTCACCATCATAAACCTGTGGAAGCTCGGTCACTTGTTTGATTTTCTTGCTATTGTTTATCAGGTGTTGTAGTCTAAAACATGTTTTGCTACCTAAAATCCAAGGAATGATGGAATTTTTTGTTAAATCATGAATGTCATCATCATGGGACTCCAATCTTTGTTGTTTGTCAAATGGCTCAGTTAACTCTTGCATTGATGGATTCTTTATCTCAAAACAATCTTCTTTTGCACATGGAAACTGACTGTTGATGCTGGTTATGCCTGGTTTAGCACCAAAATCACTCTCCTCACTATCTGTAATATAGAGCATATCACTAGAATGTTCAATGAAATACTCAGAAGAGAGAGAAGAGTCCAATAAAAAGTGATCATTTCCGTCAATATCCCACTTCGAAGGGGTTTCAATATACATTTTCTCCAACCCGATGTAAACTATTGCTTTCAAACATGTAAATTTGTAGTTTGGAGGAAGAAGACACTGTAGATAATATCTGTTGAGCAACAGTTTGTTTTGTCGAAGCTCTACTTCCCTAGTGTGTGTCTCTTTTCCAAGTGTCTAAGAGAGAGTTACTCTGTCCATCTCCATACCAAGACAAAGGGAGCAGTTGGTTTTCTAAACCTAATGAAAAGTTCTTGCAAAAATATAAAACATAATTTTCGTACTTAGAGAGCACAGATCAGTGACTGCTAGATAATAAATGCGACGGCCACTCATTGTTGCTTTATAATTAATGCCGACAGCTACAATCGTAATACAAGCTCACAATCATTACTAAAGAATTGAAGGTATTCTTTCTCTAGAAATTTGAACTCATAAAAAGGAACTGGGGACTGCGGAGTTCAGAGAGTTCCTTAATAAAAAGGGACTGGGGACTGCGGAGTTTAGAGATGGTGGTCATCAGATCATCAGATTATCATATAGTTTTTCTTAAGATTGTAGGTATATTAGAAAAATCCCTTAAATTTGAAGGTGGATTAAGTTTTCTTCAATAAGGGATTTATCTCATTATGGTGCTTATTTGTCTGCTACGGGGTGGCTCCCCTTGCTAGCCGATGTATCTGATCTCTTTATGTCTCCTTTTTGAGCTCCTTATGATTCCCTTGCTCGGATGATGAGCAGGTCTAGATATCTTGTAATTTTTTGATTGATAATATTATCTTATTCACTTCTGTGAGTTATGCTAAAAAAACAAAGTCAAAATTTTTCAATAAACCTAAGTTACACAAAGTCAAAATTTGCACAAAACCTAAGTTTTTTTTAAGACCTAAGGTTTCAAAGTTTTGCAATTCATGGTTGGAGCTCTGCAATTCATGGATGAAGTTTAGCAGGTAGAACTTTATCTGCATTCCTCTCCTCCTCCATCTCTTCCTCCATGCCTCCACCCCACTCGCTGAGCACGCAATCCGTCTGCACGCGCGCGGACGGATTGCGTGCTCAACGAGTGGGGTGGAGCACAAGAAGATTTAGAAATTTTCTCATGTAGGAAAATGGAGTCTTTTCCAGTGTTTTTCATACAATGAATAACATCATGAGCTTTTGCTCGAGAGGCACCGAATACCTAACTAGATACGATTGGGGGCAAGGGACCACCAGCCCCCCCACCGGGCCGGCGGTCCCCTGCCCCCAACCGTACCTAGCTAGGTATGCAGTGCCTCCCTCACAGAAGCTCATGATGTTGAGGTAAGTCACAATGTGGGAATTATTGTGAGAATTTGTCCAAAACTTCTTGTGGAGGCGTGGAGGAAGAGATGGAAGAGGAGAGGAATGTGTGTTTTTTAATTTTTGCTTAATCGACTGGCTTAATCGACTGCTACAATCTGCACGCTGTCCGCACTCTGTCCAAGTACAAGCAGAAGCTTGCACGCCGTCCGAGTACAAGCAGGAGGTTGAGGCTTGTTTGAGTACAAGCACGCTGTCCGTCTGCGCGCGCAGATGGATAGCGTGCTCGTGTTCTGGGTTTGCTGCGGTGCATGCTGAATGTGCTCACCAAATGCTCACTCAGATTTTCTCACTTAGCGTGCTTGTTTTCTGGCTTTGCTGCAGCGCATGGGTTTGTGCTCACAAAATACTCAAATGGTGAATGTGCTCATTCAGATTTGCTGCAACGCATGCTGAATCTGCTCACCATATGCTGCCGAAGGAGGATGCCTTCTTGGGCGCCATCATCTGCATGCGTGCCTGCCTGAGTGTGAAGGATTGGCTTCTTGCTCAGAGACACAGGGACAAGCAGTCATTGCATGTTCTCTGTAGTTGTTGGTGGTAATATGGGAATGGAATCAATTGGTTATTACTCAGGAGTTGGCGAGTTGTGCAGGGCAAGGAGGGATGGGGCTCAGGTGTACGCGGCTACTGTTGGCAATGGCAGCCAACACAGAGAGAAGAATGTGCGGTTTCTCAAAGCCAAAAAGGAGAGCCAGAGATTAGGAAGGGATTTGAGTGTGACATGCTTCTTAGGCACCTAATTTTTGAACCCATTTGATGTAGATGGTGCCTCTTGTTCCCGAGAGGATGGGGTTAGAACACACTGATAGGCTGTTTGTATGCGGAATTTATGGTTCTCCCAAGTGATGTTTGACTTCTGATATAATTATGTGTTAGTGCATGGAGTTTTCATTCTTGGCAGGTGGTTATACATGGTGGAAACGAGTGTATAGAAATGCCAAAGTATGCAAAGCAACTTGCTCAGCTCAAATCAGACCTAGGCATATTTTTCAACTATGGATTTATCTAGAGTGCATATCATGCTCGTGTAGCCTTTGCATATAGTCCTGATTCATGAGCCCCTAGTGGCTAGAGATCCATCCTCCCTCCATCCATCACAGTCACCATTCATTGAGCACCCCGGATTGAGTCCTAGCATCAACTTATTAGATAGCTTTAGCTATAGTCTTTAAAATCACTTCAGCTTTTCCTTTTGATATAGGAGATATCACAGATGTACACTAATTTGTCTCATAGGCCAAGTTTAGCCATTCAAAGATGTTCATAAAATCTCTCTCTCTCTCTCTCTCTCTCTCTCTCACACACACACACACACACACACACACACACACACACACACACACACACACACACACACACACACACACACACACACACACACACACACACACACACACACACACACACACACACACACACACACACACACACACACATACACACAATTTTTGCAAGCCATGGCTAGATCTCTCCCTCCTATTGTGTTTTTGTTGCAAGGTGACCCATCTCCACTTGGATTCTCTCTTACATCGTCCACAGTTTCCAACCACCCCTTGTGGTGTTCCTTGTCGAGACATGTGTAGATCCCGTGTGCATCTTCTTCCTCATGGTGTATCCCCATAACAATCCACATAGGATCTGATCAATCATCACTCTCCATCACCTAGGCGACCTCTTTTGAGGCTAGGGATCAACATGAAAACAATTATCATGGAAACAGTTTCGATAAATATTGGGCAAACATGCTTTTCTCAAATAGCTACCATGCAACCATGTTGAGGAAAAACCTATGTTGGTCAAAATGCATAGAAGGGTTATCCACAATATCATGCTCATATTACTGGTTCCTAGAGCCTAAAGCCGGCCTATGAGACACATCAATATACATGTTTCTATGTATTTTTTGATTCCAATGTATCGATCTAGGCAACTAATGCCTCCAATGGATGCCCAAGTTTCTAAAGACTGCATGAAGTCAGACCTTGCTTGAGTGGTGAAGCTCTTGGGGGATCCATCCATGAGATAGAGCTAGGATGTGATTTCTATGGTGTCAAAGTAGGTATATTTCTATTGCTTAATCTCCTTGAGTTGTGGGACCAGTGTACCAAAGGTAGAGCCATGTAGACCAATGTACCAAAGGCTGTTGACCTGAGGGATGGTAGCTAACAGTTGCAACCATATATATGTAGGATGGGATGTACTGTAGTGATGGGATGTTATTGAGTCATTAGTCACACTAGTCACTTTCTGTCAGGTAAATAAGTCTTGAGTCGGTTGTAAATAAGTTTTGAATGGTTTTGACAGGTTTACCCTATGGCATTGAAACCACCTTGATTTATGCAAAAATTTAAGGTATTTACCCTATGTTTAGTTTTTAACAAAAGGTCAAGTGTTAAACCTAAGAGAGTATCTAGCTATCTAACTCCTAAGTATTAACTCTCTCTCTCTCTCTCTCTCTCTCTCTCTCTCTCTCTCTCTCTCAAATCATAGCATTTATACATTATAACTGTTATGTCTTTTTTGCACTTATAGTATTTTATGAAATATTTGATAGTTCTAGACAGAGTTTTGATTATGCTATTGATTTATTTTTAATAGAGGTTTAAGATTTTTCTCATGGCTCCCAAACGCTCCACGAAAAAACGGGAAGCAAATTGTTTAGGGGGGATGACTCTACGGTCTGGGGCTATTCAAGGAAGGCAAGTTATACTTGACGATGGTTCCTCAAGGATTCTACCAATGAGTCCGCCAAAGAAGTCTGTGAAGAGAAGAAATCAATGTGTGTATGTTGATGATGAAGCATGGCCCTTGGATAGGTCTATAGATGGGGCTTCTAATAGCAATGCTATCACTCCAAATACTATTGGTCCATATTTTGCTCCCACCCCACAAAATACCCACACACACCAATAACCAAGACGAAGAAGATGACTTTTCAAAGCATAACAGGGTTTTTGGGGAGAATGTGTCTCTTGGTTTGATGAATGAAGTCATAAGTCAATTTCATATCAAAAGAAAATCAGAGCCCCCTTTTGTTCCCTTATGTAAATTAATAGCTACAGATGTTGTTCGATGTGCAATTTCGGATGCACCTTGGTTGACATCCACATTCGATAGGGTTGGCTATGTCTCTTCAATGGGTTCTTTTACTGTTTCACTTAAAGGACGCCATGGAGAAATAAAACATCTGATAGAAGATATGATTGAGAAGTGGGATCCAATATGGCAACGACTTAATGCAGAATTTGAAAAGAATCTTATGGGTGATTGGGTAGATCTTCGAGGCAATTTTTTTTTTGTCTGGGATGGTAACCACAGGTTGAAAACTTGGATGCGACGAATTGAAGAAGGCAAGTGCTTCTTTGCTTATTGTGTTTGAGTTCAGATATACATTGTTGCACTTGAAAATTCAATACACCTTGGGTGTGCTCTCACTGTCCATGGTGGTTGGAGTATCCCCTAGGTGTTATCCCAAAGAGTGATCAAGAGATTCATGCTTGTAAGTGAACCGCAATCTCTCGTATAAACTAATATAATTTGTTTCAAATTGAATTTTGTTGACCTTTTTTTGGTGAACTTTTGTATGGAAAGGTTTTTTGAAAGAGAGTCCCATCTCTAATGACGGTGTAATACCACCCCAAGCTACACACATTGAGCCATTCACCAAGCCATCTTCGCGTGGAAGGAAAGGTTAAAAAAAAGTAAAGAAAAACCCTCCCAGTGTGTGCCTGCAGATTCTGATGGTGAGGAGGAGAGCTTTCCAATTTCTCTTCCACCAAAAGGATCCACCCTAGCATCAAAGTCTTGCGTCTCTGAGACTATTTTGAGTTGTTGACTACATGAGAGGATGCCATCAAAACGCATCATAGGTAAATGTTCTTTGCTTGTTTATTTGCTTTTTATTACTCTAATTATTGCTTGCGTTAACCATTGACACTCCTACGGTTTTCTAAGCATTCTTTGAGATTCTAAGCAATTGAAAATTTCATTCTCATGTTTAGCAGAGGAGTTTATTACATGTGTGGATGCTTTGTTGTTGGATGTGGAAGCAATTGATGACCTAGCATGGCATAGGTAAGACTTACATATTTCTCTAAAAAGTTAACTTACCAGAATTTACTCTTACCATGATCCTTTGGTTCGTGTTAGTATTGAAATGTGGTTCAAGAAAACACCAATCTATGATGGGCGTGAGTATTCATTGAAGGGGGAAATCTCCCAATATGTGGCAAGGTTGATCTTTGCAGACTTCCCTACGTCCATGCTAGTTGATGGTATTCACAATAACAATATAGGTGAGCTTTTTTTATGGCTTCGTTTTTGTTATACAATGCATATATGTTATGATGTAATTTCTCATTTTAACTTGAGTGTGTAGGTAATGTAAAGGTTGTTCTTGAGTGGAACCACTTTTCCACTGCCTTGGCGAGTGGTGTCATGAAAATTGCCGATGTTCACTTGGCAGACGAGGGTTTCTTGGTGACTTTGTCTCTTGAGCAACATTTGGGGGATCTTACCATGCAAGCTAATAGAGTTAGTTTGCAACTCCATCGCTCGTGTACTTTGATGTGTGATGGGGGATACTTGCATCCAGAGACTGGTGAGAAGGTGAGGTTGCCTTCTCTATGTGAAGCTTGTGCATGAAATTTAGAGTTCTTGTCTTTAAGTGGTTTATTCTCTCCTTACATAGGTGATGGATCTCACTCTTGGTTTGTTTTATCGTAAGAATGCTCAAAGCATTACACCTCATTATGATAGAAAGGCTGGGGAGGATGTTTCTCTTGAGTGCTTTTCGGCCTCAAGAAGCTACCTCACAGAGTCTCCACCTTGTTCGCTAACAATTATACAAGGATAGCTCGAGATTTGATTCGAGGGGGAGCAAAGCGTACTGAGACTTTTTACAGGTAGCTTTCTAGCCATGAACCTTGTGAATCAGTACACTCATCTTGATAGTTAGATTCAAGCTCTTGCCGTTCAATTTTGATTATTATGTTTGACGCAGTTGGTTGCTAGAAACATTCACATATGAGGACGACCATGGTATGGACATTTTTGCTGAGTGTGGTGGCTTGGGGCTTGCTTGCACAAAGGAGATCCTTCATTGTCTAATGCTAGAGCGTGATTTCTTTGTCTTCTCTAAGTGTTTAGAGAAAAGTTTGTGGTCCTCCTCCTGAGGAGAAAAACTAGTAGATAAGTTACTTCCAGAGGTGGACAATTATTTCTGTGACTTGACTCTATGTATTGTTTGAGATAATATTTTTTCAATGCAACAACAAGCAACATATGGAGATTGTGGGTTTTTCCCTTGTCCCCACAAGGGTTTTTTCACCCACAATCATGATACATTGATTTGGGATGATGTTTCATATCTCAAATCGAGGATCAATCTATATGTTGTTCAATTATGGGAAAAATTTTGTGTTTGTCATGTCATTATCTTGTTATTGTTGTTGTTATTGGGATTTAGGGTAATGCAAGCAAATGCCTGCTCAATAATCATCATGTATGTGTGTGTGTCTCTATGTATGTGGGATGGGGTCTCTTATTGCTCTAGATTTGTATCTCTCTCTCTCTCTCTCTCTCTCTCTCTCTCTCTCAAGGGGCATCTATCTTAATGATCTAGAATTACATCAAGGACTCTCTCTCTCTCTCTCTCTCTCTCTCTCTCTCTCTCTCTCTCTCTCTCTCTCTCTCTCTCTCTCTCTCTCTCTCTCAAGGGGCATCTATCTTAATGATCTAGAATTACATCAAGGACTCTCTCTCTCTCTCTCTCTCTCTCTCTCTCACACACACACACACACACACACACACACACACACACACACACACACACACACACACACACACACACACACACACACACACACACACACACACACACACATATTCTCTCTAATTGCTTGTAGAGCAAACAAGATAAAGATTTTTTGCCAGGGTGGAATTCAACTTATCCCATACAAAAAATCCAAATATCTCACTTTGCACTCTCTCTCTCTCTCTCTCTCTCTCTCTCATATTCTCTCTAATTGGACAGTCTCTCTCTCTCTCTCTCTCTCTCTCTCTCTCTCTCTCTCTCTCTCTCTCTCTCTCTCTCTCTCTCTCATATTATCTCTAATTGGATTATAATGTGAACAAGATAAAGACTCGTTGCTAGAGTAGACTTCAACTTACCTCATACCAAAAATTCAAAAAATTTACTTTGTACTAATATTCTTGCAGGATCGTAAACACAGACTTTGTGATGATCTTTCTTATAAATACTATATATATGACATTTCAGTATCAATATGTTGATATTGATATGGTTAGTTTTTTATCAAATCCATGTTGTGTTACTATGGCCCTTAATTGTGCTACAAAGATGTAGAGCACAATTTTTCTACTATGTACTTTATCCTACTTCAAAATCTATATACCTTAGTATGTGCAAAAGGTTTCATCTACTTTTGCTACCCACAAAAAGCTCTAAATTTGTAAATAAATCTCTAAATGAAAAGATCCTATATTTAATATCCTCTGTTTTGGGCACCCAAATTTGAATCGGTTTGTCCTTAAGCTGAGCTTTTGGTACCCAAATTTGCCAAACTCCTTGCATGATACTTGTAGCATTTGCTTGTCTATAGGATGTAGAAGATTGATTGCTTTGTGATTTGCTCTGCTGGTAACCTCCTTTTCATTCCTCTTTGCTTGGTGCAATTGGAACAATGAGTTGTTCGCCTTTAGGTGATAGCTTGAGCTGATTGATATCCCAATCTGGCACTGCCTTGTACGTCCGCATCCATGAGATTCCAAGACTCATTGTTTTGTTCATCTGGTAAGCATACAAATAGATGAGGGAATGAAAATCCATGTACTATCACATGTAAGTTGACTACTCCCAATGTTGGTGTTAGGTTCTTGTTGCATCCCTTAATAGTCGATATTCCTGCCGTCAACGACTGATTGTTGGTTTCTTGTATGTGGAATAACTGACTGCATTTACTCAAGCTCCTGTATCAACCAATGCATTTGTGCTATGCTTTTTCTGCTGTACTTTGATGCGAAGGTCCATTCCATCTAACCATTCTTCATATGTGGATACTGCATCTTTTTGTAATTCCCATAGGCGGTCATCTAGTTCCAGAGTGTTGATGGGAATAGGTATTTGTTGATTTTTGAGAGAAGCTTTCCTTTTGAGTACTCAAAGCCGAGCTTCCTATTCGGCTTCATTAATGACTTGCTATCATTTTATCTTTCTTTGCTTTGCTGCATGTATCTTTTCTAGCAATCCATTGGTTACTAGAAAATTGTACTTCTTTAAACGACATCCACTAATCCAATTAGCCATTGGTTCACCATCTAGGGTGGACAACTTAACTGCTCCACTTGGAGATACGTCTTCAATGATAAATGGTTCATTTTTCTTTTCCTTAAACTTGGAAATGTGTTGCTTAAGGGAATAAACCGAAACTAAGTCCCCTTTTTTGAAGATTTTTGTGATTAGATGGGAATCAAAACACTGTTTTTGTTTTTGATTTTGTGCATAGATGTGAGCTACAGCAATTAAACTTTGCTCATCAAGCTTTTTTAAATCTTCTAGCCTCTCTGACAGTTCATGTCCAGTCCACTCAAGATCCTTAGCTACCCTTAGTGTCGGCAATAGAAATTTTATCGGCAGTATGGCATCAAGATCATAAACAAGGTTAAAGGGTGTAGCATTTAAAGCTATTTTGAATGAAACTTGATAAGCCCATAGAGCGGTATGGAGATTCATATCCCAATGTGGCCATCCTGAACTAACCACTTTAGTCAATACCGAGCTAAGAATTTTATTCATATGCTCAACTTGTCCATTTGCTTGTGGGTGATAGGGAGCCGATTTGTTATGGATGACCATAAATTCATTAAGCAGATACTCAATTACCTCATTGAGGAAATGAGTTCCCCTATCACTGACAATTTCTATTGGCAGTCCATATCTTGTGAACACATTCTCATACAATAATGCGGTTGTGGTTTTGGCATCATTCTTTTGAGTTGCTTTAGCCTCGATCCACTTGGTCAAATAGTCCGTAGCTACAATAATATATTGAGCTTGGGTTCTATAAGCAGGTGGCTGTATTGGCCCAACAAAGTCTATACCCCATTTTGCAAAAGCTCTTGCCCCCATCATTGGTCTTAAAGGCATGCTATCTACACAGGTTGACATTTTAGCTCGTTGACATGCATCACACCTTTGAATATCATCTGCAAAAAGTGTTGGCCACCATATGCCTGCCATTAAGATTGCTCTTGTGGTGGTCTCACTAGAAAAGTGACCTCCAGCTAATCCAGCATGTGCTTGTTCCATAATGGGAATATATTCATCTTCATTTGCACAAAGATGCAAATGTTGATCTTTTCCTCTCCGATACAATTGGTTTCCAATAAGAGCATAATCTCTTGCTTTAGTTTCAATTGCTCTTTGGCGGCGATTACTCATATCCTCAGGAAATGTTCGACTTGACAAGTAAGTAACTAAATAGTTACTCCACTTAGGAACAAGTGATATTTGGCACAATGTTACATGAGGTAGGGGTGCGTGTTTCTAGAATTGAGGACAATTTTTTACAAACGAGTGAACATCACTCCTCATAGTTGGCCAAAATACTCCAAGTCTCAAGATCCGTTGCATAGTTTGGTCTTCCGTAAAGTGAAGTCCTACTATGGTAATATGTGCTTGACTTAGGTAGGGGGTTTTCTCCTCGGGTTCAATGCATAAAAACAATATTCCATCTTGATTTCTTTTGTACAACCTTCTAGCTAGTAATTGATACATAGTTGATTGCTCAATTAATACAGTTGTAATAGGAAGTGGTATTTGCAAATCCACTTGAGCTATGGTCATCAAGGATACCATGTTTTCCGACCATCGAGGTACCATTTTCACGGAGAACAAATATGCATCCGGTAGATCATCATCTACTTCCGTTGGTGGTTCTCTTGATATAATCCTTGACAAATGATCTACTCTTTGATGAGTGACGCCCTTTTTCACAACTACAGTAAAATCAAATTTCAAAAGAATGATGAACCATCTCACTATTCTTCCTGTGTTGCATGGTTTTTTGACCAAGTACAATAAGGCTTGGTGGTCCACAAAGAATACAAATTTTTTAGCTAATAGGTAATGTCTATACTTTTTTACGGCATAGATAATCCCTAATCCTTCCCTTTCTATGGTTGTGGTTTTTCTCTACCATATTCAACTGTCTACTAGCATAAGAAATAGGAAGATCAATTTTCCCGTCTCCTCATGGTTGAGCTAGGATACAACCAATGGCAAAATTGGAAGCATCTACATGTATGTGGAATATCTTATTCCAATATGGTGCTTTCAATATTGGAGCTGAAGTGAGAGATTGCTTAAGCTTCATGAAGGATTCTTCACACTCATCAGTACATTCAAAGTGTGTAATCAAGCTATACATGGGTTTTTCAATTATATCGTACATGTAAATGAACCGTTGAGGCAAGCTTTTCCATGCATGGGAACCCCCCATATATCTTTGCCCTTTTATCAAAATATTTCCCATTATATAAGTTACTTTTGATTTTTCTTCCCTTTTTCACAAAAGTCTTAGCCTTTATTAAATAAATAAGACTCATGCTAATCAATCACGATGTAGCATAAATAAGTAAGCTTTCTTTGTTGATATCTCTTTTGACCTTAAATATTAAATATATATATTCTAAATTACATTATATAGTTTAGTATTTTCTAATATATTTTTCATGTATATATATTATTCCACCCTACCAAATATTTTATTCACTAGTTTTCATTTTCAAACTTCAACCCCACTTTCAAATTTCAATAATACCTCCATCTAGATGATTGCCAATCTGATCAAAACTCTAGGTCATGTTTTCATACACATGAAGGAGCTTAGACTTGAAAGCAAGAGAGAAGTCCACTCAAAGGGGACCACCAAAAGACCTTTGCAGCCACAAATAATACATTATTTGGCTGAATTTTTAAAGTAGGGAAGAACCCCGAATCTGAAGGAGCGTTCAACATGAAAGATGTAGCTCATGATCTCAACTTTTAGCTCAATTTTTTTCAGAATTTTTGGAGTTATGAAAACGGAGATATGATTTTTGTAGTGGACCCCCGTTTTCTCGTGTAATGGTGACACAGGCCATCCCCGATTTTCTTCCCTCTAGAATGGCTATGGTTCTACAAGTCTTCAAGCATGATTACAAGAGACAAGGCTCTTTTAATGAGGTCTTGGCAAGTCTAGAGTGATTCTATCACCATTTTTGGAGGATCCATCCTCATCAACAACTATCCACCTTTGACAATCTCTCTTGTAAATTTCTTACCTCTCTCTTCTCTCCCTAATAAGCTTATGTCTAGCCAAAGCTAGACTATTGTAAATATCTCCTATCCTCTACATCCTACCCACATTCTCTCTTCTTCTCTCTCTATTGACTCTGGTATTTTAAATAATGAGGAGACAAGATGGGAGCCACAGTCACATGCACCCCATTTTCCTAGACACCAAAGTGGGACACTCACCTCAAATAGAAATATTGCTAAATCCTCCCCTCCTTCTGAAGGAGTACGAGCGGAAGTGCGACGCGAGAGAGAGTGCAAGAAGAAGAGCACGACGATATGGTGAACTCGCTCTACTGTAATGTGTAGAGCATAATGAGTTCTTATTAGGTTTTTACAAAAGAATATGTGTACATACCTGGCGGCCCGCCCACTTACCTGGGCGACCACATTGGGCTTTATACCCCAACAACCTCCCACTTAAAGTCCAATGTGGTACTTTAAGTGTGAGAGAAGCTACTATACAAGCTAATATACAAGAGATGTACTACCCTACACCTAACTGCTTGCGAAAATGCGCAAAGCTCTCTGAGGGAAGTCCTTTTGTAAGTAGATCAACATGATTTTCTGTGGTGTGAACTTTGACAAACTGAAGTTTCTTATCCTCGAGCATTTCCCGGATGAAATGATACTTCACATCCACATGCTTTGTCTTTGAGTGATAAACTGGATTGCGAGCCAATTGTATAGCACTTTGACTATCACAATATAACACAGGCATCTCTTCTTTGATTCCCAAATCTGTTACTAGTCGATTAAGCCAAATTGATTCTTTGCATGCCTCTGATGCTGCAACATATTCAGCCTCTGTAGTAGACTGAGTAACACAATCTTGTAATCTAGAACGCCATGATACTGCTCCACCAGCCAATGTAAAGACATACCCTGACGTAGACCTTCGGTTGTCTAAGTCACCTGCATAATCTGAGTCTGTAAAACCCTTTACACTTAGCTCCTGACTCCCATAGCATATACGCATACTCTTTGTAGCTTTCAGGTATCTCAATATTCCTTTCACTGCCTCCCAATGTTTCTTGCCTGGGTTTGACATGTATCGACTTACTACTCCCACTGCAAATGCAATGTCTGGGCGAGTAGCAATCATTGCATACATCAAACTACCCACTGCAGATGCATATGGAATCTTATCCATTTCAGCCTGTTCTTCCTCAGACAAAGGACAATCTTGTTTGCTAAGTTTCACATATGGTGGCAATGGAACACTACCTTTCCCTTGTACATATTGAAACATTGCAAAACCTTGTCAATATACTCTGTTTGAGATAACCAAATCAACTTCTTTGATCTGTCTCTCTCAATGCGCATACCAAGTATATGACTTGCCTCACCCATGTCTTTCATGTCAAACGATTTTGCCATCTTTGACTTCAAAGCTCAAATTTCTTCCAAGTGCTTGCCAGCAATCAACATGTCATCCACATACAAAATAAGGATCAGCTAACTACCATCCTTAGCCTTCTTTGTATATAGACAGTGATCGAACTCACTACGTTTGTAGCCTTGAGAAAGCATAAACTTGTGGAATTTATGGTACCATGCCCTCGGTGATTGTTTTAAGCCATAAAGACTCTTTAACAACTGGCATACCCAATCTTCCTTGCCTTTCTCAACAAGCCCTTCTGGCTGCTGCATGTAAATTTCCACATCTAAATCACCATGCAAGAACGCTGTCTTGACATCCATTTGGTGCAACACCAAATCTAATATGGCAACCAATGCAAGAAAGCATCTCAATGTAGTCATCTTGACCACCGGACACAAGAATTCATCAAAGTCAATGCCTTGTTCTTGCTTAAAGCCCTTGGCAACAAGCCTTGCTTTGTACTTTGGCTGACTATCATGAGCGGTGATCTTATACCTGTAAACCCATTTACAAGGTAGAGCCTTTTTGCCCTGTGGTAATTTAACTAGCTTCCATGTCTTGTTTTTATGCAGAGCTGTCATCTCTGACTGCATGGCCAATTGCCAATTCCCGGAGTCCTTCATTTGCATTGCTTCCTTGTAACATGAAGGCTCATTGCAATTAGTTAACATGACACAGTTCATAGATGGAACAAACCTATCAAGAGGTCGCGTGACATGTCCAGATCTACGCACAATAGGTGGCTCAGGCTCAGCCACAACCTGTGGTTCCACTCTATCCTGTCCTTGCTCCTCTTGAGCCCTGACATTTTTTCTTGCACGTGCAAGTCCATCTTCTTGGAAGACAACTCTTCTAATCTCCTCAACCCTCTCTGGTTTAGAATGATATTTGGATTCATTAAAGTGAACATCATTGCTGCGGACAACCTTTCTGGATTCGGGATCCCAAAGTCTGTACCCCATCTCACCAGAATTACCATAGCCTAGAAAGATGAACTTTCTACTCTTTGGCTCAAGTTTGTTCCTAAATTCTTTTGGAACGTGAGTATATGCCTCACAGCCAAAGACTCTGAGATTCTTGTATGAGGGCATTTTGCCTGACCATACCATCTCTGGCACTGAATCCTTCTGCAAAACCTTGCTAGGAGATCTATTTACAAGATGAACAGCTGTTGATACAGCTTCAGCCCAAAACCCATTTGGCATCTGTGCATTAGACAACATACTTCTGACCTTCTCTTGTATGGTCCTATTCATCCTCTCAGCAACACCATTTTGAGGAGGATTGTAAGGAGCAGTAAGTTCACATTTTATACCTTTTGACTCACAAAAGTCCTGAAAGGCCTTTGAAACATACTCTCCACCATTGTCAGTGCGTAAGCATTTAAGCTTCTTGCCACTCTGATTCTCCACAAGTGTCACAAACGTTTTGAAAACACTAAACGCTTCATCCTTGTGCTTGAGAAAGTAAACCCATACTTTCCTCAAGTAATCATCTATAAATGTCATAAAGTAAGAAGCTCCCCCTAGAGATAGGTTAGGCATAGGTCCACACAAATCACTATGAACAAGTGCCAACTGTGTATCTCTTCTACTGCTTCTATGCTTATGTGGCTGCTGTGTTTGCTTACCATACAGACAATGTTCACAAAATTCAAAATCATTAAATGAAAAGCTAGGCAAATAACCAGAACGAGACAAGATTTCCATTCCCTTCTTGGACATATGTCCTAACCGGCTATGCCACAAAGAAACGTTCGGCTGCTCGGTTACATTGATTACATTTTTGGAGACATTTGATACATAAATCATGTAAAGTCCTCCAGACTTTACTCCATGTGCTACTGCCATAGAACCTTTGGATATCTTCCACATGTTCTGTCCAAAAGTGGTGACGTAGCCAGCATCATCAAGTAAACCTGTGCTGATCAAGCTCTTTGTAATTGCGGGAACATGTCTCACATTCTTCAGCGTGAAAGAAGAGCCATTCTGAAACTTCAATTGAACATCTCCAACACCTAAGATCTCACATGTCTGCCCATTGCCTAGCCGAACATGATCTTTAGTGGTCACATAAGAGGTAAACAACTCCTTGTTTGGAGACACATGAAGTGATGCCCCTGAGTCTACAATCCAGTCACTCAGTGCATTTCCATAAGATTCTGTAAGAAGAGCCGAGTCCATTGTATTCTTCAAGAAGTAGATGTCTCCTGACACTAGACTGTCATCCTCTGCAACAGTGTTTGTCACATTTATTTCTTGAATCTTCACTGAGGACTTGTTCTTCTCACCATGGTCTTCAGCTTTCTCTTTGTCTTTTTCTGCTTTCCATTCTCTGCAGTCTCTTTTCATGTGACCCTTCTTGCCACAATGGTAGCAATTTATGTCACTCTTGCCTTTAGCACTGCAAGACTTGCTATGAGACTGATTCCTCTTTCCACCTTTGTACTTTTCTTTGGTCCTTCCCCTGACAATTAAGGCTGTTCCTTTGCCTTTGTCCATTGTCTTTCTGTTGGTTTCTTCAGTAAGCAGACTTCCTTCTACACCTGCTATGTTCAAACCATCTGGAGGTGCAAAATTACTCAAAGCTGTGCGAAAAGTGTCCCAACTTTCCGGCAATGTGATCAACAGGAACGTAGCTCTAACAGGTTCATCAAACTTGACACCTTGAGCTGACAATTGACTATAGATTGTGTTGAATTCATTCAGATGATTGGACATAGGTGTGCCTTCTTTCATCTTCAAGTCAACAAGCTTCTTAAGCCAGTATACCTGTGAAGCTGCACTCTGCTTCTCATAAAGATCACTCAACTTTAACCATGCTTGATAAGCCGACATCTCGTCTGCTACATTGAAGTAAACTCTTTCTGCCAAAGTCAGCATAATGGTAGAAAGTGCCAATTCATCCATTTCGCTCCATTCATCTTCGTCCATATCTTCTGGTTTTATCCCCTTGAGCTTTATGGGTTTTATCTGCTTCTTTTGTAACAACACGTGCCAAATCTGCTTCCTCCACAATGGGAAATTGGTTCTGTTGGAATTATGGTTGCAGAGAAACACACACAGCTTGGAGAAGACGAAGGAAGCTCAAGGCACACAATAGAGAGTGTGTTACTTAGTGTGCAATGGAAAGATAGATAGCCCTAGAGTGATGGGCGTATATACAATGCACGGGGGAAAAAACCTCCTAAAGAGGGAAAAAATGCCCCGGCGGTCCTAGTGTGTTCACACACATCACTACCACATGTATATGGTAACAAATCCCCCCTGGAGTGATGCGGTGAACGAGAGCTGGCACATGAGTAAAGGGAAGTGCCATTCCCTGAGGACAGGATCAGTCCACAAAGGGGAGTAAGCCCAAAGCTTTGCGGAAAGCTTCAAGCTTCTCACGAGACAATGCCTTTGTGAAAAGATCTGCAAGGTTGTCCTGTGTTGGCACATAAGCCAAGCTGATCTCTCCTGCTGAGAGCCTCTCCCTGACATAGTGGTAATGCACCTCAATGTGCTTTGTGCGAGCATGAAAAACTGGGTTCCTCGCAACTGCCAATGCGCTCTGACTGTCAGTGTAGATAGTGTTGGCAGTGTCCTGTCCAACACCCAAGTCAGCCATAAGGCGTCTGAGCCATACACACTCAACCGTAGCTGTGAAGACTGCCCTGTACTCAGCCTCACAACTCGAAGTGGCCACAGTAGGTTGCTTCTTGCTCAACCATGATATACATGAACTGCCAAGCATGAAACAAAAACCACTTGTGGACACTCGCGTGTCAAAACAACCAGCCCAATCTGAGTCCGAAAAAGCATGTAAGTCTGGCGGCAATGATCCCCCCTTGGGATAAAACAAGCCAAGATGTAAAGTGCCACTAAGGTAGCGGAAAATCCTCTTGACAGCCTGCCAATGCTTAGACCCTGGGCTATGCATAAATCTGCTGACCTGCGAGACTGCAAACTGAATATCTGGCCTCTTGTTGCATACATAAATGAGGTAGCCAACAGCAGTTTGGTAAAGAGTGACATCAGCAGGATCGCCAGCATCATGTAGACTCAACTTCAAACCTGTTTCCATGGGAGTGGCAATAGGTTTGCAATCCTCAAGTCCAAACTTACATAGCAATGTCTCTATGTAACTTTTCTGACACAAGGCAATACCACCATCACACTGCTTAAACTGTATACCCAAGTAATGATGCAACAGCCCCAAATCTTTCATCTTGAAAGTAGCATTCAAATCAGCCTTAAATTCAGCAATATGTCTCTCATTTGGTCCAGTGATCAGCAAATCATCAACATAAAGAACCACAATGAGAAATACATCATCCTCACGCTTTACATACAATGTGCTTTCTGTTGGACTGTTACGAAAGCCTCGTTTAACCAAATGAGTGTTAGCTTTCTCATACCAAGCACGAGGAGATTGCTTCAACCCATACAAAGCCTTCTTACATTTGCACACTTTGTCCTCTTGTCCTTTTATGACAAAACCGCGAGGCTGCGTTACATAAACTTCCTCAAATATGTCGCCATTCAAGAAAGCAGTAACAATGTCTGATTGATGTACATCCCAACCAAAATGAGCTGCCAATGCACATAGAAAACGCACAGTAGTCATACGACAAGTGGGAGCAAAAGTCTCTTCATAATCTATGCCTTTTTGTTGTGCATAACCCTTTGCAACAAGTCGAGCCTTATGGCGATCGATCTCACCATCCGGCTTGCGTTTCAATTTGTAAACCGACTTCGTACTAATGGCCTTTTTGCCAGGAGGCAAATCACATAAAGTCCATGTGTCATTCTCTATAAGTGCATCATATTCTGATTTCATGGCAGCCATCCAATTTTCTGAATTCTGTGCTTCATCAAAAGACAGAGGCTCCTCAACATCATGTAAACTAGACACAGCCAAAGCATAACAATCTGATGCATAAGATGCATGGCGAGAGCCTGAACGAGTACGACTAGATAAAGGTGCATCCAATTTACTGTCACGCAAAGTGTGCACCAGCCATTTTGGCATACCTCTAGCCTGCTCATTTTCAGCCCTTTCCTCATCAAGTACATCATGTACATCTGCATCAGTAATAGGCTGTTCTAAAACATTTTCAGAAACCCCCATAGGCTGTACATTTGCCTCATTGGAACTTACATTCGTATTTCCACCACTGAAAAGAGGCAACAAAGTGTCATAAATGTCCTGTGAGCTTACATTACTGTCTCTAGTACATGACAGCAAGGGTTGAACAGAATCTTCCACAAACACTACATCCCGTGAAACCAAAATACGTTTTGTTTGCGGATGATACAACCTGTAACCTTTGCTTTCAGCACTATAACCAACAAAAATACATTTGACAGCCTTATCATCCAATTTTCTGCGCTGCACTTGTGGCACCAAAGCATATGCCAAACAGCCAAAAACACGCATGTGCTCAATAGAAGGTTTTCTATCATGCCATGCTTCATATGGAGTAATAGACTGCAAAGCTTTCGTAGGACACCTGTTAAGTACATAAGTGGCACACATGATGGCCTCAAGCCAAAAAGAATGCGGCAAAGCTTGACTTTTGACCATACATCGTGCCATTTCCGTTAGTGACCTGTTTTTCCTCTCAGCAACACCATTTTGCTGAGGTGTATAAGGCACTGTACATTGGTGTTTTATCCCACGACTAGCTAGAAATGCGTTAAATTCATGAGACATATACTCCCCCCCTCGATCGGAACGGAGGGTGCCCATAGTACATTTTGAGACATTTTCAGCCATAGCCAAAAATTGTTTGAAGCACATAAAAACTTCGGACTTCGCTTTAAGCGGAAATACCCACGCATGCCTGGAGTAATCATCAATGAAAGTCACGAAGTACAGGTAATTGCCCAAGGACGGAGTTTGCATGGGCCCACAAACGTCACTATGCAGAAGCTGCAACCTGCATGTAGCCCTAACTGAACCATCCTTTGGAAACTTAGAACGCTGCATTTTACCCAGAATACAGCCTTCACAAACATGTTTGATAGGTGCTTCAAGAGGCGGCAAAGAAGCAACCATATCAGATTTCTGCAAACGCAGCAAACTGGCAAAATTCAGATGACCAAAACGTGCATGCCAAAGTTTTGCATCTGAAATAGCCCTTGAATCTGCAACAGCATTTGCAAAATTTTGTCCACACTTGTCATACAAAGTGAGCTTATACAGCCCACGGCACAAAAGCCCAGATGCAACAATTTCATCACCAAAACTGAGATCATGAACTGTACATCTGTCATCCACAAATTTGACTACAAGTCCAAGTCTAGCAAGTGCGGATACAGACAATAGATTCTTCTTGATCCCAGGTACATAAAGTGCATCAACAAGTGTGAAGGAACTGCCATTAGCAGCAGTGAGCACAATCTTTCCAACTCCTTGAACTGGATAAGAGGCGTTGTTGGCACAAGTGACTGAATTCCCATGAGGGACAGACTCGAGAGAGGTAAACAATTCACGATGTGAGGTAATGTGCTTTGTAGCACCACTGTCAAAATACCACACATGTGAATCTGCAGCAACTGACAAGCATGCATCATGGACAGCAGGATTGTAAGTGCACTCTGCGCTAAAAGCCCATTCTGCATCAACATCAGCATCACAATCTCCTTTCACAGAAGACTCAACAATGGCTGCATTTGTAGTGGAACCAGCATTTGCAGTGGAACCACCCTCTTTCTTCTTAGCCTCTTTGGCCTTCAACTTAGGACACGACTTGATCAAGTGATCATTGGCTTTACAATAATGGCAACGCATCTTCTTTTTGCCCTTATCACCAGAATTGCCAGACGAAGTGCTGCCAGCAGAAGCATTAGGAACAGAATTTTTGCCACTCGCAGCAGAACCATAAGAAGTGGCTGCATTACTGTTACCACCCTTTCTTTGAGAAGCAATAAAAGCCTGTTCAACTGCACGCTGCCTAGTCCTGTTTTTTCTAGAAAGTGACTCTTGCAACAGCAATGTGCATAATGCATCAAACTTGACAACTTCAGGATTTCCTTGGGTCATCAGTCTCCAAGTACTAGCAAAAGTCTGGTAGGAATCTGGTAAGGCATCAAGAACAGTCTGCACAAGGGAACTGTCAGAAATGACTTCACCTGCAGAAATGAGTTGCTCATTGATATCCTTGACACTAGCAAGGAAAGTGTCCATATCATCTTCCTCATGCATAATCTTCGACTCTAGCTCTTTACGCAGCAAAGCAATTTTAGCCTCATTGCGGCTTGCATAAAGACCTGCTAGAATATCCCAAGCCTGTTTTGCAGATTTTGCTGAACGGATGTGAGGAATAATGGTGCGCTTCACAGACAACGCAATCAATGCATGAGCCTGCGCATCCTTAACATCCCAACGAGCTTGTTCTGCTGTAGGCAAAACAACTCTAACAGCTGCAATCCTTGCAGCAAGACCTGCAACATCCTCAACATCGCCTACATCTTCAGAACCAGGACGTACATCAATGCCCTGCACAATGTTCCAGACACCTTTTGACACAAGAACATGTTGCATCATATAAGCCCACATAGGGTAGTTGTCCCCATCCAACCTGTCCTCAGCAGCAAACATCTTGAACACATCTGTGTTGTTGTTGTCAGCCATGGTAAATGCTGCACGTGATGTGAAAACTGCCCGAAAATAGGAGAAATGGAGCGGGAACAACTTGTGCTATATAGCACAAACCGTAGAAGACTATAAGGCACCTGTTATGCAGAAAACGGCACTGACAGAAAATCTGCACAAAATGACGAAATAGCCTGTGCAGTACTGCCCGTAGTGGAAACGGAGGCCGAAATGAGCCCAAATCAAAATTCTGAGCAGACCGAGCTCTTCAAGCTCACCCAAAATATTTGTCGACCTGCGAACGCTTGCCAAAGCTCACTGAAATCGGAGAAAGTGAGCAGGCGTGTGCTGGAGCAGCTGGCGACTAAGCCCGGGAGGACGTGACCTGCTCTGATACCAATTGTTGGAATTAGGGTTGCAGAGAAACACACACAGCTTGGAGAAGACGAAGGAAGCTCAAGGCACACAATAGAGAGTGTGTTACTTAGTGTGCAATGGAAAGATAGATAGCCCTAGAGTGATGGGCGTATATACAATGCACGGGGGAAAAAACCTCCTAAAGAGGGAAAAAATGCCCCGGCGGTCCTAGTGTGTTCACACACATCACTACCACATGTATATGGTAACAGGTTCCATCCAGCTTCTTGATATTGTAAAGAGCAGTGTCCTGTGATCCAGCCATAGCTACGCTTCACAGTAGTTTACTTTCCTTGGAAAAATTAGGCAGAGTTTCCCTTGTAAACTGACCTCTGAACCAATATCAACCTGTCAAATGAACCAAGAAAGCTTCAGATTCTGCAGAAATTTTGGCAGAGTCTCCTTTGTAAATGGCTCTGGTGTACTAAAAACAGACAAAACAAAAGAGCTAAAAACACTGTCTCTTTGACACTGTAAGCTGTGGGTAAACCTGTCCTGCACCTGTACTGTCTCTAACTGTCCTGTCACTGTCCTGTAAGCATAGACTGCGACAATGCCTCAAAGGCAGTAAAGCAAAGATGCAATCCCAACTGTGTAACTCACAGTTAATACATCCTAGCTGCCTATCTAAGGGTGCTCGAGGGATCGCTCCAAGACCTGTATCACTGAAAGGATCTCAACATTCGAGAATCCCCCAGCTCAATAAAACCTCACTCGACCCTCAACAAAGGCTGCAGTAAATCTGACAGTACATAGACTTCCCACAAAGTCATACATCCACAAATTTCCCACTGTATACTGTAACCGCTGCGGCGATTGTTTGCTGCGTGACTTACAGCCAGCAAACCCTCAACAGACATACATCATCTCTGACAATACATCCCATGTGGAAGTACCTGCAATGGCAGGATGAAATCTGGAATATCAAGCAGCAAACACAAGCTACCTGATGAACTAGTGGATGTCGCCTACAGTCTGTGGGTAGATACGCCCGTGTCGTATGTGACACGCCTCCAAGAACTGTGAGCCATCCTTCAATGTGTAGACAGCCACAAATCAACACTTTGGGAGTGTCGATATCCTCAACACCTGTAGTCGTAGGCCGAAAACCTCAAATTTGCAGAGTTGGATCTGCACCCGTCGAGACCACGTAGTCGAAAATGGCCTGCGGTGGCCGAGATGACCTCAGAATGAAATTCTGACAACACTGAGCACTTTGTGCTTGCCCACAGGATTTGGGGCCGTGTCTTCGCCTGTCGAATTTCACTCCAATCTGAGCTGGTGACTCTAGCCTCCTGCAGTGCTGCCCCGAGCCTCGATCTGAGCTCTGATACCAGTTGAAGGAGTACGAGCTAAAGTGCGACGCGAGAGAGAGTTCAAGAAGAAGAGCATGACGATATGGTGAACTCGCTCTACTGTAATGTGTAGAGCATAGTGAGTTCTTATTATGTTTTTACAAAAGAATATGTGTACATACCTGGTGGCCCGTCCACTTACCTGGGCGACCACATTGGGCTTTATACCCCAACACCTTCCCTATATAAGGAGGCCATGAGAGCTCACTAGGGGAAAAACACACATACACACACACACACACACACACCTATCCATACACACTCTTGTGCTACATGCTTGTAGCATAAACCCTAATCACATAATCACAACACCATCATCATCACCATCACCATGCACAAAAGATGAGCACCACACCTCCACACCACTTGTAATTAAGGGTTGAAGGCACAATTTCAAGAAGAAGAAGGGTGGACACACTCATGATATTCCTCGCCATCAACTCCCATCTCTTCAGTATGTCTCCTACGATCTTGTCCCCTTCTCATTTTCCTGCCATATGCTACCTATTGTATTCATCTTTTGCAAGCAATCAACACACTCCATCTTGGTGCCATACTTTGTGTCACTTTGGATACATCTCATTGTGAGTATGGTATATGCTTGTTCCTTGCCTTTTTTTTCTACTTATGTAAAGGTGTGCGGATTCGCCACCATACACACACACACACACACACTCTCTCTCTCCCTCTCATATTCCTATCATCTTGCTACTTCCATCTTGAGGTGTGCGGATTCGCCACCTCTTGTATGATAAGTGAGCATACTCGCATGTTTCCCCTACCTCATTATCTTCCTTACTAACATGCACGAGTAGCAAGCCCATTCTCACTCATTCACCACTCCTCTCACCTTATTCTCCGACCACCCCATTCCACATTTGGGCGTGGATCTTGAAATTGTTTTCCATGGCATGCTTCATTGTGTATATGTATGCGTCCTAGCTGCATATCTTGCTAGGTGGTGCCCCTATTGTGTATCCCCTATGATGAGGCCATTGTGCATAGTCTTGGTGTAGAGGCCACCGGGTCTATTTTTTTCACTTTCGCCTCTCATTTTGTGCCCCCATTGAGGAGGGATCTTGAAACCTTCAGTTTACAAGGCTGACATGTTTACTTCTCTTCATGGACGAGTGGCTTCTTGAATTCTCTAATTGGACCACTGAAGAGGAGGAGCTTCAAGAAGGTTTGACTCAAGTCATTAAGACACTCTTGCCAGGGTGTTGTATTGTTAGCATAGAAGAGGTGGTAAGACCCTCTTTCCCTACTCAAATTGTTTACATTTCTCATCATCCCCGCAAGCGTAAAAGCAAGGCACAAGCTGCATCATGCTCACATTGTAGCAAAAAACCGCACGTTCAACATGAGTGCAACCCAAAGTGAAGAAAAGGCCATCATTTTCTCCCTCGACATCCGCACATGCGTTCTCACATTAGTAGGCTTTCAAGTAGCACCAGGCTTCTCTACATCTATGTCCACATCTTTGCCACCTATTCCACCTACGCCCACAACAAGCCTTCACAACTTGAGGAAGCTACTACGAACACGTGGTTCCTCCCTCTCCCTTGCACCAAAAGATTCAAGGGTTTTCCAGCGCCGACAATCACCCCGTCTCCAAAACAAAAGGGTAAATCCTCCAAAGTCTTTCTATACCTCACTCTCATCTCATGAGCCAAGAACTAGAAACTGCAACATGGATTCTACGTCGTCTATCGAGTGAAGTGGCAGAGCTTGTCATCGACAAGGTCTTTGACACTGGTTTTGCTTGGCGGAAAGAAAAGACCCTCCACCTTCAAGGAGTGTTGCTTGTGAATCAAGGCTATGATGACGACTTTACAGCTTGCTATGTATCCATCCAACTTGGATTAATACAAGTGTTAAGACTCACCACCTACCTCATCACACCTGTGTATACACTAGATGGCACTCTATCTTGCAGGAAAGTGAAGTTGCTCAAAGAGAGAGAGTTCAAGCTTTTCCAAGATATTGCTACAGGGGCAGTCCTAGAGCTAGAAGACGAAGACAACCTTGTCTTGTGGTACTATAAATTTGACCTCGACTACCAAGAGCTCTACACCTCCGACTATAACCTTCCACCACAAAGGAGAGAGCCTTTCCGAATTATCATGTGATGGACCCAACACATCAACCTTTTGCAAGGAACCAAACTTATGCACTACAACGAATTCAATCAATCAAAGTAATCTTGGACCGCAAGATGTTTTATCAGAAGATCATTACAACCATGTTTGGTAGAGAACGACTGCAACAGATAAACACCTCTTCTCTACCCTTTATCCTCCCTATGATTAATCATGAAGTGTCTTTTGATGTAGTTATTTTCATCCTTGTATAGTATGTTTTTCATCTACCGAGCACCCATGTATTGAATCTCTATTTAAAAAAAGAAAAGAGATTTCTAAGTCAAGTTAATTTTCTCACTCTCACAATGGCAAGTGTAGCATTTCCAACCTTTACTGGTAAGGTGGGTGAGGATGCTGCAGACTTTCTAGACAACTTGGAAATAGGATGTGTCATCTCTGCGAGAGATGATGATGCTTCGCGCTTGCGCATCTTCCCACTTCTAATGAAGGTGGAGGCAAGATCATGGTACAATGCCTTGGCACAAGCAACCAAGGAACGGTGGGACTTATTAAGAGCAGCCTTTGTCAAGCGTTTTGGAGAGGGCACAACATCAGAGAAGCTATGGCAATTGTTGACAGAGTTGAAGCAGGGCAGTATGCTGGAATACGCATCATATGAGTCAAAGTTTGTAGATTTATGGGGGCGATGGGTTGCATCGCTAAGAGAGGATGAGGGGGCACCTGATTTCCTAAAGAAGGATCGGTTTGTGGCTGGGTTATGGCAAACTCTTAAAGAGAAGGTGAAGGGAAGGTTTCCTGCTACGTATGAGCTAGCAGTTGAAGTGGCCCGCCTTAAAGACAAGAAGTTGCGCCTACAAGCCAGGAATATCGATGAAGAGGAAGCCTTTAGGACCCGATCGCCTCTAGCACCACCTACAACAACCACCCAGAGGATTCAACCACAAGAACCAATTGAAGATCAACAAGACCTGCTCAATCGAATCACCAATCAACTTGAGAATCTCTCAGTCCATTTGATACAACAAGGGCATGCACACAATCGCAACCAAGAGCAAGGAAGAGGACAACGAAGGCAAAACCAAGAATACCATTACTACAATTGTGGGGAGATGGTCATGGCATGTACTACTGTCCACACCCAAGGAGGCAGAATTTCAACAGAGGAGCCAGGCAAAACCAGGTTTCACCACCGAGAGAAAGACCACCACCACCGAGGGCACCACAACAAGCACCACCCATGCAAATCCTACAACCACCCATTCAACCACAACCACCACCACCACCACAACCTCTCATTCCACCCTTACCCCCCCCACCACTTGGCAATCGAATAGTAAGCGTCATCAGTCTTGAAGGTAAAGGAAAGGAGAAAGTGGAGGAGGATATCAAGGGAGTGGCAAAAGGTAATACCAAGTTTAAAGGAGTAGATTCCATAGGGGTAAAACGCGCTAGGCATGGTGAATCTTCCCAAAATGAAGAAAAGATGAAGACTAAAGGGGAACCCAGCAAAAAGACGTCCAAGTCACGATGTAAAATTGACATTGTAGATTTCTCTTTGGGTGAATGTTCTAAACCATATGATTTGGTTCAAGATGTTTCTGTGCAGGGCCCAAAAATCACCTGGCCCCAGTTACTCCACCTAGCACCTAGGGTGAGGAGACAATGGACAAAGATGGTTAGCACGAGACGATCAAAGCCAAAGATAGCTGGGGCTATCTCTGGGAGGAATCTAGATGACATACTACCAGTGATGGATGCTTACATCAAAGGTCAACACATCTCCAATATCTACATCGATGGTGGCGCACAAATATGCGTCATGAGTGAAAAAATGATGCACCATTTGGGTTTAGAGGTGAGTCGGCCGGCACCATGCCGAGCCAAAATGGCAAATAATTTAAAAGTTCAATGTGTTGGTGTCATAAATGCAGTTAGGATAAAGGCATTCAACACCGAGGTAGATGTGGACATCTTTGTCATGCCACACAAAGGGGAGGGCTATCCTCTCATTCTAGGGAGGCTTTGGCTTATGGCTATGAGAGCTAAGCAGGACTGGGACACTGGCATAATCCAGATGAAGGATGCAAAAAGGAAGCCAATACTTTATGACATGAAGACAGGTCGGCAATACGACATGGATCTAGAAACCTCTATGGATGAGTTTTCTAGTGGTGACTCTTCAACCACTTTAGAGGAGGAGTCAACAGGGAGTGAAGGAAGTGATAGCTCCATTGAGGTAATGGGCCTCACATTCAACCACAACAAGGTGGACCCTTCAAATTTGCAACCACATGTGAAAGTGGTGAAGACACTTCAACTACCCTTATGGCACGAGATTGGTGAAAGACTCATGCAGAGAAATGCAATTGAGGTCTACTGGCACTTTAGGTTTTCCTTTCTAACTGTGAACATTGTGTGTAACATTAATTTGGGAAGCTCTTTAAGTTGGGTTGTGACAAGAGTGGAAGGATTGACATCAACAACTAGTGGAATCAATCTAGGACACACCAATCAAGGAAGAATGGTTTTGCATACTAGTGGTAACATGGAGTCATTTTTCAAAATGTGGTTTGCAGTTTATCTTTTGTACATGGTGGGCTCTCTTGTGCAATAGGCATCAACCATGCAATCTATCCATGTGGGCAACAGGTCTCTATCAATTTGGCATGAAGAAGGAAAACAAGCAAGATATGAGGATTATGGTTTCTTACTCCCTTTTGGCTATGTGTCTGGATGAGGAAGCCATGCATGGTCCCGCTTTGGAATACTTTCAAGGACTGATCAAGTTCTTTCCATACCTTCTATCACTTATGCAAGAGTTAATTCTTGTGCAGCTTGTGGACTCAAGAATCATTATAAGTGTGATCTTCTGAAGAGGACATTATTGCATACAATGGATTTACGCTTAGTGTGGGACCCAGGTGGACATCGAAAAGAACTTTGGGGAGCCTCATGCTTCCAAGGGATCCATTATTCCCTACAAGGATCTACCAGCCACCAAGGAGCAATCCTACTCTATTTCAACATGCTCCAGAAGAAGAGCTAGAGGCATGAATACCTCTAGCCTTAGGGGGAGGGCTAATGAGGCAAGCTTTTCCATGCATGGGAACCCTCCATATATCTTTGCCCTTTTACCAAAATATTTCCTATTATATAAGTTACTTTTGATTTTTCTTCCCTTTTTCACAAAAGTTTTAGCCTTTATTAAATAAATAAGACTCATGCTAATCAATCATGATGTAGCATAAATAAGTAAGCTTTCTTTGTTGATATCTCTTTTGACCTTAAATATTAAATATATATATTCTAAATTACATTATATAGTTTAGTATTTTCTAATATATTTTTAATGTATATATATTATTCCACCCTACCAAATATTTTATTCACTAGTTTTCATTTTCAAACCTCAACCCCACTTTCAAATTTCAATAATACCTCCATCTAGATGATTGCCAATCTTTTCAAAACTCTAGGTCATGTTTTCATACACATGAAGGAGCTTACACTTGAAGGCAAGAGAGAAGTCCACTCAAAGGGGACCACCAAAAGACCTTTGCAGCCACAAATAATACATTATTTGGCTGAATTTTTTAAGTAGAGAAGAACCCCGAATCTGAAGGAGCGTTCAACATGAAAGATGTAGCTCATGATCTCAACTTTTAGCTCAAATTTTTTCAAAATTTTTAGAGTTATGAACACGGAGATATGATTTTTGTAGTGGACCCCCGTTTTCTCGTGTAATGGTGACACAGGCCATCCCCAATTTTCTTCCCTCTAGAATGGCTATGGTTCTACAAGTCTTCAAGCATGATTACAAGAGACAAGGCTCTTTTAATGAGGTCTTGGAAAGTCTAGAGTGATTCTATCACCATTTTTGGAGAATCCATCCTCATCAACAACTATCCACCTTTGACAATCTCTCTTGTAAATTTCTTACCTCTCTCTTCTCTCCCTAATAAGCTTATGTCTAGCCAAAGCTAGACTATTGTAAATATCTCCTATCCTCTACATCCTACCCACATTCTCTCTTCTTCTCTCTCTATTGACTCTGGTATTTTAAATAATGAGGAGACAAGATGGGAGCCACAGTCACATGCACCCCATTTTCCTAGACACCAAAGTGGGACACTCACCTCAAATAGAAATATTGCTAAATCCTCCCCTCCTTCCCTATATAAGGAGGCCATGAGAGCTCACTAGGGGAAGAACACACACACACACACACACACACACACACACACACACACACACACACACACACACACACACACCTATCCATACACGCTCTTGTGCTACATGCTTGTAGCATAAACCCTAATCACATAATCACAACACCATCAACATCACCATCACCATGCACAAAAGATGAGCACCACACCTCCACACCACTTGTAATTAAGGGTTGAAGGCACAATTTCAAGAAGAAGAAGGGTGGACACACTCATGATATTCCTCGCCATCAACTCCCATCTCTCCATTATGCCTCCTACGATCTTGTCCCCTTCTCATTTTCCTGCCATACGCTACCTATTGTATTCATCTTTTGCAAGCAATCAACACACTCCATCTTGGTGCCATACTTTGTGTCACTTTGGATACATCTCATTGTGAGTATGGTATATGCTTATTCCTTGCCTTTTTTTTCTGCTTATGTAAAGGTGTGCGGATTCGCCACCATACACACACACACACACACACACACTCTCTCTCTCCCTCTCATATTCCTATCATCTTGCTACTTCCATCTTGAGGTGTGCGGATTCGCCACCTCTTGTATGATAAGTGAGCATACTCACAAGTTTCCCCTACCTCATTATCTTCCTTACTAACATGCATGAGTAGCAAGCCCATTCTCACTCATTCACCACTCCTCTCACCTTATTCTCCGACCACCCCATTCCACATTTGGGCGTGGATCTTGAAATTGTTTTCCATGGCATGCTTCATTGTGTATATGTATGCGTCCTAGCCGCATATCTTGCTAGGTGGTGCCCCTATTGTGTATCCCCCATGATGAGGCCATTGTGCATAGTCTTGGTGTAGAGGCCACCGGGTCTATTTTTCACTTCCGCCTCTCACCGTCTGTAATATCCACAATGTCCAATGAAAGCTTGAACCCCTTTGACTGTTGTCAATCTAAGAAACTCAGCAATAACATGAATTTTATCCATATTAGTAGCTATGCCATTTTTAGACACTTTATGTCCAAGAATTTTTCCTTGTCTACCCTGTTACCATATACATGTGGTAGTGATGTGTGTGAACACACTAGGACCGTCGGGGCATTTTTTCCCTCTTTAGGAGGTTTTTCCCCCCGAGCATTGTATATATGCCCATCACTCTAGGACTATCCATATTTCCATTGTAGACTAAGTAACACACTCTCTATCGTGTGCCTTGAGCTAAGTAACACACTCTCTATCATTGCAGACTAAGTAACACACTCTCTATCGGGAGGCTCATAGAGCTTAGTAACACACTCTCTATCATTGCAGACTAAGTAACACACTCTCTATCGGGAGGCTCATAGAGCTTAGTCTGCTCAGATTTTTGATTCGGGCTCATTTTAGCCTCCGTTTCCATGACAGGCAGGTCCACATAGGCTATTTTGTCATTTTGTGCAGAATTTTTGTTAGTGCCATTTTCTGCATAACAGGTGTCTTATAGTGTGCTATATAGCACGTGTTGTTCCCGCTCCGTTTCTCCTATTTTCCGGCAGTTTTCACATCAGGTGCAGCATTTACCATGGCTGACAACAACAACACAAATGTGTTCAAGATGTTTGCTGCTGAGGACAGGTTGGATGGGGACAACTACCCTATGTGGGCTTATATGATGCAACATGTTCTTGTGTTAAAAGGTGTCTGGAACATTGTGCAGGGCATTGATGTACGTCTTGGTTCTGAGGATGTAGGCGATGTTGAGGATGTTGCAGGTCTTGCTGCAAGGATTGCTGCTGTTAGAGTTGTTTTGCCTACGGTAGAACAAGCTCGTTGGGATGTAAAGGATGCGCAGGCTCATGCATTGATTGCGTTTTCTGTGAAGCGCACCATTGTTCCTCACATCCGTTCAGCAAAATCTACAAAACAGGCTTGGGATATTTTGGCTGGTCTTTATGCAAGTCGCAATGAGGCTAAAATTGCTTTGCTGCGTAAAGAGTTGGAGTCAAAGATTATGCATGAGGAAGATGATATGGACACTTTCCTTGCTAGTGTCAAGGATATCAATGAGAAATTTATTTATGTAGGTGAAGTCGTTTCATACAGTTCCCTTGTGCAGACTGTTCTTGATGCCTTACCAGATTCTTACCAGACTTTTGATAGTACTTGGAGCCTTATGACCCAAGGAAATCCAGAAGTTGTCAAGTTTGATGCATTATGCATATTGCTGTTGCAAGAGTCACTTTCTAGAAAAAGCAGGACTAGACAATGTGCAATTGAACAGGCTTTTATTGCTTCTCAAAGAAAGGGTGGTAACAACAATGCAACCACTTCTTATGGTTCTGCTGTGAGTGGCAAAACTTCGGTTCCCAATGCTTCTGCTGCAGCACTTCCTCTGGAAATTTTGGTGATAAGGGCAAAAAGAAGATGTGTTGCCATTATTGTAAAGCTAATGATCACTTGATCAAGTCATGTCCTAACTTGAAGGCCAAAGACGCTAAGAAGAAAGAGGGTGGTTCCACTGCAAATGCTGGTTCCACTACAAATGCAACCATTGTTGAGTCTTCTATGAAAGGAGACTGTAATGCTGATGTTGATGCAGAATGGGCCTTTAGTGCAAAGTGCACTTACAATCCTTCTATCCATGATGCATGCTTGTCAGTTGTTGCTGCAGATTCACATGTGTGGTATTTTGAAAGTGGTGCTACAAAGCACATTACCTCACATCGTGAATTGTTCACCTCTCTCGAGTCTGTCCCTCATAGGAATTCAGTCATTTGTGCCAACAATACCTCTTATCTGGTTCAGGGAGTTGGAAAGATTGTGCTTACTGCTGCAAATGGCAGTTCCTTCACACTTGTTATGTACCTGAGATCAAGAAGAATCTCTTATCTGTATCCGCACTTGCTAGACTTGGACTTGTAGTCAAATTTGTGGATGATAGATGTATAGTTCATGATCTCAGTTTTGGTGATGCAATTGTTGCATCTAGCCTTTTGTGCCATGGGCTGTAAAAGCTCGCTTTGTATGACAAGTGTAGACAAAATTTTTCAAATGCTATTGCAAATTCAAGGGCTATTTCAGATGCAAAAAACTTTGGCATGCATGTTTTGGTCATCTGAATTTTGGCCAGTTTGCTGCGTTTGCAGAAATCTAATATGGTTGCTTCTTTGCCGCCTCTTGAAGCACCTGTCAAAAATGTTTGTGAAGGTTGTATTTTGGGTAAGATGCAGCGTTGTAAGTTTCCCAAGGATGGTTTAGTTCGGGCCACATTCAGGTTGCAGCTTGTGCATAGTGATGTTTGTGGGCCCATGCAAACTCCGTCCTTGGGCAATTACCTTTACTTCGTGACTTTCATTGATGATTACTCCAGGCATGCATGGGTATTTTCGCTTAAAGCGAAGTCCGAAGTTTTTATGTGCTTCAAACAATTTCTGGCTATGGCTGAAAATGTCTCAAAATGTACTATGGGCACCCTCCATTCCGATTGAGGGGGGGAGTATATGTCTCATGAATTCAATGCATTTTTGGCTAGTTGTGGGATAAGACACCAATGTACAGTGCCTTATACACCTCAGCAAAATGGTGTTGCTGAGAGGAAAAACAGGTCACTTACGGAAATGACATGATGTATGGTCAAAAGTCAAGCTTTGCCACATTCTTTTTGGCTTGAGGCAATCATGTGTACCACTTATGTACTAAACAGGCATCCTATGAAATCTTTGCAGTCTATTACTCCATATGAAGCATGGCACGATAGAAAGCCTATTGAGCACATGCGTGTTTTTGGCTATTTGGCATATGCTTTGGTGCCACAAACACAGCGCAAAAAATTGGATGATAAGGCTGTCAAATGTATTTTTTGTTGGTTATAGTGCTGAAAGAAAAGGTTACATGTTATATCATCCGCAAACAAAACGTATTTTGGTTTCACGGGATGTAGTGTTTGTGGAAGATTCTGTTCAGCCCTTGTTGTCATGTACTAGAGACAGTAATGTAAGCTCACACGACATTTATGACACTTTGTTGCCTCTTTTCAGTAGTGGATATAAAAATGTAAGTTCCAATGAGGCAAATGTACAGCCTACAGGGGTTTCTGAAAATGTTACGGATTAGCCTATTACTGATGCAGATGTACATGATGTACTTGATGAGAAAGGGCTGAAAATGAGCAGGCTAGAGGTATGCCAAAATGGATGGTGCTTTGCGTGACAGTAAATTGGATGCACCTTTGTCTAGTCGTACGCGTTCAGGCTCTTGCCATGCATCTTATGCATCAGATTGTTATGCTTTGGCTGTGTCTAGCTTACATGATGTTGAGGAGCCTCTGTCTTTTGAATGAAGCACAAAATTCAAAAAATTGGATGGATGCCATGCAATCAGAATATGATGCACTTATAGAAAATGACACATGGAATTTATGTGATTTGCCTCCTGGCAAAAAGGCCATCGTTACGAAGTGGGTTTACAAGTTGAAACGCAAGCCAGATGGTGAGATCGATGTTACCATATACATGTGGTAGTGATGTGTGTGAACACACTAGGACCACCGGGGCATTTTTTCCCTCTTTAGGAGGTTTTTTCCCTCGAGCATTGTATATACGCCCATCACTCTAGGGCTATCTATCTTTCCATTGCACACTAAGTAACACACTCTCTATTGTGTGCCTTGAGCTTCCTTTGTCTTCTCCAAGCTGTGTGCGTTTCTCTGCAACCCTAATTCCAGCAATTGGTATTAGAGAAGGTTGCGTCCTCCCGGGCTTAGTCGCCAGCTGCTCTAGCACACGCCTGCTCACTTTCTCCGATTTCAGTGAGCTTTGGCAAGCGCTCGCAGTTTTGGTGATGAAATTGTTGCATCTGGCCTTTTGTACTGTGGGTTGTATAAGCTCACTTTGTATGACAAGTGTAGACAAAATTTTGCAAATGCTGTTGCAAATTCAAGGGCTAGTTCAAATGCAAAACTTTGGCATGCACGTTTTGGTCATCTGAATTTTGGCCAGTTTGCTGCGTTTGCAGAAATCTAATATGGTTGCTTCTTTGCCGCCTCTTGAAGCACCTGTCAAAAATGTTTGTGAAGGCTGTATTTTGGGTAAGATGCAGCGTTGTAAGTTTCCCAATAAGTTTCCCAAGGATGGTTTAGTTCGGGCCACATTCAGGTTGCAGCTTGTGCATAGTGATGTTTGTGGGCCCATGCAAACTCCGTCCTTGGGCAATTACCTTTACTTCGTGACTTTCATTGATGATTACTCCAGTCATGCATGGGTATTTTTGCTTAAAGCAAAGTCCGAAGTTTTTATGTGCTTCAAACAATTTCTAACTATGGCTGAAAATGTCTCAAAATGTACTATGGGCACCCTTCGTTCCGATCGAGGGGGGGAGTATATGTCTCACGAATTTAATGCATTTCTGGCTAGTCGTGGGATAAAACACCAATGTACAGTGCCTTATACACCTCAACAAAATGGTGTTACTGAGAGGAAAAACAGGTCACTTACGGAAATGGCGCGATGTATGGTCAAAAGTCAAGCTTTGCCGCATTCTTTTTGGCTTGAGGCCATCATGTGTGACACTTATGTACTTAACAGGTGTCCTACGAAAGCTTTGTAGTCTATTACTCCATATGAAGCATGGCATGATGGAAAGCCTTCTATTGAGCACATGCGTGTTTTTGGCTGTTTGGCATATGCTTTGGTGCCACAGACACAACACAAAAAATTGGATGATAAGGCTGTCAAATGTATTTTTTGTTGGTTATAGTGCTGAAAGAAAAGGTTACATGTTATATCATCCGCAAACAAAGCGTATTCTGGTTTCATGGGATGTAGTGTTTGTGGAAGATTCTGTTCAGCCCTTGCTATCATGTACTAGAGACAGTAATGTAAGCTCACAGGACATTTATGACACTTTGTTGCCGCTTTTCAGTGGTGGAAATATGAATGTAATTTCCAATGAGGAAAATGTACATCCTATGGGGGTTTCTGAAAATTTTACAGATCAGCCTATTACTGATACAGATGTACATGATGTACTTGATGAGGAAAGGGTTGAAAATGAGCAGGCTAGAGGTATGCCAAAATGGCTCGTGCACACTTTCCGTGATAGTAAATTGGATGCACCTTTGTCTAATCGTACTCGTTTAGGCTCTCGCCATGCATCTTATGCATCAGATTGTTATGCTTTGGTTGTGTCTAGCTTACATGATGTTGAGAAGCCTCTATCTTGATGAAGCACAGAATTCAAAAAATTGGATGGCTGCCATGCAATCAGAATATGATGCACGTATAGAAAATGACACATGGACTTTATGTGATTTTCCTCCTGGACAAAAGGCCATTGGTACGAAGTGGGTTTACAAGTTGAAACACAAGCCGGATGGTGAGATCAATCGCCATAAGGCTTGACTTGTTGCAAAGGGTTATGTACAACAAAATGGCATAGATTATGAAGAGACTTTTGCTCCCACTTGTCGTATGACTATTGTGTGTTTTCTATGTGCATTGGCAGCTCATTTTGGTTGGGATGTACATCAATCAAACATTGTTATTGCTTTCTTGAATGGTGACATATTTGAGGAAGTTTATGTAACGCAGCCTCTCGGTTTTGTCATAAAAGGACAAGAGGACAAAGTGTCCAAGAACATTGTATGTAAAGCGTGAGGGTGATGTACTTCTCATTGTGGTTCTTTATGTCGATGATTTGTTGATCACTGGACCAAATGAGAGACATATTGCTGAATTTAAGGCTGATTTGAATGCTACTTTCAAGATGAAAGATTTGGGGTTGTTGCATCATTACTTGGGTATATAGTTTAAGCAGTGTGATGGTGGTATTGCCTTGTGTCAAAAAAGTTACATAGAAACATTGCTATGTAAGTTTGGACTTGAGGATTGCAAACCTATTACCACTCCTATGGAAACAGGTTTGAAGTTGAGTCTACATGATGTTTGGTGATCTTGCTGATGTCACTCTTTACCAAATTGCTATTGGCTGCCTCATTTATGTATGCAACACGAGGCCAGATATTCAGTTTGCAGTCTCACAGGTCAACAGATTTATGCATAGCCTAGGGTCTAAGCATTGGTAGACTGTCAAGAGGATTTTCCACTACCGTAGTGGCACTTTACATCTTGGATTGTTTTATCCCAAGGGGGGATCATTGCCACCAGACTTACATGCTTTTTCGGACTCAGATTGGGTTGGTTCTTTTGACACGTGAGTGTCCACAAGTGGTTTTTGTTTCATGCTTGGCAGTTCATGTATATCATGGTTGAGCAAGAAGAAACCTACTGTGGCCACTTTGAGTTGTGAGGCTGAGTACAGGGCAGTCTTCACATCTATGGTTGAGTGTGTATGGATCATACGCCTTATGGATGATTCGGGTGTTGGACAGGACACTGCCAACACTATCTACACTGACAATCAGAGCGCATTGGCAGTTGCGAGGAACCCAATTTTTAATGCTCGCACAAAGCACATTGAGGTGCATTACCACTATGTTAGGTAGAGGCTTTCAGCAGGAAAGATCAGCTTGGCTTATGTGCCAACACAGGACAACCTTGCAGATCTTTTCACAAAGGCATTGTCTTGTGAGAAGCTTGAAGCTTTCCGCAAAGCTTTGGGCTTACTCCCCTTTGTGGACTGATCATGTCCTCAGGGCATGACACTTCCCTTTACTCATGTGCCAGCTCTCATTCAGTGCATCACTCCAGGGGGGGTTTGTTACCATATACATGTGGTAGTGATGTGTGTGACCACACTAGGACCTCCGGGGCATTTTTTCCCTCTTTAGGAGGTTTTTTCCCCCGAGCATTGTATATACGCCCATCACTCTAGGGCTATCTATCTTTCCATTGCACACTAAGTAACACACTCTCTATTGTGTGCCTTGAGCTTCCTCTGTCTTCTCCAAGCTGTGTGAGTTTCTCTGCAACCCTAATTCCAACAATCGATCGCCATAAGGCTCGACTTGTTGCAAAGGATTATGCACAGGAAAAAGGCATAGATTATGAAGAGACTTTTTCTCCCACTTGTCGTATGACTACTGTGCATTTTCTATGTGCATTGGCAGCTCATTTTGGTTGGGATATACATCAATAAGACATTGTTACTGCTTTCTTGAATGGTGACATATTTGAGGAAGTTTATGTAACACAGCCTCACGGTTTTGTCATAAAAGGACAAGAGGACAAAGTGTGCAGATGTAAAAGGCTTTGTATGGGTTGAAGCAATCTCCTCGTGCTTGGTATGAGAAAGATGACACTCATTTGGTCAAACAAGGCTTTCGTAACAGTTCAACAGAAAGCACATTGTATGTAAAGCATGAAGATGATGTATTTCTCATTGTTGTTCTTTATGTCGATGATTTGTTGATCACTGGACCAAATGAGAGACATATTGTTGAATTTAAGGCTGATTTGAATGCTACTTTAAAGATGAAAGATTTGGGGATGTTGCATCATTACTTGGGTATACAATTTCAATAGTGTGATGGTGGTATTGCCTTGTGTCAGAAAAGTTACATAGAGACATTGCTATGTAAGTTTGGACTTGAGGATTGCAAACCTATTGCCACTCCAATGGAAACAGGTTTGAAGTTGATTCTACATGATGCTAAGGATCTTGCTGATGTCACTCTTTACCAAAATGTTGTTGGTTGCTTCATTTATGTATGCAACACGAGGCCAGATATTCAGTTTGCAGTCTCACAGGTAAGCAGATTTATGCATAGCCCAGGGTCTAAGCATTGGCAGGCTGTCAAGAGGATTTTTTGCTACCTTAGTAGCACTTTACATCTTGGCTTGTTTTATCCCAAGGGGGGATCATTGCCGCCAGACTTACATGCTTTTTCGGACTCAAATTGGGTTGGTTGCTTTGACACGCGAGTGTCCACAAGTGGTTTTTGTTTCATGCTTGGCAGTTCATGTATATCATGGTTGAGCAAGAAGCAACCTACTGTGGCCACTTTGAGTTGTGAGGCTAAGTATAGGGCAGTCTTCACAGCTACGGTTGAGTGTGTATGGCTCAGAAGCCTTATGGATGATTTGGGTGTTGGACAAGACACTGCGAACACTATCTACACTGATAGTCATAGCGCATTGGTAGTTGTGAGGAACCCAGTTTTGCATGCTCGCACAAAGCACATTGAGGTGCATTACCACTATGTTAGGGAGAGGCTTTCAGCAGGAAAGATTAGCTTGGCTTATGTGCCAACACAGGACAACCTTGCAGATCTTTTCACAAAGGCATTGTCTTGTGAGAAGCTTGAAGCTTTCCGCAAAGCTTTGGGCTTACTCCCCTTTGTGGACTGATCATGTCCTCAGGGCATAGCACTTCCCTTTACTCATGTGCCAGCTCTCGTTCACCGCATCACTCCAGAGGGTATTTGTTACCATATACATGTGGTAGTGATGTGTGTGAACACACTAGGATCGTCGGGGCATTTTTTCCCTCTTTAGGAGGTTTTTTCCCATGAGCATTGTATATACGCCCATCACTCTAGGGCTATCCATCTTTCCATTGCACACTAAGTAACACACTCTCTATCATGTGCCTTGAGCTTCCTTCGTCTTCTCCAAGCTGTGTGCGTTTCTCTGCAACCCTAATTCAACATACCCATAAATCTGCACTTTTTAGAATTTAAGCAAATCCTATAAAGTCTACATTTTTCGAATACCTTTTTGAGGTGTTCAAAATGATCAGTTCGGATTGATAAATGTAAACATAGATCATCCATCTATACTTCCAAGAATTTTTGAAGGTATTCTCTAAAAGCATGGCTTATTAATCTTTGAAAGGTGGCAGGAGCATTAGTTAACACAAAAGGCATTACCCGATAGGCAAAAATATCCCATTCAGTTGCCAAGACAGTTTTATGTTGATCTTTAGGGTCAACCAAGAGTTGATTGTATCCCAAAAAGCCATTAAAAAATTGTAAGCTTCTTTTCTTGCAACTCGTTCTAAAACATGCTCAGTGATTGGAAGAGGAAAGTTATCTCTAATGGTAGCTTCATTCACTTTCTTGAGATTGACACACACTAATTTCCATTTTTCTTGGGTACTACCACAATTGGAGACACCCAATCTATGTGTTCAATTTCACAAATGAATTTGGCCTCCGTTAGCTTTTCAATCTCTTGTTTGATCTTCCTAACAAATATTTCATTATAAGTGTATGGCCTTTGTTTGCTTGGTTTCGCATCATCTCTCATAGGTATGGTATGTTGATAGATTTTTAGATCACACCCTTGAGATCCTTATAAGACCAAGAAAAGATATCTCGGTATTCTTTTAGTAAGCTTAACAAAAGATCTTCTTCTTCGTATGTTAGGTTGTTTGCAATGTAGGCAGGTCTAGGCTATTCCCTGGGTTCGGCCAGATCTATCTTTTTTGCGTTTTTAAGTCCTTCGTAGGACTCTCCGTATTTTCGTAGTTCCCTAACAGGTTGTTCGACTTTAATTCTTTGGTTCTGGAGAGTATATTTTTTGGATGTTTTTGACATTTCTTGCTTCTTGTTTAAAGAATATCTACCAGTGATTTTGTCTTTGACACAATCATGTGCATCTATTTGCATTAGAAACTGTGTTCTACTAGATGTTGGGGTGGTAAAGCCCAATGTGTTGCATCTAAGAGTTGGGCGGTCGGAGACTACCGGGAACTAACACTGACCATTCTTTCTACATAAAAGAATAAGGACTCATAACCCTAACACTATTGTGTTTGGAGTCCACCCAAACCTGTGTCTCATCTCTTCTCCATTGCTGCACACACACACACACACACACACACACACACACACACACACACACACACACACACACACACACACACACACACACACACACACACACACACACACACACACACACTCGCACATGCACTTCAACTGGTACCAGAGCTAAGGGACTGGGAGCACCATTGGAGCTCAGCGGGGAGGCAAGCGGAGAAGCAACAAAGACTACAACACGTTTTTGCAGATCTGTTTAGGCCTACCAAAACTTCTATATTCAAGATGATCCATAGTAGCTTCTCACTGATTTTTTGTCCTCTTCAACTTTGCAAAAGAAAGTTTTCTCAAAATGCTCACCAATTTTGAGATACATCACTCAGACTGCCTGTAGGTCGTGAAGTAGAAGCTGCAAATTTTTATAGATCTATTTTGACCTGTAAAAACAGCTTATTTCATGTCCATTCCCATTATCCCCAATTGTTTTCGTGTGGTCTACAACTTTGCAGAAGGAAGTTCTGCAAATTTTGCACAGCTTGAGAGATATTCAGTTCAGACAGCAGGGTGGTCTACTCTCATTGATTCTTCTGCGTACAGGTTTTCGTTGCAGACTCTTTCTGAAATGTTTGTCACATGCATATTTGATGTAAGGTCTTGAGGGTCTATTATATCAGACAAACTGCCACAGTGGTTATAGAAAAGGGTTTGTGTGGTTGGTGTAAGATCTTATGCGGTTTATGTATTTTGATGGAAATATGCAAACCCTATTGTTTTGAGCTAGGAGATTCTCAAATGTGGAGATCCTTTCAGTGATACAGGTTTTGGAGCGAGTCCCCGACATCCCTATAGTTTCGGCATCGACATAGGATGTATGTGTATGCGGTTAGTGCAGTATTGGTGTGCATCTGTTGACCCGCCATTGTTGGCATTGCTGTCATCTTTATGGGTATGCGTTTGACAGTGTTCAGTTGGTCAGAGACACTCTTCTAGAGTTGGAGACATTGATAGTGATAGTTCTTTGATATTCTATCTTGCCATTTTAGCCACTTTGATCAGTGTTTCGGTCATTGTACACATTTGCCAAAAATTTTCAGGTTTTCTATCATCTTCTTTAGTGCAGCGGATCTATTACTTTTGTTCCTTGTTGAGTGATGGCTTCATCATTGGAGAACTCTTTGTTCAACATTGAGAACTCTTTGTTCAACATTGAGAACTCTTTGTTCATCATTGGAGAACTCTTTGTTCAACATTGAGAAGTTAGATGGCACTAACTTCCCATTTTGGAAGGAACAAATTTACAATGTCTTAGTATAGAAGAAGCAGATTCGGCCGATAAAGATGAAAGGGATAAAGCCTGAGGATATGGATGAGTATGATTGGCAGGAGTTGGATGAGCTTGCCTGGTCCACCATCATGCTGACTTTGTCAAAGAATGTGTACTTCAATCTGAACATGGAAAAGACTAGTTATGAGCTGTGGAAGAAGTTATGTGACCTGTATGAGAAGCAAAGTGCAACATCATAGGTTTATTGGTGGCTGAAAAATTTAGTTGATTTGAAGATGGATGAGGGCACACCTATGTGCAACCATCTCAATGAGTTCAACACAATTTTCAGTCAACTTTCTGCGCAGGGAGTCAATTTTGACAATTCGGTCAAAGCAATGTTCTTGCTAGTTACGCTGCCAAAAAGTTGGGATACTTTTTGCACAACCAAAGTAACTCAACACCTCTTGATGGTTTAACATGTGCTAATGTTGAGGGCAGTTTTCTTACTGAAGAGGTTAGCAAGAAGAATCTTGATACTTCTCGTAGTACTAGCAATGCTCTCGTTGTTCGTGGTCGATCACAAGAAAAGGGCAAGCAGAATCAGAGAGGAAAATCTCGTACAAACCACGTGGCCAAAAAGACATTGAGTGCTATCATTGTCACAAAAAGGGTCATATGAAGAAAGATTATCGAAAGTGGAAACAAGAAAAAGGTAAAGACAAGAAGTGAGAAGAAGGCAAGACTAAGGAAATCAGTATAAAGATTGAAGAGATCAACAATGTTTTTGTTGAAAATTCTGATGGAGATATTTATCTCACATCTACCATGGATTCATCATTTTTGGTTTCCCTTGATGACTATGCTTTACATGATTGGGTTATTGACTCAGGTGCATCGTTTCATGTGACTGCTCACAGAGAGTGGTTCAGTACATATGATGCAGCACGTAAAGGTTGTGTTCGTCTTGGCAATGATTTTTCTTGCGACATAGTTGGTGTTGGCGATGTGCTGCTGAAATTTCAGAATGGTTCTTCAATGTGAGACATGTGCCGAAGCTTACCAAAAGCTTGATTAGTACACGACAATTGGATGACGCAAGATATTATTGCACATTTGGTGATAGTTCATGAAAGATCACCAAAGGTTATTTAGTGGTAGCACATGGTTCAAAGTTTGGGACTTTGTACATGCTACATGTATCCAATGTTAAAAACCATGTAATTTGTGTAACCGAGCAGCCAAGTCTTTCTTTTTGTGGCATTTCCGGTTAGGAAATATGTCTCAAAAGGGAATGAAAATATTGTCTCGTTTTGGTTATGTGCCTGGCTTTAATTTCTCAGACTTTTCAGTTTGTGAGCATTGTCTTTTTGGTAAACAAACACAGTCACCACACAAAAGGGAAAGCATTAAAAAAAGTGAGCCATTAGAGTTAGTGCATAATGATGTGTGTGGGCCTATGCCTAACGTATCCATGGGAGGTTCATTGTACTTTGTTACATTCATTGATGAATTCTCAAGGAAAGTGTGGGTATATCCTCTCAAGAAGAAGGATGAAGTTCCTTCAAAATTTCAGAATTTGTGGCATTAGTGGAGAATCAGTCTGGCAAGAAAGTCAAGTGCTTAAGGGTAGGCAATGGTGGTGAGTATGTCACTAAAGCCTTTCAAAATTTTTGTGATCCCAAAGGCATCAAAAGAGATTTGACTGATCCATATGACCCTCCACAAAATGGTGTTGCTAAGAGGATGAACCGTACGATACAAGAGAAGTTACGTAGCATGTTTAGATGCAGAGTTTCCTAATGGATTTTTGGGCGGAAGCATTAGAAATTGTTGTCCATATTATTAATAGATCTCCTAACAAGGATTTGGATGAGAAGGTACCTGAAGATCTTTGGTCTGGGAAGCCACCTTCTTACAAGCATCTTAAAGTCTTTGGCTGTGAAGCGTATTGCCACGTTCCAAAGGAGTTTCAAAGCAAGTTGGCTCCTAAGTCAAAGAAACGCATATTTCTTGGTTATGGCAAGCCTGGCGAGATGGGATTTTGTTTATGGGATCCTGAAGCTCAAAAGATAGTTCACAGTAATGACGTATACTTCAATGAAGAAAAGATGCATAAGAATCCTGTGCATACATTGGAGGTCAGGAGATTTATCGTCCAAGAAGATGGAATAGTCCACAATAGGGATGAAGTGCCTAATGTCAGACAACAAGTACAGAATCCTCCTACAGTACAAGATGTTGTTGAGGGACAACCGGCTCAAGCAGTTATTAGAAGTTCTACAAGAGTTTCAAGGCCTCCTGATAGATTTACTCCCTCATTGGACTACATTATGTTGACAAATTGCTGACAGCCTTCCTGCTATAAGGAAGCCATGTCAATGGATGACAAGGCAAAGTGGGAGAAAGCTATGCAATCAGAAATGGACTTGTTGCATAAGAATCAAACTTGGAAGCTAGTTCGGTTGCCTAAAGGTACAAAGGCATTACCATGAAAATGGGTGTACAAGAAAAAAATTACACCTCATGACAATAAACTCAAGTACAAGGCACTACTTGTTGCTAAAGGATTTAAGAAGTAGTAGGGTATTGACTTTGATGAAATCTTTTCTCCGGTTATCAAGATGACTACTCTGCGGTGTGTACTTGTGTTGGTTGCTAAAGACGACATGGAACTTGACCAGGTGGATGTCAAGACGGCATTCTTGCATGGTGATCTTCAAGAAGAAGTTTATATGCAGCAGCCAGAAGGTTTTGTTGAGAAGGGCAATAAAGACTTGGTGTGTCAGTTAGAAAAGACTCTTTACGGTCTAAAATAGTCATCAAGGGAGTGGAATCTTAAATTCTACTCGTTCATGCTCTGTCTAGGCTACTACGTAGCGATATGGACCATTGCCTCTACACTAAGCGAGCTAAAGATAGTAGTTTGCTGATTTTGGTCCTTTATGTGGATGATATGTTAATTGCCGAGAAATGCAGGGATGACATTTCAGCCTTGAAGTCAGAGTTACATGCAAACTTTGAAATGAAAGACATGGGTGAAGCAAGCTATATCCTTGGCATGCGCATTAAGCGCAACAGATGCAAGAAATTGGTCTATTTGTCTCAATCTGAGTACATTGCTAAAGTGTTCAAGCATTTCAATATGGAGAAGGGGAAGGCATTGAGTACTCCATTGCCTCTATATGTGAAACTTTCTAAAAATGATTGCCCTAAGTCTGAAGAGGAAAAGGCTGAAATGGCACAAGTGCCTTATTCATCTGCAATTGCAAGTTTGATGTATGTTATGATTGCTACACGTACTGATATTTCTTTTGTAGTGGGAGTTGTTAGCAAATATATGTCACATCCAAGCAAGAAACATTGGGAGGCAGTGAAAGGGGTTATGAGATATTTGAATGGTACAAAAGACATGTGCATTTGCTTTGGAAGAAAGGAAGCATGTGTAATGGGTTACACGTATGCAAATTATGCAAGAGACTTAGACAAGAGAAGGTCCACTTCAGGCTATGTTTTTGAATTCACTGGAGGTGCAGTTTCATGGTGATCTCATTTGCAAGATTGTGTTACCTTGTCTACTACAGAGGCTGAATATGTTGCAGCTTCAGAACCTTGCAAGGAAGCTATATGGCTTGGTCGGCTGGTGGGAGACTTGGGAATCAATGTTGAGATGCCTGTGTTACATTGTGATAGCCAAAGTGCTATACAATTGGCAAAGAATTGAGTGTTTCATGCAAAGACAAAGCATGTGGATGTGAAGTATCACTTCATTCGTGAGGTGGTTGAGGACAAACGATTGCAGCTTGCCAAGATTCACACCACTGAAAACCCTGCTGATCTTCTAACAAAGGGCTTACCTCTAGAGCGGTTTGCACATTGTTGGGCACTCATGGGCATTGGGTAGATGATCATGGTCATTGTCTACCTGTATTGTATATATATATATACACTATCACCCCAGCTTAAAGGCACATTGTCCTTTAAGTGGGAGGTTGTTGGGGTGGTAAAGCCCAATGTGCCGCGCCTAAGTGTTGGGCGGCTGGAGACTACAGGGAACTAACACTGACCATTCTTTCTACATAAAAGAATAAGGACTCATAACCCTAACACTATTGTGTTTGGAGTCCACCCAAGCATGTATCTCATCTCTTCTCCTCTCTTCTCCACTATTGCACACACACACACACACGCTCTTGCACGCGCACTGCACTGGAGACTAATGGCATAGGTCTCACTTTCAAGTTTCTTGTGTCTCTTTTTCTTCTATACCATTTCTGTCTTCTCGGTTTTTGGTTTGGAAAGTCAAAAAACTTTTCCTCCCCTCCTTTCATGAGTAGTTTAGCTCTCACATGTTCTTTTCTTGAACCCAAATTAGATGAGGTAGCGGAATGTTCTTCTAACTTATTTGTTGCATCATAGTAGAGATCTAAAAAGACTTGTTGAGCCTTCATTAAGTCCTTGGATTCTAGAATTTTGTTTTCAATGTGAAGGGTTGAGATCATTTGTATGGGAATTATGTGATAGCCATCCTCATTGCAAAATTGAGTAGGCATAGATGTATTTACACATACATCCATTGTTGATAAAATTTGAGTCCACTCAAATGGCTCAAACAAATGCTCTGGAAAGGGTTCAGGTACATAGGCTTTGTCTGTGCAATCTGTTTCTAAGATACATTCTTCTCGTTTTAAACTCCCATTTTCTGAGGCTCCACACATCCAAATAGGTGTGTCTTTGTTCAACCAAGATGGAAGCTTAGTTTCAACCGAAGAGACTAAGTCAAATTCTTGTATGGGAGTTTTCATGACATCTTTGTAAGTTTGATCTTTTAAATTAAACCTTGTTATTGATCCCACTTGCTTCAAGTACAGATAATTGTTTCCCCAATCGTCGATGAGTTGCACTTGTCGCATGAAAGGTCTTCCCAAGATGATTTCATAATTGAGTTTCTTTCCAAAGTCCATTGTTGCAAAAGTGTGTTGATAATCAACTCCACAAGAATTAGCTATCCTTTTTCAAGGAGTCCTAAGGGTTTTTTGATGTGTCCATCAGCCAATTGCAATTTCATTCGAGTTTATCTAATGGCTGGTTTTCCCCATGATTCCCATACTGCTTTCATGGCTATGGCTATGCCTTCCCCACTATCCAATATTGACATGGTTTCTATATCATTATATCTCACTGGAAGGGTTGTGTTTCCTTATTCCCCTTTGTAGTATTCTCCAACTTTGTTCATTGGAATGGATCAAATCTCTTTGTTACCCATTTCGTGTTTCAATTTCTTTTTGCAATTAGTCCTGTTATCCCCACCTTCTCTAGAGTTTTCTGTAGATCATTCCATAAACATGGTATGATTTTTAGCAGTTCTCCTAAAGTAAGAACGCATTGAATGGGTGTAGACATAATTGAATGGATGTTGTCTACTTCTAGGGTCTGTTTTGCTCTCTTTATCTGAGTGGTTTTACACATATGGATTCATATTCATTATCTCCCAAGTGAGAGGGTAGTGTTTTCAAAGTCATTGGTTTAGACATTCTTGAAGCTTCAGAATCGCAATCCCCATACAAGGATTGTACATCCATGTCTACATTAGGAGGTAGATTCTCTAACCAAACTTCCTCTATAGGAGTTGACTTCAGAGTTAGGCTCCCATCATTAATCTCTCTAACTTTTTTCCATAAGTGTCCTAGCCAATCTTCTTCTACGAATGGAATTCCATCTAAGGAATCTTCGCTATCAGGCACTATGAGTTCTGGCTCTTTTGTTTCAAGGTGGGGTTCTACCACCACTTTGGATTTCTCTTTATTGGTTCCTACCACAAGCTCCTCAGGTTTTGCCATCCTCTCAAGCTTGGGTTTTTGTTTTTCCAGCATCTCTTGAGTAATTCTTACCAAATTTTGATAAGCTTCAAGCTTAGCTGCTTACATATCTGGAGAAGGATAGTTTTTTCATTTGTTTTCCATGTTTCGGCATGTTTTAAGTCCCACTTGGTAAGCTTCCAAGGCTGCATTAATTGGCTCAAAATTTTTGTCTACCAAAATTGATCCTCCACATTTCACGGTGGTTTCCTTGATTTCACTTCTAGTTTCTTTCACTTTTTCCTGGAATAGTTTCTTTGCTTTCTTCTCAATTTTAGCTATTTGTTTTCTTTTTCTCATCTCATACCTTTTGCCTCTGCTTCTCTTGGTCTTTTGAGAGGAAATATTAGTAATCTCCGAATCATCATAGGAGTTATGTTTCTTTTTCTTAGCCTGGCTTTGGTGATTACCTTGATCAGAACAATAGGTACACTCTCAGATGAGCTACTAGGAATCACTTGGACTACGTTCACTACTATTTTACCCTTGTTTAAAGGATGTTTTGGACAATCTTTAGGGAAGTGTCCTCATTTTTGAAACATTGCATGCAATAAGATTCAATTAGCTTAATGTTTTTGTCAGGCTCCAGGAATTCATTTTTCCAATGATCATCTGCACACTTGTGATAGTTCCCAGTTCTTCGCTTAATCATGGGTCTTACCATCAGAGGTGTAACAACTTGATTAGCTACATAGTAAACTGGTGCAAGCTCTGGTGTTGTATAAGTCACATGTTCTTCCATTGGTGGTGGATGTGAATTATACCAATCACCTTCTGCCATTACTGTAGATGGACTAGGCTCAACATAGGGTGTAACATGCATTAGTGCTTGTTCATCTATGACTCCCTCTGAATGCATGTACTTTACGGGCACTACATTATGTCCAGGATATGGAGGTTTTGACCCAACACGGGTTAAAGTCTTTCCATACCCATCGGTGGTCTTTGAGTTGGGGCCATATTAGACTGATATCTGTACATGGGTTGTCCTTGTGGCATCATAGGCACGTATTGAACATTCCCATCATACTTTGGTCCGTAATAGCACTCATCGGTCTCATGGTTGGTCCTTTTACCCTCGATTGCACACCATTTTTGCGGCCTAATTGGTTGTCCCTATTGAGGTATCCCTTGCTAGGGTCCCCTCATAGGTGCTTTTTGCATGTTATTCATCATATCATTTATCCTTTTGAGTATGTCTTCTATGGCTGTAAGCAGTGTTGCAGCAGCCATTTCCACTTGTGTCAATTTGGTGGATGCTGTTTTCTTGCTTTGGTTATCCTTAGGGACATCTTCTTCATTGAAAATATCACAATTGTCTCCTAAGTCAATAGCATCTGACACACACTCTTCTAGGGTCATATGTTTCTTGCTATACAGTATAACATAAAGTTCTTTGTTTAGCAGTCCCTCTAGAAACAATGATACTAGTATTTCTTCTGTAGGTATCTCTAGCTCTGGACATCTTGCAATGTATTGCTTCATTCTAGTTGCACAATCCCTTACAAACTCACCTTGTTTCTGTTTGAAGCTATAGATTTGAGCTACCATATTATGTTTGATCCCCGTTTTGGAACATGTAACTACGAATCCTTCACTAATGTATTTAAGTCCATGATTGACCTTGGTGGAATGTTTTGGAACCATGTCAGTGCTTTTACCTCTATGTCATTCCAAATCCCTCGAATTGATTATGGAAATTAAATATGTGTTTCTGCTCTTAGCACTTGCTTAAAGCTTGCTAAGTGGTCATATGGATCCCCAAATCCACTGTATTTTCTAACCCCTTTTTGAAAATCAGCTGGTCTCACACGTCTATTTTGTTCAACTCCCAGTCTCCTGGCAGTTGGTCCTGTTCCGAGTGCTTCAAACCAGCCTGTTGAAAATAGTGAGTCATGTAGCCCTGGATTCGCTTTAGTGTCACCCGGTTTTCTTTGTGATGATGTAGTTTCTAGTTTTTTAACATTACTCTCGAAAGATCTCTTGTGAAGTTTATGTAACATTTAATGGCCTAAAATCTTTTGTGTAGCGGAATTTAGCATGAACATAGTGGGCATTTCATTAGAGTTGACTCCTAATGAGAATTACAAGAGTGCTTGGGTGGAGAGAGCAACAAAAAGCATAACACCTAGTTAGATAGCATCGACAATACTTTCAAAAGAGAGAGCAATTAAGCTATTGACAACAGTTGAGGATCGGATTTACATGGAGCCGGTCCCCCCTCCAAAAGGCTTTGTATTATGGTTTCTCCCATCAAGAGAGACATTGTACAATACAATTCTTTGTGTTCCTTCAAGACGAGCTAGTGCAATGAAGATGGAAGCTTCATACACCAAGCAAAACACTTAATCAAACACAACTTGAATTATCCCCGTTCTCAGACCCAAGACCTCACACACCTTCGAAGATGGTGAGAGCTAGCAGGGTATGAGAGTAGATTGAGAGGAAAAAGAAGTATCTTACGAGAAAGAAGTACATCTCCTCACATAATCACTCATATTAGCATAGCTTAGCTTAGTAATTAGCTTGGTAGAGAAGATGAGCATGCATTGAAGCTTGGCTCTTGGTTGGATTTGCATCCACATGCCAAGAGAGTGTTGATGTAGGCTTCTATCTCACAAGCTTGGAGTAGGTGATGAGCTCTCCATTAAAGCTTGGGAGGAGATAGAGTATTTTCCCTTCACACATGGTCAAGTGTGAGAGTGTGTGTGTCAATGCCAAGCAAAAATCAGCCCCCTCTCTCTCTTGGGCGAGCCCTAGCTGCTAAGTTAGGCTGGCTTTTGCCTCATTGGACCTCCCCAGGTCAAGCCAATAGGGATTAAGCAGCATAAGTGATAGCCTTCTGACATGTGTCCCCCTTTCCCCTTTTGTGAGAGCTTTAGATAATTAAATAATTAAACTAAACTCTCATTGGACCCCTTTGCCTCCTGGCCAATAGGAATCAGGCAAGCCATGGGGCTCCTGAATGCTCATTGGACCCCTTGGGAGACTGCCCAATAGTCTTCTAGGACACTTAATTCTTATTGGTTTCTTTTATTAAATGTTTTTAAATTAATTAAACTAGATTTACTCTAGTCTAATTCTCATTGGTCCACTTCAAGGGTCTTCCAATAGGAATTGGGCACACCTTGTGGGCATCTGGCCTAGGGAGCTGACATGTGTCCCTCATTCCCTTTGTGTAAAGGGAGCCTGTGTGTGTGTGTGTAGCTTTCTCTCTCATCCCCTAGCTTTGGGGCTCGCCCCCTCCCATGTAGGGATATGCAAAGACTTTTTGAGCTCACACTAAGCATCCAATTTTCCTAGGGTTAACCTTTGGACACAACCTTTGAATTTTGGAACCTTAGCATTTTGGAAGTCTTAATGGGCTGAACCTTAGGGTCTTTTTGGCCCATTGTTTCACATGGCTCTTTTGCAGATGGCCCCCCCTTTGGATCCCTATTTTCCCTCCTTTGGATCCCTACTGTGGCCGGTCTGCTAACTTAACCAATATTCTAGCTTTTTCTCCCTTGGCACTTCCCCACATTAAATGATCAGTTTAATATGAGAAAATCATTTAGGAGAATTAGATATTGATTATTATGACAGTTTATCTCTTGGAATAATTTCTGGTCCTTGGCCCAATATCCAATCTCTTATGGAGTACCCTTGGTATTTGGTTTGTTCCACCTCCTCAAAAGTCATCATAATAAAATTATTGTTATAATAATCCCTAAACAGACAGGTTGGTAGATCTGTTGAACCCTTGTCTTTGATTTTGAGGATATAGATGATATTCATGGGTGTTAGTTGTCCTAATTTGGCATGAGAAGTCCATAGAAGATCTTTGACATTTCTATCCTCCCAACAATAGACTCCGATCCTAGGATATTCTGTGCTAAGCCCTTTCAAAGGCTTCAAATCAACTTGATCGTATCCCTCAACTTCTAAAGTTGTGGTCCTTCTTTTTCTACCAAATCTGAAATTATAGTATTTACTTCTAGCCCCCATTTGTCTATCACATCAAGGTTTTCAACTTGTAAATATTGAGTTCCGTTTTTATCCATGTACATTTTCCTTGTTAGTTTGCCCTGATTTCCTCTTCAAACTCTATGTCATAGTCATCAATGCAAATGGCATACTCTTTCATTAGGATCTAGGTAAACCTAAGCTCCATGGCGATTAGTCTTATAAAAGGAGAGTATGTGCTTATATCGCACTGTTGTTTCGATTTTTGAATGAGTCGAATAGGAAGACATTTCAGATGTTGATTTTGAAAAAGTGTTTGAGATCCCCTTGGTTCACACTTTCTTTGGTGGATACTCTACTAGAAGTCCCTCCAAATATGCCTTGATTTGCTAGTATACGACCAGATCTAAGGTTCATATAAACTTGTGAAGCCTTGGATAGAGTACTTACCATCGGATTGACTTGTTGTCAACTTATTTCACTTGACTTGATTGCAACTTTTGTGAAGATTTCAATTCCTTGTCTGCAACCTGATTTTTGTATCAGTTTTAATCAAGTTAGCTATTCTTTCACAAAGACTGTACAATCCTTGCTAGCTATTGTGACTGGTCTATGTGTATCTCTTCGATTTGAGCTAAGTGAGTCAGCAATTGAGACTTTCAGATTCTACTTTCACAAGAAACCAAAGGACTAATCTGCAACCTGGAAACTGAGTGAAGATGTACTAATTTGGATCCGATTGAACCCAAAATTACTCGGTGGCCTTGTATTATGTTGGTCTAACACTATATAAGCTCAAAAGTCAAAAAGTATATCTCTGTGCCTTAGTAGTAAATAATCGTGATTATTTACTTTTCTTAGCTTTTTACACTTTTTGGCTTGCTTTGCCAAGTATACAACTTGTTAAGGTCTCTAGACAAGTTTCACTTTGTTTGCACAAAATTTGTTCAAGTTATCAACTGGTTTTTGTCCGCAGACCCAGTTTTCAAGAATCTGGTTTAAGTCTCATTTTTGTGATCCAAATTTCACCAAATTTGACTTTTGTGGTCTACTTGATATGCTTGACCTTGTGGTATACTCAAATATGCAAAAATATCCAATTTTGTAGCAGATGTAAATAGTCGCGATTATTTACTCTCGATATTTTTGTGCACTTTTTTGCAACAATGTTTACACAGATTTGTTAAGCAGCTTCACTTAAGCTCTCTAGCCAAGTTTCATCAAGTTTGGATAATTCATGTTCAAATGGTCAACAATTTTGTGTCTGCAGGCTGACTATGCAAATTTGGCTCCAATTTTCACTCCAATAGTCCAAATCTTGCCAAATTTGATTTTTGGGCTTAATATAACATGGTAAAACTAGTGGTTGTTGGGGTATAAAGCCCAATGTGGTCGCCAAGGTAAGTGGGCAGGCCGCCAGGTATGTACACATATTCTTTTGTAAAAACCTAATAAGAACTCACTATGCTCTACACACTATAGTAGAGCGAGTTCACCATATCGTCGTGCTCTTCTTCTCGCACTCTCTCTCGCGTCGCACTTCCGCTCGTACTCCTTCAACTGGTATCAGAGCTCAGATCGAGGCTCGGGGCAGCATTTGCAGGCAGCCAGAGTCACCTGCTTAGATTGGAGTGAGATCGACAGGCGAAGACACGGCCACAAATCCTGTGGTCATTTCGGCCACCATTCGGCTTCGACAAAGCTCTGCGCAGGCCATTTTCGACTATGTGGTCTTGGCGGGTGCAGATCCGAATCTGCAAATTTGGGGTTTCGGCCTACGACTGCAGGTGCTGAGGATATCTGCACTCCCATAGTGCTGATTTGTGGCTGTCTACACATCGAAGGACGGCTCACAGTTCTTGGAGGCGTGTCACATACGACACGGACGCATCTACACAGACTGTAGGCGACATCCACTAGTTCATCAGGTAGCTTGTGTTTGCTGCTTGATATTCCAGATTTCCTCCTGACATTACATGTACTTCCACATGGGATGTATTGTCAGAGATGATGTATATCTGTTGAGGGTTTACTGGCTGTGAGTCACGCAGCAAACAACTGCCGCAGCGGTTACAACATATAGTGGGAAATTTGTGGATGTATGACTTTGTGGGAAGTCTATGTATTGTTAGATTTACTGCAACCTTTGTTGAGGGTCAAGTGAGGTTTTATTGAGCTGGGGGATTCTCGAATGTTGAGATCCTTTCGGTGATACAGGTCTTGGAGTGATCCCTCGAGCACCCTTAGATAGGCAGCTAGGATGTATTGACTGTGAGTTAGATAGTTGGGGTTGCATCTTTACTTTATTTCCGTTGAGGCATTGTCGCAGTCTATGCTTACAGAACAGTGACAGGACAGTGAGAGACAGTACAGGTGCAGGACAGGTTTACCCACAGCTTACAGTGTTAGAGAGACAGTGGTTTTTTGAGCTGTTTTCGGTCTGTTTTTAGTACACCAAAGCCATTTTACAAAGGAGACTCTGCCAAAATTTCTACATAATCTGAAGCTTTCTTGGTTCATTTGACAGGTTGATATTGGTTCAGAGGTCAGTTTACAGGGGAAACTCTACTGAATTTTTCCCGGGAAAGTAAACTACTGTGAAGCGTAGCTATGGCTGGATCACAGGACACTGCTCTTTACAATATCAAGAAGCTGGATGGAACCAGTTTCCCATTGTGGAAGAAGTAGATTTGGCACGTGTTGGTACAAAAGAAGCAAATAAAACCTATAAAACTCAAGGGGATAAAACCAAAAGATATGGACGAAGATAAATGGAGCGAAATGGATGAATTGGCACTTTCTACCATTATGCTGACTTTGGTAGAAAGCGTTTACTTCAATGTAGCAGACGAGATGTCAGCTTATGAAGCATGGACAAAGCTGAGTGATCTTTATGAGAAGCAGAGTGCAGCTTCACAGGTATATTGGCTTAAGAAGCTTGTTGACTTGAAGATGAAAGAAGGGACACCTATGTCCAATCATCTGAATGAATTCAACACCATCTACAGTCAGTTGTCAGCTCAAGGTGTCAAGTTTGATGAACCTGTTAGAGCTATGTTCCTATTGATCACATTGCCAGAAAGTTGGGACACTTTTCGCATAGCTTTGAGTAATTCTGCACCTCCAAATGGTTTGACCATAGCAGGTGCAGAAGGCAGTCTGCTTACTGAAGAAACCAACAGAAAGACAATGGACAATGACAAAGGAATAGCCTTAGTTGTTAGGGGAAGGACCAAAGAAAAGTACAAAGGTGGAAAGAGGAATCGGTCTCGTAGCAAGTCCCGCAGTGCTAAAGGCAAGAGTGACATAGAATGCTACCATTGTGGCAAGAAGGGTCACATGAAAAGAGACTGCAGAGAATGGAAAGCAGAAAAAGGCAAAGAGAAAGCTGAAGACCATGGTGAGAAGAACAAGTCCTCAGTGAAGATTAAAGAAATAAATGTGACAAACACTGTTGCAGAGGATGACAGTCTAGTCCTGATATCTACTTCTTAAAGAATACAATGGACTCAGCTCTTCTTACAGCATCTGATGGAAATGCACTGAGTGACTTGATTATAGACTCAGGGGCATCACTTCATGTGTCTCCAAACAAGGAGTGGTTTACCTCTTATGTGACCACTAAAGATCATGTTCGTCTAGGCAATGGGCAGACATGTGAGATCTTAGGTGTTGGAGATGTTCAATTGAAGTTTCAGAATGGCTCTTCTTTCACGCTGAAAAATGTGAGACATGTTCCTGCAACTACAAAGAGCTTGATCAGCACAGGTTTACTTGATGATGCTGGCTACGTCACCACTTTTGGACAGAATATGTGGAAGATATCCAAGGGTTCTATGACAGTAGCACATGGAGTAAAGTATGGAGGTCTTTACATGATTTATGTATCAAATGTCTCTAAAAATATAATCAATGTAACCCAGCAGCCAAACGTTTCTTTGTGGCATAGCCGGTTAGGACATATGTCCAAGAAGGGAATGGAAATCTTGTCTCGTTCTGGTTATTTTCCTGGCTTTTCATTTAATGATTTTGAATTCTATGAACATTGTCTGTATGGTAAGCAAACACAGTAGCCACATAAGCATAGAAGCAGCAGAAGAGATACACAGTTGGCACTTGTTCATAGTGATTTGTGTGGACCTATGCCTAACCTATCTCTAGGGGGAGCTTCTTACTTTATGAAATTTATAGATGATTACTCGAGGAAAGAATGGGTTTACTTTCTCAAGCACAAGTATGAAGCGTTTAGTGTTTTCAAAATGTTTGTGACACTTGTGGAGAATCAGAGTGGCAAGAAGCTTAAATGCTTACGCACTAACAATGGTGGAGAGTATGTTTCAAAGGCCTTTCAGGACTTTTGTGAGTCAAAAGGTATAAAACGTGAACATACTGCTCCTTACAATCCTCCTCAAAATGGTGTTATTGAGAGGATGAATAGGACCATATAAGAGAAGGTCAGAAGTATGTTGTCTAATGCACACTTGCCAAATGGGTTTTGGGCTGAAGCTGTATCAATAGTTGTTCATCTTATAAATAGATCTCCTAGCAAGGTTTTGCAGAAGGATTCAGTGGCAGAGATGGTATGGTCAGGCAAGGTGCCCTCATACAAGCATCTCAGAGTCTTTGGTTGTGAGGCATATACTCACGTTCCAAAGGAATTTAGGAACAAACTTGAGCCAAAGAGCAGAAAGTGCATCTTTCTAGGCTATGGTAATTCTGGTGAGATGGGGTACAGACTTTGGGATCTTGAATCCAGAAAGGTTATCCGCAGCAATGCTGTTCACTTAAATGAAGCCAAATATCATTCTAAACCAGAGAGGGTTGAGGAGATTAGAAGAGTTGTCTTCCAAGAAGATGGACCTTCACGTGCAAGACAAAATGTCAGGGCTCAAGAGGAGCAAGGACAAGATAGAGTGGAACCACAGGTTGTGGCTAAGCCTCAGCCACCTATTTTGTGTAAATCGGGACGTATCTCACGACCTCCTAATTGGTTTGTTCCATCTATGAACTATGTCATGTTGACTGATTGCAATGAGCCTTCATGTTACAAGGAAGTAGTGCAAATGAAGGACTCCGGGAATTGGCAATTGGCCATGCAGTCAGAGATGACAGCTCTGCATAAAAACCAAACATGGAAGCTAGTTAAATTACCACAGGGCAAAAAGGCTCTACCTTGTAAATGGGTTTACAGGTATAAGATCACCACTCATGATAGTCAGCCAAAGTACAAAGCAAGGCTTGTTGCAAAGGGCTTTAAGCAAGAACAAGGCATTGACTTTGCTGAAGTCTTCTCTCGAGTGGGCAAGATGACTACATTGAGATGATTTCTTGCATTGGTTGCCATATTAGATTTGGTGTTGCACCAAATGGATGTCAAGACAGCGTTCTTGCATGGTGATTTTGATGTGGAAATTTACATGCAGCAACCGGAAGGGTTTGTTGAGAAAGGCAAGGAAGATTGGGTATGCCAGTTGTTAAAGAGTCTTTATGGCTTAAAACAATCTCCAAGGGCATGGTACCATAAGTTCCACAATTTTATGCTTTCTCAAGGCTACAAACGTAGTGAGTTTGATACTGTCTATATACAAAGAAGGCTAAGGATGGCAGTTGGTTGATCCTTATTTTGTATGTGGATGACATGTTGATTGCTGACAAGCACTTGAAAGAAATTTCAGCTTTGAAGTCAAAGATGGCAAAATCGTTTGACATGAAAGACATGGGTGAGGCAAGTCATATTCTTGGTATGCGCATTGAGAGAGACAGATCAAAGAAGTTGATTTGGTTATCTCAAACAGAGTATATTGACAAGGTTTTGCAATGTTTCAATATGGAGAAGGGAAAGGCATTGAGTGTTCCATTGCCACCATATGTGAAAGTTAGCAAACAAGATTGTCATGTGTCTGAGGAAGAAAAGGCTGAAATGGATAAGATTCCATATGCGTCTGCAGTGGGTAGTTTGATGTATGCAATGATTACTACTCGCCAAGACATTGCATTTGCAGTGGGAGTAGTAAGTCGATACATGTCAAACCCAGGCAAGAAACATTGGGAGGCAGTGAAAGGAATATTGAGATACCTGAAAGCTACAAAGTGTATGCGTATATGCTATGGGAGTCAGGAGCTAAGTGTAAAGGATTTTACAGACTCAGATTATGCAGGTGACTTAGACAACCGAAGGTCTACTTAAGGGTATGTCTTTACATTGGCTAGTGGAGCAGTATCATGGCGTTCTAGATTACAAGATTGTGTTACTCAGTCTACTACAGAGACTGAATATGTTGCAGCATCAGAGGCATGCAAAGAATCAATTTGGCTTAATCGACTAGTGACAGATTTGGGAATCAAAGAAGAGATGCATGTGTTATATTGTGATAGTCAGAGTGCTATACAATTGGCTCGCAATCCAGTTTATCACTTAAAGACAAAGCATGTGGATGTGAAGTATCATTTCATCAGGGAAATGCTCGAGGATAAGCAAATTCAGCTTGTCAAAGTTCACACCACAGAAAATCCTGCTGATCTACGTACAAAAGGACTTCCCTCAGAGAGCTTTGCGCATTTTCGCAAGCAGTTAGGTGTAGGGTAGTACATCACTTCTCTACATCTCTTGTATATTAGCTTTTATAGTATCTTCTCGCACACTTAAAGTACCACATTGGAGGGAGGTTGTTGGGGTATAAAGCCCAATGTGGTCGCCCAGGTAAGTGGGCGGGCCACCAAGTATGTACACATATTCTTTGTAAAAACCTAATAAGAACTCACTATGCTCTACACACTACAATAGAGCGAGTTCACCATATCGTCGTGCTCTTCTTCTCGCACTCTCTCTCGCGTCGCACTTCCGCTCGTACTCCTTCAGTGGTATGCTGGTTTGGTCAAAAAAGTTAAAAAATGGGACAAAAGTTTTTCACTTTAGTTCAAGTGCAAAAATCACGATTATTAATAACAATGAGTTTTTAACCTAGTTGTTATCAATCTAGAATGCACCTAAATGCTTAGCAATGATGCCTCAATATCCTGCCTCTACTTAGTTTATGATTTTAAAGCTTAAACTCTTAGTTATGATGAAATTAGGCCACGGGTCGGCGATGTCAAAAGCCACGTATTACCATGAAATGTTTACGTCAATGCGTAGAGCTCTTACATGCAGTTGCAACAACGCAACATATGGCACTGCAATGTGACAACCAGGAAGGGAGTACGAAGTGCAAGAAGGAGAGAAGTGTGCGCCATTAGCTCACGCTGTGTTTATATTATCCAAAACTTATAAAAAAACTTACAAAAATTGGATTTTATACCTTAGCCAAGGTTTTTGTGGTCAAAACTAATAATCTTGGAGCTCTACCTAAAGACAGGTTGATACAATCTGGAAGCTTGTAGCCCTGGCTCATCAATTAGAATGTTTATCTAGAAAGTAGGAGTTATGATATTTTTGATTCATCAAAATAATAAGTGTTTTTACAATAAAAGCTCCGAAAAATGATATCTGAGTAAGCTTGTTGCTAACATGAAGGGACCCCACGAACTTCATCTAACCTAAATTGCACCATTTCACATCTTTCTTGATCGATGATATCTAGGAAAAGTTGTCTGTTCATCCTAGGAATGACAAGTTCTCAAAGAAACCTCTAGATTATCTTTGGTTATGCTAGTCCAAAGCACTAATTGTGATGTTTGGCACATTGTATGCAAAAAGACCAATGCATTAGTCTTGAAAACATATTCATAATGCATCTTTCTTGGAACCCTTTTGTTAGGTTTTGCAAGCCCGTGGAAACACGGTTTATAGCATTGAGGGGAAGAATAACTTAAAGTTAAGTTTGCATGTCTTTTTGTGGCTTTATATACAATGTAAGGTTTTTACAATCGAAAAGAGAGAGAATAGCGTTAAATTTTCTTGCTGTGTCGAGCTCCTTCTCCTCTCTCACTCTCATTCCTCTGCACTTACTCGCCATGTCTGCAAACAGGTACCACTCGCCATAGCTTGTGCCTAACAACTAGTATCAGAGCGTTGCCAATCCCCAACCGGCTTCTTGTTCCCCAAGCCTTCCAAATCGAAACTTGGCTTCTCTACAGCGAAATTGAGAAAGTATGGGAGTTCAACTTTGCAACTGAATCAAGCAAGGGAGAATTGGGCAAGTGGAGAGGCAATCTGCAAGTGTCATATTGAAAACGACATCTCTGTGACAAGCATCGCTTCAAAAACAAGGTCATATGCCATCTCTGTGACAAGCATCGCTTCAGACACGAGATCGACTCTGGTGGTCATGCTACCAAGCAGTGTTGGAGGGCGTTTTTAAACACTGCTAAAAGAGCTTCAAGTCGGCATGGTTGCACAACAGCAGTTGCAATCGAATTCCCTCTCTTGTTGGCATATCAATACGTCGCGAAAAGAAGTTGTAGTTGGTGTTGCGGGAAAAACCCTAGGTGTTGCAGTCCATGATTACAGTTACAACAGACCCAGGCCGGTATACAACTGACTGTGTCAAGCCTGCGCCATCGCTGGTATTACAAAGTTTTTTTTAAAAAGTGATTTTTACACAAAAAAAAATCAAATTAAGTGTCCACCCATTAAGTTCCCAAGTAGGGATTCACACTCTCGGTGGGATTCTCCACAGCCAGCAGCCTTGCCTTAGCTTTGCGAATGGAAGTTAACCGAGTTTTGGCCGTTGCACATGATATAGCACTTGGAAAGGACTTCAAGCAATTTGTGAAGGTCATGGGAGTGTTGTGGGGACTCTTGTGGCTATGTGGGTATTATGCCTACACGTCTTGGTGTGTATGCAAATATTTATCTTGTCCAAGGATTACGACATAGTGAAGGTCCCAACAACGAAGATGGATTTTCTTCAAGCACTCAGTACATCAGAAAATGCTACACCATAAAGATCTCCTTCGACGTTGCAGAACAAGATTTCACAAAGTATTTTACCAGTTCAATGTCATAGATCTATTATGTTTTGTCAACACAATTATGTTTTCCAGTCAAAACCTCTTTTACATGACTTGTTGTCAATCATTGTCATGCTTGTCAGTTATCATCATTAAACGGGTTATAGACACTTCCACCACATATGAGTGGTAAGACCTCCCCATTTTCTCAGTTCTCAGCCTTTTTTCTATCACTTCTCATGCGGTTATTGGGTACACCTTAAACCCAAGGTTTGGCAGTGAACCAAAAACTCCATTTTTGGTAGCTACATATTTGGCCTACACCCTATTTGTTCAAGTGGGGGTTACTCACCTAGCACCAGGTTATGGATACACCAGAAATCCTTGGTTGTGAGAAAACCTAAAACTCACGGCGGTTGACGAGTACACCAAAAACTCGAGGTATCATGAGAGGGTCTGTCTAGTTTGGGCTTGAGGGGGGGATTGTTAGGTTTTGCAAGCCCGTGGAAACACGGTTTATAGCATGCAGGGGAAAGATAACTTAAAGTTAAGTTTGCATGGATTTTTGTGGCTTTATATACAATGTAAGGTTTTGCAATAAAAAAGGGAGAGAATAGCGTTCAATTTTCTTGCTGTGTCGAGCTCCTTCTCCTCTCTCGCTCTCATTCCTCTGCACTTACTCGCCATGTCTACAATCAGGTACCACCCGCCATAGCTTGTGCCTAACCCCTTTCAATGGTGATTACATGATAATTTAGTCTTGTTGCATCACTCACACCTTTTCTTGCTCTCCCTTTGTTGTAAGATACTTTGTACCTCTTTATGAGTAGGCCATTCACATCCAATATAATGCATAATCTTGTCCTTATCTCGTCATCCTCATGAGACACAACAAGTAAAGGAATTACATGTAGTGGAATTATCAAAATTGGATATGTCCTCCCTTTCCTCTCAAACATATTTAGAGCCCACGTAGCCGTAGTCACACCTGCAACTTCATCGTCCTGAGTACTTAAAGGATCATTTTTTTCTGCAAGGCCAAGAAGTTTACTTGGACATTTAGTTTTGGCATGGGCAACGACATCACTTGTACCCACTATCTCACCTGTTCCAGCTGGTATTCATGAGGACCTCGTCAACCATACCTCTCTTATCCCCAATAGTGGCATCTATATCCACAACCTTAGTTGCATCAACAATGGGATCAAGTATATCAATAATAGCATCTATGCCATCATCATTTACATTACCATCAACAACAACATATGTCTAAGCATCAACTTCCATAACATTCACAATGCCATCTGTCTCTACATCAACTACTGATAGCCGTTTTTTGGCTATCCAAATTGCCATAGTGAGCTACCTCACCCTACCAAAATCACCCAAACATAGTAGTTATCCCTACCATTTCACTGTACATAGGCGTGTGTGAGTTACGAGACTTTCCCCATATTTTCTTAAAAACCCTCAATTAGCTAGTCACTGGGCTAGTTAAGCCAAAAAAATGAAAAAAATAATTAAAAAAATGTATATTATGGCCTCTTTGTGTGTAAATATTTCATTGTATATAGGGCCTAAATATAAAGATTTTTCATAATTATTTTGGTATTTATTTAAATATTTCTACCTAGGTGTGTGTTATTTATGCTATGTACATTGACTCACCATTACTACAATTTTTCTTACCATTTTGCATACTCTTTATTCCATATAGAAATAATTTCATGCAAGCTTCTCTCATTTTTGGTGTAACTCCATCCCAACAAAAATCCGCAAAAACTAGTTTTATTTATGTGTATATTTTTTCACTATTGTGATTTTTTCCTTCATACATCTATTCTCTATTACTCTCATAAATTAGAATACCAAAAAAATTCATATTTTTATGATAGACTTATAATGAGAGAGATTTATTTTGACCCCTTTATATTTTTTCAACCTATATTATTTATATTTGACATGTACATATTTTTTTAGACCCCTCAATATTTGATTTTCTTAGTTGTACTATTCATTTATATCGTGATCTCAACAATATCTTCAATTATAGACCTATCAAATAAGGTGAAGGGTATGTGGCATGCATGCATGCACTATGGAGGGCTCACTCTTTGAAGCATTCAAAAGAATCATCCAAAGAAGGACCCCACAAGGACTTTATGTAGTGGCCAAAGACAGTCGGTTTTGCTGAAGTTTTAAAGGTCACTTGCTCTCCGAATTTGAAAAGGTGATACAAAAAAAAGTTGTAACTCGTGGGCTGAACTTTTGCTTCAAAAATTTCTCATATTTTTTTGAGCTACGAGCTGTGAGCTATGATTTTATTGGTGGACCCCAGTTTGCGCATGCTATGCAGCCACACTCCCTCTTCCACTTTATCATTTTCCTCTTTCACACACACTTCTCCACTCATCATCCCCACCTCTCTCACCACTCCTCTCTGCACCCTACTCACCTTCTTCTCAACCTTGAAGAATACGAGAAACCATGGTGAACTCATGTCTCTCACACAAACTCCCATTCCAAAATTGACCCCCTAGTCTCATTTTTTATCCTCCATATTACCCATATCTATCAAAAAAACCACAAAATTCAGCCTCTTCTCTTGAAAGACAGCATCATGGTGATTGATTACTCATATTCAATTACCTTGGCTCCCAAGGAAGGTCAAGAGTGGAGAAAAAACGTACCGTCAAAGCTAGTGGACAGTCAACAAGCGTCAAAATTGACCCTACTCAAGACACTTGGAGCATCAACATTGTAAGAAATCTATATTTTCTTACCTATTAAGAGTTCTTTCTTCCTTATTTGTATCCTACATGGATACTCCCATTGTAAATATCCAATTCTATTTGTAAATCAATAAAAATATTAACTCTACTAATTTAATAACACTAACCTACTATGAACAGTCCTATCACCTCCACTTCTCTCCTGTCTCTTTTCTTCATCTATCTCCACCAACTTCTTGATAATTCCAAGCAAAAGAAATTAGATAAGTGCCGAAAATATAACCCAACCATGGTTAGAGGAGTAACCCTAGCCCTCAAAATTGCTATAAAAGGAGGGTGTAGCTAGCACAAAAGGGGGGAGCCATAAGCAAGAGCACTATGCTATAGCTTGAGAAGCCAAGCTCAACCTCTCTAGAAGGAGCTCTTGAGTGGAAGCTCATTCAATTATGCCGCTATGCATGTGTTGTATTAGGGGTGATTAGCAAGGGATCTCTATGCCATTATAAGAGAGAGTGATCATTCAATTGAGAGTAGGAAATCTATCATTTCTCCTACTAGTGTAAGCCCAACATTTGCTGAATCAAGGAGGGTGGATTTGGACTAAACATGGATACTTTGTCTCTCTTCCAACGTGAAGTCATGGAAAACAATGATGTGTAAGTATCTTGGTGTTTTATTTAAGTTCTTGATAGCTTGTCTCTGGGTGTTGTCATTAATTTAGCCATAAATCCCACATACTGTAAGAGGGCGACAGGGTGGAAAGGACTCCCCTTGCCTTAAGACAATGATTGGGGTGGCTTTTCTTGTGATGTGTTGTGGTGAAATTTACTCAAGCTATGTTGAACAAATACTAATCTCACTTTGATTGGTCATGACAGATTTGTAAGAAGGTATTAATGCAACAAGCACCCCTCCCCCTTCTCTCTCTTTTTTACATATATAATTGTGTTTGCTTGATCACTACCGATACATTTCAAAGCAGCCCGAGCTCTCTCTCTCTCTCTCTCTCTACGTGTCCTAGTTCGCATCCAAAACTAGGTGGTGCCCCAAATTTTTGTAGGGTTAGGTTGCGGGTTTGTGTGTGTGTTTGTTGTTTTTTCCAACCCCAACCCAATTGAGCAACACGGGATCCTAGAAGGGTGATTAGAGGCCACTCTTCTTGTTGCCCACCGCGGAACGCCTCAAATTGGTGCCCCCATGGAGGATGGCTTGTGTATTTTTGTGTAAGTTCAACCTTTAGCATAGTCAAGTAGGTTGCATGAATCACGAGAATTTGTATGATCCTTTATTTCCCATTGCAAGGCAAATGGTACACATAATTGTTAGTACTAAGTTGCAATTTCAACGGGTAATTCGTAGAATTTTAGGTCCCCTTAGGTTGGCAAAGATAAACGCATAAGTAAATCCCTTTATTTTGCCTCTCATTAGGTACGACATTAGTTTGGACGTCTATATTTTTGTTTTGTTTTAAGCATCAGGTCATGCATAGACCATGGATAATGACCTAGGAATAGAGGTTTTCCCCTTTCATTTCACTCCACACATTAGAATAAACACTGTAATTAGTAGGAAGATCCACTTTCAACAACGTATGGTGTTCATGTTTGGTGCCTAAAGAGTAGGAGAAATTCTTGCATCACCAAACCCTGTCATTCTGCCTCTTATTGATTATCATAGGTCATTTGATGTGAATATTTTTATTTTGTTGTAGAATAGATTGCAATTTAGAAAATATTACTGTGTGAATCTTTTTTTTTTTAAAAAAACGTGTTGTCACTTTGAAACTGATTCAATGGAGGCCCAACGCCAAATGTCCGGATATCCTCTTTTCTTTGGAGAGCCTGGAGAGGATGAATAATTATTTTTAGCAAATTTCAAGATGTCTTGTTGTATCAAGAGGATAGTAACTGATCAAGAACGCGTAGAAACGTTTGAGGTGGTCCTTAGGAAAGATGTTAGCACTTGGTTTGACTCTTTGCCTAAGGAAGTTAAGGGGAATTACACAGAAGTTTTGAATCGTTTTAAGAGATACTTCTTTGATCCCCAAAACACTCAAAAACTATGGCAAGACATTGTTTTTGATAAGCAAAAATATTTAGATGACTACTACTTGTACAAGCAAGAGTTTCTACGTCTTTGGGCTCTATGGATACTGAAGGGGATCGGGGAGCACCACAAACGGAGAGTGAGAGAGAGAAGGAGACACATGACACACAGATATGGGTGGGGAGACTCAAAGAGTGAGCAGCCCCCTATACACTTATGCTATGTATAAGGTATACAAGTCAGTGGGCGCCCAGACTCTGGGCGGCCGGGCAAGGCACAGACGCCTATACCCCAACAACCTCCCACTTAAAGGCGACTGTGCCTTTAAGCAAGAGAACCTAGTCTAAAGACTACAAAAGGTGAGAGAAAACCACTCTCAACCGATGCCCACTGGCTGGCTGTGATCGTGTGCATCCGGCTGTCCTGCTCCCGTGTAAGTCCATACACCACCAGACGTACCGCACACGTACTGCAAGTATGTACGCAATACCTGCATATCTCCCTCGTGCACTATGCCATCATCAGTCAAAAAATGACTGACAACCCCAACTACAAATGCTCCCACTGCAGCTGCGATATCCGGTCTCAGGATCAACATCTCATACATGAGACCACCGAATGCCGATGCAATGCTAGCGGGCCCTGCTAGCTCTATGGAGCATGCATCAACATATATATCCCTGGCAATAGGCATCTCTGACTGACAAGGCGTGTCAGCCACATGCATCTCCTGACTGTCCGCAAAAGACGCATCAACCTGTCGTGCAACCTAAGAGAAAACCAGCTACTCTAGGTGTCTGCTGGAAGACATATCCTGCACAACTATATCCCCATGCTCACTGTCGAGCATAGAAAGGAATGACTGCATAATCGCTGACATCTCAGCCTCCTCTGCAATCATCCACTGCAAACATGAACACTCAATCTATTGGGACTCACTAGAGCTCTCATGCTCTAACTCCGTATGCATAGACTCTTGCACAACGTCCTCCTGTCGTGACTCACTAGAGCAAGACCGCTCTACCTGTCTATCCTGCATAGAAGTATCTCACACAACTGACTCTCTGCTTTGCTCAGTCACTAGCAAAGCATGCATGTCTGACTTTGTCACCTCTCTGTGTGGCTGCTCAAGTCGTGCCCCAATTGTGTGCACAACGAGCTCACTACTCTGCACTCCATGCAAAGCATCCTGCAACCCACAAGCAAAAGAGACTCGCCTGCTCTCTCGCTCTCTACCTGGCTGCATGATCACAGAGACAGTACCGTCTCTCGTGTGATCCACATGCAATGGGTAACCTGTACCACTCCTGGCACCTCTCGCAATCACTAGCGAACCCAAATGCATCACAAAATCTCGCTCTCGTAGCAAAATCTGACATCCACAATCTCTAAGCTGACCAATCGAGATCAAACTCACTGTCAAATCCGGTACATAGCGCACATGTCGTAACAAGTAAGATGCACCACTCGGTAATGATAGTCTCACATCTCCTGCACCTGCTATCGCATGCACCGATCCATCGGTCAAACGTACACTACCAAGCATCCCGCTAGAATAGCTACAAAACCATGCACGATGCGGCGTGACATGAAACATAGCATCTGCGTCTAGCAACCACTGCGAAGGGAGTGCACTATCCACATGTATAGCATCTCGTGCATAGCTCGAGGTAAAAGTGACATCCCCGTCACTAGTATACTCCGACACTACATGTGCCTCAACTGTCAAAGCAACTGAGTCCATGGCATCACTACATACATCTCTGAGACTGCCATGTCTCCTACGATGTCGCATACGACGAAAACAGTGTCGTCTAACGTGTCCAGAATGACCACAATACCAACATGTCACCTGTCGGCGTGCTCGTGAATGTACATGTCTCACACGAGTCCGTGATGACTCATATCTATCATACATATCATGTAATCTGTGCCAAAGTTCTCTCGAAGTAGTCTCATACATAACAAGAGCATATACAGATTCCGCAAGGTGCAAAGAGAGCGTAGATAGTGCCATCTCCTCTAGCTCCTGCCACTAATCGTCATACATGTTTGAAGGTCTACCTGCTCCACCACTCAATGGTCGATGCAACCCTCGCTGTGTCAATGCATCAAGCATACACTCTCTCCATGCCGCAAAGTCTGACCCATCAAACATGCGCATCTGTGAGAGGTCACAATCTGATCGATCACCTGTCTCTGCCATGAGCACAATGTAGCAAACTAGAAAGCAAAACCACCTCACCAACAACACCTGGAAACTGTCTACCAATATGGCTAGAAACACAATGTAAAACCTGTGAGACACACTCCAAAATAGAGCTCCCGCAATGTCAATACAAGCCTCGTATGCTCTAGTATCACACTGCAATCTGTGAGCTAATCACCAAGCCCACACTGTGCAGTATCGATGCATACACACGCACAAATCTCCCACCTGCAGAGAACACCGCACGCAAATGCTGAGTGCAACCTGCAATCTCTACCTAGATCGCATAAATGATACACATAAAACTCCTGGTAAAATTTCGCCAGAGTTTCGACGCACAATGGCTATCAACACAAAATAACCATTGTCCTGCAAGCTCAATACAATGAGCAATCAATGCGCATCAAACTACACTCAACATACATGCATAAGCTCTGCAAAACTATGGCAAACAATGCTCGAGATCACAAGACTCTCCCACCCGAGAGCAAACCACTGTCTCAAGCAAAGAAAGATACACAACTCCTCACTCTTGCGAGAGTGGATACAAAAAACACAAAACTGTGTCCAAACTGACAAAACCTGTCAAAGTGAGAGTAAACACTCGATCACAAACTATGGCGAGAATCTGGGAAAAATCCTACAGAATTTCCCCTGAAAACTGAGCAAAAAACTCAAGTACAATCTCTACCATAAACCATAACACTACTCAATGCCAATGAGTAGAAATGCCAAAATGGCTCCACATTTTCACATACAATGGCATCCGCACTCAACGTACATCAACGGAGTGACTGCGCATAAGCAAACGCCAAAAGATTTGCAATCCAGAAACTTGATCAATGCGAAAACAATGCTCTCAAGAGATCTTACCGGCACTTGAAAGTGCTCGCCAAAATGCATATATAATGGGCATCAACCATGTGCCATAACCATATGCAAACCATCCGCAAAGACCATGAATCCAAGCACAAAATCACTGCCAAAGTATTTTGTGAAAACCAGTGAAAGAAGCTCCACCTGTGTGCTCCAAAAACCTGCGTCTCTCAAGAGACCGCTTCGGTGGTGTGTAAACGCCTCCGTACTTTGTTGCCCAAGTCTACCGAAAAACCCTCAAACCACAAGCTTAACACAAGCTGCAATTGCATCTTCAGCTCAGAATTTATGCACTCAACTTCAAGCATCTCCCGTGCTTCCAAAAGTGCATCAAACTCGCACACAATGCGACAACAGAAAATCTGGAATTTCTGTATACAGTCAGTCTGAGCTGAATATTAGCAAAACGGTGAAGAATTTGCAAAAAGTTTCTTCTGCAAAGTTGTAGACCACGTCGAAACAGATGGGCTAAAAGGACAGAATTCTCAGATCTGCATTCTACAAGGAGAAAAACGAATCTAAAAACAGTGTTGCTGCGCACATAGTTTTAGGGCAGCACCTTCACTTACACACAATCTTCCACACTCCTTTCTGAGCTTCCACAAGAGCATACATCACTCTCAACTGAGCTCACAAGCTCCCATTGCATTCTCACAGCAAGTCTTCTGCTTTCTTAATCTCTCTACCGTCGAGAGAGAGCGAGCTGTCGCCTCAAAGCTCTCAAAGCCGTCGTGCTCTCCGCGGTCACCATAGCTCTGATACCAATTGAAGGGGATCGGGGAGCACCACAGACGGAGAGTGAGAGAGAGAAGGAGACACACGACACACAGATATAGGTGGGGAGACTCAAAGAGTGAGCAGCCCCCTATACATTTATGCTATGTATAAGGTATACAAGTCAGTGGGCGCCCAGACTCTGGGCGGCCGGGCAAGGCACAGATGCCTATACCCCAATAGATACGAAATGTTTCTAACCTTGGTGATGGTGCATAATTTCTAAGGAAGGAGAGATTCATAGTAGCTGGACTCTTTCCAGATCTTAAGGTAAAGGCGGAGGTGGATGCACCTGCCACCTATGATGCAACTGAAATTAGAGCTTCCAAGAAGTATAGGAAACTCAAGTGCCTAAGGGGAGAGGTTCCAATAGAAGGTCTTAGACCCAAAGGTAAGTCACAAGCATCGACATCTACGGAGCTTCTTGAGGTAACAGCTGAAGTAATCGAGAAGTTATTTGTATCTTTAAGTAGCATGTCAATTCACCTTGCACAAGTTGTAGGTCCAAAGGCACAAGCAAAGAAGTCAGAAGAGAGAGAGCCACGACCTAGCAGAGTCTTGCAATGTTGTAATTGTGGAGAGTCTGGACATGGGATGTATAATTGTCCTTAGCCCCGTGGCGAGCCAGAGAGACCTAACTTGAATTACCCAGTAATGAATGCAGGTGAAGGAATGGGTCAACAACCAAGGCTTCTACAAAGGCCAAATGGAACAAGACCACCTCCACAAGGGGTAGAAGGAGTTCCACCCTTTCCAGATCCAAATGTGCATGTGGTAGAGGTGACAAATTCAAATGAGGTTGACATGGAAGCAAATGGCATTAAGCGTGGCCGAGGAAAAGGTAAAGAGAAAGAAGGAGTCACATCACAGAGTGACCATGGACAAGGCAAGAAGGCAAAGGAGACCAAGGAAGCTAAGAGGACTCAACGTCGTATCAATCTCCAAGACTTCTCTCTTGGACATGGTATGGCTCCATACAACTTGTTGGAAGACATGAGAGGTAAGGGTTTTGATATCTCATGGCCTCAGTTTCTTGCATTATGCCCACAAGTTAGGAGGGATTTAACAAAGGCAGTTAGCACTAGGAGAAAGGTAAAAGAGAGTGTGCCTGTTGTAAAAATTTCACAAGATAAAATGAATGAGGATATTACACCTGTGCTAGATTGTTTTATCAAAGGAAGATTGGTTAGGAAAGGTCTAGTGGATGGGGGCGCACAAATTTGCATCATGACAGAGGGACTCATGCAAAGACTAGGCATGCACATCCATGAGACACCTGAAATTAAAGTCAAGATGGAAAACAATAGCAAGGCTAGGTGCGTAGGCATTTGTAAAAATGTTTTTGTGGAGGCCTTTGGCAATAAGAAGGCAGTGGATTTCTATGTCATGTCTACCAAAGGAAATGGTTACCCATTTATCCTAGGAAGACTGTGGCTAATGAAAATGCAAGCTTTGCAAGATTGGGAGAGTGGAAAGATAATTTGCAGGAATGACAATCATAAGAAGGTGTCTTTGACATGAAGGAGCAATGCCAAAAGGAGCTCCATGAAGAATCATCACAAAGTGAGACGGAGGAAGGCTGGACCGATAGAACTTCAGAAGAAGAAAGTAGCGGCAGCATTACTGAAGAGGAGTCTTCCATTGAAGTCATGGGGGTAAGGTTTAAGCCAAACAACCAAGAGACCTCTTGTCCAGGTTTGGAAGAGGTAGGTTCCCAAGAGAACCAAAAAGTGGAAGATGAAGGAATGCTAAAAGGTATGTTGTCTACAACACTTACAAAGGATGAAAGAGAGGAGTTCAAAGGTGTGTCAAGGAAATTTCCTAGGCTTTTTGCTAAAGATTACACCGATGTGCGTGGAGTAGATGTTGTTCAACACAAAATTGAGTTGAAGCCAGAGGTCACACGTAAGGCTCAAAAGCTATGAAGTCTAGGAGTCATAAAGGAGCAGGCTTTACTCAAGGAGGTAAGAAAGCTTCTAGCAGCAGGTTTCATTTATCCAATGGAGAATTCAGAGTGGGTTTCTCCTGTAGATGTCACTCCTAAGAAAAATGGCAAGTGGAGGGTGTGTGTGGATTACCGTCCACTCAATGAGGCAACAAAAAGAGATCGCTTTCCCCTCCCATTTCAGGATTAGAGAGGTAGTTGGTCATGAGAAGTACACTGTGTGTGATGGCTACTCAGGTTACTTTCAAATAGGGATTGCATTGTAGGATCAATTAAAAACAACCTTTATCACTCCTTGGGTTTGTTATGCTTTTAGAGTCATGCCATTTAGTCTGAAAAATGCTCCTACAACATTCTAATGTTTCATGAACATGGTATTTCAAGCATTCTTTGGAAAGTCAATTAGGGTGTTCATTGATGATTTCTGCATTTATAGCTCAAAATCATTGCATCTACAAAGGGTAGAAGAAGGTTTAAAGAAGCTCTACGACATGGGAGGTCACCTCTGAAGGAGTACGAGCGGAAGTGCAACGCGAGAGAGAGTGCGAGAAGAAGAGCACGATGATATGGTGAACTCGCTCTACTATAATGTGTAGAGCATAGTGAGTTCTTATTAGGTTTTTACAAAAGAATATGTGTACATACCTGGCGGCCCGCCCACTTACTTGGGCGACCACATTGGGCTTTATACCCCAACAACCTCCCACTTAAATTCCAATGTGGTACTTTAAGTGTGAGAGAATCTACTATACAAGCTAATATACAAGAGATGTAGAGAAGTGATGTACTACCCTACACCTAACTGCTTGCGAAAATGCGCAAAGCTCTCTGAGGGAAGTCCTTTTGTAAGTAGATCAACAGGATTTTCTGTGGTGTGAACTTTGACAAGCTGAAGTTGCTTATCCACATCTAAATCACCATGCAAGAACGCTGTCTTGACATCCATTTGGTGCAACACCAAATCTAATATGGCAACCAATGCAAGAAATCATCTCAATGTAGTCATCTTGACCACCGGAGAGAAGACTTCATCAAAGTCAATGCCTTGTTCTTGCTTAAAGCCCTTGGCAACAAGCCTTGCTTTGTACTTTGGCTGACTATCATGAGCGGTGATCTTATACCTGTAAACCCATTTACAAGGTAGAGCCTTTTTGCCCTATGGTAATTTAACCAGCTTCCATGTCTTGTTTTTATGCAGAGCTGTCATCTCTGACTGCATGGCCAATTGCCAATTCCCGGAGTCCTTCATTTGCACTGCTTCCTTGTAACATGAAGGCTCATTGCAATCAGTCAACATGACATAGTTCATAGATGGAACAAACCTATCAGGAGGTCGCGTGACACGTTCAGATCTACGCACAATAGGTGGCTCGGGCTCAGCCACAACCTGTGGTTCCACACTATCCTGTCCTTGCTCCTCTTGAGCCCTGACATTTTGTCTTGCACGTGCATGTCCATCTTCTTGGAAGACAACTCTTCTAATCTCCTCAACCCTCTCTGGTTTAGAATGATATTTGGATTCATTAAAGTGAACATCATTGCTGCGGACAACCTTTCTGGATTCGGGATCCCAAAGTCTGTACCCCATCTCACCAGAATTACCATAGCCTAGAAAGATGCACTTTCTACTCTTTGGCTCAAGTTTGTTCCTAAATTCCTTTGGAACGTGAGTATATGCCTCACAGCCAAAGACTCTGAGATGCTTGTATGAGGGCATTTTGCCTGACCATACCATCTCTGGCACTGAATCCTTCTGCAAAACCTTGCTAGGAGATCTATTTACAAGATGAACAGTTGTTGATACAGCTTCAGCCCAAAACCCATTTGGCAGCTGTGCATTAGACAACATACTTCTGACCTTCTCTTGTATGGTCCTATTCATCCTCTCAGCAACACCATTTTGAGGAGGATTGTAAGGAGCAGTAAGTTCACGTTTTATACCTTTTGACTCACAAAAGTCCTGAAAGGCCTTTGAAACATACTCTCCACCATTGTCAGTGCGTAAGCATTTAAGCTTCTTGCCACTCTGCTTCTCCACAAGTGTCACAAACGTTTTGAAAACACTAAACGCTTCATCCTTGTGCTTGAGAAAGTAAACCCATACTTTCCTCGAGTAATCATCTATAAATGTCATAAAGTAAGAAGCTCCCCCTAGAGATAGGTTAGGCATAGGTCCACACAAATCACTATGAACAAGTGCCAACTATGTATCTCTTCTACTGCTTCTATGCTTATGTGGCTGCTGTGTTTGCTTACCATACAGACAATGTTCACAGAATTCAAAATCATTAAATGAAAAGCCAGGTAAATAACCAGAATGAGACAAGATTTCCATTCCCTTCTTGGACATATGTCCTAACCGGCTATGCCACAAAGAAACGTTCGGCTGCTCGGTTACATTGATTACATTTTTAGAGACATTTGATACATAAATCATGTAAAGTCCTCCAGACTTTACTCCATGTGCTACTGTCATAGAACCCTTGGATATCTTCCACATGTTCTGTCCAAAAGTGGTGACGTAGCCAGCATCATCAAGTAAACCTGTGCTGATCAAGCTCTTTGTAATTGCGGGAACATGTCTCACATTCTTCAGTGTGAAAGAAGAGCCATTCTGAAACTTCAATTGAACATCTCCAACACCTAAGATTGTAAAGAATGAGGATGCAAGAGAGCTACACAAGACAAGCACAAAGCACACAGAGATGGAAAGCTTCTTCTTCTTCTTCACAGAAAAGAGAGTACAAAATGACTAAGTGCTAAAGCTGAAAAGTAGCACATATGTACATGCGGTCACTAAGTGTGAACTCGCTAGAAGCATACTAGGCTGGCACTATAAGTGTAGTCCAGCTGTAGAATCACTGGAAGAGATCCTCCGTGTCGGTCACCTAACGCGCCAGTGAGTAAATGCCGTAAGCGGCCAAGACCCGTAGTGGATGCCAGCTCAAGGTGTAGAGCTCGACATCTCAACACTCCCCCTCGAGCTCTGCATGTCACAGAGTCCAAGCATAGTCCAGAAACGTCGAAGCTTCTCAGATCCGAGGGCCTTGGTAAAGATATCCGCTATCTGCTCCTCTGTGCTGACTTAGACCAAGTCGATGTCGCCCGCCAACACTCGCTCTCGATCGTAGTGGTAATGGACCTCTATGTGTTTGGTCCTGGCATGGAACACTGGGTTCCTAGCCAATTGCATGCTGCTGAGGTTGTCACAATGGATGAAAATCTGCTGCTCCACGTGCACTCCCAAGTCCTCAAGTAATGTGCGTAGCCAAGCTACCTCGCACGTCGCAACTGCTGCACCTCTGTACTCGGCCTCTGTGCTCGATAAAGCAACCGTAGGCTGCTTTTTGCTGCTCCAAGTAACAGCAGCACTCCCAAAAGAGAACATGAAGCCACTTGTAGATCTCCTATCAACAATGCTACCTGCCCAATCTGCATGTGCATACCCATACAATGCTAATGGTGCATCTGCTGCATAGAACAATGCGTAGTCAAGAGTACCTTGCACATACCTAAGTGTGTGTCGTACTCCATCCAAATGTGGCTTCCTCGGAAGATGCATGAACTGACTCTCCAAGCCTATTGTGTAGCTCAAGTCTGGCCTCGTGATAGTCAAGTAGATTAGACTACCCACAATCTTCCTGTACATGTTGACATCCTCAACAACATCACCCTTCTCTGCACTCAGCTTTGCATTCACATCCAAGGGAATAGAAATTGGCTTACAATCAGCCATACCTTACTTTGACAACATGTCCAAAGCATATTGTCTCTGTGATAGCCATACATCCTTTGGAGTCCTGATCACCTCAATGCCAAGAAAGTAGCGCAACTCGCCTAAATCTTTCATTTCAAACTCCTGTTTGAGAAGACCCTTCACATGGTCAATCTCCATAGCATTGTCACCAACAATAATAAAGTCATCTACATATATGGTAATGACCACAATCCCCACATCACTCTCACGTACATAGAGTGAATGATCAGCATGAGCTCTCCTAAAACCAATACTGACAAGATACTTGGCAATCCTATCATACCATGCTCTAGAGCCCTGCTTCAAACCATACAAAGCTTTGAGAAGTCTGCATACATAATCTGGGTAACCTGGATCGACATAACCAGGTGGCTGATCCATATACACTTCCTCTTGCAACTCACCATTCAAGAAGGCATTCTTTACATCCATTTGATGCATAATCCATCCTCTAGATGCAGCCACTGCTATGACATCTCTCACAGTCGTCATCTTTGCCACTGGAGCAAAGGTCTCCTCATAGTCTATGCCATACGTCTGTGCATAACCCTTTGTGACCAGCCTTTCCTTGTGACGCTCAATGTTACCATCAGCCTTATGCTTGGTTTTATACACCCATTTACAGCCAATAGCTTTCTTGCCACTTGGCAATGGCACCAAGTCCCATGTGTCGTTTGCTTCCAATGCAGCCATCTCTTCATTCATTGCATAATCCCAATGCACATTTCCAACTGCATCCTCAAAACATGTGGGCTCCACATCCTGTATCACCTTAGCCATGTAGGCTTGGTGATGCGCTAGATACCCATCATAAGTCAATTTCTGAACTAGATTTTTGACTCTATTAGATCTGCGCGGTCCTGGGTCACTCCTTTGCCCTCTAGCATCTTCTTGTACTTTCCTTACACCAGGTTTCCTGACAGCCGGAATTCCAAATTCCTCATCAAGAATTTGTTCAGAACCATCTGAATCCATGTCTACATGTGAAAAACCTGATGATGCATCAGCCATAAAGGGAGGTTCATCAACCTTTTCCTTTCCTTTTCGTGATACATTCCCTGTACCTGTTGGTGGAGTAACCTGCGTACGTAGTCTACCATTCCATGGTTTCTCAACAGAGCCACGAGAAGAGGACTCTTGTGGTCCACTCAAAACCTGTGACTGTGGCCTCACATTTTGTACAACCACATCATCTTTTACATCAGCCCCAATAGTGCCAAGTGCATTACTGTACCAACTGCTGATCTCATCAAAGACTACATCTCTGCTCACTCGTAATTCTCGTGTAGTAGGATTGTAGCACCTGTACCCCTTTTGTTCAAGGGAATATCACACAAGAATACATTTCTCTGCTTTAGGATCCAATTTCCTACGCAACTCATCTGGTACATGCACGTAAGCTATGCAGCCAAACACTTTCAAGTGTGCCAAATCAGGCTTTGTACCTGTAAAATTTTCCTCAGGTGTTACATCATGCACCGCAACTATAGGTGTCCTGTTCATAATGTACACAGCTGTATTTATGGCTTCAGCCCAGAAATGATGAGGCATGTTCTTCTCATTCATCAATGCACGTGCAACCTCTGCAATGTGCCTGTTTTTCCTTTCTGCGACCCCATTCTGTTGTGGAGTATATCTGCATGTAAACTGCCTGCGTATACCATGCATTCGCAGAAAATCTGAAAAATCATTGGAGAAGTACTCTCCCCCTCCATCTGACCTGAATGTCTTGATTTGCATATCTGTCTCCTTCTCAATCATGACTTTGAAGTCTTGAAAGTGACCAAACACTTCACTTTTGTTACGCATGAAGTAGACCCATACTTTCCTTGTATGGTCATCAATGAAAGAGACATAATACTTGCAACCATGTATACTTGCAGTATCGGTTGGACCCCAAACATCTGTGTGCACCACCTCAAGTGGCTTTTTACATACATTGCGCTCATGTGGAAATGAGCCCTTTGACTGTTTTCCAAACTGGCATGCTGCACACACTTTATGCATACCATCCACCTTGAATTTGGGCAAACCTTTTACAATCTGTTTCAATTGCATGCTGCGCAATCTCTGCTCATTGACATGGCCAATGCGTTTGTGCCAAATGTCAACATCAGCCACAACACCTGTGCCCTGTGCAAATAATGCAGCTTTTACCTCAGGCATGTCTACATTCAGCGTAAACATTCTGCCCACACATTTGCCCTCTGTGATCAGCTTACAGCCATTCTGGAAATCTTCTACATAACAGCCATTTGGATTGAAGCGAACCTGCAAACCCTGCTCAACCATTTGTCCAACAGAAACAAGATTCTTTGTAATGTTTGGGACATGAAGTACATCTGCTAAGTGCTTTGATTTCCCACTCTTCGTATTTAGAGGTATGTCCCCTACATGAGCAATGGGGTGAGCTGTGTCATCTCCTGTCTGCACATAGCCTGACACATCTGGTTTGCGCATATCTCTAAACCACTCTCCACGAGACGTCATGTGATTAGAGGCACCTGAATCCACATACCAAACATCATCTTGGGTGGAATTCTCTGCAGTCATTGTATTCATTACATGCTGCATAACAAACATGCGCTCGTTTTTGCTGTCATCTGCATCTCTGCTAGTAGATGCATAGTTTCCCTGTTCTCTCTTTCCACTTGCTTTTCCCTTTGGACAGTCACGTGACATGTGACCTCTTTCACCACAAGTCCAACATTCTCTGCTATTTGGAGTATGTTGCTGCCTGCTTGATCCTGCACCACGACCTCTTTGAATCCCCCTGCCTTGAGACTAGTTTCCCCTGCCACCTGTATTATTTTGATTTGATTGACCTTCCAGCCCTGCCACCTGTATTGTTTTGATTTGATTGACCTTGCAGAAATTGGCCCCTGCAACCCCTTGGGCCTCGACCACGACCTCTACCTCTACCTCTGTTGGAGTTAGAATAGAAGGCCTGTTCAGAATTATTTCTGCCATGAGAAGAAGATGTGTCAAGGTTATTTTCCTCAAGAATAATCATAGAAATCAAATCTTGGAACACGGGGATGTCGTCTCTTGTATTCATGGAAGACCTGAAATGTACATACTCATCTCCTAGACCATCCAAGCATGCACGGACAATGTCATCATCTTCCACTAAGACTTTAATAGATCCAAGAGCCTCAATGATACTCTTGATCTTCAAGGCATAATCATTGATTGAGAGGTTGTTCCTCTTAACCTGATTTAGCTCCGACTTTAGTTGAAGCTTCCTGGCCTTGGTGTTCACCTCGAACACTCTGCCTAAGTTTCTCCATGCAATGGCGGGGGTTTCAGCATCTTGTAGATAGCCCATCATGCCATCTGTGATGCTCATAGACAGCCAATACATCACTTTGCTCTGGCCTTGTTGCCAGTCCCTCAAAGCTTTCCTTTGTTCTGCTGTAGCATTTGCCTCGAGAATCTCTGGTTCCTTTTCATTGTCTCCTTCTACATAGTCCCAATAACCTTTTCCTTTTAGAAAATTTGTTATTCTGAACTTCCATGCACGATAGTTATTTTTCTCAAGCTTCTCAGTAACAATCTGACTGAAACCGTCAGGCATCTTGAAGCACTAAGACAAAATAGCTGCAATCTGCAAAAACCTGCAAATCTGCTGAACCTGCTATCGTGGTACCTGAAACGCTTTCTACACTCAACGAGTGTCCACAATCAAGCGTACATACAACCACTGTACTTGTACAGTAAATCTCTGTATACTGCACTTTGGAAACCTGTTCAGGAGGATTGAGAACGAAGGGATTGTGATGCTCTTGCTCTCTTAGCCTCTCTTGCCTGCACCAGGCTCTGATACCATGTAAAGAATGAGGATGCAAGAGAGCTACACAAGACAAGCATAAAGCACACAGAGATGGAAAGCTTCTTCTTCTTCTTCACAGAAAAGAGAGTACAAAATGACTAAGTGCTAAAGCTGAAAAGTAGCACATATGTACATGCGGTCACTAAGTGTGAACTCGCTAGAAGCGTACTAGGCTGGCACTATAAGTGTAGTCCAGCTATAGAATCACTGGAAGAGATCCTCCGTGTCGGTCACCTAACGCGCCAGTGAGTAAATGCCATAAGTGGCCAAGACCCGTAGTGGATGTCAGCTCAAGGTGTAGAGCTCGACATCTCAACAAAGATTTCACATGTCTGCCCATTGCCTAGCCGAACATGATCTTTAGTGGTCACATAAGAGGTAAACCACTCCTTGTTTGGAGACACATGAAGTGATGCCCCTGAGTCTATAATCCAGTCACTCAGTGCATTTCCATCACATGATGTAAGAAGAGCTGAGTCCATTGTATTCTTCAAGAAGTAGATGTCTCCTGACACTAGACTATCATCCTCTGCAACAGTGTTTGTCACATTTATTTCTTGAATCTTCACTGAGGACTTGTTCTTCTCACCATGGTCTTCAGCTTTCTCTTTGCCTTTTTCTGCTTTCCATTCTCTGCAGTCTCTTTTCATGTGACCCTTCTTGCCACAATGGTAGCATTCTATGTCACTCTTGCCTTTAGCACTGCGGGACTTGCTACGAGACGTATTCCTCTTTCCACCTTTGTACTTTTCTTTGGTCCTTCCCCTCACAACTAAGGCTGTTCCTTTGCCTTTGTCCATTGTCTTTCTATTGGTTTCTTCAGTAAGCAAACTTCCTTCTACACCTGCTATGTTCAAACCATCTGGAGGTGCAGAATTACTCAAAGCTGTGCGAAAAGTGTCCCAACTTTCCGGCAATGTGATCAACAGGAACATAGCTCTAACAGGTTCATCAAACTTGACACCATGAGCTGACAACTGACTATCGATTGTGTTGAATTCATTCAGATGATTGGACATAGGTGTCCCTTCTTTCATCTTCAAGTCAACAAGGTTCTTAAGCCAGTATACCTGTGAAGCTGCACTCTGCTTCTCATAAAGATCACTCAGCTTTAACCATGCTTGATAAGCCGACATCTCGTCTGCTACATTGAAGTAAACTCTTTTTGCCAAAGTCAGCATAATGGTAGAAAGTGCCAATTCATCCATTTCGCTCCATTCATCTTCGTCCATATCTTCTGGTTTTATCCCCTTGAGCTTTATAGGTTTTATCTGCTTCTTTTGTACCAACACGTGCCAAATCTGCTTCTTCCACAATGGGAAATTGGTTCCATCCAGCTTCTTGATATTGTAAAGAGCAGTATCCTGTGATCCAGCCATAGCTACGCTTCACAGTAGTTTACTTTCCTGGGAAAAATTCGGTAGAGTTTCCCCTGTAAACTGACCTCTGAACCAATATCAACCTGTTAAATGAACCAAGAAAGCTTCAGATTTTGCAGAAATTTTGGCAGAGTCTCCTTTGTAAAATGGCTCTGGTGTACTAAAAACAGACCAAAAACAACTCAAAAAACCACTGTCTCTCTAACACTGTAAGCTGTGGGTAAACATGTCCTGCACCTGTACTGTCTCTGACTGTCCTGTCACTGTCCTGTAAGCATAGACTGCGACAATGCCTCAACGACAGTAAAGCAAAGATGCAATCCCAACTGTCTAACTCACAGTCAATACATCCTAGCTGCTTATCTAAGGGTGCTCGAGGGATCGCTCCAAGACCTGTATCACTGAAAGGATCTCAACATTCGAGAATCCCCCAGCTCAATAAAACCTCACTCGACCCTCAACAAAGGCTGCAGTAAATCTGACAGTACATAGACTTCCCACAAAGTCATACATCCACAAATTTTCCACTGTATGCTGTAAACGCTGCGGCGGTTGTTTGCTGCGTGACTCACAGCCAGCAAACCCTCAACAGACATACATCATCTCTGACAATACATCCCATGTGGAAGTACTTGCAATGTCAGGATGAAATCTGGAATATCAAGCAGCAAACACAAGCTACCTGATGAACTAGTGGATGTCGCCTACAGTCTGTGTGTAGATGCGCCCGTGTCGTATGTGACACGCCTCCAAGAACTGTGAGCCATCCTTTGATGTGTAGACAACCACAAATCAGCACTCTAGGAGTGTCGATATCCTCGGCACCTGTAGTCGTAGCCCGAAAACCCCAAATTTGCAGAGTCGGATCTGCACCCGTCGAGACCACGTAGTCGAAAACGGCCTGCGCAGACCTTTGTCGAAGCCGAACGGTGGCCGAGATGACCTCATAATGAAATTCTAACAACACCACGCCCTTCGAGCTCTCCCACGAGATTTGGGGCCGTGTCTTCGCCTGTCGAATTTCACTCGAATCTGAGTTGGTGACTCTAGCCTCCTGCAGTGCTGCCCCGAGCCTTGATCTGAGCTCTGATACCAGTTGAAGGAGTATGAGCGGAAGTGCAACGCGAGAGAGAGTGCGAGAAGAAGAGCACGATGATATGGTGAACTCGCTCTACTGTAATGTGTAGAGCATAGTGAGTTCTTATTAGGTTTTTACAAAAGAATATGTGTACATACCTGGCGGCCCGCCCACTTACCTGGGCGACCACATTGGGCTTTATACCCCAACAAACTCAACCCCGACAAATGTCACATAGGTGAGGATGAAGTGATCTTGCTTGGTCACAAGGTTTCCTATAAAGCCATTGAGGTGGATCCTTCAAAGGCAAAGGCTCTTATTGAGCTCCCATCACCCAAGAATCTTAAGGAGGTATCTCATTCATTCAAAAGGTGAAGTATATGTCACGCTTCATTCACTTAGCTTCAGAGTTACTTCACCCTTTGCAAAAGTTGACACAACAAGTGGAATTTGCATGGTCTGATGATCTTGAAGAGTATTTTTGTAACATTAAAGTCATCTTGTCAGAGCTACCAACACTCATGCCTCCTTGTTGGGAGTACACATTCTTTGTTAGCTCTAGTGTTGGGAAAGAAACAATTGGTGTAGTTTTATTACAACAAGATCCCCACAGTACGAGGATGCGACCCATCTACTTTGCTAGTAGGGTTATGAATGCTTTGGAGAGAGGCTACATGGAGGCAGAACTCATGATGCTTTCTCTCATGTTTGCGCCGAGAAAGTTTAGATCCTACTTGCTACCAAAACCTTTTGTAATTCTCACTGCAGAAAATTTGTTTCCTTGGGTGTCATCTCAAAGGAATCTTAGCACTAGGATCTCAAAGTGGATTATGGAATTGCAAGAGTTCCAATACTCTTTCAAGGTAGAAGATAGTGTGCGTGCACAATTGGCAGGGATCCTTACTTATAGGGTACATGAGAAGGAGATTAAGGTGCCTGAAATAAAGACCATACCATTGCCACCACCAAAAAGTATTCCTAATGCTTTTACCTTGTTCTTTGATGGAGCTTTTCGACTAGCCACAGGAAAAGCAGGTGGAGGGATAGATTGCTCAACCCAAGTGGAGAGGTGGTCATGAAAGAGAAGGTCAATCTAGCAGGTTCAACTAGCAACAATGAAGCAGAATATGACACACTACTTCATGGTTTAAAGATATGCATTGGCCAAGGTATACAACGTCTCATGGTAAAAGGGGATGCACTTCTCATTGTGAAGCAGATTTTAGGCATTTGGGCATGCAAGAATGAAAGCCTAAGGACAAAATTTCATGCCATTCGTAGATTTTTTAATCAGTTTGAAGAAGTGCAACTATATCATATTCCTAGGAAACAAAATGAAGATGCCGATTTACTCACACAACAAGCAGTTACATGTGTTGAGAAAGAAATGCAAGTCATCATGGTGGCAGCAACTGTCAAGCAACCAAGATACCAAGGATTGGAGTCATTGGCTTCCATTATTGGCTACATTTTGGAGGGTGAGTTTCCACAAGACTTCACAAAGGCTCAGAAGAGGAGACTCATGAAGAAGGCAAGCGCGTATCTCTTCCTAGAAGGATCCCTCTATCAAAGAGGGAAGGATCAAGTGTGAACAAGAGTACCAACTATCGAGGAAATTCCAGCTATTCTAAAAGGTTTGCATGAAGAGGCATGTGGTGGTCATTTTTCCCAAGAGTTAACTGTGAAGAAGATTTTGCTTACGGGGTATGTTTGGCCAAGTCTGCATGTGGATGTGCAACATTGGTGTAAAAGTTGTCACAATTGTCAGGTAAATGGGAATAGAAGATTGGTTTATGGTCTAAGGCAAATCGTGCTGAAAAATGGACCCTTTGAAAAGTGGCGCATTGATGCTATGGGTCCTCTGCCTAGGACAAAAAATGGTAAACTCTACATTCTAGTGGTTGTAGACTATATGACTAGGTGGGTGGAAGCACAAAGTGTGGCAAAGGTAAATGAGAGGACATTGAGCAAATTTGTCTACACTAACATTTGTTGTAGATTTGGCACACCTTTGGAGATTTTTTCTGATAATGGTCCAAGGTTTAGAAAGGGCTTGCTCACAGAATTCTGTGAAGAACTTCACATTCTACATCATCACAGTACACCCTACTATCCCCAGTCAAATGGTTTGGTAGAAAAAGCTAATGGTGTCATTGCAGGCATCATTAGAAAGATGGTGAAAAATAAGACAAAGTTGTGGGATGACTTCTTGGATGGTGCCTTGTGGGCATATCGAACCACATATAGGGAAGCCACAGAGTTCACACCATTTCACTTGGTCTATGGTCAAGAGGCTTTACAACCAATTGAGCTCAACATTCCAACAATGCGACTTCATGGCAAAGAACCACAAGATGATCAAGAAGCATGGATGGATCAACTTCTTACCTTAGCTGATCTTGAGTGGAAAAGAGAAGTAGCATACGAGTGCTACAAGAGGAAAGCTACACAAGCGAAGGAGAAGCTTGACAAGAAACTAAAGGACAAAGGCTGAAGTCGCGGAGCGGAGCGTGGGTCGACTCTCTCTCACACACACACACAGTGAGCTTACACAGTACAGTACGCAGAGAACTGTTAGAAGGGTTATCTCCCAATTCCTTAGTATTCACAAAGTATAAGTTAGTATATACAAAGAGTTAGAGGTAAGTGAGTTAGGCGGGCGGCCGTCCATAACCGCATAAGAGGCCACTTGGGCTTTAATCCCAACAACCTCCCACTTAAAGTCCAATGTGGCACTTTAAGTAACTGTAAATCTATGAACATAAATGTACAAAGATTTACATGGCTGCCATCTATCCAATGCCCAATAACTCACGACAATGCACAAAGCCCTCTCCTGGAAGTCCCTTTGTGAGTAGATCAGCAGGATTGTCCTTGGTGTGGATCTTTAGCAGTTGTATCTGCTTGTCTTCAAGTACTTCCCTAATGAAGTGATATTTCACATCAATATGCTTAGTCTTCGAATGGAACACTGGATTCTTTGCCAATTGTATAGCACTTTGACTATCACAATATAACTCTGGCATATCTGCATTGATTCCCAAGTCTGCAACCAATCTACCAAGCCAAATAGCTTCTTTGCATGCCTCATTTGCTGCAACATACTCAGCTTCTGTAGTAGACTGCGTAACACAATCTTGTAATCGAGATCGCCATGATATGGCACCTCCAGCCAATGTAAAGACATAGCCTGATGTAGATCTCCTCTTATCCAAGTCTCCTGCATAATCTGAGTCAGTGTATCCTCTGACACTCAAATCCTGACTACCATAGCATATGCGCATACTCTTTGTATGTTTTAAGTATCTCATGATACCTTTCACTGCCTCCCAATGTTTCTTGCCGGGATTTGACATATATCTGCTAACCACTCCCACTGCAAATGCAATATTCGGACGTGTAGCAATCATTGCATACATCAAACTACCCACTGCAGACGCATATGGAATCTTATCCATTTCAGCCTTTTCTTCCTCAGACACAGGACAATCTTGTTTGCTAAGTTTCACATATGGTGGCAATGGAACACTCAATGCCTTTCCCTTCTCCATATTGAAACGTTGCAAAACCTTGTCAATATACTCTGTTTGAGATAACCAAATCAACTTCTTTGATCTGTCTCTCTCAATGCGCATACCAAGTATATGACTTGCCTCACCCATGTCTTTCATGTCAAATGATTTTGCCATCTTTGACTTCAAAGCTGAAATTTCTTCCAAGTGTGTGCCAGCAATCAACATGTCATCCACATACAAAATAAGGATCAGCCAGCTGCCATCCTTAGCCTTCTTTGTATATAGACAGTGATCGAACTCACTACGTTTGTAGCCTTGAGAAAGCATAAACTGGTGGAACTTATGGTACCATGCCCTCGGTGATTGTTTTAAGCCATAAAGACTCTTTAACAACTGGCATACCAAATGTTCCATGCCTTTCTCAACAAACCCTTCTGGCTGCTGCATGTAAATTTCCACATCTAAATCACCATGCAAGAACGCTGTCTTGACATCCATTTGGTGCAACACCAAATCCAATATAGCAACCAATGCTAGAAAGCATCTCAATGTAGTCATCTTGACCACTGGAGAGAAGACTTCATCAAAGTCAATGCCTTGTTCTTGCTTAAAGCCCTTGGCAACAAGCCTTGCTTTGTACTTTGGCTGACTATCATGAGCGGTGATCTTATACCTGTAAACCCATTTACAAGGTAGAGCCTTTTTGCCCTGTGGTAATTTAACCAACTTCCATGTCTGGTTTTTATGCAGAGCTGTCATCTCTGACTGCATGGCCAACTGCCATTTTTTCGAGTCAACCACTTGTAATGCTTCCTTGTAACAAGATGGTTCTCCGCAATCTGTGAGCATGACATAATTTAGAGATGGCACATAACGATCAGGTGGTTTGGAGACACGCTCAGAACGTCTCACCACAACTGATTCTGCCTCTCTAGCCAATATAGGCTGTTCCTGAGCCTGACCATGCTGTCTTGATGTGCTAGCACTAGGTCCATCTTCCCTGAAGACAACGCTTCTGATCTCCTCTGTCTTCTCTGGCTTAGCGTGAAACTTGGCTTCATTGAAATGCACATCATTGCTACAAATAAGCTTTTTGGACTCAGGATCCCAAAGCCGGTAACCCATCTCGCCCGATTCTCCGTAGCCAAGAAATATACACTTCTTGCTCTTTGGTTCTAACTTATTTCTGAACTCCTTACGAATATGGCTATAAGCTTCACAACCAAAGACTCTGAGATGCTTATACGAAGGTGCCTTGCCTGTCCATAGCATCTCGGCCACTGCACTCTTATCCAGAACCCTACTAGGAGACCTGTTGATCAAATGGACTGCTGTAGCCACTGCTTCCGCCCAAAATCCATCAGGCAACTCAGCATTTGACAACATGCTTCTGACCTTCTCTTGTATGGTCCTATTCATACGTTCTACAACCCCATTTTGTGAAGGATTATATGGTGCAGTAAGTTCCCGCTTAATCCCTTTTGTTTCACAAAAGTCTTGAAAAGCTTTGGAAACGTACTCTCCACCATTGTCAGTTCTCAAGCACTTCAGCTTCTGACCACTCTGATTCTCCACCAGCTGCAAGAATTTCTTAAAGACCTTGAGCACCTCATCCTTGTGCTTCAAGAAGTAAACCCATACTTTACGAGAATAGTCATCTATGAATGTACAAAAGTACGCTGCTCCCCCTAGTGACAAACTAGGCATTGGTCCACATAGATCACTGTGTACAAGAGCTAACCGTTCGTCCCTACGATTCCTCTTTGATCTGTGCTGTTCCTGTGTTTGCTTACCATAAACACAATGCTCACAAAACTCAAAATCTTGAAATGAAAAGCCAGGAAAATAACCATAATGAGAAAGTATGTCCATTCCTCTTTTTGACATATGTCCCAACCTACGATGCCACAGTGACACACTTGGCTGCTCAATCACATTAATTACATGGTTTTTAACCTCTGAAACATGTAAAGTGTATAGAGTTCCTGACTTGCTGCCATGTGCTACAGTCATCGAACCTTTGGAGATCTTCCAAGCGCTGTTCCCAAAAACTGTCACATAACCCGCATCATCCAACTTCCCTGTACTAATCAAGCTCTTTCGGATTGCTGGAACATGTCTGACATTCTTGAGCCATAAAGAAGAGCCATTCTGAAACTTCAACTGCACATCTCCCACTCCAAGTATGTCACAAACCTGCTCATTGCCAAGTCTGACATAATCTTTAGTAGCCACATATGATGTAAACCACTCTTTGTGCGGAGAAACATGTAAAGATGCCCCTGAGTCGATAATCCAATCACTCATAGCATGTCCATCCTCTGCAGTCAAGAAAACAGAATCAAGATTGCTTGTAAGGAAGATGTCACCAGCTACTATACCAGAATCACTGTCTGAACCAGATCCTGTGACATTCACCTCTTCAATCTTCAGTGAACTCTTCTTTTCATCTTGCTCAGAACTCTTTGTTTTTCCTTTTTCTTGTTTCCACTTCGTACAGTCTCGCTTCATGTGACCCTTCTTGCCACAATGGTAGCATTCTATGTCATCCTTTGACTTTGAATCACGAGACTTACTTCGGTTTTGTGCCTTCTTACCCTTCTTCTCTTTAAACTGTTGTCTCCCTCGAACGACCAAAGCACTATTGCCTTTGCCTTTGTCAATGTTCTTCCTGTTCACTTCCTCTGTGAGCAAGCTGCCTTCTACATTGGCACTTGTAAGACCTTCTGGCGCGACAGAATTACTTAACGCTGTACGAAAAGTATCCCAACTGTCTGGCAAAGTGATTAAGAGAAACATAGCCTTCACTGAATCTGGAAAGACTATCTCCTGTGCTGTTAACTGGCTGAAAATTGTGTGAAATTCATTCAGATGATTTGACATGGCTGTCCCTTCCTTCATCTTCAAATCCACCAATTTCTTGAGCCAGTAAATCTGAGAAGCAGCACTTTGTTTCTCGTACATACCACATAGCTTTTGCCATACGCCATACGCTGTAGTCTCTTCTGCTACGTTGAAGTAAACATTTTCTGCCAGTGTCAGCATGATTGTGGAACAAGCTAACTCGTCAAGCTCTTCCCACTCATCTTCAGCCATACCTTCTGGTCTCTCCCCTTTGAGCTTCAGTGGCTTCACTTTTTTTTTCTGCACCAAAACCTGCCAAATCTGCTTCTTCCATAATGGAAAGTTTGTGCCATCCAGCTTCTTTATGTTGTAAAGAGTCTCACTTTGAGAAGATGCCATATCTGCCAAACTGTTTACTCCTGAGAAAAATCCGGCAGAGTTTCCCCTGTAAACTGGCCTCTGTACACAGTAAACAGGCTGTAATCAACAAGCTGAACACCTCTCCTCAGGAACTGTCAGTATTTTTGAAAATTTTTGATAGAGTCTCCCCTGTAAACTGAGCTCTGGGAACCAAAAGATAGCTCAAGAAACAATCATAAATAGCTGACCAGTGACAAATCTAAAAAATCCCTGTAATATGCTGTCTTGTAAGCATACACTGTCTCCTCTCTGGGCGATGACAGAACCTGTATCTGTCTCAAGACTGAACCCTGAACAATGCCTCAACGGCCTGACGCATAAGATGCAATCCAGTGTCTACACAAAGTCATACATCCTAAGGGATAAAAGTCGCCGAAGAGGATGCGTGTAGAGGGGAACTCCAGCAACCTAATCCACCTCACACTGGGTAACCCAGCCCCCAGTGCTTGGCTTCAAAAAACCTCACACACGACCCTCTCAGATGGCTCAGCAAACTGCCCAGAACTAGCATACATCCTATAATAGACCAATCACTGTCCTATGACCGCTGCGGCGGTCTGTCTGCTAGCGTGACTCACAACTAGCAGACCCACAATCACAGTACATCAATCTGCAATACATGCCAGTGGTGTCAAGCCGTCGTATGGCCACACCTCCCCTGGAACCTGGCAAGCACAAGAAGTAACAATGCAGACTGCAATATATATATCTGATGATATATATGTGTACCTGGTCTATAGATGATGCTCTGAAGACTAATAGGTGATGTATGTCGATGCCGATATTGATGTTGACCACCTCCTGCTTGCCAATCTACACAAGACGGATTTCTTTGCGGCTGAAATCTATCTTCTGCTGTAGTGCTCAGAACGAAATTCTGAGGGCATAAACGGCTTCGAAAGGGGGGTAAAACCCCAGGTCGCCTGATGGAAACGCTCCCGGAACGCCGAGTGTGAATTTTCGAACTCCGGATCTAGAATCTGCCGGAAAAGTGCGCGCGCGCGCGATTGCGCAAATCCGCACTGAACCAAGGCTCTGATACCAATTGAAGTCGCGGAGCGGAGCGTGGGTCGACTCTCACACACACACACACACAGTGAGCTTACACAGTACAGTACGCAGAGAACTGTTAGAAGGGTTATCTCCCAATTCCTTAGTATTCACAAAGTATAAGTTAGTATATACAAAGAGTTAGAGGTAAGTGAGTTAGGCGGGCGGCCGGCCATATCCGCATAAGAGGCCACTTGGGCTTTAATCCCAACAAAGGCATCAATGAAGGAGATCTTGTGCTAAGGTATAACAATCGGTTCGATATAATCGTTTTGATGCCAAATTTGAAACTAGATAGCAGGGGACATACATAGTTAAGAAGGCTTTCAATTCAAGTTACTATCAACTTATGGACTTGAATGGGAAAGAGCACTCTAGGAAGGTAAATGGTTATCGCTTGAAGCCCTATTTGAGTCGCCTTCTACCAAAGGATCTACCAAAGATATGTCAAAGGGCAGTTATCTCATGTAAGTATTGTTCCATGAAGCATGAGTGTAACTCGAGCCAAAATGCCAAGGGGCTAAACAATGAAGATCTCGTCAAGGACTCCGAAGCACTCTGTTTGGAGAAGATGCTCTATGATGTTACATGAATATACCATCATCCGGGGGGAGGGCTAATGATAGCCGTTTTCTGGCTATCCAAATTTCCATAGTGAGCTACCTCACCCTACCAAAATCACCCAAACATTGTGGCTATCCCTACCATTTCACAGTACATAGGCGTGTGTGAGTTAGGAGACTTTTTCCATATTTTCTTAAAAACCCTCAATTAGCTAGTCACTAGGCAAGTTGAGCCAAAAAAATAGAAAAATAATTTAAAAAAAGGTATATTATGGCCTCTTTGTGTGTAAATATTTCATTGTATATCGGGTCTAAATATAAGGATTTTTCATAATTATTTTGGTATTTATTTAGATATTTCTACTTAAGTGTGTGTTATTTATGCTATGTACATTGACTCACCATTACCATAATTTTTCTTACCATTTTGCATACTCTTTATTCCATATAGAAATAATTTCATGCAAGCTTCTCTTATTTTTGGTGTAACTCCATCCCAACAAAAATCCGCAAAAACTAGTTTTATTTATGTGTAAATGTTTTCACTATTGTGATTTTTTCCTTCCTACCTCTATTCTCTATTACTCTCATAAATTAGAACACAAAAAATATTCATCTTTTTATGGTAGACTTATAATGAGAGAGATTTATTTTGATCCCCTTGTATTTTTTCCACCTATATTATTTATATTTGACATGTACATATTTTTTTAGACCCCTCAATATTTGATCTCCTTAGTTGTACTATTCATTTATATCATGATCTCAACAATATCTTCAATTATAGACCTATCAAATAAGGTGAAAGGTATGTGGCATGCATGCATACACTATGGAGGGCTCACTCTTGGAGGCATTCAAAAGAATCATCCAAAGAAGGACCCCACAAGGACTTTATGCAGTGGAAAAAGACAGTCGGTTTTGCTGAATTTTTAAAGATCACTTTCTCTCCAAATTTGAAAAGGTGATATAAACAAAAATTGTAGCTTGTGGACTGAACTTTTGCCTCAAAGTTTTTCATATTTTTTTGAGCTACGAGCTGTGAGCTATGATTTTGTTGGTGGACCCCAATTTGCAAATGCTATGGAGCCACACTCCGTCTTCCACTTTATCATTTTCCTCTTTCACACACACTTCTCCACTCAACATCCCCACCTCTCTCGCCACTCCTCTCTGCACCCTACTCACCTTCTCCTCAACCTTGAAGAATAAGAGAAACCATGTTGAACTCATGTCTTTCACACACTTCCATTTCAAAATTGATCACCTAGTCTCATTTTTCCTCCTCCATATTACCCATATCTATAAAAAAAACCACAAAATTCAGCCTCTTCTCTTGAAAGACAGCATCATGGTGATTGATTACTCATATTCAATTACCTTGGCTCCCAAGGAAGGTCAAGAGTGGAGAAAAAACCTATGTCAAAGCTAGTGGACCGTCAACAAGCGTCAAAATTGACCCTACTCAAGACACTTGGAGCATCAACATTGTAAGAAATCCATATTTTCTTACCTATTAAGAGTTCTTTCTTCCTTATTTGTATCCTACATGGATACTCCCATTGTAAATATCCAATTCCATTTGTAAATCAATAAAAATACTAGCTCTAGTAATTTACTAACACTAACCTACTATGAAAAGTCCTACCACCTCCACTTCTCTCCTCTCTCTTTTTTTCATCTATCCCCACCAACTTCTTGATAATTCCAAGCAAAATAAATTATATAAGTGCTGAAAATATAACCCAACCATGGTTAGAGGAGTAACCCTAGCCCTCAAAATTGCTATAAAAGGAGGGTGTAGCTAGCACAAAAGGGGGGATCCATAAGCAAGAGCACTATGCTATAGTTTGAGAAGCCAAGCTCAACCTCTCTAGAAGGAGCTCTTGAGTGGAAGATCATTCGCTTATGCATATTCATGTGTTGTATTAGGGGTGATTAGCAAGGGAGCTCTATGCCATTGTAAGAGAGAGTGATCATTCAATTGAGAGTAGGAAATCTATCATTTCTCCTACTAGTGTAAGCCCAACATTTGTTGAATCAAGGAAGTGGATTTGGACTAAACATGGATACTTTGTCTCTTTTCCAACCTGAAGTCATGGACAACAATGATGTTTAGGTGTCTTGGTGTTTTATTTAAGTTCTTGATAGCTTGTCTCTGGGTGTTTTCATTAATTTAGCCATAAATCCCACATACTGTAAGAGGGCGACAGGGTGGAGAGGACTCCCCTTGCCTTAAGACAGTGATTGGTGTGTCTTTTCTTGTGATGTGTTGTGGTGAAATTTACTCAAGCTATGTTGAACAAATATTAATCTCACTTTGATTGGTCATGACAGATTTGTAAGAAGGTATTAATGCAACAAGAACCCCTCCCCCTTCTCTCTCTTTCTTACATATATAATTGTGTTTTCTTGATCACTGCCGATACATTTCAAAGTAGCCCGAGCACTATCTCTCTCTCTCTCTCTCTCTCTCTCTCTCTCTCTCTCTCTCTCTCTCTCTCTCTCTCTCTCTCTCTCTCTCTCTCTTTCTTTACGCGTGCTAGTTCGCATCCAAAACTAGGTGGTGCCCCAAATTTGTGTAGGGTTAGGTTGCGGGTTTGTGTGTGTGTTTGTTGTTTTTTCCAACCCCAACCCAATTGAGCAGCACGGGAGCTTAGAAGAGTGCTTAGAGTCCACTCTTCTTGTTGCCTGACCCGGACCGCCTCACTACCATAGGATCAACAATGGCACCTAGGCTAGAACCAATTGTAGTAGAGGTAGATAATGTAACCTTATCAAGTTTATCAAGCTCAACCTATGTGTGCACACCATCATTGACAACCCACACATCAACTGCAAGGACAACAATATTGCTTTGATTATTGCCTTGTCTTGGACCACGACAATGATTATTAGTATTGTCTCAGCTATTCTAGCTCCTCTATAAGTGAGAGCCTCCTCACCCATATCTTTTGTATCCCCAAAAGTGGCATCTATGCCCACAACCTCAATGGCATCAGCTACATCATTAATGGAAATAGCATATAGTACAGATGTTACGCATTTGAAATGTACATAGTGTAGTATAGAGATGTCACTTATTCACCTAGAATTATTGTACGTTATGCAAATATATTACAAGCTTAGAGAAAATGAGATAGAAGTAATTAGAGAAAGTGAAATAAAATAGCTCAGACTCATTTTCTAAGTGAGACAACGATCGGATACAAAATTTTATATAAAATGAAAGTTTCCAGTTTTTCTCAAGAACACATTGGCTATCTAAGGATACCTTATATGGTGTAGGCTATATGAATCATATATATCCTATTATATAGGTATCATGATTCCTCGTAGGGCAGTATTGCATTATAAATGGTTTCATGTAGTTTTGGAGCGAAATAATATGTCTTTGATGCAACATCTACCAAAGGCATGTCAAACTTGATTGCATGTAGCTCCTTTATCATCAAGAAGAGTGTAGTGATTTGGGTGCCCCTCTTTATGCTAATAATAATACCTTGTGACAACATAAGTGTTTTTTCCACATTTTTCCCCCCACTTATCTCTTACAATGCTTTCCATCAATCACTTTCTCTTTGTACATCTCAATATAAAGAACTCTACACCTTCTGCATTGCCAGTTTTCGCATCCTTGAGTGAAAAGTTATCACTTACAGTGAGATGCTCACTTAGCATATCTTGGGATCTCTCAAGCATCACATCATCATCTTCTAGTACCTCAGTCTTTACTAGTAGCTCAAAGAGTGGTTTCAATTCCCTATGTGTCCACTTTTCCACAAATGATTTTCTACAGCAAGTCCTCCAATGGCCCTTCATGCAAGCATCACAAAAACAAGAAAGCCACATGGTCCTAGGTTTGAGTAGGATCATGGCAACAAAACCTTCAAATGCAGTGGAGTGGTTGAGATCCTATTACTGTGTCACAACCCCATAGATTGGGCCTATCCACATCCCCTTTTTTTACCATCCAAAATATCATGTTTATAGGAGGACCTTCTTTAGTGGATTGTGCATAAGAGCTAGCTGCGCCATTGGACATTGTTTTTGTAAAAAATGCAACCACGTTTGTAGCTTTCCTAAGAACAACTCCATCACTCTTAATTTCTTTAGTGGATTGTGCATAAGAGCTAGCTGCGCCATTGGACATTGTTTTTGTAAAAAATGCAACCACGTTTGTAGCTTTCCTAAGAACAACTCCATCACTCTTAATTTGTTCATGTGTAAAGACTCTCTTTATCATTAGGTAGAACAAAAAAAATCCCATGTCATCTTTGTACATGTTAGTTGGTAATAGTTAGCAACAAAGTAAAATGGCCTTGCAGCCTTGAATTATGAAGTTGCACCATTTGACCACACCCAGTGCTTCTTGAAATTCAGCCTATGATCTTTAAGCTACTGATCACAAAGAAGAAAACAATGATGCACGAATAGTGTACTGTGTTTCTTATTGTTAGAGATGTAGAAATGTGTATGCTTGATAATACTATCATCTTTGTTGCTATGCATGTAGGTTATGTTCTCTTTGAACAAGTAATTCTCAAGAAAGTCTACTACATATATAATGGTATCTAAAGAAAACACCTTCAAACATTATTTGTACTGATGTGCCTGCCATCTGTAAGTGAAATTTTGCTTGATGAATATTTTAATGTGGCCTTCTATCCTCTCTATCATCTCTCTTAAGGGCACCTTCTTGAGTGACACCACCTTTGTCTTACTTAGACCGTGCTTTTTTTAAACTTCAATGTCCTTGAAGGCTTACAGTGGGGCTGTCTTTGTCATCTCCTCACATTCTTGTGGACAAAGTTGAAGCCTTTTCACACCATATTTTTTGCATTGTCCATCAAGTAGGTGTGCATATGAAACATATCCCCCTCATCCTTTGTGCATATGCATGATTCCTACAACCTTGTGATCCTTGAAAATGAGTTCTCAACAACAATACATTCTGCATTAACACCATCTGATTTGCAAACATAGAATTCACATGTACATGAATTCCCATGAGAACCAAAAGCACTTGAGTGCATAGTATTAAATTCATCTTTGAAATACATCAGCCATATATGGTAAGCACAATAGCAAGTATTTTGATCTTTCAACTTTTGCAGGAACCAAGGCTTTGGCTTCTCAAAGGACCTTTAATTTTCTCAACTCTCACATGTGGGTGGCTATCTTCAAACTTCAAGAAATACCGTGTCTACTTGAAAAAGAATAATATGCAGTAGAATTACATTTTGCTATATTTCACACATAATATCATAGCTATGGATGCATCTGTATACTTTACATATAGTTTTCTTACATAGCATAGATAGGTGTTTTTTGCTAATATTACACATACATTTACTATATAGCACACATAATGCTCTCATACCATAACATAGTTCCTTGTAGATAGCACACACAAGAGCATACACAAGGATATTGTGTTATTATTATACATACATATACTATATAGCACATATGATGCTCTCATACTATAATAGATCCTTCTACATGGAACTCATAATAGCATAGACAAGAATATTCCACTATTATTACATAAATTATGCTATATAGCACAAATAGTTTTCTCATACTATAATATAGCTCTTTTACATAGAACACATAATAGCATTGACAAGGATATTGTAGCAAGCATGATGCTCTCATAGTATAACAAAAGTCTTTTAACATGGCACAAAAAAATGCATAGACAAGGACATTGGCCTATTATTACACACACCTTTGTTGTATAGCACACATAGTGCTATCATACTGTAATATAGTTCGTTTACATAGCACACATAATTGCAGAGACAAGAACATTGAGCTATTATTACACACACCTCTTCTATATAGCACACATAGTTCCTTGTACATAGCACACAGTAGAGCATAGACTCAGAAATAACACACATGATGCTCTCATACTATAATTTCTACATGGCACACATAATAGCAAAGACAGGGACATTGGGCTATTATTACACACACTGATGATATATATCACAAATAGTCCTCTCATAGTGTAATATAGCTCTTTCAAATAGCACACATCATAGCATAGGCAAGGATAATGTGCTATTATTACACATGTGCCTGCTATACAGTAGACATGCTTCTCTTATACTATAATGAAAGTCCTTTTACATGGAGCACATATTTGCATAAACAGGGACATTGGGCTATTATTACACAAACTTTTTTGATATAGCACACATAGTGCTCTCATAATGTAATACACTTCTTTTACATAGCAATCATAATAGCATAAATAGGGCTATTGTTCTATTATCACACACACATGTACTACATAGCACACATGTTGCTCTCATACTGTGATAAAGTCCTTTTACATGGAACACATGATTGCATACATTCATTCATTGGGCTATTATTACACTCACACATAGATTATAGCACACATAATAGCCTAGATAGAGACAATGGAGTATCATGACACATAAATTTTCCACATATAGCATATAATAGCATTTATATAGCTCCATAGAAGCAACGTCTAGCTATTCATAAGAAAGATATGTTTTACCAAGAGTTATTTATTATAAAAAGGAGACTTGTTTACCTGAGATTAATCAAGTAAATAAATAGGATGCTCTTCATAACACTTTCTTCCCAATCATCTCTTATAAATATCATTCTTGTTTGGAGACACCCTAGTGTCCTCTTTCCAAAATGTAACAATTGTTTGCTTCAATACACCAGATAAGGGCCCCACATATCTAGACTTCCTTTTGCATAAGTCTAACTTCAATGTGCTTGACATAGGTTCACTTTCACCTCTACTCAAAGCTAATAAAAGTTCCATGGATGAACATTCAATAGTTTTTTCCACTTTATTAAAAGTAACACCTCTACCTGAGTTCTCATTATTCTGCAACAATCCACTCACCAGCATGTTGAATGTGCTTCATTTCAAAAAGGTATCATCATTTGATTTTTTAGAATGTTCCATTCCTGTAAGGAGACTTTGAGTGAAAAAATAAGGCCATTTGAGTGGAGAAAAATCTTCACAGCATGGCAAGATTTCTTCAAGTCCACAAAGCAAAAATGCAATCGCTTACCTTTCAGCCATATTTCACCCATGAGAACGCAAAGAGTGACAAGCTAATTAATGGTTTATGGTGTTGATAGAAACCTGCTTGTTTTTTGCATGCTTGCCATTCTTTTTAGTCCATTCACTAAATATCATCTCCATTATGCACCTTAGTACCTTTGCCATAAGATGTTAGGTTTTGTGCCTAAGCTCACACCATGGAGCTCTTCTCCTAGCACACTTAACCAGTTTCATTTTATTTGTCCCACTAAACTTTCCTACCTCATTTAGTAGATGGTATCATCATTTGATTTTTTAGAATGTTCCATTCCTGTAAGGAGACTTTGAGTGAAAAAATAAGGCCATTTGAGTGGAGAAAAATCTTCATAGCATGGCAAGATTTCTTCAAGTCCACAAAGCAAAAATGCAATCGCTTACCTTTCAGCCATATTTCACCCATGAGAACACAAAGAGTGACAAGCTGATTAATGGTTTATGATGTTCATAGAAACCTACTTGTTTTTTGCATGCTTGCCATTCTTTTTAGTCCATTCACTAAATATCATCTCCATTATGCACCTTAGTAACTTTGCCATAAGATGTTAGGTTTTGTGCCTAAGCTCACACCATGGAGCTCTTCTCATAGCACACTTAACCAATTTCATTTTATTTGTCCCACTAAACTTTCCTACCTCATTTAGTAGATTCTCGCATTGACTTCCCATGATACACACACCCATGGAGGAGCATGAATGACCAAGAAGACATTTGGGCTGATCCCTACTCATTCTATCATCCATCATATCACCTAAATCCCCCTCTACATGCATATATATAGGCTCTCTATGTACTTGCTTTGCTAGTGAGGCGGTCCGGGGGCAACAAGAGATGCGATCTCTAAACACCCCTTGAGGCTGTCGTGCTGCTCAATTAGGGCTAGGGCAACCACAAGTAAGAAACAACAACAACAAACCCACAACCAAATAAGTTAAAGGGCACCACCGAGTTATGGGATGTGAACTAGGATGCTAGAGAGATTTTATCATAACCAAGAAGAGGCACAACAAAAACACACACAAGCAATGTCACACCAAGACCAACACCAAATGGAGCAAGAGAGAGCTAGAGAAAAGGGAAGAGAGGGATAAATGGAACGGATTTTGTGCAAATACCTAATTGAAAACTTGCAAGGTAAGATTGTATACTATCACACTATCACGGAGCTTGCATAAACTGACAATTAGTGAATGGTTAACATTGCTAGCAAACACACACATTGTCTTAGGGTGTGGGAAACCTCTCACAACAAAACCCTCTTACAATAAAACAAAAACTTGGCAATGAAAACACACTATCTACTTTCTCAAACAAGCTCAAATGATGGAACTTAAAAGATACGAGTCACCTTGCATTCACCAAACCACGTGGCACAAGTGAAAGGACGACAATTCTAGAACCGACATGCCTTTGAAGCACCGAAACCCCAAATTGTTGAAGATGAAAGAGCATATACAATAGTGTTTTTAGATAGGACACTTCACTCTCTCACTTTTCAATGTGTAGCATCAAAGCTTCTCTCACACAAGTGTGAAGCTCACAAAGTGGTTGCTACACCTAAGTCTCTCCTCATGCCTATAGTGTTAGGGTGCTATGTGAAATCTTGGAGATGGTTTTACAAGAAGGAGAGGGACCTATTTATAGGTTTGAGACCCCTCATTAAGATTATTGGAAATCCTAATTTACAAGCTAACATTCAGGATTAAGATTTTTTTTAATATCAAAACATTGCAGGCCTTCTTTGTCTGCTTGAGTCATGGATGTGGGCTCAGGAGAGCGCATTATTGATGGTAGATAAGATAAAAGTAAAGTTTCAAGGGAAGAGAGAGAGAGAGAGAGAGAGAGAGAGAGAGAGAGAGAGAGAGAGAGAGGAGAGAGTTCTATTATATGTACATGTCTTGAGGAAAGGTGCCTTTTAGAGTTAGGTTAATGGGTGTTTGTGTTAGTAGGTTAGTAGTTAGTGTTAGCAATTACCAAAAAAAGTTAGTAATATATTTACAACGGGTAAAATGACTTGAAGGATGAGAAAAGAGCGGTGAATGAGATGGGTGTATCCTTGAGATGGTGAATCCTTAAGGAATCTTGGACTCACCCATGCGTAGATTGTCAAAAGTGATCGTCGTTTTTCTTCTTCTTCTTTTCACGCCGCCGCCATAGTTGAATCACCACAAGGCAATGAGGGTTTTGTTGATAACAAAACATCCATTTTGCAAAGAATAAGTAAGGTTAGGTTGCTGATTTTTTATGCATTCTTGAAAGGGTAGAATAAAATTGTATTATGGGAGTAACACACACACACACACACACACACACACACACACACACACAGATGGAGATGGTGGACGGAGGTAGAGCTTCAAAAGAGAGCTATGGGTGTGAGAGGGGAGGCTAATGGTGAAAAGGGTGAGAAAAAACCATGGAAGTTGCAAGTTTGAGTGAGAAATAGAGAGAAATGAGTGTGTGTGTGTGTGTGTGTGTGTGTGTGTGTGTGGAAGTAGGAAAGGAGGTAAGAGAAGAGTATGGGCTCTTGTGAGAAAAATAAGCAGACTGGGGTCCACAAAAAAAAAATCCTATCTCATCGATGGAACAAAACAAATCTAGAGTGGCCCCCTTTTTGTTGAATTTTCATAAAGCTCCAAAGGTGAGCCCCTCCTTGCATTAGAGCATGACCTAATAGATTTTGAAGGGTTTGAAAATATGCATGCTTGTGGATTATGCATAAATATAATATATGGATATGATGAAAACAAACAGGCTAGTATATATAAACAATTCATGGAATCTAGAATAGTGCTAGCTATATATAATAAATATATAGATATGAAAACATAGGAAATCAAATGAGGAGGGCCCTCATTTGTTTTTATTGATGTACATTTATTTACAAGAGGTAAGAAATAATACATGTAGGAAATAGGAATTTAGAGAAAGACAAAAACTGATGGTGGTGAAAGGTATTTTTGAGATTTTTTCTTGGAGTGGGTTCACACAAAAAATAAGAGAAGTCTGCATGAAATGATTTTTTATATAATACATGGTAAGAAAGATCATGGTAATGGTGAGTAAATGTACATAGTATACTTAGATAAATAACACACACCTACGCATACATAATTAAAGAAATACAAAAAATAATTATAATAAAAAATCCCTATATTTAGGCCCTATATACAATGAAATACTTTTATACAAAAGGGCCATAATATATCTTTGCTTCTATTTTTATTTATTTTTTGGCTCAAGTAGCCCAGTGACTAGCTAAGTGAGGGTTTTTTAAGGAGATATAGGAAAAGTCCCCTAACTTACACACGCCTATGTACAGTGAAAGGGTGAAGATAGTCACAGTGTTTGGGTGATTTTGGTAGGGTGAGGTGGCTCACTATGGAAATTATGGAGAGCCAAAAAATGTCTATCAATAGCCCTTCCCCAGGATGATGGTACATTCATGTACCATCAAAAGACATCTTTTCCAATGAGATTGGTTTCGAGCTATTTGCGGTGCTTTGTACCTCAAACAAGTCTTTCTTTTGGAGTGTGACTCAAGTAGGGCTTTAGGCGATACACGTTTACCTTCCAGGAGTGCTCTTTGCCATTCAAGTCCATAAGCTGATAGTAACTTGAATTGAAAGCCTTCTTGACTATGTATGGCCCCTGCCATCTAGTTTCAAACTTAACATCAAAACAATTTTCTAGTTGATTGTCATACCTTAACACAAGATCTCATTCATTGATGCCTTTGTCCTTTAGTTTCTTGTCAAGCTTCTCCTTTGCTTGCATAGACTTTCTCTTGTAGCACTCATAAGCTGCTTCTCTTTTCCACTCAAGCTCAGCCAAGGTAAGAAGGTGATCCATCCATGCTTCTTGATTATCTTGTGTCCCTTTGTCGTGAAGCCGCATTGTTGAAAAGGGAGCTCAATTGGTTGCAAAGCCTCTTGACCATACACCAAGTGAAATGGTATGAAATCTGTGGCCTCCCTGTATGTGGTTCAATACGCCCACAAGGCACCATCCAAGAAGTCATCCCATAACTTTGTCTTATTTTGCACCATCTTTCTAATGATCTTGCAATGACACCATAAGCCTTCTCCACCAAACCATTTGATTGTGAGTAGTAGGGTGTGCTATGAAAATGTAGAATGTGAAGCTCTTCACAAACTTCTGTAAGTAAACTCTTTCTAAACCCTAGACCATTATCAGAAACAATCTCCAAAGGTGTGCAAAATCTACAACAAATATTAGTGTAGACAAACCTGCTCACTGTTTTCCCATTTACCCTTGCCACACTTTGAGCCTCTACCCACCTAGTCATGTAATCTACAACCACTAGAATGTAGAGTTTACAATTTTTGTTCTAGGCAGAGGACCCATAGCATCAATGACCCACTTTTCAAAGGCTCCATTTGAAAGAAAAATTTTCCTTGGACCATGTACCAATCTTCTATTCCCATTTACCTGATAGCTGTGACAACTTTTACACCAATGTTGGACATCCATATGCACACTTGGCCAAACATACCCTGCAAGAAAAATCTTCTTCACAGTTAACTCTTGGGCAAAATGACCATCACATGCCTCTTCATGTAAACCTTTTAGAATGGCTAGAATTTCCTCAATAGTTGGTACTCTTCTGCACACTTGATCCTTCCCTTTTTGATAGAGGGAGCCTTCTAGGAAGAGATAAACTCTTGCCTTCTTCATGAGTCTCCTCTTTTGAGCTTTTGTGAAGTCTTTTGGAAACTCACCCTCCAAAATTAGCCAATAATGGGAGCCAATGATTCCAATCCTTTGTATCTCAGTTGCTTGACAACTGCTACCACCATGATGACCTGCACTTCTTTCTCAACACATGTAACTGCTTGTTGTGCAAGAAAATCGGCATCTTTATTTTGTTTCCTGGGAATATAATATAGTTGCACTTTTTTAAATTGATTGAACAACCTACAAATGGCATGAACTTTTGTCCTTAGGCTTTCATTCTTGCATGCCCAAATTCCTAAAATCTACACAATGAGAAGTGCATCCTCTTTTACCATGAGACGTTGTATACCTTGGTTGATGCACATTTTCAAACCATGAAGTAGTATGTCGTACTCTGCTTCATTGTTGCTAGTTGAACCTAGTAGATTGACCTTGTCTTTCATGACCACTTCTCCACTTGGGTTGAGCAACACTAGCCCTAGTCTCCCTGCTTTTCCTGTCACTTGTTGAAAAGCTCCATCAAAGAACAAGGTAAAAGCATTACGATCTTTTAGGTGGTGGCAATGGTAGGGTCTTTACTTGAGGCACCTTAATCTCCTTCTCATGTACCCTATAAGTGAAAATCCCTGCCAATTGTGCATGCACACTATCTTCTACCTTGAAAGAGTATTGGAACTCGTGCAACTCCATAGTCCACTTTGAAATCCTAGTACTTAGATCCATTTGAGATTACACCCAAGGGAACAAATTTTCTGTAGTGAGAATTACAAAAGATTTTGGTTACAAGTAGGATCTAAACTTTCTCACCGCAAACATGAAAGAAAGCATCATGAGTTGTGCCTCCATGTAGCCTCTCTCCAAAGCATTCATGACCCTGCTAGCAAAGTAGATGGGTTGCACCCTGGTACTGTGGGGATCTTTTTGTAATAAAACTACACCAATTGTTTCCTTCCCAACACTAGAGCTAACAAAGAATGTGTACTCCCAACAAGGAGGAATGAGTGTTGGTAGCTCTTACAAAATGACTTAAATGTTACAAAAGTACTCTTCAAGCTCATCAGTACATGCAAATTCTACTTGTTGTGCCAACTTTTTCAAATGGTGAAGTAACTTCGAGGATAAGTGAATGAAGTGTGACATATACTTCACCTTTTGAATGAATGAGATGACCTCCTTAAGACTCTTCGGTGATGGTAACTCAATAAGAGCCTTTGACTTTGAAGGATCCACCTCAATGCCTTTGTAAGAAACTTTGTGACCAAGCAAGATCACTTCATCCTCACCTATGTGGCACTTGTTGAGGTTGAGTTTACCTCCCATATCATAGAGCTTCTTCAATCCTTCTTCAACCCTCTGTAGATGCAACAATTTTGAGCTATAAATGCAAAAATCATCAATGAACTCCCTAATTGACTTTCCAAAGAATGCTTGAAACACCATCCATGTTCATGAAGCGTTGGAGAGTTGCAGGAGCATTTGTTAGGTCAAATGGCATGACTCTGAAAGCATAATAACCCCAAGGAGTGATGAAGGTTGTTTTCAATCAATATTCTAACGTAATATCTATTTGAAAGTAGCCCAAGTAGCCATCACACACAGCGTACTTCTCATGACCAGCTACCTCATTTAGTATCTCATCCTGAAATGGGAGGGGAAAGTGATGTTTTTTTGTTGCCTCATTCAAGGGACGGTAATCCACACACACCCTCCACTTGCCATTCTTCTTGGGAGTGACAACAACGGGAGAGACCCACTCTAAATTCTCCACTAGATAAATGGAACCTACTTCAAGAAGCTTTCTTACCTCCTTGAGTAGAGCCTTCTCATTGATAACTCCTAGCCTTTGTAGCTTTTGAGATTTAGGCGTGGCCTCATGCTTTAAGTCAATCTTGTGTTGTTGAATAGCATCTACCCCATGTACATCTGTGTAGTCTTTAGCAAAAAGCCTAGGAAACTTCCTTAGCACACATTTGAACTCCTCTCTTTCTTCCTTTGTAAGTTTTGTTGATAGCATACCTTCTATCATTCCTTCATCTTTCACACCTTATCTCTCATGAGGACCTACCTCTTCCAAGCCTTGACAAGAGGTCTTGTGGTTGCTTGGCTTAAACCTTACCCCCATGACTTTGACAGAAGACTCCTCTTCAATAATGCTACCGCTATTTTCTTTTTTTGAAGTGCTATTGGTCCGTCTCACTTTGAGATGACTCTTCATGGAGATCCTCTTGGTGTTGCTCCTTCATGTCAAAGACAATTTTCTTATGATTTTCATTCTTGCAAATTAACTTTACACTCTCCCAATCCTACAAATCTCACATTTTCATTAGCTGTGGTCTTCCTAGGATAAATGGGTAACCATTTTCTTTGGTAGATATAACATAGAAATCCATTAATTCCAAAGGCCTCCACAAAAACATTTTCACAAATGCCTACGCACCTAGCCTTGCTATTGTTTGTCATTTTTACTCTGATTTTAGGTCTCTCATGGATGTGTATGCCTAGTCTCTTCATGAGTCCCTCTGTCATGAGGCAAATTTATGCACCCCCATCCACTAGACCTGTAAACAGTCTAGCACGAGTGTAATATCCTCATTCATTTCAGCTTGTGAAATTTTTTCCACAGGGAGACTCTCTTTTACCTTTCTCCTAGTGCTAACTGCCTTTCGTTAAATCCCTCCTATCTTGTGAACATAATGCAAGAAATTGAGGCCATGAGATATCACGAACCTTACCTCTCATGTCTTCCAACAGTTTGTATAGAGCCATACCATGTCCAAGAGGTAAGTCTTGGAGGTTGATATGACATTGAGTCCTCTTGGTTTTCTTGGTCTTCTTTTCCTTCTTGTCTCATCCATGGTCACTTTGTGATGTGACTCCTTCTTTCTCCTTATCTTTTCCACGGCCACACTTAATGCCATTTTCTTCCATGTCAATCTCATTTGAATTTGTCACCTCTACCACATGCACATTTGGATTTGGCAAAGGTGGGACTACTTCCACTCCTCATGGAGGTGGTCTTTCTCCATTTGGCCTTTGTAGAAGCCTTGGTTGTTGACTAGCTCCTTCACCTACATTCATGACTGGGTAATTCAAGCTAGGTCTCCCTAGCTCCCCATGGGGCCAAGGACGATTATACATCCCATGTCTAGACTCTCCGCCATTCCAACATTGTAGTACTCGCCTGGGTCATGGATCTCTCTCCTCAGTTTTCTTTGTTTGTCCCTTGGGACCTATGGCTTGTGCAAGGTGAATCAACAAGTTGCTCAAGGACTCATTTAGCTTCTCAGCAGTCACCTCAGCTGTTACCTCAAGAATCTCTCTAGATGTTGATGCTTGCAACTTTCCTTTGGGTCTAGGACCCTATGTTGGAACCTCTCCCCTTAGGCACTTGAGTTTTCTATACTTCTTAGCAGCCCTAGTTTCACCTGCATAAAAGGTAGCAGTTGCACCCACCTCAACTTTTGTCTGGAGTGTGGGAAAGAGACTGGCTATGAACCTCCCCTTCTTTAGGAACTCTGCACCATCACTAGGATTGGCAACATTTCTCACCAATACAGCCCAAACACGTAGAAACTCTTGTTTATACATATAGTCGTCATCTAAATCTTTTTGCTTGTGCAAAATGATGTCTTGCCATAGATTTTGAGTGTTTTGGGGATCAAAGAAGTATCTCTTGAAGTGATCAACAACTTTTTTGTAGATTCCCTTAACCTTCTAAGATAGAGAGTCAAACCAAGTGCTAGCAACCTCAAACATTTCTAAGCATTCCTGGTCTCCTATCACTCTCTTTATATGGCAAGCTGTTTTGAAATTTGCTAGAAACAGCTCGGCATCCTCGCTAGGCTCTCCAAAAAAGAGAGCATATCCTGACATGTGGTGTTGGGCCTCCATTGAATCAATTTTAAGTGACAATACATTTTTTTTATATAAAAGATTTACACAATATTGTTTTCTAAATTGCAATATATTCTACAACAAAATAAAAATATGCACATCAAATGATCTATGATAGTCAACAAGAGGCAGGATGACAGGGTTTGGTGACGCAAGAATTTCTCCTACTCTTTGGTCACCAAACATGAACACCATACGTTGTTGAAAGTGGATCTTTCTACTAATTGCAACGTTTATTCTAATGTGTGGATTGAAATGGAAGGGGAAAACCTCTATTCTTGGGCCGTTATCCATGGTCTATGCATGACCTAATGCTTAAAACAAAACAAAAATATAGACATCCAAACTAAGGTCATACCTAATGAGAGACAAAATAAAAGGATTTACCGAAGCGTTTATCTTAGCCAACCTAAGAGGGCCCAAAATTCTACAAATTACTTGTTGAAATTTGTAATTTTGTAATTACAATGATATGCACCTTTTGTCTTGCAATGGGAACAAATGGGTCATACAAGTTTTTGTGATTCATGCAACCTACTTGATTATGCTAAAAGCTAAGCATACATGCAATATATAGCAACAACAGACACAAGTCCCTACTCCATGGGGCACCAAAATTGAGGCGGTCCGAGACGGGCAACAAGAGAGGTGATCTCTAAACACCCTCGAGGCCCCCGTGCTACTCAATTGGGACTAGGGCAACCACAAGCAAGAAACAACAAAAACAAACCCAAAGCCAAACAATTAAAAGGGCTCCACCTAGTTATGGGATGCGAACTAGGACACTAGAAAGATTTTGTCACAACCAAGAAGAGGTGCAACAAAAACACACACAAGCGATCTCACACCAAGACTAAAACCAAATGGAGCAAGCAAGAGCTAGAGAAAAGGGAAGAGAGGGAGAAATGGAATGGATTTTGTGCAAATACCTAATTGACAACTTGCAAGGTAAGGTTGTATACTATCACACTATCACGGAGCTTGCATAAACTAAACCAACAATTAGTGAATGGTAAACATTGCTAGCACACACACATTGTCTTAGGGTGTGGGAAACCTCTCACCACAAAACCCTCTTACAATGAACCAGAAACTTGGCAATGAAAACACATCAACCACTTTCTTAAACAAGCTCAAATGACGAAACTTAAAATATACGAGTCACCTTGCATTCACCAAACCATGTGGCACAAGTGCAAGGACGAGGATTCTAGAATTGAGATACGCCTTTGAAGCACCAAAACCCCAAATTGTTGAAGATGGAAGAGCATATACAATAGTGGTTTTAGATAGGGTACTCACACTCTCTCACTTTGTAATGTGTAGCATTAAAGCTTCTCTCACACAAGTGTGAAGCTCACAAAGTGGTTGTTACACCTAAGTCTCTCCTCAGGCCTATAGTGTTGGGGTGTTGTGTAAAAGATTGGAGATGGTTTTACAAGAAGGAGAGGGGCCTATTTATAGGTTGGATACCCTTCATTAAGATTATTTGAAATCCTAATTTACAAGCTAACAAATCAGGATTAAGATTTTTCTAAATATCAAAACAATGCGGGCCTTCTTTGTCTGTTTGAGTCACGGATGTGGGCTCAAGAGAGCGCATTATTGATGGTAGATAAGATGAAAGTAAACTTTCAAGGGAAGAGAGAGAGAGAGAGAGAGAGAGAGAGAGAGAGAGAGAGAGAGAGAGAGAGAGAGAGAGAGAGAGTTTTATTATATGTACATGTCTTGAGGGAAGGTGCTTTTTAGAGTTGGGTTAATGGATGTTTGTGTTAATAGGTTAGTAGTTAGTGCTAGCAATTACTAAAAATGCTAGTAATATAATTACAATGGGTAAACTGACTTGCAGGATGAGAAAAAAGGGGTGCATGAGATGGGTGTGCCCTTGAGATGGTGAATCCTTGAGGAATCTTGAACTCACCCATGCGTAGATAGTCGAAAGTGACCGCCGTTCTTCTTCTTCTTCTTTTCACGCCGCCGCCATAGTTGAATCACCACAAGGAAAATAGGGTTTTGTTGATTAAAAAATCCCATTTTGTAGAGATTAAGTAAGATTAGGTTGCTGATTTTTTTTTGCATTCTTGAAAGGGTAGAATAAAATTGTATTATGGGAGTAATAGAGAGAGATATGGAGATGGTGGATGTAGGTAGAGCTTCAAAAGAGAGCTATGGGTGTGAGAGGGGAGGCTAATGTTGAAGAGGGTGAGAGAAAACCATGGAAGTTGTAGGTTTGAGTGAGGAATAGAGATAAATGTGTGTGTGTGTGTGTGTGTGTGTGTGTGTGTGGAAGTAGGAAAGGAGGTGAGAGAAGACTATGGGCTACTTTTGAGAAAAGCGGGCAGACTTGGATCCACCAAAAAAAAATCGTATCTCATCGGTGGTAGCTCCAACAATTATCAAAATTTTGGAGGTGATTATTCAACTCTTGGTCCATGTTTTATCTTTTAATCACCACTTCAAATTCAAAGTGAAGATGGATATTAAAAATCCCACCAAAAAGCCTATTTTTCTTCACAAAAAAAATTCTTCAATGGCCCCCTTTTTGTTGAATTTGCATAAGGCTCCAAAGGTGAGACCCTCCTTGAATGAGAGCCTGGCCTAATAGATTCTTAGGGGTTTGAAAATATGCATGGTTGTGGATTATGCATAAATATAATATATGGATATGATGAAAAAAAAAGCAGGCTAGTATATATAAACAATTCATTGGATCTAGAATAGTGTTAGTTATATATACAAAAAATAAATATATGAAAATATAGGGAATCAAATGAGGAGGGCCCTCATTTGTTTTTATTGATGTATATTTATTTACAAAAGGTAAGAAATAATACCTGTAAGAAATAGGAATTTAGTAAAAGGCAATGACTGATGTTGAAAGGTATTTTTGGGGTTTTTTCTTGGAGTGGATTCACAAAAAAATAAGAGAAGCTTGCATGAAATAATTTTTTATAGAATACATGCTAAGAAAGATCATGGTAATTATCTTTCTTATCATGGTAATGATCTTGCTAAGAAAGATCATGGTTATGATGAGTAAATATACATAGCATACTTAAATAAATATAACACACCTAGGGATACATATTTAAATAAATACCAAAAATTATAATAAAAAATCCCTATATTTAGGCCCTATATACAATGAAATACTTTTACAAAAAGGGCCATAATATATTTTTCTTCTATTTTTATTTCTTTATTTGCCTCAACTAGCCCAGTTTTTAAGGAGATATAGGAAAATCCTCTAGCTCACACACGCCTATGTACAGTAAAAGGGTGAAGATAGCCATAGTGTTTGGGTGATTTTAGTAGGGTGAGGTAGCTCACTATGGCAATTACGGAGAGCCAAAAAATGGCTATCACTAGTTTAATTATCAATCCATTTTGTGCACATTTCCATCATGTATTGAGTCTCCTAATTGTACTTATCTTGTATGTATATGATTCTCTCTCTGTCATCATGAATGCAAGCTTAATATATCCTCCTTAACCGCTATACTTAGCATATGGTATGAGAGCTTATGGGATTACCCTAGTTTACCTAGCCTTATGGAGCCTCTCCCTAGCCATGTATGATGATTTGATGATGTATAATGATGTCCCATGATATACCTATTTCCCATGGATATTTTTAGCCCCTCTACGTATGGATAGGGACACATTTAGTAGGTCAAAAGAAACCCTAGAAAATGTACAATCTACCACTCCTCCTATATATTGAGCTCATTTCTATGCTCACATACAATTTAACTTGATGCTACACTATGCTTTAATGGGACTGTGACTACTTTTCTATCTTTTGTCATTAACATTATTCTATAATGATTAGGACTAGTGTTATCTAGCCATGAATGGAATGTTAACATATCCTCCTCAACCATACTAACCATAACAAGTGGTATCGGAGCCTATGGCTCATTCCTAGCCCTACTAAATTCCACTATCATATTAGCACTTAAATCTCTTTTCTTTTGCATTCCTAGCTTAGTCATAAAATCCTATCCCTAAGCATCACTTGGGATATGAGCAAGATCCACTATCCATGGTGATTAGGAGAGGGAGAGATTTGAATTAGAACATTTAAGTGATTCCCCCGGTTTAATTAAGTCAAGATCTCATATTTTCTTTATTCAAGGCCAAGTTTAGCTACCTTTGTTGGAAGGTCAACTAGATCTTATTTTTATGTCTAAATCTATGAAAAAGGTAGGCAGTCATATGCCGCCTATGGCCTTGGTGTATGTTGGGTTTCAAGCCCAAGTTTGTGGGAACATGCCCCATGTCATGCAGGCTATCAGTAGAGTTTGAAGACGAGTTTGCATGGAAAGTTTTTTACTCTATATATATGTAATGGGTTTTTTTTCATTAATAAAAAAAATACAAGCATAGCGTGTTATTTTCTTTTGGAGTCAAACTCGTCTCTCTCTCTCTCTCTCTCTCTCTCTCTCTCTCTCTCTCTCTCTCTCTCTCTCTCTCTCTCTCTCTCTCTCTCTCTCTCTCTCTCTCTCTCTCTTTCTTCCTCTGCACTTACTCTATCACCATGGCTCTTGCTCTCTCTCTCTCTCTCTCTCTTTCTCTCTTTCTTTCTCTTGCTCTCTCTTTCTCTCTCTCTTTCTCTTGCTCTCTCTCTCTCTCTCTCTCTCTCTCTCTCTCTCTCTCTCTCTCTCTCTCTCTCTCTCTCTCTCTCTCTCTCTCTCTCTCTCTCTCTCTCTCTCTCTCTCTCTCTCTCTCTCTCTCTCTCTCTCTCTCTCTCTCTCTCTCTCTCTCTCTTTCTCTCGCTCTCTCTCTCTCTCTTTCTTCCTCTGCACTCCCTAGACATTTCCAACAACTCATATCAGAGCCCTCAAAGGCATGTGCATCGAAAGCTTCATGGGAGAAGCCGCTTGCAGAGAAGTGAAGACTTCGTGGGCCTGCATGGTTTTGACCATAACCACCATCAAAAAAATTTCCTTGGCATGCTGAGGATACTTCGTCACCTTATCTCCTACTACTTTGCCCTCTACTGCACACTACGAGCAGATTTTGCCATCGATGCTTCTGCTATAGAATTCAAAATTTTGGCTTTTTAATTTCAAACTATTTATTAAATTGTTCACCATATTTGACCCCTTATAAATTCAATCAAGAGCGTATTCACACCCTCAATGTAGCAAATCGGCAAGCCTTGGCTCAGAGTTTAAAAGCCACAATTCGAATGGTATCACATCTCAAAAAGTATTCTAAAAATAACTTGTATTTTTCTCACTAACTCTAGTGTGGAAAATCTAATCGCATTTGACAAAAGTCTTCAGCATCAAGTTCTTTTGTCGATTCACTATGACATCAAACGTGGACAAGTTTAATGGATCTGGTTTCCACACTTGGAAAATAAAGGTAAAAGGCTATCTTATGCGGAAGAATCTATGGACCAACAAAGCAAGCACATTGACTATAGTTGCGTTATCTGTTAAGTAAAAACACAAGGACAAGCACGCATTACATATTATTCTCACATCTCTCAACGATGACTTTATTCATTATTTGGATGACGTGCAATCTTTTAGTGCTGCTTGGATAGAGATAGAGAAGCTTTTTGGTGCTAAAGCTAAGTATTCAATGATGAGTCTAAAGATGGAGTTGTACTCTCTTGTTATGCATGCCGACAAAAACATAAAATCAGCATTGAAGAGTATTGAAACTCAAATTTTCTATGTCGAAGCCCCAATGCCAAAAGAAGATCTCATAGCCATTTTGTTGAAAGGCTTGCCTAATGAATTCCATCAAATTGTTTCAAAAGAGAAAGATCCACTGCCCTCCTTGGATGGTATCATCAAATCATTGCAAGAAGAAGAAAAAAGGGTACCCCATACCAATTCTTCCATTATTCCTACTGTGTATGCAGTATCCCCTACCAATTCTTTTGATACTCCTAGTGCCTATGCAGTTTTTTGTGCTTCTACCTCAACTTCATCCCGACCAGCCATTGGTACTAGATCTGTGCCATTTGTGGGTGCAACAATCACCATATAAAGGACTAGATTCCTTGTATTCACTGTGGTAAGACGAATCATCCTTCAAATAAGTGCTTCAAAAAAGGGTAAAAATCATATTCATGTGGTTATTGGGGATACAAAATCCCAAATCTTTCTATTGACAGTGATGCTCTTTAATTCAATTACTTTTAGGTTTTTACTAGTCTAAAATGAACATGTACCGATCCACACACACATAAGTGAAAGACCTCCCAAAAAAATATCAGTTTTTATTCAAGTCCTATTTTGTCCCGCTTCTCATGAGGTTAGTGGGTACACCTTAGACCCAAGGTTTGGAAGTCAACCAAAAGCTCCATTTGTTGGTAGCTAATTTTTACCTACACCCTATCTTGCTTAAGGGGGGTTTCACTAACATAGCACCAAATTATGGGTATACAAAACCCTTGGTTGTGAAAGAACCTAAAACTCATGGTTCACGAGTACACCAAAAACTTGAGATATCATGAGAATGGTGTACCTAGTGCACGCTTGAGGGGGGAATTGTTGGGTTTCAAGCCCAAGTTTATGGGAACATGCCCCATGGAATGCAAGCTATCAGTAGAGTTTGCAGTTGAGGTTGCATGAAAAGTCTTTTACTCTATATATATGTAAATGGATTTTTTCATTAATAAAAAAAAAACAAGCATACTGTGTTCTTTTTTTTGGAGTCGAGCTCGTCTCTCTCTCTCTCTCTCTCTCTCTCTCTCTCTCTCTCTCTCTCTCTCTCTCTCCCTCCCTCTGCACTTCCTCTCTCTCCATGGCTCTTGCTCACTGGCTTGCACCCAACCTAGCCATCTTCCACAATGTAGAGCTTAGTGTGGCTTCCACAAGTCTAAACTTTCCAAGATCCCAACACAAAAAGTGTATCCAATTTGGGATGCATCCCCTCAACCTAGGAGCACCCTTGAATGTGCTCTCTATAATGCAATTTTACTTGATTTGCAGGTATGACTTCCATGCCACTATAAATCTGATTTTGCGGGCTCAATTCCTCTAAGGAGTTGTTGCACCCTCATAAGAGTCACATGCTCACATAATTTCATGAGTTTTGGTTGGGCATGTAGCATAGGAGCTGCATATTACCAAGGTTGCAGAGTGTTTGGAGTATTTGGCTTTGCACAAATGGTGAGATGAGCTACTTTCACTTATGATATCACCACTATGAAATATCTTCTTTGGTGTCCCTATAGACGTCACAAGTACTTTGAGGCACTTTTTGACTTGGACATCAAATCATACAGCTTCATTTTGATTCCCATCACAAATATCTTTAAAGGTCTTCTTCTAATGGGCTGTAAAACTTTGTGCATATTTTGTACGAGAATTATTGAATGTCTTTTACCTAATTTATTGATGAATTGTAGAGCATATTAAGCTCTTAGAAGGCTTAAATAATCTCACCATTTCATGCAATTCGTTTGTATGTTCATCTTCTTATAAAGGATAACAATTATACGCTCAATGTAATGAAATTCAAAGGTATAGCTAGTACCCAATATTGGGTAATTCCTAAATCTCATTCACATCTTATAAGCACAGTCACAAGCAATAGATTCAAAGGTGAGGATGACGCATCCATGAAGAAGATTGAACTTCACAAGGAGAGCTTCAAGACCATAGAGGAGCTCATCAATTTGAAGGAGTACATGAAGATTGTTGACAAGAGATGACCATAAAGATTTGAATGAGGATTTGAATACCAAAGACAAAAGATGACTACAACATGAAGGGCATCATCAATAATGAGAATAGGTGACATGTCCCTCTTCAAACATATCATGTTTTTAAATAGAGGAGACACTTCCCTCTACACACAAAATTTTTCTTTTACTTTGTATGAGATGTATGATCTCAGGAGACCCTACATGTCATATTTGATTGAGCCATAGTCAATGAATCCATTGAGAATCATTGTTATGTATCCAATTGACAATCATGAAGTGTTGAATCCAGTGAGCACCACCATTATGTATCACGAGAATTTTGTTGATACAAGAGACCTAGGCACCATGACACCATGACATGATCACTAGAATAGTCTAGGCTTATGAGGGCATATGTTAGGATAACCCTAGATTATCTAGCCTTATGGAGCCTCTCCCTAGCCATGAATGATGATTTGATGACGTATAATGATGCCCCATAATATACCTATGACCCATGGACCTTTCTAGTTTCTCTACACATGAATAGAGGCACATTTAATAGATCAAAGCATTAAGAAAGTTATGAACCTTAAAAGGGCCATGTAAGGATCCTTAATTTCAAGGGATTAAGGCTAAAAATATATGTGATTTAGGAGACAAGGCCATTGAATGAGGGTATTCTCATAGGCTTTTTTCTAGGCTATCATAGGATTTTTGTAGGCTAAAATAGAGGCTAGGGAGGGAGGTTAGGTACATTCTCTCTTTAACCAAAAGAGTGGTGGCCCTTATGATCATAACTACCCTCCCCCCCTTTGTTTTGCACTTCATCAAGGGTGTCCATTACCCCAGCCCAAAAAAACACTTTTTCAAAAAAAAATCAAATAGACCTCATTTTTACTCAAAACGTCTCCTTAACCTATATGTATACCCAAAAACCTATATGTTTTTACTCAAAATGTCTCCTTAACCTATATGTATACCCAATAACCAATTTTTTTCCTAAAAATCTCAATGCTAGACCTGCAAAATGTCAAACTTTTCTCCTTTTTTTATTTTTCTCCAAAATCACTCCCCTCTCTGTCACGCCTCTCCCTCTCTCTTCTCTCTCCTACTTTTGAGCACACACTATTCCTCTTTCCCTCTCCTTGTTGCAGGTCCAATCTATAGCTCTCCACTCCATCGCTTTGTTTCAGCTCCCCCACACATAGCTCTCCACTCCGTAGCTTTGTTGCTGCTCTCCATCCCATAGCTCTCCACTCCATAGCTCTTCTCTCCACTCCGTAGTTCTGCTGCATCTCTTGATCCCATAGCTCTCCACTTTGTATCTCTTTACTTCATTGAACATCTAGCCTAATCCCCTCTACTAGTCCTCTCTCCTTCTCTTGCTTGTGGCCAGATTTATTCCCCTCTTCATGGAGCTAAATGACATAACAAATCTCCCATCCATAGAGCTAAACATTTAAACAATGTTGTTACAAAGGAGGTGATGCAAAAGCTTTCAAATCTTGCGAGCGATGTTGATGTGCAGAAGGCATGTGATGAAGCGGGAATTAGTATTAAGGACTACATTGCATTATAGGGTCTCCTTAAGGATGCTTTAAGGAAAAGAGGAATTACTGAGAATGTTTTTCCTATACCACTTAAGGTCAATCTTGCTAAGAAGGATTCGAACGAGGATGTGTACTTTTGAATAGGGGGCTATTTGCACATAGAGGAGACAATGCCTTCATCCATCTTTATCAAGTTATCAAATGAGTAAGGAAACGTACCAATGCAAGCGTAGGTGCAGACAGAGTGGACAAGGGATCTCCTTACTTAATGGCAAAAAATATTTTTGTTGATTTAAGAAAGCTTCGAATGGAAATGGTACATTTTTATGTTCTACCACCTAAGGGTGAGGCTACATTAATGCATAGTCTCATTATGGTTTTTCATATGGTACTTTGGGTATTTTGCAGTGCTAAGATCAAATACGGTGTTTGTGTTCAAGCTAGACGAGTATCAAATTGTGAAGAAATAAACACTAGAAAGGACGAGTATTACTTTCATGACGAAGCATTATTTCATGCAAAACGTGCAGCTATGAGAGAGGATTGTGTACCATCTTTTAGTGCCTAGTCAGAGAAATGAGGTTCCTAAGGAGACCCATGAATTGCTTGCTTGGATTTTTGAACGCATTTCATGGATAACAAATGTCATAAAGGCACAACTAGCTGGGAAAAACTCCAAGTAGATGGCATAGGGGAGTTTGAAGTTGACTAGAAGTTAGGTGGCAATTTGACAACAATCAAGTGCATTCTAGGGTGAAAACAAGGGACAGAATGTTAGGGGGTTGCCACAAAGGACGTCTATATCATAGCTTTTTGGCACTAACACAATGTCAATACTCAGGGAAGCGATTAGGATGGGCCACAAAGACTCTTCAAAGGTGTCAACCTTGAGAAGTGAGCTAATGGAATAACTCTGTTTCTAACACATGCAAATACTCGCTCTCAGATCTGTGAATTTACCTATGTCCTACGTCACTACACTTAGTCATCAATCTGTTTCGACACTCAAACGAAGGCCAAATGCTACAAAAATCCAGGAGGAGTACACTTAGGGGCACTAACCTACCAAGTTTGGTTTCATTTTGAGGAGGTACCAAAATCATGATCCATCATAATTTAAGTCTTAGAAATCACAACAAAACACATTAGAAAGGTCGCCCTAGGGTCTAGGAGCACTCTCCTCAGTCAAAATGTCAAAAAACACTCATTAACACCCTCAAATTAGCAGATTTAGCCTACTAATGCGTAGTCAAAAAGCACAACAGAATCGGCAATGAGCGTACTTGAATGCAAGAACATCAAACAAGGAACACATTGCAAGTTTCAAAATTGAAATGTCATTACTAGAGCTCAAGATATGAGGATTACTAGTTGTAGGAAAGAACCCCCTCTTCGCCGTACGCTTCAAACTCTTCAAACTTGATAATTTACAACTTAGGATTTATACCTAGGGCTCTCTTGGCCAGTGGTTGACCGTACAAGACTTAGACTCATTATAGATTTTATAACTCAGCTTCTCACAGCTTGTCTATCTTTTGATCAAAGGTGATCAAAATAATTACAAGGATTTCGGAAAAAGAATGGGAATACATCAAAATAGGCTCATGGATGAAGGGGTTGACTTGAAAGGCACTTGTTTGGCCTGACTGCTAACATTCCCCCCTTCCTAGTCATTGCACTCCCTCGTGAAAATTGCCTTGGATTGCTTGATTGCTTTGCTTTACTTGGACAGTTGTTGGATTGTTGGGGGAATGTATCTTCTTTAATGGTCCACTTGTCACTTTTCTAGAGTTTGTGTGAGATGTCTGAACTTTTTTGCCCTTGCTTCTATCTCTACTTTTGATGCAAGCTCCTTGAATGGATTGTTGCTCAAAGTGCTTTGAAATGCAATGTGATGAGCATGAAAATTCTTTGTCATGGGGTTAAAGATGGATGAAACTACTTCAAAAAGTTTTGATCATGAACGCCTCTTCAAATGTTTGCATGTAGTGAGAGGGCAAAACCATGATGCGAGCGTACATCCCCGTTATGAGGAGAAGGCATCATGAGTAAGAAAAAACAATCACCAGAATAATCTTTTTCATCGAAATATTATGGCCGAATGACGGTCGGAAAGTGGTCAAAAAACAATCGGTCGTACGACGGGCTGGTTAGCTAGTAGTCAATGGCCAATGGTCGAAAGTCAATGGCCAATGGCCGATTTCAAGGCGGACTTGTCTTCTCAATGGCAACCACACATGGGCATATTGGAGAGTCCAACTTGGACTTGTCTACACAAGGGCGGCTACACACGGCTGCCTCTCATGAGAGAGGGCAATCCTTTTGGCCTATAAAAGGAGGCCTCTTCTACACACAAAATGTATTGTGGTGCATTGTGAAGTTGATGCAACAAGGTGTGTGTGAGGTGGTGAGAGTGAAGCAAGGCACGATCTCTTTAAGGGTAAAATCCCTTTCTAACCTACTTCTTGTTTGAAGTACTAGATCCATTGAGTGGTTGATTTCTTATGGACGTAGCCCACATTGGGTGAACCATATATATTGTGTGTATTCTCTCTCTCTCTCTCTCTCTCTCTCTCTCTCTCTCTCTCTCTCTCTCTCTCTCTCTCTCTCTCTCTCTCTCTCTCTCTCTCTACTCTACTCTACTCTACTCTATAATCTCTCGTGTGTGAAAAATTGTCTCTCTCCATTAAGTAAGCTACTCTAATATTTACTTAGCTACATTGTATTTCCTAAAAAAAGTTATGTCTCTGAGTACACCAGGTCCTTATAAGCAAATTTGTCTCCTTGCTGCTTCACAAAGCTTTTTCATTATCAGTAGCCTTTGTCTTTAGGAGCAAATTATGGCTTCCTGGTGGCAAGTGCAATGCCTGGTTGATCATATCCGAAGTGATTCGAACCTTGACTTTGGATCCATCTTTGTGAGTCAATAATGCCTCCCCGTTGTACTAGATTGAGGACAACAACTCATGAGCTCGTTGAAAGTCTGTTTCCCATGGCTATAGTCAAAAAAATGTATCCATCTAGAGGCATCTTGATCCCTCTATCACTTCTTGCTGTCAGTATAGATTTCAAAGCTCTTTCTCACTTGGGGATGCTATGGGTCACTTCTTTTTGGATTTGGATTATTGGTTGGAATTTTATGCCAAATTTTGAAAATTTAATCATACTTGGAGGATTTTGGCATTTTGGTAAGGATCGTGAGATCCAAATGACAGGAAACTCTAGAGTTAGGTTATCCTTGATGTTTGGGATCAAATGATGTGGTTTGTGCTTGGTCAACCTTTAGGGGGTCATGATTGAAATCCATGTTGGGTAGCATTTTGGGATGAAACTTTGGGCACTTGTTCCTATAGCCTATCCTAACACACTGGTGAAGTCAAATTTGTACAAGTTTATCTCTTCTTTTCCCAGTTTCCCAAGTTATGGTCTGATTTGGTCCGACTTTTCCATGAGTGTTTTTGGATGGCACTTTAGATTCCTGATAGTGAATAATCTACCTGTTTTTCTTTGTTGATGATTTGAAGTTGAAGATGTACCCCAACCCTAGCTACCGATGAGTTGTATCTGATTTGGAGCTTGTTTGATCACTTTGGGCTCTCTCAAAAGTTGAAGTCCATTCTTAAGCACTTTTTAGCATATCTTTGGTCAAACAATTTACCTAACTCTCCTTTAGTGTTTCAACTTGTTCAAACTCACAAATTATGTACTCTACACACCGACTTTGCTCAGATTGACACATAAATTCCTTTGAGATGAGAAAACAATTAAAACTTGACAAATTTCACACTTAAAATAACTACAACAGTTATGTACTAAAACTCTCTCCAATTTGCTCCAGGGGTCATGAATCACAATCCATGTTCAAACACCTTACTGAACAAGACTTGCAGGTTTACTTCCAGGTGTCTTTCTTTAGCTGTTGGTTTACATTTTATTTTATTTTATTCAGGTCAAATTTTCTCATCCCTGGGTGAACATGACCATTTGCAGATCAAAAATCCCATTTCCCTTGGTTTTTTATGATTGCATTGTCCATTTTAGGCCAAACTTGAATGACGCATTTCCCAAGGCATCTTAAAAATATTTGTGAAGGAAATATTTTGTTTGGCCATGTTGGGGGTCATGGATCGTGATCCATATTTTGCAACATTTTTGCTCTATGATTGCAGCAGTGGGTCAGCGACTTCTCCAGCATGATTTTTCCCAACGTTTTTCTTGCAACTGGTAGTGGGGGTCATGGATCGTGATCCATGTTCCGCCCAACTCTCCAATTGTGATTGCAAGGTTTGATTTTTCCCAGTGAGAGGGTCACTTTGATGCACTTCTTTTTGAATTTGTCTTTGGTTAGGCCCCCCAAAGGTCCTCTGCCAGTTTGTGCAATTCTCATTTTTTATTTGATTGATATAGTTTTTTTGGCATGTTTTGTACAGTTTTGACCATACAACTTTGTCATGCAATTAGGAGGATCATGCTTATGAAATCTGGTGTGATGTGGAGTCTTCAGGTGGCTATAGCATACAAAAATGCAACAAGGGATCTAGGTCACAATAGCTCTCTCTCTATCTCTCTCTCAAAGTGCAGGCAGTAAATGAAGTCAATTTTGCCCCTTTTGCCTATATGTGTCCAACTTACCCCGCATACAATTTTCATACTTACCTCAGTTGGCCACATTTTCCATGCCATACCACCTATGACTCAGACGGCTCGTCATTTAGACTTATGTTCGTCATTTTCCCTTGATTTTGCAATTCTTGTCAGTTTGAAGTTAGCCCAAAACTTGATTTGTGTCAAATCACTCTGTATTCATCATGCTTAGACCTCTTGCTTTGTAGGTTTGACATTTGCTTTTAGAACTTGATCCAAATTTCTTGGTTGTGCTTATTTATGTTTGATCATTATTAGATTGAAAATCAAAATAAATTATCAAACATTATTATTATTTGACCAAAAAATCAACCAAATTATTTCTCACACTTATAGATACACACTTTCACTCCAGATATCTAGCATGTTGAAATTTGTTGATATGGCTCAATACTTTACCAAATAAGAGTAAAATTTTGTTAAAAACTGTCAAAAATGAATATTTAAAGTATTAGACACACTTTATACAATGTACACATAATCTCTCATCATTTTGCAGTCTATTATCTTGCAATGTGTTGCATCAGCTACTGTAGCCACTGTTGTTACTCCTCTCTTCCCATTTTGAGTCCAAAGGTTTGTGCGGTGTGCATGGGTGACAAGGTGTCTATGCATGGCCGTGTAATGTGGCCCTATCATGCTTAGAGAAGAGATGAAATGGACAACACTATGCTATGCAAGATATGGGTTCTGAACCAACTGTTTAGTGGCTTTTTCTACTGAGGTTTCTTGCTTTTTACATTGTTCAAAAAATAGTAGTTGAAGATGAGCTGCCTGTTCCAAAATGGTTGGCTTGTTTGGTTTTTCTTATATGGGCGTGCTCCTCACTCTTTGAGTAGGTCGGACTTCAGGGATCCACTTAAGTTTTTGTTTTAAAGATTGTGGCATGGTTTGTGTATTTGGTGGTTTTGGTCTCCATTCCTATGTGACATTCTTTTGTTCATTTTGCTTGTGGATGTTGTCTTTTGGAAGCCATTTGTAATCTTGTGTTCCACCTAAAGTGTTGATTGGTTGATTGAAGTGCTTCCATCAATAATCTGAAGCTTTGTTGGCTCTGTCACTGGGAAATTTTCCATACTTCAAGTTGAAAGATTGTTTAGCCAGCATTGTTTTTGGAATCCATTTTTTTGGTTTTGATTACAAAACTCACTTTTAGATCCAAACTTTATGTACCCATCCTTGGAATTTTATGACATGTAGCTTTGTTGTAGAAGCAAGTTGTTCTTGCTTTGTTTCACCCCGTCACTTGAATTTTTCATTTCATCCCAAATGTCGTCCGTTTACGTGAATGGCATGACATAAGGCTGATCCTTGAGATCATAATGAAGTGCATCCTCCTTCCAATCTAGAACAGCTTTACAAGTTTGCATCCACAAAACTCCCAAGATGATGCGCTCGTTGAGATCTGTATCATCCATAGTATGGAACCTATGTGGGCAATGGTTTCCATCAATGTTAATTGAGACACTGACTTGTCCCAAACTAACCATGCTTTTCCTGTTGGCCGCTTTTAGTCAATCTTGATTGTTTCAATCATGGAATCTGATAGTTTGAGTCATGTTGAATATTTCATAGCATTGACACATGCTCCGGTATCCACAAGCGCTCTTTTTGTTGTGCCATCAACTAGCCTGACATTGATCCGAACATCCATTCCACTAAGAAAAGTTTGTTAGACTTGAATTGCTGCAATAGGAGGTGGTGGTTGTTGTTTATTCTTTCTCTTCAAACTCTGTAATTTTGCTTCCTCTTGTGACTAATCTTTAACTGCTTGAACTTTCTTCTATCGCTCGTGAGCTAAATGTATCTTTTCCATCATGTCCGATGTGAGAGGTTGGTGATTTTTTTTCAATCTGTAACCATTTATCCAGTTAGATATCACACCTCTCTCTGATGTTGCAAGTTGGACGGCTCCACTTGGTGATATGTTGTTGATCACAAAGGGGCCATTAGCCCGATTTTTAAGCTTCTTGTAAAATGTTTCTTAAGGATTAGACTAACATGTAGTCAACCTTTTGAAATTCCTTGTTTTTTACATGTTGATCATGGAACTGTTTCAACTGTTGTTTGTGTGCATAAATAGCTATAAAAATTTGAGGTATGGTCTTGTCTGATTAGATTAGTTGGTCCAATCTATTAGAAATATCATGTCCTGTCCACTCCAAGATTTGAGCTATGCGTAGTGTAGGAATCAAGAATAGCATTTATTCCAAACGCTAAGTTGAAAGGAGTTGTATTTTGAGGTGTTTTATATGCTACCCAATATGCCCATATGGATGAATATAGTTTCAATTCCCAATCCGTCCTAGATTCACTGACAATCTTTGAAAAATTCATGCAACAAGAATTCAATCATGTTATTAAAGAATTGCATGCCTCGATCACTCACAGTTTTTATCGGAAGGCCATAGTGCGTGAAAATGTTCTCGTACAAGAATTGTGATGTGGTGCGAGCATCATTCCTTTGGGTTGCCTTAGCCTCGACCCATTTGGTCAGATAATTTTTGCCACTATAATGTATTGAGAATGCATTCTATATTCCAATGGTGGAGAGATAGGTCCCACAAAGTCTATTCCATACTTGGCAAAAGTGTGTGCTCCCATCATTAATCTTAATGGCATGTCATCTCGTCGTGCTGGTACTTTAGTACGTTGACATAGGTCAAAATGTTTCACATAATGTTTTGCATCAATAAATAGAGTAGTCCACCAAATTCCTGCTAGGAATACTGCTTTTACATTTTTTTCAGCCCAAAAGTGTCCTCCTGTTGGATCAACACGAGCTTGCTCAAGTATGGGTAAGTATGTCATCCATCCCTCTCTGATGAAGGTGGTTTCCAATTAAAACATAATTTTTAGCTTCATTTTTAATCAATTTTACTCTTGCTCTGCTCAAGATTTATGGTAGAACTCCTTATTCTAAGCACTCCACTAGGTACTTTGTCCATTTGGGTGCTATTTCTATCTTGACCAATGTAGCATGCTTGATTGGATTTTTTGATTGCACAAACATTACATAAGCAAACATAGTCATATATGCTTTTTTGCATGTATATTGAAAGTAGCATCCGTCTCTGATATGTTTGCATTTTGATATTATGTATGCCCGTAATTTGTGCACGAGCTTGTTGCAGATATAGCTCTTTTTTGCATGACTCAATATATAACTTGATTATGCCATCATGTCCTTGTTATATAATCATCCTGCAATCAACATTAGGTTGTAAGATTTCTTGATGATTGATGGTTGTTTCTTGATCTACAGTGAACCTACATTGAAAAACATTATGACCTGTTCGCTCCACCTTGGTACCATCTGGATGTTGAAGAGATAAGAATCTGGAAAATTATCTTCAACCCCTATAGGAGCTTCCCCATGTAGCATTTTCAACAAACGGTATGCTCTTTGATGTGTAGTTCCTTTTTTTATCCACCATCGTGAAATCAAACTTAAGCATTATCAGGAACCATCGAACAATGCGACCTGTATTGCAAGGTTTGTTTATGAGGTATAACAATGCATGATGGTCCATAGAGAACAGGAATTTATTTTTGAACACGTAATGTCTAAACTTTTTTATAGAGTAGATCATTCCCAAGCCCTGCCTTTCGGTGGTAGTGTAATGCGTAGCTGTCTATTGCAGTAACAAATTGGAAAATCCATGTTGTTTTCTCCAGGTTGAGCCAAGATATAGCCAATAGCGTATGGCGATGCATCAACATGGACATGAAAGATGTTGTTCCAGTCAAGAGCTTTCAAGGTTGGGGTAGAAATAAGTATCTGCTTCAATTGTTGAAATGGCTTCTCACACTCTTCATTCCACTCAAACTTAGTGATGAGTACGCCTGCTCCCATGAGCATAAGATATTGTGTTTTGATCATCAACTTTGGAATTTTTTCCTCAATTATGTTGTTGTTCTTCATTCTTTTGTTCTGATATCTCTCTTGTCTTTGTATTTTTTGGGTAGAAATTGGCTCATCCTCCCTTTTCATTATTTTGTGTTCAAAATCACCCAAGAGTTTGTCTTTTGTATCGTTGCTCCTCAGTTTGTGGTATTCATCTTCATCATCATGTGAAAGGTCACATATAAAAACCTCGTTCACTATTCATTTACAATTGCTTACTAGTTCTGTTCTAGTAGCTTCAAAAAGGTTTTTAGTTTCTTGGATCGCGAAAACCATTAGAAAAGGTCTTATATCATAGCCATCTTTGTCACAAAATGTGGTGTTGGTTACCTCATTTACGCAGACGTCAAGAGTTGCTAGTATTTGATCCCATCCAAAGGGTTCAAATAACTCCTTTAAAAATGGTTCCTTCATGTAGTGCTCGTCTTTTACTGCATGCTCTAGGATGCACTCTTCATTTTTAAGACTCTCGCATTCTGATGCTTCGCACATCCAAATGTGAGCATCCTTCACTAGCTAGGCAGGCAACTACGTTCCATCGTTTGTAGTTAAAGCAAAGTCTTCTATCGGAGTTTGGTTGACATCCTTGTAACTATGATCCTTGGTGTCCACTTTGATTATGACCCCTTTGTGCCACAAATAGAGATGTTCATAGTCCCAATCTTGAATCATTTTGAGTTGACCCATAAATGGTCGCCCCAAAATAACTTCACAGTTGTTGTCTTTTCCAAAATCTACCACTGCAAAGGTGTGTTTGTGTTCTATCCTGCATGAGGATACTATCACTTGTTCCAACATTCCCAAGGGTCTTTCCACCTACCCGTCAGCAACTGATTGTAATTTTATGCACATTTTTTTGAGAGCTGGTCTTCCCTATTTCTCCCAGATTCTTTTTGCAGCTATTGCTATTCCCGAGTATTACAATGGTGGTCACTCCCTTATATTCAAGAGATAAGGTGGTATTTCCATCTTCACCTTGACAATAATCACCTACCTTATTTATTGGGACAGGTTCAGGTTTTGGTTTCTCAAGATGGTTTGTTTTCTTGGTTTCTTCCATGAGTTCGTCTATTTGCTGAATTTTTACCCCCATTTTTCCTAGGTTTTTTCTCATTTGCCTCCACAGATATGGTTTAATTTGCAACAATTTTTTGAGAGTGATAGTGCATCTGATAGGAGAAGATAAGAAATTCTGCAAGCTCTTTGTATATGTCACTTGTGGAATCAAATTCCACTTGGATGGCACAACCTTAATCTCAGATTTAGTCTCATATTCCTCTACAAAGTATGGTAAGGTTCTTATGGATGCCGGTTTTCTCTCTACTGATACCCCCCTTCCTCTGTCTCCATACAATGATTGAATATCTCTTGAATAAATTTCATGATTCATATTTATTTCAGGGATTGGTGCTGATATCAGAGTGGCACTCTCGTATTTTCTATTTGTAATTGTCTTCCATAATGATTGTGTCCATGGTTTGTCTACTTCTAAAATTGGTTGCATCTCCAGATATCTATCCTTGTGGGTTGTGTTTGCGATGTTTCCAATAGTAAGTGGCTTCTCTTTGTTGTTTCCATAAATTTTATTTTATTATCCAGATTTTGAGCACGGTTCACGAGTAAGTGACTTTTTTGCATCAGTCACACAGAATCCTTCACCTGTGTTGGTTTCCCCGTGTTTTATTATGTTTTCTTTTCTCAGCTCTTTCACTATCGGCACAAAATTTTTTGGAACTTCAGGCTGCAGTATGGCTTGAGCAGCTTCGACAAGTCTTTTGTAGACTTTCATTCTTCTGATTTCATCTTTTGCATGCAAATAGGTCAACAGTATTTGCTCTAGATTTTGGTTGTTATTGAGCCTTGCAGCATGTGCTTGCAATATTGTGTCTAAGTGATTGTTCACTTTCTCCACCAAGACCAAACCACCTGAGTCACTCTTTGACTTTTTCGCTCCCGTTGCATCTTTCATACTTTCTTGCTCATGTTTAAGTTGTTCTTTGGTTTGGTTCAGTTCAGTCTCCAAAGCTATTTTCTCCTACAACCTCTTCGCTTTCATTTTATCCCATTTGGCTTTCCAAATTTTCTTTGATTTCTAATCGATCTGTTCTCAAATTGGGTCTGTTTTGGAAGTTTTAGAACATCTGCTATCGGTCTATTTTTTGCAGCTTCTTGAGCTTGAGCTCTAGTCACCACTTTGATAGGAACTATTGGTTCAAACTCTGATCCGCTCATGCTTGGTAATATCCCAATGACATTAATTGTTGCTTTCTCAAGGTTGTTCGGGTTTTCTGCGTAGTTTTGAATAAAATGATCTCTCCCACATCCATCGCAAAATCCAAAGATCTTCATCCATTGGCCTTTAAAGGGGCATCCCCTTGCCTAATGGTCCCCTCCACATTTATAGCACGGGCCCTTAGATCTGGCTCCCATTGGTTAACTTGCTCTAGGTGGACAATCCCTAGGCTTGTAAGTCTGGTTTGCTATGAGCATGAGTGTGTTTTCATCCACTGTGAACTCGTTTCTAGATGTTTGAGCCACATACAAAGTTTCAAGGGTTTCCTCAGCACTAGCCCAATATGGAATTTCTTTTGGAGTCTAAGCTACTCCATCCGTCTCTCTCACATGACTTTCTACTCGCTCTTCATAATAGACGATTGATGGCATCATCAATTAAGTTACAAATGACTTTGCAGGTTGTGAATAACACACAATGGTTCAAATATCATGCCAATACTGGTTGTGGTTAGTCCCCTCCCTGTATCGTGTTGTTAGGTCCCATCGGGTACCTTGGAGGTGACGGCAATTGTTGCATTGCTGGTAGTCCATATGGCCTTTCCCTCACGTAATTACAATTAAAGAAACACTCACTAGTGTCATGGTTTGTGCACTTTTTCTCTATGGCACATCACTTCAACATTCATGGAGCATTAATTGCTTGTGGCTACTGTGGTCTCATATTAGGATTTTGCATGTAGGTCTGATTCATCGTGTAGACCACTTCTTTGACTAACTCTTCCACATTTGGTGTGATTGAAGCAAAAACACTCTATTTTGCAATAATCCCATTGGATGTAGAAAATGCACTGCTAGGATTGGTCTCTACTTCTTCTCTTACCTCGCCATAAGTCTTGCAATTGTCACAATCAAGTACAAGGCTTCCCTGATGACTTGTTCAAATGTGGTACACGCTTTTAGGTGTAGGTTTTTTGAGAGTTTCGTTTCTCAAGCCTTCAATAAGGAGATGTATTGTATAAGGTACCAAATGGGACCTAACAACGTGATACAGGGAGGGGACTTACACCTAAAAGTGTGTTAGGTCCCATCTAGTACCTTGGGTAACTCCCGCACTGAACATCTTTTGATGTACTGCTTGAAGTGAAGTGAAGCTTCCTTCACTTTTTTTTTTTCCTGAAAGCATAGATCTAAGAAACCATCTTGTGTTTGATTCCTCTTTTGGAGAATTCCTCAGCAAACTCGCGTAAGAGTTGATCAATGTTCAAGAAATCTTTCTTTTTTAGCGGCTAGAACCAAGTCAATGCATTTCCCTCCAATGTTAACCCGAATCCCTCGTATTGTCTATGGAATTCCGCTACTTGTTTCGCTCTTAAAGATGAAAACATGCACATACAGATCTCCCAATCTGCTGTGTTTCTTACGTACGCATTTAGCCACATGAAAAGGTCGCATTTTTTGATTTTTTGCAACCATCCTCATCACTCTAGGTTCTCCACCCATAGCATCTCTCATTTCATAACCACTGAGAGGTGTTCTGGAAGGGACTCGTTTAGGCACCCTTCCATCAGGTCTTATGTCTCGACTTTCCACTCTCATATCTCTAGCACTCTGATACTACTGAATATTGTGTCTTGATGGCAGTACCTCGATGTGTTGACATAGGAACCTAGGAATCTAGGGATTCCATTGGTTTAGGTGCAGACAGATGAGGCTGACTGAATGAGTCTTCCACATGAGATTTTCAGGGACTCACTCTCGTAGTTTTTGGTTTTGTTGTTTCTAAAATAGTAAGCTAGGGGTGAAGTACTAATGGAGTGGTCCCAAAAAGTACATATAGCCCTCAAGCTCATTACAACTCACTGAAGAATACTTTCGAGTGTACTTGTCCAACATGATAACTCGTGTCTCTCTCAATTTCAAATGTGGACATGTACAAGCATTTTTACTAATGACAATTGCTAGGTGACTTTTAGATGATTTGATAACCTATCCTAAAATCTAATATCTAATATCTAACCAACCCAAATGATTTTCTCATATTAAACTGATCACTTAATGTGGGAGAATAAACAGGAACAAGTGTTAAGATATAGACATGGCTTATAGATCTATCTCAAAAAATTTCCAACTTTAGTCTATTTCCAAGGTTCTTTGTGTCTTTGCCCAATTTCTTGGATTTGGTTAGGTTTTTGTGTCAATTTTTCCACAAAAAAGGTACAGCCGGAGCTTTGGAATTACTCTAGACAAAGTGGTCTTAGTTTCTGCCAAAAATGTTATAGGGGGTCATGGATTATGATCCATGTTCCTGCACCACTCTGCATGGAACTTTCCAAATTCACTCTCTGTGGTTTGACTATGCCTTTTTTGCACTTTCTTTTGAGTTTTGATCAGATTCGGAGTTTTAACCATCAAATTTCTAGTATTATGGTTGTTTCAGCCAAAATATGATTTTCGACAGTTTTTACCCTAATCTTTCAGCCCAAATTTGATGGTAATAGTTTCTACTTGCCCTACTCCTAAGTATTGAAATGAAACATGAAAGAAAAATAGACAAAACGGTACAAATTGAAATTGAAATTGAAAATGAAAATGGTAAGCACTCTAAAAGTAATGAGAATCAGAGAATGAAATGCTTTTGGCTATCTCACTCATGACCCTCTTACCTCTTGAGAATAGATCTAGTGAGTCCTCAACTCCTACGCTCTACCAAGCACTAAACCCCGTGTTTAGCTGCCTAATTGCTAAAGTGTAAATGTAGAGGAAATCAAAATCAAAGTTTCTAAGTAACAGCTACGACTCGGTCACTCACCACCTAAGGATCACTTTTTCCTACAACGACGCCAATGTTAGCAGGTCACAACGACAGATGTCTGTAGCATAGCTTTTTGGCACTAACACAATGTCAATACTTGGGGAAACGACTAGGATGGGACACAGAGATTCTTCAAGGGTGTCAACCTTGAGAAGTGAACCGATGGAATAACTTTGTCTCTAACACATGAAAATCTCTCATTCTTAAATATGGCAATTTACCTATATCCTACGTCACTGCATTGAGTCATCAACCCGTTTCGGCACTTGAACAGAGTCCAAATGCTACAAAACTTTAGGAGGAGTTCAAGGACAGTTAGAGGCACTAACCTACCAAGTTTGGTTGCATTTTGAGGAGGTTAAAAAAATCACTATCCATCATAATTTAGGTCTCAAAAATTACAACAGAACACATGAAAAAGTCACCCTAGGGTCTAGGAACGCTCTCCTATAGTTGGAATGTCAAAAAACAGCACGTAATCAAAAATCACAGCAAAATTGAGTATGAGCATACTTGAATGAAAGAGCATTGAACAAGGAACAGATTGCAAGTTTCAAACTTGAAATGCCATTACCAAAGCTCAAGATATAAGGATTACCAATTTTAGGAAAGAAGCCACTCTTAGCCGTACACTTAAAACTCTTCAAACTTGATAATGATAATAATGTCTTTTCCCAATTTACAAATTAGGCTTTATACTTAGGGCTCTCTTGGCCTGTGAGACCGACCGTACAAGGCTCAGACTCATTACAGACTTTATAACTTAGCTTCTCAGAGCTTGTCCATTATAGTTTTTAACCAGAGATGATCAAAATAATTACAAGGTTTTCGGAAAATGAATGGGAGTACATCAAAATTTTAGGTTCATGGAAGAAGGGGTCGACTTGAAAGGTGCTTGTATGGCTTGACTGCTAACATTGGAGCTTTGTATCCTTGTCCATTCTGCATTAAGGGCTATAAGGGAAATGCATGCAAAAACGCAACAATTGATGAAGCAGAGGAGAAGAGGAAGATTCACAAATTATATGTGTGTTGAGCCAGCAGAGGATCACACCCGCATTTTTGCTCACACCCATCATTTTGTAACCATTGATTGTAATAAATGTCTTTCCGACATTAATTTTGATTTGAGCCATTCATTAAGTAACGGGACTCAATTGAGTTTCCAGCTTGTAATCCCGAAGTAATTTCACCTGTTAATGTAAATAATTAGAGATGTTCTCACCTCCAAGGCTGAGGTATATAAGCCAAAGTTTTGTAACCTAAAAGAGGATTCAATTATTAATCAAAGAGAGTTTTTGAGCGCCGTGACTGTGTCTGAGAGAGAGAGAGAGAGAGAGAGAGAGAGAGTCTTATCTCCTTGCTACGCGAGCTACGGGGCTGCCATTGGAGAAGCGACACCGCCATTGTGTTAGCAACGGTGAGAGCTACGCACAGATACCAAGAGTGCGCGCTATCGGCTTCTACGTGTGGTAAGTTCCTACGAGCTTCGGTGTGAGTTTTCTTCCAACTCGTGTGTCGGAATAGAGCGTGCAGCATATCTATAGAACCACAACGAGTAGAGCTACACATTAGTACCATCGGGGTCAAGTTTCGGTCACCTGTATTTTTCGGCCTGTCTTCATACGCGTTTACCGCACGGAGTGGTTATAGGTTGATTTTGCAGTTCAAGTCTTTAGGGTGTTGTTCTTACCTAGTGTATAGACTTCCCCTTGAGTTTGAGATCGATTCAATGATTCTAGATCCTGTTTCGTATAGCATTCATTCGTAGTACGGATTTCAGTCACTTGCGTGTTTTAGAACTTAGATTTGATTTCCTTAGTAGTGATTGTCATTAGAAGGTCGAGTAGGTGATTTGACACCCACCTAGTTGTTTCCATGCGCCTGCGGGTCAAGCTTCGTCCTCGTCTGACAAATTCTGTTGTTGGTTGAGTTCTCGCTATTTAGCTTCCGCTGGCGGCGTAACCGCCTTAACATTTGGCGCCGCTGCCGGGGACGAGAGCCCTAAGTAGGTGACCTTAGACTAATCCTACGAGGTGAGTCGTATAAACTACTTTGTATACTTTAGTTAGAAAAGATCTAGGAGTGGTGGACTCCGAAGGTCTCGAGAGATACTAGGAAGTGGTGTATTCCTGGGTCTTCCGTGTTGACAGTATTTTTAGTTTAGCTTAGATTAGATTGTTTTTGATGGTGTTTAAGGGGTTGTTGACATAAAAAGCATTTGCTACTCCTTGTGTGGTAGTAAATCTCTTTATATTTTCAATTGCAAAAAAATCCATTTTATGATTAGAAGTAGCTTAGGTAGGGCCTGATTTGATCCTGATCTAGAGCTATCAATTGGTGTTCTATTTGCTTGATGTGTTTGATTGCATGTTAGATCACTGAAAAAGTCGCTTTGATAGTGAAATATGCAATAAACAAAGTTCAGAAAAATTTTCTGTGTAACTGATTGTTGCTGAGCACTTAAAAGAGCTATTGGAAGAGTTCTGTGCTGAAAAACTTTAAATCTGCAACTTTAGACATTATACGCGTATGATGTCTTAGGACCTAAACAGAGACTAAAATTGAAAATTTGACATTTCCAGAGTGTTTAGAAGGGGGGTTTTACCCTAAGATCAACTTAAAACAAGAGCATTAACACTCAAAGAAACCCAAAAAAGACAAGTCGGAGTCCAAGAAACGCAAAGAATAGGAAATTTTGGATTCAGATCTTGTTTTTACATTCAAACCTGACAAAAACACTTGAAACTCAATTATAAACATTGGAGAAGGCTTAAAACCAAAAATAGTCAAAATCTGGGACAAAAGACATCATACGTGTATAATGTCTTTTGGCACTTCCACTGCTTATTTTTGAAATCTGACCTGACAAGATTGTTACAATCACTGTTGAAAGCATAAATATCAAGTTTGGACCCAAATTGATGAAAAAGACATCATACGCGTATGATGTCTTTGACCTAATTTTGGACATATTTTGATACTTTGCTAACACAGATCCATTGTAATAGCTGTCTAGAGGTTATATTTCAAGTTTCATACCATTTGGATCACAATTGACCCAAAAAACAAGTCAAAAGCGGAAATTGCCAAGAAAAGCCTGAGCTAGCCATAACTTGCTCAAACAGAGTTCAAACTGAATTTTGTGAGTGAACAGAGCATAAAGGGGCCACTGAGAGTGAGCATAACCAAAATAGTCAAAATCTGTGAAAAAAGACATCATACGCGTATAATGTCTTTTTCAGCATAACAGTAACAAAATTCTCACTTGATGAAACAGAAGTTGCCCAACTGACAAGATTAAACAATTGACCAATTATCAGTCAGTTTGGATCAATTCTGACCACAAAAACTTGGGGAAAACAAATTGCCGAGACGGAAAAGCTACAGTCCTTTAGGGGAATTGATGAATTTGAGATCGGGCAGGAATCTCTGGAATAATCAACCAAAACAAGGGGAACCAGCAAGTGTCATATCAACCGAGGGAAGTGTAAACCAAAGTTGGGTGCAACCATTAGAGCCGATCTTTGAAGGAAGTGTTTCTGATACTTCTTCGGAGAGATCTTACGAGATTTTCACCGAAAACTTGGAACACTTGAACCTGAACAACAGAGAAAATATGGCAGCAGGATCATCAAACCCTTCCGCCACCATGAAGCTATTGTTCATAAAATACCAGTACGACAATGAGCAAGGTGCCAAGATCTACAAAGATGGAATGGACCGCTATTGTGTAAAGATAGAAGATAGACCTAGTGAGTTCAAGGACTTAGTGCCTGTGAGCTATAGCGGAGATAGATATCTAGATGACGAGGGTACCATGTATTTGGTAGTCCTAAACCCTAACATTGTGGACAAGTGGGGATTGATGGGCACCAAAGCCAGAATAGATGAAGAACTCGAGGAGAAAGCACCAATAATGAACTTCCCTAATGCGAGGTTAAGAAGAGAGAATGAAACTACAAGGATCAACACTGATAACATCTATGTGGGGCTGTACAAATATAATAATGGGGAGCAAGATCTCTATTATAGATGTGAAGAACCCTACACCGGAGAGTTGACAGACCAAAAAAGACTTTATGTCTTTACCTACACAGAGGGATCGGAAGTGAAAATTGCCGCTTACGATAAGTATGGCAGGCAATACTCAACAATGGGCAAGAAAGAATTAGAAGGATATACATACTTTGGGGGACCACTACATCAGTATTATGTTACTTCTAGCTCACATAGACCAGCACCAACAAATGGAGTGCAAAACTCAATGACAACAGGAGGACAAAGAACTCAGGTTGCTGACTCTTTCAGTCAACCTTGGGACTCGAAGCTCGGACCAATGGGATCATTACATTCCAGAGAGTCAATGGAGACGAATCGAGGTAGTGCAGTTCCAATCCCCACCTATACCACTCCAGGTCCAAGGTTTGAAGCGGAACCATCACATTTACCTCCTAGTAGTAGATTCAGGGCGGGGGAACCGACAAGGGTAACCCATGAAGTCCATGATGCTAGAGAAATCTTTAGCCGAGACACAGGAGCAATGAGATTGGTAGCAGATCATAGACGTATGAGACCATCTCAAGTAGCCAAGTGTATGCCAAAGAAGTATGGTGGTTCAGGAGATCCGTATGCACATGTGTCACTCTTTAAGCAAGTTTTAAGAGCTGAGCAGATAACAGATTTCCATACACAATACGAGGGATTTGGTCTTACTCTAGAAGGTACTGCATTGACATGGTTTCAACCAATGAACATTGGGGGATTCCATGACATTGACCATTTGCTAAGAGAGTTTGCTGAGGAATTCTCAAAACGAGGGATTAAGCACAATACGGTCTCACAAATATATGCTTTTAAACAGAGAGAACACGAAAAGGTGAAGGAAGCTTCACTTCGCTTCAAACAATACATTGAGAGATGTCCAGTACGTGAACGACCACAAGATGACAGACTATCTGTTCTCTTTATTGAGGGACTGAGGAACGACACTCTCAAGAAGGACTTGCACTTGAAAGCTTGTACAAGTTTCGAGCAAGTAACGAGAGAGGCATTGTACTTAGTGGATAACTGTACGGTTTATGGAGAGTGTCAGCGGATACAGATTTTGCATCCAGTAGCTCCTCCTCCGTAGCGAGCGAGACTACCACTAAAAAGAATGTTCAAACAACAACCATGCCAAATGTAGAGCAAATGATAGAAGATGCTCTAAAAAGGATGGCACCATACCAAAAACCATTGCCAAAACCCTGAAATGGTGTGCTATTGAACAAAAATGGACAAATCATCCAACAGAGGAGTGTTATTACAACAAAGGGTATGTAAGGGAGCGCCAGTATGCACCTCCTGCTCAATTAGCACCACCTCAGATACATCCAGTACCTCGATACCCAACGGGAAATGTACCTGGACCTATGGGGATAGAAAGACCGCAACCGGTATTGGGACAACAACCACCTTTACCAGGAGCAAGACCAGTGGGCATTAGATATGCACCAACCTTAGAGAATCAGGAAGAACAAGCCTTAGTGCCTGTTCAAACCTATTACGAAGAATCGGGTGCACACATGTCTCCGACAGTTTATTACCCACCAGAAGAACCAAAACAACCAGAACCATGGGGCATGATGGGGAATGTTGGAATACCAACAATTACAAGTGCTTCTGATGAAGAGAGATACAATTTGGACGCAAGAACCTTGATGTTCATAGCTCATGGAGGGTTAACAGGACAAAGACCATCCTATCCACAAAGGACGAATCAAGCAGGACCAAGACCAGCACTAGGACCCTGTTACAAGTGTGGAGGTGACCATCTGATGAATGTTTGCCCACATACGGAAATCATTAGAATTAACGCTTATTGCACTGAGTGTGGGGTTACTCACTTCATTGAGGATTGTTCAAAGAATCCAAACAAAGTGCAAAAGACGACATTGAATATGCTAGAAACTATTCCTACCAGCAGTGGGTCTGAAAATGAAACTCTGATACCAACGCAAGTTGTTACTAGAGCTCAAGCTAAGAAAACCACTAGAGAACCTGAGAATGGAAAGTTAGCGACTGAAGTAGTTAGTCAAGGACCGCGGAGTCAGAAAAACACATGGAAAGCTAGAAAAGCACGCATGAAGTTGAGAAAAGAACGTGAAGACGCTATTCTAGCTGAGGAACTAAAGCAAACTAAAGCTAGATTAGAAAAACTTGAGAGTCAAAACGGGAAACGAGAGATGAGCCCGGAAAGAACGAAACAAAAGAGTATCAAAGAAACAACGAGCTTAAGCTCGGGGGATCAGTGCTAGTCGACAAGGTACACGAACCATTGGACGCACTGATGAGAGCTTACGAAGCTAGGTTAAGGAACAACCAAACACAAGAACAGAGGTGGATGACATACCCAAACGCGGAATTGAAAAAGCAGAGACTTGAAATGTGCCAGAGAATGATCGAGACTGCACAAGCCTTATTAGAACCACCAAAAGAAACAATGAATTGTGGAAAGGAAAACCCAATTCAGCAAGAGACTATCGTTTCACGGGTAGCTGAAAAGACTCCCAGTGCACAAAAGCCTGAAAATACACAAAAGGATGACCGCATAGTATTGAACACAACCGATCAGGAGTAGAGAGTTTTCATCCAGTCATACAGAGGTCTTACGGAAGAGATGAGGATTACAATGAATTTTGGAAACAAGTGAGAGAGGCAAACTTTGCAAACGAGCTAAGTTGCCAAGCTAATCAGACAAATGGGAAAAGGGACATCAGAAATCCTCCCATAGTGGAATTTGAGGCAGGATCTCAAGTGGACTTGGATCTGCAATCTTACTGGGGAGATGGGGGCTCTGTTAGAACAATGGAGAGCAAACCTCATTCACTGAAAACCTTACCTTCATACTTAGGAGAGTATGAAGCAAAATCCGAGATTAGAGCACTTCCCTCACGAAAAATCTCATCAGAAAAAGTCATGGACTCGCAAGGATTGATAGAGATTTTGTCAACACCAGTGACATGCACTATCACTCTAGCTGAGCTTTTGAGGCTAAGACCACATATGTGGACCACTGTAGGAAAATGCTTGGAGAAATTCGGGATAAAAGATCCAACATCGAGATTGCAAGAGAGCATTGAGGAGCTGAGCAAGCCACAAAAGAACGCTAAGCCTGTACCCTTAAACAAGGTCGGAGAGTATTGCGAAGGTGAAGAGGGGAATACAACCTTACCAGTTGAATTCCAAGGAGTGAAGACGATGGCAATACTAGACAGCGGAGCAGGGTAGCCATTGCTACAAAAGAAATCTGGAAAAAATGGGGGAAACCAGCAATAAGGAAGACTAGGTTGAAACTCCAATTAGCAGATGGACACATGGAGAAACCTATGGGGTTATTAGAGAAAGTTGTAGTGACTTCTTGCGGCATTGAATACGAACATACTTTTGCTATTGTCGATTTTGGCAAGGAGAATAACTATGATATCATACTGGGAAGACCATTCATGAGACAGTTGAAAATGGTCCAAGATTGGGGCTACGATCACATATACCTGAGAAATATGGAAACCACTACACGTGTGAACCTGAAAGACCATAGCTACAAAGATGTGAACCGAACACCGGTAGAGGAGTTTGATTCAGCTACTTTGGCGGGATCCGAATTTCCAGCTTGGTTAGGTAAACCCAAGGAGTTATGGATGTGTGGAGCTTCGAAATGTGGAAGTCTGAAACGAGAAGAATGTGTTTTAGAAAGGGCTATCGAAGACGAAACTTATGTAGGAGAACCCTTTCCAGAGGACACGTTTGAACCATTAGAATGGACACACATTCTAGCAACCCTAGATGTTTGTGCAATTCCGGATGGTCCCACAACGAAATTTTGCGACAAGGACGGGTACGACGTGGTTCCGTATTTCATGTTGAGAACTGTACTCGAAAAAGAAACTGAAAAGAACGATACACTGGAAAAGGAAGATGAAGAAGAGGTGTTTCACGACATTCCCAATCATCCAGAGTGGGGAAATGAAGCAGACAACGAGTCAACGGACAATTCAAGCGGAAACGAAGAAACTATAACGGATGTCCGATTTTATGATTTTCCGAACCAAACTAAACAACGCCAGAAACACTATAGAGCAAAGAAAAAAACAAAAGGGGTTAGAACCAATCCGATGCCTAGAATAAGAGGAAAAAATCAATTCCTAATGCTAGTAAAGGCGAAGATTGTGTTAAGGATAAGATTTCTGGAAGAATGAGAGGCAGTGATCAAAAGAGCTTACGAAAAGACAAAAGAGGCTCAAGAAATCAAGTTCAAAATAATGGAACGAAAACTGAAACAAAAAAATCAGAAAAGAACAAGCGCAACAGAGAATACACGGAGTCCAAGCTAGAACGTAGAAACAAGTACAGAGAGCTCAAGAAAACTCTGAAAGAAGTTTGGACTACAGAAATTGAGAGTGGAGAGGACAAAAACGCCAAAATCAAGGAAAACATGGATGTTCCCTCTCACTATAGGAAATTCACAATAGAGGATAGGAAGGTGATATTAACCCCACCTATTCGAGAGAGGAAGGAGAACGAATCTTATGACGGACCGGAGGATGCAAAAAAAGTTGATTTAGCAGCTCCAGGTGAGCCACCTAGACCGGTGTACATAGCCACAGATTTGTCTCCAGGCGAGGAAGAGAGACTTTTGAGTCTTCTCAGAGAGTATAGGGATGTGTTTGCATGGTCTTATAAGGACTTAAAGGGAGTTGACCCATCGATATGCCAACACACAATCCCACTGAAACAAGACGCAAAGCCTAGCAGACAGAGACCATACACATATAATGATACGTTTGCTAAGCGAATCAAAGAAGAGATAGATAAGCTAATGGAAGCTGAATTCATATACGAGATTGAACACACTGATTGGGTATCTCCGATTGTGGTAGTACCTAAGAAGAACGGAAAACTCCGAGTGTGTGTCAACTTAAAGAAAGTGAATGCTGCAACAATCAGGGACAATTATCCCCTGCCGATAACTGATCATGTTCTAGAGCGTGTATCAGGGAAAACAGCATACTCCTTTCTTGATGGTTTTTCAGGATATAACCAGCTAGCCATAGCACTGGAAGATCAACATAAAACAGCTTTTGCAACGGAGTGGGGAATTTATGCTTATCGGGTTATGCCTTTTGGTCTAACCAATGCTCCCGCAACCTTCCAGAGGCTGATGACGCATGCTTTCAAAGAATACTTAAGGCTGTTTCTCGAAATATACATGGATGACTTATGTGTACATTCTCTACTGAGAGATGAGCATCTAGAACACCTAAGAAAAGTATTTGAGAAATGTAGGACATATCGCATTTGTCTCAATCCTGAGAAATGTGTGTTTATGGTCCGACAGGGCAGAATTCTGGGACATATTGTCTCACAAAACGGAATATCCACGGATTTAGAGAAGATAAAAGTTATAGTGGATATGCCTAGACCAACCAATGCGAAACAAGTACAGAGCTTTATGGGACATTGCGGATATTATAGACGATTCATTTACATGTACGCTATAATAGGCCAACCACTTTACAGGCTAATAGTGAACTTTGAATGGACAGAGGAGTGTGAGGAATCATTCAAGAAATTGAAAGAGGCACTCATTACTGCTCCAGTCTTGAAATCACCAGATTGGGAGAAGATATTCCATGTGCACATAGATGCTTCTGCATATGCAATAGGATGCATTCTGGCTCAGCCAGAAGAAGGAAACATGGATTTTCCTATCTGTTACGCCAGTCGACAGCTCAACCATGCAGAGAAGAATTACACCACAACAGAGCGAGAGGGATTAGGAATGATATATGCTGTGAAGAAATTTCGGCATTATCTTCTAGCCAACAAGTTTGTGTTTTTTACGGATCACCAAGCCTTGCTCTACCTAGTGAATAAACCATGCAATACCGGGAGAATAGTGAGATGGTTCATTATCTTACTGGAATTCGACTTCACGGTAGTAGTAAAGAAAGGAAAAACACATCTTAGAGCTGATCATCTTTCGCGATTGACGAATGGAGAAGACCCTATAGGAGTAGATGACGACATGCCAGACGCGTACTTGTTCAACATAGAAATGATACCGAGGTGGTCTCAAAATGTCGTTGACCTATTAACCTATGGAGGAGAGTTCGATAGAAGAGAATACAACCTGAAACATATTGCTATTCAGCAATCCAAGAATCTTCAATTGATTGCAGGAAGGTTGTATCAATTGGGAAATGATCATGTTTTACGACTATGCATCAATCCTGAGGAATATAGTATATATCTGCGCGAAGCACATGTTCAGGAATGTGCATTTCATTGTTCAAGAAGGAACACATATAGGAATTTGTTACAATTGGGAGTCTATTGGCCAGGAATGAAAGAAAGCGTACATGAATATGTCACTGTATGTATTGTATGTTCATCAAAACCGCCAGCGAGTATTCGACATTATATCAGATAATGATCGCTCCAGAATGGAGTCAGTATATTGTTGAATATCTCACAAATAGAACTTTCCCAGAAGGAACGTCAAAAGCTCGTCAGAAATCTGTAGAGACAGAAGCTAGAGATTACGCTTTAATAGGAGATCAACTCTATAAGAGAGGTAAAGACAACCAGCTTAGGATTTGCGCATCAGAGTCTGAGTATGTGATAATCCTGGAGCAAGCTCATGGAGGAGTAGGTGGAGGCCATTTCTCAGGTGATAAGACAGCAAAACTTGTCTTAGCCGCAGGAATATGGTGGCCAACATTACATATGGACGCTGAGGAATACGTTAAACGGTGTGATGACTGTCAGCGGACCAAAGTACCACTTAAAAGAGATGATATGCCGCTTAGACCAATGATGGGGGCAAGAGCTTTTGCAAAATGGGGGATTGATTATGTCGGACCCATTTCACCTCCTGCATATAAGACTCATGCACAATACATCATTGTGGCTACAGACTATCTAACAAAGTGGGTCGAAGCAAAGGCAACTCAAAAAGCAGATGCCAGGACCACGGCACAATTTCTATATGAATACGTCTTTGTACGATATGGATTGCCAATAGAAATTGTGAGTGATCGAGGCACACATTTCATAAATGAAGTGATAAAGATCCTTCTAGATGAATTCATGGTAATCCATAGGAAATCAGCCCCGTATCATCCACAAGCAAACGGACAAGCTGAAGCAACAAACAAAACCATATGCACGGTCCTCACGAAGATTGTATCTGAGTCGAGAACTGACTGGGACCAGAAGTTGCATTCAACATTATGGGCATATAGGGTAGCATATAAAACATCAATAGGAACGACCCCATATAACATGGTTTTTGGGCTAAATGCTATCTTGCCAATAGAATTCTTGATTTCAACCTTAAGGGTGGCTAAGGATCTAGAGTGGACAGGGCACGAGCTCTCTGATAGAATAGATGACCTGGAAAAGCTAGATGAGCTTCGCCTAAAAGCAGTAGCTTCCATCTACGCTCAAAAAAGGCGACAAAAGGAATTTTTTGATAAGCATGTGCGGACTAAAGAGTTTAAAGTTGGGGACTATGTCCTAGTTTACACTCTGAAACAGCATGCTAAAAGCTTAAAAAGCGAGGGATGGGACCTCTGGTGATTAAAGATCTATCACCAAGTGGAGCCGTCAAGCTTGCTACATTAGACGGAGAAGAAATGCCCAATTGGATTAGTGGATGCAGAGTGAAAAAGTATCTGTTGCCGCTAACACAAGACATGCTTCTCAAAATACATCAAGAAAAGCTGCGTGTCCAAAAAAAGAAAAAGATTGTAGAGGAAGCGCAAGCCGAGGCGAAGGAAAGAATGGAGAAAAGAAGACTACTGCGTCAGAAACAGCGCAATGAAGGAGCAATACGAATAAACGCAGTCAGTATAACAGAAATGGGGAATGACAAAGAAGAACCCATCATTGAATGCAAAGTAGGGACCAACCAAATCAAAGCCAGAGCACTATTGGATTCAGGAGCTCAAGCTAACCTACTTTCACTCAGTTTGTATAGACAATTGACAAATGACACTAAACTACAAACTGCCAAGCACGAGTTAAAGAGTTACTCTGAGAATGCAATCAAAACTGTCGGATGCACAGTTTTACATATACATATTAACCAATATGTGTATCCTCATATGTTTTACGTGGTTGAAGACCAAGCTACACAACATCCATTATTGCTAGGACAACCATGGCAGAAGCAATACAATGCAATGATTGACTGGAGTTCTAAATCAGTGCTTATCAAATACGAAGGTGAAAGTCAATCAGTTAAGTTCACCAAAGGAGCAGAGCCAACTCCAAAGGAAGAAGCCACGGACAAGGGCAAACAACAAACAGAGAAAAAGAAGAAGCAATGGCAACCAAAAGTTTCTATACAACCGGATTACTCTTCGACGAGGAATTCTCAACAGTGGATAAGGAAGACAAGCAATATTATAACAGCTCAGCCTTGGAAAAAAGCGAAGTCAACGTTGGTATGGAGACCAAAAAAGGTGGTGCCAGAAAAAACAAACAGAGTCTTCAATACCAGACAACAGAGTGATCCCCGACAATCAAGGACAGTGAAACAGATCTGGATTCCAAAGAAGTTCATGACGGCACAAAGCTATAGCAAGCAAATTTGGATCCCAAAGATTTGTAAAAAGGAACTCCCTTCAATACAATCAATGGAAACTCCTAGGTATTTCAAGGCGAGGGAATCAACACACAGAACAAAGCAGGTTTGGATCGCAAAGAGTTTGTGGCAAGCACAAGCAAAGCGAAAGCAGATTTGGATTGTAAAAAAAGACAACAAGGTAACGAAGAATCCATCTACTGATTCAAACTACCGAAGTGCCAAAACCAACCCAAAACCCGACCACCAATCCTTCAATCAAACAAAGAGCAGCTTTATTGGAAAGAATGTTGTATCGTCGCTCTACAATTGCATTGGGAACTTATGACCAAAACAACTACAATGCTTCACCCACAGACACTTCATAGTCGTCCGGGAGGACTCAGACTAGGAGGGGGGGAGGTATACAGGAGCTACAAAGCAGCTACAAGCGGAAAAAACAAAGAAAAACAAAAATTATATTACAAGGGCAGTGTCTTACATGATTTTGCAATTTTTATGTTTGATTGCGGATATTGATAATATTTATGCCCTTATATACCTTGTTTTGCAACAAGAAGAGATCAAATGATGAATTTGGGTCTCTATATGTGTAAATATCACTAAATAAGAGTGTTTTTGGAGCTAAAAAGTGGAAAAAAGTGGTAATCCAAGTCAGAAATCACAAAGAAGTGTATATTCATATACACAGGGTTACCAGCTATTTATCATGTATGTTTTGAATTTTTTGGCTTCAATTTGCTATTTTCCTTTATTTTTTATGATTTTCTTAATAAAAATAAAAGAAAAATAAAAAAGCAGGTGAAATGAGATCGGAAAAAAGAAAAGAATAGACGGTGATGATCCTCATGACAAGGGAAACCCAGGATAAAAATTGGGTACAATTCTGAAAAAGTTGCGGAAAGCCCGAAATGACAAAATTTTGGCAAAGTGGACAGATTTCTCAGAAACAGGTCAAACGGAATCCAAATTGAGAAATTTCAAATCCTAAAGTGCATTTCACGACGAGATAGGAGCACATGTCAAATTTGGTAACAAGTGATCCGGGAAGCCCGAAGTTAAGTATTTTTCACTTCACTATCAAGCTCATTTCCACTATTACCTTCTTGGAGAGAGCAAAGAGCACACAGGAGTATCCGACCTTCTACCGCCTTCTACGACTGCTACGAGAGCTCAGAGGACACCAGACATGAGAGGTAGACTCGTTGCCATAAGCTTTTGATGCTTATCGTTAACTTTTGTCGCGAAAACTCACCAAAACCAAGAAACAAGAGCAGACGGGGAATGGGGAAGAACGCTAGATAGGGGCACAACCGCCTAACCAAACTTTGCAAGAACTTAGAGGTGGGTTACCCTAGTATAGGAGATGAGTTTCTAGCACTCAAAGCTCGAGAAAGAACGACTGGAAAAACCCTAGGTCAACAGAGCCTGCAAGAGGCAAACAGCAAAAAGTTGTCGGAACGACACAAAACTTCTCAAGAAGCTTAACAACATCGAGGGCAATGCAACCATGGAGTATCTCCAGGTTTGTACCACCAAAAGTAGGTCGGAACAACCGATTCGGCTGTGGACACACAAAGCGTCATTTTGGCATAACAGCTAAAATTGACGACCAAATGACATGAAACTTCACAAGCATCTTAAAATATACATGGATGACTTATGTTTGCAAGCAAAACCCAAAAGAAAGCTGATTCACTTACCGATGGTGAAAAAGACGCTTTCGGGCAACCAAATGGAGAAAGATGGAGAACGGGGAGCCAAAGTCAAGCTCAACCGAATAGGTGGCTTCACAACATATCCAATGAGCTGGAAATGCAACTCTCCAGAAGAAAAGTTGAAGAAATTCAACTCCAAGGCAAAAAGACGACTTCGGAGACTGAAATGCCTATAAGGGGGCTTTTTAGCTAAAATGATGACTTTTTAAGTTGAAAACTAGTTAGCAGGGCTTAGGGCACTAGCACAAAGCATTCTTTGCACAAAAAGACCAACATTTCAAGAAAAGACATCATACGCGTATGATGTCTCACAGCATAATTTTCACATCCATTTCAACATTTGAGTGTATAGCCTCATTCCACATGTTAATCACATCCTATGAACCAAGTATCATGAGAATTGGAGTTAGAAAACTCAAGGAAAACCAAAAAGACGCAAAGTAGGCCATAAAATTGATTTTTGGTCCTAATTTTGTCAAAATAACTCCAAACTCATTGAAACTTTGTAGGATTGTTGATTAACACCTCTACAAGCTATCTGGAACCAAAAAGCACCATTTTGACACAAAAGACATCATACGCGTATAATGTCTATTTGCACTTACAGAGCCAAAAATGCTCATTTGTCATCATACATCCATTATATATATCTAATACATGCTGCATATGAAGTTTGGAACCATTTGGTCAAGTGGATCACCCCATTAGCCCAATTAAGAGAAAATCCTTCATACAAAGCCTATTTTTGTCCCAAATCCAACATATTCAAGTCCAAACCAAGATTTGAGTATAAACAGTCCTTCACTAGCACATGGAGAGTCCACAGAACCAATCCCATGAAAAATTGATGAAAAAGACATCATACGCGTATGATGTCTCCAGAGCCATTTTTAGCCCAAAATCTATCCAAACTTCATAAATCCACTAAATAAGCCTATCTAAAGCCAAATCCAAGCTTATAGAAAAAATTGGTCCAAAAATGCACTAAAAGACATCATACGCGTATGATGTCTCACTATGTGATTTTGGCACCTCAGGGCTTCAACCACCAAACAGAAGTGTTCCACAGGCCATTTGAAAGTAATCCACCAAGTTTTACCCAATTTGGATCATAAAATCCAATTCCCTTTCAAAATTTTGCCAAGAGCCTGAACTGGAGTAAACTGGCTAAAACTTGACCGAATGGGATCCAAACTCAAATCCAAGCATATGATACTCATGTATACACTATCAGCTACAAGCACAACCAATATGAAGTCATTCTGACACAGAAGACATCATACGCGTATGAGGTCTCAAGCATGTTTTTGAGCCCAGTTTGCATATTTTTTCACCTACATTGCATCCTTAGGCCCTGAATAGCTCATGTTTCAATTTTCAAGTCATTTGAATAGTTAAAAGCTTCATTTCGGCTTTCAGTACTAAAAAGACGCTAACTTCTGAAATTGGAGTTACAGGATCCATGGAGTCCGCTAAGTCATCGGCAACTAAGAGAAAAAGACCAACCATCAAGGACGCTCTTGCAGAAGCAGAACCTTTTGATATTCCAACAGAAACCCTCAAGCCAACGAAGACTTGGGTGGAGGAAGCAGTACTAGAAAAAGAGGGAATAAAGATCTACCAGGGGACTTTCAGAGATCCTCAAGGGCAATCGGTCGATGTGCCTATGATCCCACGAGAATTAGTGGATTATAGCAGATCAGAGAACATCGGCAGATACCTGGAAAAGGCTGACTTACACAGGTTCTTCACCTCGAGACCATCAGGTGTAGACACAAGAAGAGCGTATGAGTTAGCAACATCCATTCAGAAGGATGGGAAAGCCACGTTGACAGCCATGGATGGAGAAACAGTTGAAGTACAGATCACTCCACAGCTCATTGCAGATGCATTGAATCTGCACAACAAAGGGAGTTTTGTCAGAGAAAGAAGGGAGGCCATAGAGGTCTATGGATCAAAGAAACAAAATACAACCTACGCAGATATGGCAGATCAACGAGCGGCAACCCTTTGCCGGTTATACAACCAGTTTTTCCATGTGTGCAGTAAAAGACCGCAGAAGTATACTACACCACCCCATGCCATTGCGACAACCATCACATGGGCACTGAAGAGCAACATGCCAAAAGAGGTGAACTATGCTCAATACATCCACGAGCAAGTAATCGCCATGCACAACCAGAAGCCAAAGTACATAGGAGGAGGAGAAATCCTAACAAGAATAGCTTATGAAGCTATTGGAGCTAGGGATCAAGGGCCACAGATTCCCTCCCAGAATGAGTGGCTTAGAGAAGCCGATGAGGAGGAAGAACAGCAAGAAGTATCCAAGAGGGCATCCACAAGAGCACGCCGAAAACTAGAAATAGTTTCAGAACCTGAGGAGGCTGTGGACGAGCCGCTCAAGAAGAAAGCGAAGAAGAAGGCCGATCCCAAGCAAACCAAAAGTCAAAAAGCCGCAAGAATGGAAAGGCTGGTAGAGCAATTTAGAGCGGAAAGAGCTCTAAAGGGGGACTTTGAAGAAATGTGGGTGCCAGACCCCAGTAAAGTCGGAACCAGCTCAGCCAGGCCACATGTTGATCAATATGATCAATATATTAGATCTTATGAGGAGTCGGAGGCCATACTGGAGCAGCAACCTGTCGAGCCTTATACTGAAGAGGAAGTACAGCTTTTAAAAGCTGAGCTGAAAAAGGACGACAAGGGGAAGAAGAAAGTAGATGAGTCTACTGAACCTAAAGAGACAGTAAGGCAAGCAACCAAAGGGAAAGCCAAGGTGACTGAAGACAATCAGCCCTCTTTTACTGTTGTACCAAGCTCGAAGAAGATGGAAATTATTGTGGAGGAAACCACAATAGAAATGGAAACAGAAATTATGGAAAAACCGGAGGCCGGGACCAAGGAAAAGAGGATAGATCCAGTTCAGCAAAAGAAAGATGATTATGAGGATCTGGTCGCGATCGGACCTAGTTGTTTCCATGCGCCTGCGGGTCAAGCTTCGTCCTCGTCTGACAAATTCTGTTGTTGGTTGAGTTCTCGCTATTTAGCTTCCGCTAGCGGCGTAACCGCCTTAACAATGTGTGTGGGAGAATTCGATGCTATGATGTCCTATGCTAGAGGAGCCCAATCGTGCCACAAAAGAAAATGAATGGAACCCTATAATTAATTTCCCTCTTAAAAATGTGTATTTTTGCACACTTCATGCTTTTATGCGCGTCTTTGATCGTTTATTAAAGCCTCATATTGATTATGCCTTTACAATGAAGCCTATGGAGAGGTCGCTTAATGCTATCTCAAAAGTGGAAGGGCTATTAAATTTAATAGGTTGTGATGGGACCCGATTCACCTTCAAAAACGTTTTTTTGAAGAACACAATTTTGATGATACCTTGACAGTGAAAAATATTGAGAAAATCGTTCAATACCCAAATCTTGCACAACATAGTATTAGCCATTGCATCTCTTCCATAAGAATTATAGGGCCACATTCCATGGTCTTGCATAGACACGTTGCTCGCGCCTATGCACATTGCACAAGCCTTTGTTTGGGACGACTCACAATGGGAAGGGTGGAGTGACAATAGCTGAAGCAGCATATTGCAAGACCTCAAGCTGCAAGCTGATGAATAATCATGTGTATAGTGTATAAAGTGTGTTTTGCCGCTTAAAGTTTTGTATTTTTATCACTTTTAGCATAATTTGACTCTTATCAAGCATAGTAATAAATCATAATGACAAATTTTGATGAGAAAGATTTTTGGAAGGAGAGTATGTACATACAAGTGCGAGGAATAATTTGGCTAATTTTTTGGCAAAGTAATATTAATTTTCTCTCCTCTTTAACATAATAAGGATTAAAAATTAATAAACAGAGCCAAGAATGTCAAATTTGAGTTTTGAAAGCAAACGGAAAATCTACAAAGAAAGAGATTCAAGCATGACAAATATGGGAGGATTTGGCACATGTCAAAAGTTGGGCCAATTTACAACGGACCAAAATTGCAAAATCAAGAGCAGTTAATGATGAGGTGTCCAAATGATGAGTTGTTTGAGTCACAGGTGGTTTGTCATAGGAAATGGTAGCAAGAAAGATAAGTATTCACATAGCATTCGAGGTAAGCCAGACACATATAGGCAAAATGGGCAAAGTAGACCTCATTTGCAGTCAGTCATTTTCAGAGAGAGAGCTAGAAAGCTTTTTTGACCTAGAGCACTCCGTCAGAGTTCTGCCTGCTACAACCACACTAGACACCCACACTTCACCAGATTGGAATGATGTATGATCCTATTCAATGCTAGAACACTTATGGATTGTCAAAACAACAAACATTTTCATTGAAAAACTATATCAATCAAATCAGTTACGGGATTTGGGCAAATTGTCAAAGGACATTTGGATAGGGAAATGAACTAAAAATTAAAAAGCAAATTCATCAGAATGGTCCCTTCACTTAGCAAAATTTGGCCATGCAATCACAGTTGCCAGAAGGGGTGGGACATGGATCCCCCACCTCAGAATTCAGATAAGTGGTGCAAAATGTTGCATTTGAAATCGCCATTCCATCGTTGCAATTGAAGAATTCATATGCTGTTGAACATGGATGGCAATCTCCAAGAGTCGTGTTCTTTCTCTCACATTATTTGCAAACATTTGAGGAGGCGTTCATGACAAGATTTTTTGAGATGGATTCAACCATAGTCAACCCATGACGAAGGATCTACCACCTTGCCACATTGCTTATCAAAGTATAATCATGAACAACCCTTTCAAAGAATCTAAGAAACATAGTGGCAAGTGTTAAGTATGGAGCCCGATTTACCCTTGTAATTTTCAGTGGTAAAAGCGCACATTTGTAAGGCCCCCATTATGAGGAGAAGCCATCGTGCGTGAAGGAAAATCACTCACCGGAAACCAAAATTTTCACGGACAAGAATCAGGGGCAACTTTAAAGGCCTCGGGGCCGGAGGCCCCCGAGACTTTTTTTTTTGCCGGAATATTCTTTTTCGCCAGAATATTATGGCCGGACGGCGGCCGGAAAGTGGTCGGAAAACAACCGGTCGGTTGGCCGGTGGCCGATAGTCAATGGCCGATGGCCGGTGGTCGGAAGTCAATGGCCGGTGGCCGGTGGCCGAATTCAAAAGCGGACTTGTCTTCTCAAGGGCGGCCACACATGGGCGGATTGGAGGGTCCGATTTGGACTTATTCGCACAAGGGCGGCTACACATGGCTGTCTCTCATAAGAGAGGGCAGCCCTTTTGGCCTATAAAAGGAGGCCATTTCTACACACATTTCATAGTGTGAAGTTGATGCAACAAGGTGAGTGTGAGGTGGTGAGAGTGAAGCAAGGCAGGAGCTCCATTAAGGGTATAATCCCTTTGTAAACTACTTCTTGTTTTGAAGTACTAAAGCCATTGAGTGGCTGCTTTCCCGTGGACGTAGCCCACATTGGGTGAACCACGTATATCGTGTGTACTCTCTCTCTCTCTCTCTCTCTCTCTCTCTCTCTCTCTCTCTCTCTCTCTCTCTCTCTCTCTCTCTCTCTCTCTCTCTCTCTACTCTATAATCTCGTGTATATAAATCTGTCTCTCTCCATAATGTAATCTACTCAATTATCTATTTAGCTATGTCTTATTTCCTAACAACTGGTATCAGAGTAAGGTTTGCTCGTAGCTAAATTATATCAAGGAAAGGATTCCTTGAATTGAGTGGAAGTTATGGTGCAGGAAGGGAAGCTCAAGATTGAGAAGTTCAACGGCAAAAAATACCAACATTGGAAGATGCAGGTTGAAGACTATCTCTACCAGAAGGACCTCTATTTGCCACTAGGCAGTCTTGTGAAGAAGCCCGCAACAATGGCAGATGAAGCATGGATTGTCCTTGATCGAAAGGCACTGGGAACAATCCGGTTAAGCTTGGCATCAATGGTGGTCTTCAATGTTTCGGAGATGAAGACCACGGAGGACTTGATGAAGTCACTTGACGACTTCTACGAGAAACCATCGGCATCCAATAAGGTATTTCTTATGAAGCGCTTGTTCAATCTAAAGATGGCAGAGAATGGTTCAGTTGCAGAACACCTAAATGACTTTAACACAAACATAAGTCAACTTCGATTAGTGAAAATCAATTTTGATGACGAAGTGCGAGCTCTCCTTATACTATCATCTCTACCGGATAGTTGGGACAGCCTTGTGATGGCTGTAAGTAATTCTATCTCTGGCACAAATACTCTTAAGTTTGATGATGTTGTGGGTGTTCTCCTAAGCGAGGAAATGCGAAGGAGAAGCACAGGAGAATCATCAAGTGCTGCACTATCAGTGGAAACAAGAGGAAGGCTTAAGGGGAGGTTCAAAAACCAAAAGGGTCGTGATCGCTCAAGGCGGAGCAAGTCACGCACAAAGTCACTTCTTGAATGTTGGAACTGCGGCAAGAAGGGCCACGTCAAGAAGGATTGCTGGTCCAAGAAGAAGAAGGAGACAGAGTCTCAAGACAACAAGCCAACATCGGAGGCCAATGTGGCAGGTAAAGTAGAGCAAGATGCTCTAATTCTCTCATTAGACAATGTGTCTAATTCCTGGATAGTAGATTCCGGGGCTTCATTCCATGCGACACCACACAAGCAACATTTCCAAGACTACACCAAAGGTAATTTTGGGTATGTATACTTGGGAGATGATGAAGCTTGTGAGATTGTCGGCAAAGGTACAGTTTCTGTCAAAACTGCTAACGGAAATGAATGGAAGCTTAAAGATGTTAGGCATGTTCCTTCTCTTCGCAAAAATTTGATCTCTACAGGACAATTGGACGATGAAGGTCACAACATTGCATTCGAAAACAAACGGTGGAAGATCTCAAAGGGATCTTTGGTGGTTTCCAAGGGTGAAAAAGTCGGTACACTTTACTTGTGTACTGTTAGCACGCAACCTTCAGCTTGTGGAGCAACTACAAAAGTTGACAATGCAGTGTGGCACTACCGTCTTGGGCATATGAGTGCCAAAGGAATGCAAATCCTTCAAACAAAGAAGCTTCTAGCAGGTTTAAAAGAAGTGGACTTAGAGTTCTGTGAAGATTGTGTTTATGGTAAACAAAAGAGGGTAAAATTTCAAAAATCAAGAAATGAAAGAAAAAATAAAAAACTTGAGTTGGTTCATTCTGATGTTTGGGGTCTTGCAAGTACACCATCACTTGGTGACTCATTGTACTATGTAACATTCATAGACGATGCGACTAGAAAAACATGGGTTTATGTCATGAAGAATAAATCCAATGTATTTTTCATATTTCAAAGGTGGAAAGCCTTTGTGGAGAATGAAACAGGTACCAAGGTTAAATGCCTCAGATCCGACAATGGAGGCGAATATTGCAGCCAAGCTTTTGAAAGCTTTTGTGCTAGCAATGGCATTCGGAGGCAAAGGACAACCCCAAGGACACCTCAACAAAATGGGATTTCGGAAAGGATGAACAGGACAATCATGGAACGAGCACGAAGCATGTGGCTACATGCAGGCCTACCGCTTGAGCTTTGGGCGGAAGCTGTAAGTACGTATGTGTACTTAATCAATCGGTCACCCTCAACGGCATTGGATGGGGGAGTTTCAAAAGAGGCATGGACAGGTAAACCGGTGAATTATGCATTTCTCAAAGTGTTTGGGTGTGAGGCTTTCATGCACATAGATAGAAGCCTAAGATCAAAGTTAGATGCAAAGTCCAAAAAGTGTTTCTTCATTGGCTATGGAGAAGGAGACTTTGGGTATCGCCTATGGAATCCTGAAGATGGTAAAATCTTAAGGAGTAGGGATGTAATTTTTAACGAACAAAATATGTACAAAGATAACTTGGAAAGAAAACAAACAAAAGAAACAGGTGATGAGTACATGGAGCTTGAGGACGGTGAAGACTCAAGGACTGCAAACGGTGACAATGTGCAACAACGTCAACCAAATGAGGAGCCTCAACCCATTCCTCGAAGATCTACAAGAGCAAGTAGACCTCCAGAAAGGTTTGTTCCTTCCTTCAACCATCTCTTGATCTCAGATTCTGGAGAGCCGGAATCATATGAAGAAGCTATGCAACATGAATCCAAAGAAGAATGGACGAAGAGCATGCAAGTGGAGATGGACTCACTACATCGCAACCAAACATGGGAGTTGGTTGAGTTGCCTAAAGGTAAGCGGGCACTTCAAAACAAATGGGTGTACAAGCTAAAGGAAGAAGAAGGTGGGAAGAAAAGGTACAAGTCTAGGCTTGTGGTAAAAGGTTTTTCTCAAAAGAAAGGTATTGACTTCAATGAAATATTTTCTCCTGTTGTAAAAATGAACTCAATTAGGCTTGTCTTAAGCCTTGTGGCTGCTCATGATCTAAATCTCGAGCAAATGGATGTAAATACGGCATTCCCTCACGGTGACTTAGAGGAGGAAATCTACATGCTTCAACCAAAGGGGTATGAAGTAAAAGGTAAGGAGAAAATGGTTTGCAGATTAAAGAAGAGCTTGTATGGTTTAAAGCAAGCTTCAAGACAATGGTACTTGAAGTTTGATCGATTGATGTTGGATCGTGGATTCACAAGATGCAACTCGGATCACTGCGTCTACACGGAGAATTTGGGAGATGGGAAATTCATCATCCTAATGTTGTATGTTGATGACATGTTGATTGCAAGTGCTAACATGCAGGACATCAAAGACCTAAAAGAGGAGCTGTCCAAATCTTTTTCAATGAAAGATTTAGGTGTTGCAAAGAGGATACTTGGTATGAAAATATCAAGGGACAGGACGAAGAAGACAATAAAGCTATCTCAAGAAGATTACATCAAGAAGGTACTAGAAAGATTTGCAGTGCAAAATGCAAAACCAGTTTCTACACCTTTGGCTGGTCATTTTAAACTAATGAAGGATATGTGTCGAACGACACAAGAGGAGATAGCCTATATGTCTAAAGTTCCATATGCTGCAGCGGTAGGTTCTCTAATGTATGTTATGGTCTGGACAAGGCCATACATTGCACATGCAGTGGGAGTTGTGAGTAGGTTCGTGGACAACCCAGGTAAAGAGCATTGGCAAGTTGTGAAGTGGATACTTAGGTATCTAAAAGCGACAACAACAAATGCTTTGTATTTTGGAGGAACTGATATTTTTCTAGAAGGGTATGCTGATGCAGATATGGCAGGTGACAAAGATACTCGAAGGAGCACTACTGGCTATGTGTTCACGGTTGGAGGCACAGCAGTAAACTGGGCTTCAAATCTGCAGAAAGTGGTTTCACTTTCTACCACGGAAGCAGAGTATGTAGCAATGACGGAGGCAAGCAAAGAAATTCTGTGGCTTCATAGATTCTTAGAAGAGCTTGGATTCAAACAAGACAATTGTGTCTTGTACAGTGATAGCCAAAGCGCTATCCATCTTGCGAAGAACTCAGCCTTTCATCCAAGGACAAAGCACATTGAGGTGAGATATCACTTCATACGCACTCTTTTGAAAGAGGGACAACTAAAGCTAGGAAAGGTGCATACAAGTGAAAATCCTGCAGACATGTTTACAAAGGTGGTCAACAAGGAGAAGTTGAGCTTTTGCTCATCTTCAATCGGCATTCAAGGATAAGAAGCCAGAATGGAAAGCAGTCACAGGTTTGGTTTGGAGATCAGTCTGCAAGTGGGATTTACCCTCGTAATTTTTTGTGGTAAAAGCGCACATTTGTAAGCCCCCCATTATGAGGAGAAGCCATCGTGCGTGAAGGAAAATCATTCACCGGAAACCAAAATTTTCATGGAAAAGAATCACGGGCAACTTTAAAGGCCTCGGGGCCGGAGGCCCCCGAGACTTTTTTTTTTGCCGGAATATTCTTTTCCGCCGGAATATTATGGCCGGACGGCGGCCGGAAAGTGGTCGGAAAACAACCGGTCGGTTGGCCGGTGGCCGGTAGTCAATGGCCGATGGCCGGTGGTCGAAAGTCAATGGCCGGTGGCCGGTGGTCGGAAGTCAATGGCCGGTGGCCGGTGGCCGAATTCAATGGCCGGTGGCTGAATTCAAAAGCGGACTTGTCTTCTCAAGGGCGGCCACACATGGGCGGATTGGAGGGTCGGATTTGGACTTATTCGCACAAGGGCGGCTACACATGGCTGTCTCTCATAAGAGAGGGCAGCCCTTTTGGCCTATAAAAGGAGGCCATTTCTACACACATTTCATAGTGTGAAGTTGATGCAACAAGGTGAGTGTGAGGTGGTGAGAGTGAAGCAAGGCAGGAGCTCTATTAAAGGTATAATCCCTTTGTAAACTACTTCTTGTTTTGAAGTACTAAATCCATTGAGTGGCTGCTTTCCCGTGGACGTAGCCCACATTGGGTGAACCACGTATATCGTGTGTACTCTCTCTCTCTCTCTCTCTCTCTCTCTCTCTCTCTCTCTCTCTCTCTCTCTCTCTCTCTAATCTCGTGTATATAAATCTGTCTCTCTCCATTAAGTAATCTACTCAATTATCTATTTAGCTACGTCTTATTTCCTAACAGCAAGGGCCAAAAAGTTCAGAAACATCACCAAGGACCTAGAGAAATGGACAGAGTGAAGACAAAGTGCAACTCAACCTGAGGACCAAGTGCTAATCAAGCCAAAGACTAATATTTCACGAGTAATTGCAATGGCTAGGAAGGAGGGAATGTTTGCAGATGAACCAGATGGGCATCCTCCTAGTCGGGCACCTCTTCATAAAGCCACCAATTTTGTAATCCCATATTATTTCTCCAAGAAAGCATTGTAAATGTGAGGAACTCTAATTTTAGCCGAGTGAGCTTTGAGCCAACTTCCGTAAAAATCTCAGTTGCAAAGTCTAATTTTGAGACTGAGCCTTGTAAGCTGGCCACTGGCCAAAAGAAGCCCTAGGTATAAAGCCTAATTTTATAAGTCTGAAGGCATCATTTATCATTATCAAAGGTTTCAGGAGAGTCTGAAGCGCACAACTGAGAGCGTTTACTCTCATGCGACTTGTAATCCATTTTTTCTTGAGCTCTAGTAATCTGAATTCATTTCTAATGATTACTTTGTGTTCCTTGTCTTGTGCTCTTTAATTTAGGTGTAACCATTCTCAATTTTGTTGTGGTTTGCAAAGACCTATTCACGAGCTAAATCTGTTGTTTTGAGTGCGTTAATGATCATTTTGTGACGTTTCAACCATGGGAGAGTGTTCCTATACAATGGGGCAACCATTCTAGACTGTACTATTGCACTTTTCAGGACCTTGATCATGATGGATCATGATTTTGGTACCTTGTAAGATTGCAACCAAACTTGGTAGGATAGTGCCCCTAGGTGTTTTAATCATATCTTAGACTTCCTCCTAAAGTTTCATTGCATTTTGACTTTGTTTGAGTGTCGAAATGGTGTGACAACCGGGACCAATGAGACTGGACATAGGTAGGATGCTTGAATAGAGAGTGATAGATTTGCTAGTGCTAAAGATAGCTTCGTTCCGTAGGTTCACTTTAGGTTGACACCCTCAAAGAGTCTCCGTGCCCTGTCCGATTCGCTACCTAAGTATTGAAATTATATTAGCGCCACATAGCTATGCTACAGGCGTTTGATCACAATGATTCGCTAACATAGTCTCACAAGCTAGAACATTTATGCATAGCCTAGGGTCTAAGCATTGGCAGGCTATCAAGAGGATTTTTTGCTACTTGAGTGGCACTTTACATCTTGGCTCATTTTATCCCAAGACTCTTTCAATGGAATTGTAAGTCCTTTGTTGGTTAGCACACCAAGCATTTTGTGCTACCATATAGTGAAATGTGTGCCATCAAACTTCTTAATATAGTTTTCTTCTTTCTCAGAAGATCAAGCCATACTAACAAGAGCTAACTACAAGAGGGATCAAAATCTGACTAGAAACTCAACAAAATCATTATAAAGTCAATGCGAAAGAGTGTTATAGTAGGTAAACTAGAGGACCCATGGGAAAAATCTAGCAGAGTCTTCTTTGTAGTATAGAGATCAATGTCTCAAGAAAAACCGAGAAAAAAACAATGCATAAACCAACAAAAGTGCTGACTTAGCGTAAATTGGCGTATACCGCTCATATAAACTATCAAAAGACTACTAACTTGACATCACAACTATATTCATCTATACATGTCCTATGGCAAGGCCTTCAATGGGGACCTCTAGCACCCTAATCCACCTCACACTGTGTAACCCGGCCCTCAATGATTGGTTTCAAAAAACCCTCATCCAATGACCTCACAAAAAGTTACACAGAAATCACTAGCCACAAACTCAAAAAGGGCTCTTCCAAACCGAATCTCAAAAACGATTGGCTCCACAATGAGGTACAATGGCAGTATCTACAATACAATGTACATCCAAAAATGTAAAACTGTCACTACAAGATTGTAGGACACACACTCAAAGAGGCACCAATAAGTATGCAAGAAAAATCAAATAACCAACTCCCTATGGAAACTCTCAGGTACTAGTCAGGAATAATTTATATGCATCCAAACTCCCACTAGAACTGTAATGGCTATCATTGTCAAAGATGTTCACAAATGTGTTGTGTCAAGAGAACCTGTGACTATCTATATGCATGTAAAAACTAAATTTGAGAGTTGTCTCTAAGAAGCCATCTACGGCTATGTATGAACAATTAGAGAGAGTTAGCCTCTAATACCACAAAGAACATCATGGCCAAACACACACATGCAAATCCAAATGTGCTCTCAAAAATGCATAGAACTACTAATAACAACAATTTCTAACTTGCCTCCCTCTACCAACAAATTGTCTCTTAGTCTTTCTCTCTACGATGCTAGAGAGCATGTGGAAATCTATAGTCAATGTCATCAAAGTCGATGCCAATGGCGATGCCGGGTGTCACTCGATGCTAGAGGAGAAGTTAATGCTAAACTAGGAAAACGGGTTGTCAACACCAAGAAAATTGGGTGTCAATGCCGACTTCCACCACTAGATGAAAGTGTCTCACTTGCTCAAAGATATCGGAGACAACAGAGCCAACAAAAATGTGTGTGTGTGTGTGTGTGTGTGTGTGTGTGTGTGTGTGTGTGTTTTTTGTGTGTGTGTGTGTAGTTGTTTAACCATAAATAATAAGACATAATTATACTTTTTACATTCAAAAGACAGTTGGCTTTATAAAAAAGGAAATGATAAGTACAAAAACAACTCAGTCTTAGAATTATTTTTGTACAATCTTTGTAAGAATGAGGCCCCATTCCAGTATACAAATAACAGAAGAACTTCTCAAGCAGTAGGTCAATGTGTAATCCGGTGTAGGGACAGCTTGCCAAAGCCAAAAAAACTTTCCAAGATAAGTTAGAGTCCTTACCTGCATCCATCCAAACAAGACAACAAATATGTTAGCCTTCAATGTGTTTTACAGGTATCAATGGACTATACCAGTTGTTATCCATGTCCATCTGACAAACTTTTTTTAACCTTACAAGCTAAGTCCATAGTATTTATGTAGACAATTGTTTTTTTTTTTCTCTCTCTCTCTCTTTTTCAAAAAGGAACCCAAAGTTTTTAAGCAAGAAAATTTATATCATTCCGATTAGAAGGCCATCACCCCTTCTAATCCAAGTGTCTGAATCCCCCCATTTATTATCTCAGTTTATCTTCCTAGATCAATGAAAGCATCATCATATTAAGTTTATGAAAGAAGTTTTTTTTTAAAATTCCTTTTATAGTTTCAATCAGGCCTTAAGCTAGTTAATGTTTGTTTTAAGTCGGGTATAGTTTACGCCCATCATGGTACATGGAATCCAAATCCACTAGTTTGTATGTTACTTACCTTACACATCATTTTGGCCAACCAGGTGGCAAGGAGCCCTTGCTGAATCAAGCTAGACCACGAGTCTAACCATGAATTTTAAAGGAAATATGTTTTTAAGTTTCCAATTCCTCATGTGAATGAAAAAAGATCCTTGTAATACTTTAACATGACGACTTAGTAATATATCCAGTAACTGTAAGTAGTCGGGCCAGAAAAAAACATCTAACACCCGTATGCAGCTGGGCCAAGCCCTGTTTCACCATAAATAAAAAATGGCTTCTGCCTATGTAAATAACGATTTGCAGCATTTCAACCAAAATCTAGGAACGGAACCAGTAACGTCATGGAATGCAGTCAAGGCAACCTCCCTTACCAATCAAAACAATGTCCAATATTAGTGCGCAACAGTTCAGCCCCTTTATATTCACATAACCAACCTAAGCAATGGTAGGCAGTATACCAAATCAATTACCAAGCAACAAAGGGAGCAACATCTTCCAGTGTGCATGCAGATAATGCAATGTATTACCCTTAACCCGACCATAAAGAGATGACCAGATACAACAATAGCGTACCTCCGGGCCCAACTATCCTTAAAAACATTCAATAACAGTGTGCAGTTGGTGGGAAAATACCACCCTTTTCAAGATCCCAGTAATAAGTTTTGTCCTACCCGTTAGCCGTGCTAAGCGACAGCAAAAAAACGAGTGATCAATTTAACGAACAGTAGCCAGTAGGAGAGTTTTTTACAAAAAAAAACCCGGAGTCAAAGCGGCAGCAGCTAGTAAGCCATACCCCAAACCACCTATACAAAAACCTTAAAAAAAACTTTAGAACAGAAATTACATCGAATCGATAGCAACCAGAATCCCAGTAGTGGGATTAAAGCTTTGCAAAAAACACCAACGTACCTTTAAATAAGTTATATTATACTGTGTGAAAACCACTCAAGGTGCCATGCCATTAAAGCAACGCGGTAATATTGCCCTAAAAACGTAGGTGCGTAATGAAAAACTTATGAGTAAAAGTAGCCGACCTGTGTTACTTGTGTTGTGAGCTCCATACTTCGGTGCAGTAGAGAAACAGACACGCAATCCTATTTTATGCAATCAAAAAGGAGCACAAACAAAGCTAAGTGAGAGGCAGAGTTGCGCCCTCACCTTTTAAATAGAGGAGGGAGGAAGGTCGTCATTACTGCATAGTGCGCAGATCGTCATGAGTGGAGAGATCCCCAGCTGAGACAGTGAGGCCGCCTACAAAGTGTAATGAAGAAACTACCCTAATGCCTTCACGGTCGCGTTAACCCGAGGTAGTACCACAATGTATCACTTATGCTTTAAAAGGGCCATGTCCCATGGTGGGTACCATAGGAGGCAAGTTTTAGTAGAATCCAAGGTGCCAAACATGCTAGGGATTCATTAATAGGTAGGTAATACGATGTGTGTGTGTGTGTGTGTGTGTGTGTGTGTGTGTGTGTGTGTGTGTGTGTGTGTGTGTGTGTGTGTGTGTGTGTGTGTGTGTGTGTGTGAGAGAGAGAGAGAGAGAGAGAGGATATTGATGTCTTGCACATTGTCACAAAAAATAAGATCAAAATTAGGTCAAATGGACACCTCTATTGCATTCAAAATGTGACAAACCCCTTAAACAACTCTTGGGTTGCGCACATCTGGTCCATATGAGGAAATGATGGCCAAAAATGCATTTTTTGGGCCAGGAAGATCTACTTCTATGGTGCTGCTTGCTCGAAAATCTACCTGTTAGAACGAGCTCTCCTTAGTGCGCGTCACATCAATTCTTCTCATTGTGTCATATGTTGAGCCCGTGATGAGAGTGTCAGACGCTTGCTTTGGGATTGTCGTTTCACCAGGGCCTTCCTTGACCACATAGCAACATGAATGCACCTCCGCTTTCCCTGGCAATTTTCCACAAACGGTTCTGGGCTTTTGGCATTCTCCCATCTTTCCTTCAATGGCAATTCGGATGCCAATGCCAATGCCAACTCCAAACTTCTTCCAAATTACCTTACTAAATCAAGGAGGAACCTTACGAGCTTTGATTTCTCATATTAGAAAGCTTTGGTGAATACAAGGCCTTGCCTTGATTACCATCAAGCTTGTTGATCAAATTTGAAGCGCTTCTTCACTGTTGCTGAACTTACTTAATGGCAATTACCTTGCTTGAGAGTCTTTTTCTTGGTGGCAATTTCCTTTTCCAAGTCCAAAATTGCCTTGCCAAAAAACATGCAAAGCTTGAGGTCCGTTTAAGATTCTTACTACCTTGTTGGAATGTAACTATATTTACTAGTTATCAGGATGTCTCCGGCATGTATGAAGCTTGAGTGCCTTAGTCTTACTTTTGAACCATGTTGTGTTATGGGAATGGTCCCTTTGCCACCCCAAAAGCCAAAAACTTTAGAAATTATGACCTTATGGTGCAAAAACAAGCTCCAAGTTCCGCTTGCTCAACTTCGGTTGTAGACACACTGCGAATCGAACTCATGTCCATGGCCATCGATTTGTGTCTCTCTGCCAAACTACCCCGAATATTTTGTCATGAACTCCCAAAATGCCCTTCAAAATTGTCAAAATTACCCAAATATGAGATTAAATATCTCCAAAGATCAAAAAAATTGTAGCTTTCCATAAGAAGATTGATTGTCTATCAATACAAGATGCTAAAATTAGAATTTGAGTTGGTTATGTAGACTTTGGAGATGAATTGCTTGATTAATTTTACACATAATTACCTTTTTTGCAATTACATGCTAAGCACTCAAAAATTGAATAAAGATTAGAAAATTTTGAACAATCCAACCAAAATAGATAAAGGGTATTTTGGGAATTTTTTGAATTTTAGGGGTTTAGGGTGTTTACCAAACACGGCTGGTGCTCCAATGTTGCTCGATACACATTAAAAATAACTCCCCCTCGCGTGGACCTGTCGCCCTAGATGGTGTCTGCCTTGCATCTCCCTTCGTGTTCATTAGGCCTGGTGTGTTCGCCTTGCTCCCTCATCCCCTCCCCATCTTGTGCGGCACGGCTCATTGCTTTGCCGTGCATCGTAGCTCCCTCCCAACCCTTTCGCTCATCTTTTCATGCGCTCCCCCCCCCCCCCCCCCCCCCCAATTTGCTTCATCTTTTAATTTCCTTTCCCTTTCCCTATGAGCATCTTCGCTTATTCTCGTTAATACTAGTGGAAAAACGTTGGCACCACCTACTGACACATCGTACATGGAGACCCTCCTTAAATTAATAAAAACTAGTTTGGCCGGCAGTCTTCGCTCTCTCTCTCTCTCTCTCTCTCTCTCTCTCTCTCTCTCTCTCTCTCTCTCTCTCTCTCTCTCTCTCTCTCTCTCTCTCTCTCTCTCTCTCTCTCTCTCTTATTGTCGCGCGCTGTGTTGCGGGGAGTTGCATGGCACACAAGCCGTATCAAGGAGCGCTTGCCACGTGTCCGGGGGGGAGGCAGAATCCCTCCCCCTATTATATATGTATAGATGTACCTCATTGAAGACGGTGATTGAAAATTGTAGTCCAACACCCAAATTAATCTTGAGGTATCGAAGTCAAATGCACTCAACCATAGCTAAATGAAAGCTTCTCTATACTCAGTTACACAACTAAGCGGCCAAAGTAGGCTTCTTCTTGCTCAATCATGATATGTACAAGTTACCAAGCACGAAGCAAAAACCACATGGATGCATGTGGCATAGTAATTAGCCAAATTTGACTCAAAGAAAGTAATTGGCAACGATGATCCCCTTTGGCATGAATTATCGCAACATATGTGGTTCCACTCAAGCTGCATAAGATCATGTTATTGGCTTCCCCATGCTTAGAGATTGGATAGACTACAAGTTGATTATCGGATACTAAAATCCATACATAACGACGACAAGCAAGAGCTTGCCAACATTGAAGAATGTCATTGAAGAATTCTCAACATCATAAAGATAGCTTCAAACTTGTCTCCATAGAGATAGCTTGCAATCTTCAAGACCAATTCTATATCACAATATTTCAATATATATTGTGTGCCACATCCCAAAACCTCTACTACGTTGCTTAAAGTGTATGCCCAAATAATGATGCAAGGTTTCCATCTTTGACATCTCAAAAGAAGCATTCAAATCAGCCTTAGCATGAGCTAAATATGTGCCATTTGGTCTAGTAAGTTGCATGGCATCCACATAATGAACAATGATCAAAGGTATATCATTTGTACAAAGGTGCTCCTAGTTAGACTATTTTGACAACCACATGTAATCAAATAAGCATGTAGCTTCTCAACGATATTTCTCTAAAGCATATCAACTCTTTTTCAATTTAGATGCTTTGTTTTCTTGTTTTTTTGAAACAAAATCATGCCATTGCATTATGTTCAATTGCTCATGCAAATCACCCTTCAAAAATGCAATCTTTATGTATAACTAATGGATATTCCAACCATTAGGTCTCCCCAATCTTAGAAAAATAAATATTCTCTCAAAACATATTAAGTGCATAAGTGAAGGGTGAGTTTACGAAATGAAAAGACAGATGAAAATGAAAAGTCAACAGACATATGAAGATGGAAAGTCAAAAGACGCATGAAGATAGAAAGTCAAAAGATTTTTGTGTCCATATAAATAGGTGTTTCTCTCTTTTTTTTTCCTTTAGCGTTTTCTTCTCTTCAAAGTGTCCTCTCTCTCTCTCTCTCTCTCTCTCTCTCTCTCTCTCTCTCTCTCGTGCGCGCAATGTTGCATCCGTCTTTTATAGCTAACACTACAGATCTACGTGCTTCGTCATTGCCCGTGGCTATGGGCTATAGACTAGTGCATCACTCTTATTGTTGTTGAGGGAATCTTTGAATTAGGAATACCTTTAATTTTTTTGAAGCCATTAGTAATACCTTTTAATGGATATTCCAACCATTATAAGATGCTATTGTAGGAAGGCTACAAAAAGTCTCATAAAACCACTCGACCAAAAGTCTCATCAGCATAATTCCTTTTTCTTACACTTTTTTCGCAAGGCCACCCTTTTTTCGCAAGTCCACCCTTATAGCAATCAATTCTACCATTTGGCCTTACGTTTCAACTTGAAAACCCACTTGGTACCAATGGCATTTTATGAAAAGAGGCAAATCATAGAAATGCCAAGGGGAAATTCTTCACCATCTTTACTGATCAAGAAATGCTTTAATTATAGATGATACAACTTTTAGCCCTTGCTTAGATTTTTGGCCAACAAAAATACATCATAGCCTTATCATCCAATTTTTTTTTATTGTTGCTTAGGCCACAAACAGTCAACGACACACATGACTAATAGAAGGCTTCTTGTTGGCATGCTAAGCTTCATACAAAGTGATAAAGTATAAGGCCAAAGAAAGTTTTTTTATAACGATGGCCTTGTTAGATTGTTGCAAATATGGCAAGGGTACGTTGAAATTCATGTAAATATGAAAAGGGTTTTGAGAAATACACCAATCTAGCACGTCAATCCCTATTGGATTGATGTACCTTTAAAAAATTAGAATGAAAAATTTAGCTAGCTACTCAAACACATTGGCCATGTTGGCAGTATTTGACAAGCCTTATCCAACGGTCCAAAATCGCTCCGATAGATCAATGGTTTGCGAAGTCCTTATGTAGTCCAAAGATTGTCATCATTACCTTGCCATGTGGCACTAATTGACAAACCTTGTCCAATGGTCCAAAATTGTCCCTAGACTTCAATGGTTTATTGAGGCCTTATGTAGGCCAAAAACAATTCTTGAAAACCACGTGCAGTCTAATATAGGCAATCCAAAACAAGACAAATGGTACATCAAATGTTATGTTTTGAGGGTCCTTTTAATTATTTAAACAAAAAACAAAAACAGAATCCAATGCCTTGCATGCAAAGATAGGTCCACTAAGTGTTTAAAACAATTTGTATGCAAATATATTTTATCTCACTTCTTTTCTAAAGAATTTCAGAAAGCCAAAAATTCCCTTGGTAGTATCCTTTTTTGAGTTAGATGTAGAAAGTGTAGGGTATTAGCATTTTCAAAAACTCAAAAACAAAGAAAAAATCCAAATAGATCAAACATTGAGATGCCATCACAAGCGAAGCAATAGTGAAACTCAAGAGGAAACACATAGAGTCATTATGAAAGTCAAACAAGCAGGTGAAGAGCAGATGACCACTGGTCAATTCAAGAGTCATTTATAACGATTTATACTTTAAAAAATGTCTTGTTTGCAACTACATTAATATCAAGGTTGTGGATACTCAATTTTGTTAGCATAGGATCAACTTAAAGAAAGATGTTATCCTTGTCAAGGATGCACCCTAACAAGAAAAAGAGAAATTGACAAGCTATGGAGAATAAGATTCATCTATCCAAATAGTAGTGTAATAGAACTGTCTTTGACATGGTCGTCCTAAAAAAGAACATGAAATCTAGGGACTGTATAGATCATAGAAAGTTTGATGTAGCCACACCCAAAGATTTGTTTGCTTTGTTGTTTTACACTATTGGATGTGAGATATGTAACTTCTTTCATGATTACAATAGATACTAGATTCTAAGCTTTCAAAACAAAATGACAGCTTTAACAACATAAAGCCTTGAGTGTAGTGGACATCTACTATGGAAATTCAACTTTTGGCGGCAATCAAAAGACCACAAGGCTCACCCTAAGCCATACCCTCCAGCAAATTTTACGATGCATCACACACACACACACACACACACACACACAAAAACAAACAATCATTGTATTTCTATATGATTGTTTACATTGCCAAATATGATGACATCACCTATAGGTAGGCACAAGTGGGAACAAGCCTCTAGTGGAATGGAAAGGGAAAAGTCCAAAGTAGTTGTCTAGATAATCATTATATAGGAATCATTTACCAGCTTAGGGGAGCCCAAGCTTCCCAACAACCCATAAAGTGGAGGATTGCACAACCCAGCAATGAGGTATAAGATAATGGCCTACCATAGGAATTTGCAAAAGCAGTAGTACCATAGCCGGCATTGGAGCCTAATGAGTAGAGTGCATGAGAGGGGTCTTTTCAATCTTCACAAACCCGAGAGAGGCTTCACAAATAAGAATTAATTTGAGGGCAAGAAAAGAACCCAAGGAAAATGACCAGGTGTGGCACATAGTTGCTGACAAGGGTATGCAAAGGGCAAAGGTACTAAGTGTGGCTACCCACGCATAGGGGTGGTATAGTAGCTATCAAGCTTCTCAACATGTAGAGTGCATAGAGAAACGACTTTGGCAAAACTAGCAAGAACATGAAACTCTAGATCCCAAAACCCTATCAAATCAAGAAACTATAATAAAAAATGCAAAAACATTCAACAATAGGAAAGTTTGAATGTGCAAGGAAAACGAGAAAGGTCAAAAATTGAAAGAGAAGAAGAACGACCAAAACAATTTTTAGCTCTTAATAGAAGTCTTAAACCACTTCATGCAAGCTTTTTATATCATCCATTGATTAAAAATGTTTAATTTTGGTGACGATGTTTTTGCTCCCAAAGAATCTAAATGACAAAGTTCCCTAGCTCCCTTGAAACACCACTGATGAACTCTTGAAAGAGTGAAACGCATTTGGTCCTATACTCTCCCCCCCTCTTTTTTTATCTCTCCCCCCTACCCTACAATCAAACTGGAGTGTCCCGCACGCTTGGTCGTTATTGATGTATTTATTGAAAGTTTTGATCTTTTGCATTCAAATTTCTTCATTTTCCAAAAACTTAGATTGGGTAGACTAAAGACCCAATTGCAATAATTCTCAATGTTGTTACACATGCTCATGGTCAATTTTTGCAAATGTAACTCTATAAACGCTTCTTGATACACGAAGCAAAAAATTTCATGCAGTGCAATGTTTTCAATTTGATTGACTAAAATTTTAGCACACAATTAGCTTGGCATAGGTGTTAAATGATTCACTCTTTTGTAAAATTGCCATATCCTATAATATGCTATTGGTATATATGGTCGTTTCTTTGTGATTGCAAAAATTCCCTGTATATGAGGCTTAGTGAACCCACTTGCATATCACATTACTAGGACAGGATGCACAATAAGGGAATGCAGTGTGATTGAACTTGATAACTGTCTGGATGTGTTCGGGAATCTTGGCTCAAGTTCCACGGTATTTACTTCAACCTCGAGCGTAGTTTATAGAAATCATTGGATGTGTCACTTGGGGTCTAAAGGATTTGGGGAAACTTTTTCCATTGGTTGCACCAGTATTGACGATCGTGTTTATTTTAGGGGGCCTGATATCTAACTAGCTCAAAGAAAAAACATAAGCATCACTTGCATCTAAGTCTAGAGAGTTTGAACTAAATCAAACACCCCCCCAAAAAAAAAAAAAAAAAGTCTAAAAATGGAGATGGCCACAAAGATGCTCATTTATCTCTGCAAATGTATGCTGCAATTTTATCAGGCTTGTATCTTCTAACAAAAAATTCAATTACTTTTAGGTACATGAATGATATAAATCACCCCATTTTTTTGAAAACTTCAACAAAAAGCTTGTTCACTACAATTAACAAGAAACAGATTGAATTGACGGAGTCTCTTCTCTATAGAAAGGGGGAACTAAAACTCTTCCAGAAAACAAGCGGCGCAGGTGGTACACAGCAGTAACTTATCTATTAAGATTTTATAAAAATAAACCACAAAGAAATGAGTCCACACTTAAGCTACTATGTTACTTTCTATGACAAAAACTGCAAATTAAACGCTCCAAGGGATGAAATATATAGCAAGTTTTCTGTTTCAATTAGCAATACACCATATGCTTATGCCAAGAAACACGATCAAACCAGAAAGAGAAGTGAGGTTCATCCAGGTATGTCATTCTAAAAGACCAAGCTCTTTTGCTAATGCTTTTGCACACTGAGTTTTTTATTTGCGCAAACAAGAACCATCTCTATACTCCTTCAACTGCCTTCATATACAAAGTTTGGTTCTGCAAAATTACAATCTCACAAGGCAAGAGTTATCGACAAGAAGCCTCTACAGGCTTGTCCATCTGAAAGCTCCAATATACAGAAGTCATTCAGTTTTCTAGTTTTTTCAGCTTTAAGGTTGAAGTAAATCAATGACTCATCAACCCTCAACAAAATAATAATCCCTACCTCTGTCAATTTCTCAAAGAGGTACACCCTTCGCTTGTCAAAAAAGCACCTTCTTTCTTCAAACTTTGGATGCATTATCGCCAGAACATAAGTTTCGCAAAAAAACGGCGTATATTCTCATCTGCTTGGGCACGATTGCGTTCAATTCGTAACTCATGCTGGTACCAAAACAAAATCACAGCTTGAGACTTTTCCAAACCCCCTCATCCCCCATTGGACCCCAACCAACCCTGCAAAAACATGCAAAAGCATGCACGCACATTGTTACTCACACAAGATGTGAGAATGAAAAGTTACCTCACGCTTTCTACAAGCTCTATATGCTTCAAACTGGGTTCGGCAAAGCCTTTTATTGTAGTTAGCATCATCTAGACCTGGTCAATCGGCTTGAAAAATCTAAATCAGTCAACTCTCTCTCTCTCTCTCTCTCTCTCTCTCTCTCTCTCTCTCTCTCTCTCTCTCTCTCTCTCTCTCTCTCTCTCTCTCTCTCTCTCTCTCTCGTATCACCACAATCCCGAAGCATCGAGAATCATTTATCAGCCCCATACATAGTACTCACATGTATCTTCCGTTCCAGCAGTCATATTTGACCTCCGAGGAGGATAATAAAATCTCTCTCTCTCTCTCTCTCTCTCTCTCTCTCTCTCTCTCTCTCTCTCTCTCTCTGTGTGTGTGTGTGTGTGTGTGTGTGTGTGTGTGTGTGTGTGGGGCAATAAAAGTGGGGCTTTTGACCCTTTGCATTACATAAAATCGACCAAAGGTCCATAAACAAGAGATCTGGGAAAAGTGCTAAAAGATATACAATGCGATCGTGGGGAAAAAACCCAAAACAAGCCACAAAATACATCTTGGTATAAAGATACTCTAATCAGGTAGTAAAATGTAGCTACCGAGATTGTGAAAAGCCTACACAAATCTGCCAAAGTTGTTTCCACCTCAGGCGATGTAGAGAAAACCACAAAGTCCAATGCTGTGCATCTGATTGATATAAAGCATCCACTACAAAAACCTTCTATAGCAGCTCACAAAAGCAAAGGGACTGTGAAACACCTAGACTGTGCTATCCGCATCCACTCTTAACATTTCCTGATGATGTGCTTAAAAAAAGGATGCAGATAACCGCACAGCCATACTGCAGGAGAGGCAAGAGAGACCCACTCATCGTCCACCACGAAAGCCAAGGGAAGGTACCAAGATGCACATCTCTCTGACCACACCAACTTCCCCAAGGAACTACTAAACTGATTCTCAAACAAATCTGCAAACTGTCTGATATCCATCCTCAACCGTTGTTTGTTCCTATATGGTATCATAAACAGCCTCCCTCGTCCATGTAGCAAGAAAAGTGTATCATGCTCTCTACCATGGGCGCTCCTTAGTATGCATGAAACCTCACTCCAACAAACAAAAAACCCAATAGAACAATAGGACGAGCAACTCACAAACACAAAAATAGACTCAGAACTCAATTAACTCATAGAACAAGTACAAACTCTGGCTGGCAGCACACTCAGTTCCAAGCCTATGACTCACATGTACAAAGAGGGTGTCGAGGCTCCAATGTGCAAGGAGAGTACAAATGAGCGGTGCTAGACCCAAGACACAAGACTCAATACGCTAGACCATAGAAAGTGGATGAAGCATACGATAATTAGAACCAACTACACATCTATACAATCATAAAGAGCCACCAACGGCTATAAAAATATCCCTGAAAGTCCACCTACATCCATCTCCAAACTGTGGTGGTATTGATCTGGCCACGTATCCACTAGACCACCACCCATATCTCTGCCATGTGTCACTGCCCAGGCGAGTGAGTCTGTCCAGTGTGAACCCCAAACAAACTGTAACTAAACTGCCTGTCCTTTGCAAGTAACACTGTAGCCCTGCTAAAGGTTGCCCGCTACAAGACCACTCACCGAGAAAGAAAACATTGAAACTGTGAAAGGAAACTGCATGTACTAAGTAAGCTGAAAATGGACTGCGAGGGAAGAGAGGGTAGGGGGTGGGTAGGATCGAGGGGGTAGGGGGTGGGTAGGGGCTAGAAGAGTTTGCTTGGGGGGGTTTTCAGGAATCTCATTTGCTGAAAAGTTGGAAACACATGCCCACATCCATCATGTGAGGACCACTCACCGCGAAAGAAAACATTGAAACGTGAAAGGAAACTGCATGTACTAAGTAAGCTGAAAATGGACTGCGAGGGGAGAGAGGGTAGGGGGTGGGTAGGGTTGAGGGGGTAGGGGGTGGGTAGGGGCTAGAAGAGTTTGCTTGGGGGGATTTTTCAGGAATCTCATTTGCTGAAAAGTTGGAAACACATGCCCACATCCATCATGTGAAACAATGAAGCAACCCAAAATTGCTCCAGCCTGCAATCCACCAACAAAGAACCATCCCGTGTGACAACTGCAGCTACACTAGCAACAGGACTCAGATTGGCTGACATAAACCTCTTGGCAATAGCAAGAGTCTTCATCTGGCCACATCCAAAGCTCGGCACCACCAGCCCCTTATGTCACAAACTGCTGACGTGTCAAGTCAGTGAAGAACAGAACCAACCTTCACATCACGGCCGAGGGGCCTAACCCCTAAGAAGAACAAGCAACAACAGAAGAAGAAGTCCTACCAACTTATGGGACCCCGTCCGATGGGGCTCAAGAGACATAAAGGATTAAAATAAAGCAAGACCCACCAATGCACAGCCTGGATTTTCCGTCGATTGCTGACGTGGCAGAACTATACGGATTTTCGCGTTTCACGTTGACAGTGCTGACGTGGCAGATTTTCGCAAAACGCGCTGACAATGCTAACGCGGTAGTTGTACGGAATTCCGTGATTTATGCTGGCAGCTTTTTGGCATTGCTTTTAGACCAGAAGCTTTTGAGTTTGAAGGCTTTTCATGTAAAGTGCTTTTGGGGCCTAGGGCCTTTGAATATGAGGCCATGGGCTCATTCTCTGGCGTGCTTCTTGGAGAAGGTGAGTACCGGCTTGTACTGTGTTGATGCAATATAAAGAAATACCGAAAGGGGCGCCAAGGTTTGGGGCCAATACTCTCTGGGGTGGAATTCCGCCACTCCATGTCCCGTGTCGTCTCTTTCTCTCAGTTTAGTTGTTATTGAAGTCCTAAAAGTCAGTTCAATCTATTCTTTTCTATTGGCACGTGGTGCCGGTCTTGTGACACCTTAACTATGATACAATTACCTTCTTGATTGATGAAAACATGTCGTAAAATTAGAGCTTTTAAAGATTGTTGAATTTTGAATCTTGTATTCATTTTTCCTATGAATGGAATACGTAGAGAAGAGCAGGCTGGTCCACTTTAACCGAAAACAGGTTATGTGAATATGGATCTTCGATTTCCCACTTTGATGAATGTACTTGGTCTAGCAACACCGACTGATCCCACAGCCATGCAGCCAAAAGAACAGGCTGGGGGCCAGAGTCGACCAAGTTGACTTATTTTACTAGGTCTGGAGATAGCACGGGGCTGAAGATGTTTCTTTACGTGTAGAGGTTGCCGCTTTTTGGAGCATAGAGACATCATGAGCTGCCTCTTGTGGCCATCCTTAAGGAAGCTGGTTGAAGGGTAATTCATCAGACACAGAGGAGGTTGAGGGCTCGGCTAACTCCTCTACAGGATATTTCCTCTATGGTCCTTTAGGGGTTCATCAAACCATAGTTACCCGGAACGCGGAACGGGAACGGGAACGGGATCCCCGCGGAACGGGGGAACCGCTAGGGGTCCGGAACGGGAACGTCGCGGAACGGGAGGTATAAAAAACACCCAAATAGTGCAATTTTTAGCTCCTTGTGTTTAAATACAAGGAGTATTAGAGTGTTTTGACTCTAATACTCACAAAAAACTCGTTTTGAAGACCATTCAACCTTGCTATGACTAGATGATGAGAGAGAGAGAGAGAGTGAGATGGAGAGGGAGAGATTTGAGAGAGTGGGAGGGAGAGGAAGAGAGCTTGAAGGCTTGAAGCCTTGAGCCTTGAGAGAGTGAGTCTTGAGAGTGAGAGGGAGAGAGCTTGAGCCTTGAGGATTAGCTTGTGAAGAGAAAGGGGGAGGGGGGTGCATTTTATGAGTCCTTGAGGCCTTGCACACTTTCAAAAGAAGCCCAAACATTTACTTCAATTTTTTAAATTTTTGCCAAATTTGTTTGTAGCCGTTGGCCGTTCCAGGGGCATTCCGGAACGGTCCGGGGGCGTTTCGGAACGTTCCGGAACGGCCGTTCCGGTTTGCATTGGCCACCCGGAACGTCAGACATTCCGGGATGTTCCGGAACGTTCGGGAAGGGAACTGCCCCCCGGAACGCCGGAACGGGGGCTAGGGGGCGTTCCCGCTTCCATTGTAGGAGCATATGAGGCATCAACCTCTCTGACCCCAAACCATGCATCTTGGCTAGGTCACAGGTGGCACGCTAGGGCCAGCTACTTTAAGGACGTTGGCAGATGGGGTATCCTCCAACAAAGATTGAATAGAGACCCCATAACAAGGCAAAGACTTGGTAGCTTCCAAGCACTCAAGCAGGTCTTCCTCTGACCCATCAGATGGAGTAGGCTGTTCCAATTCGGGGTTTGACCTCCTCAGAGACAAACTATGATGCAGCACTAGATCTATCCTCCTTCAAGGCGAATGGGTTTTATTGAGGAGCCAAGAGTATGTATCCACATGGCGTCATTGCCCCAATCATGTAGCGCTTTAGTGTGCCGCGGCCATGGTCTACCGATAAGCAAAGGAAATCCTCCCTCAACCTCGGGAAGATGAACCACAATAAAATCCAAGCTAAAGGTGAAGTCTTGTACCTGCAGAGACACCTTGTCCACTATGTCCAGTGGGTAGCCTTCAACTTCCCCTCGGTGCTACGGTCTCTCGAGTCTCGACTCTCAAGCCTTCAAGCCTTCAAGGCTCTCAAGCTCTCTCTTGCTCTCAAGCGCTCAAGGCTCAAGCCTCAAGCCTTCAAGCCTTCAAAGTTCAAGGCTCTCAAGGCTCAAGCTCTCTCTTGCTCTCAACTTTCAAGGCTTCAAGAATCAAGGCTCACGCTCTCCCTCAAGCTCTCTATCTCAAGCTCTCTATTGTGACTCTCTTTTGTCTTCATCATCCATCACTCCATGGCCTCTTCTTCTCGCACAACCCCCTCCGTTCATGCGGGCAACACTCAAAAGGCGAAGGAATGGTCGTGGTGGGATGAAGTGACCTCGGAGGGCACCTTGTCGGCGGCGGGAGGTTCTCGGGCATGGGCATGCAAGCTATGCTCTTACACGCGGAAAGGGGGGCATGACAAACTGAGGGCACACTTTCTTCGAGTGCCAGGACATGAGGTGAGATTTTGCACCAACCTAACCATCGAGAAGAGGAAGGAGCTCGAGGAAAAGGATCGACAATTCAACCATAAAGCCAAGCCCGCACGCAAAGGTATCGAACCAAAGACGTAAGGTGTAGCGGAATGAATGTTTGAACTTTGCTCAAGATGAGTGCTCCGAACTGTGCTCAAGGTTCCTTTTGTTCTTATGGAAGGGAGAGCCTTCCGTTCTTAAATGAGAGAGTGCAATGGATACGAACAAAGTGAATGGACATTGTGCATGAAGATGCATGAGACTGAGAGATAGAGAGAGAAGAGAAATACGACACCAGAGACATTGTAAAACCCTCCTCCGAAGGCCCCACTCTCGTTGGCGAGAATGGTCTACTATTGACTGCACAAACTGATACAAAGTGGATGTATGTGACTGATGCAAGTCTAGGCTAGGTCGATGTCGACGACGGGGATGACGAGACCGAATCAAGGGCTGAAAACTGATGCAATCTGTCTACTGTCCAAAAACGCAAATGGCTGAAATCTGCTAGGATCAAAAACGCTGGTTTGGCTGAATTCTTGCTGGCTAAAAACCACTGTTTTGGGGCGGTCAAAACGCTGGAAATCTGCTGCTATGCTCTGCTGAAAACGCCAGGTACTGAGGTCTGATGGCGAGGATGCCTTGCTAATGAAAAACGCTAGGTGAAGGGGTGTCTTGTTTGGAGGAAAAACGCCACCAAGAGGGGATCTTGCTAAGAAGTTGCCTGTTGAGCAAGGTGCTCCTGCTGCCTCTTCTTCCAGAAAGTGCTAGCTCAGGTTTGCTTATATACAAACTTAGCAAAATTGCCCTACCTACTTTCCAACAAAAGTCGCTTAAAAATAATAAGTGAAAAATGTCAAAAATAGGAAAAATAGGCCTATGCACTGTAAAAATGCTAACAATGGGATCTGACTGGAATCTGATGGTCATGCTGTGTGCAACCAGAGGATATGCATCTAATCTAAGTGTCTGGACATGCACGGTCTGCGAACAGACTCACAATAGTGCCAGATCACTTCCTATTTTAGACTGACTGAACCGAACTGAACTCTGATCATGCTGTAGCTTGTCCACGGACACATAGGGTTGGATGTGTCACGTGACATCCCCTCCTTTTCAAAGTGAGGTACTAGTACCGAACTGTATGGCGTCGAGGGAGATCGCCAATAGCATCCGAAAGCCTGGAAGGGACTCTTCGCCGGCCCACTCTGATGTGTGGGTCGTGCGGTACTTGAACTTCATAAAGGTCTGCAACGCTTGCTTCTTTGGGCCGCGCCGAAAGCGACACAAAGTCTTATGTGGCTCCTTCAATGCTTCAACTTCGTCAAGAGTCATGCTTCTTTCTTCTTCAAGAATCTCCATGGCTGAAAATTCTTGAAACCACTTCCAACACAAAAACATGAACATACCCATTTCATGTAAAGTGAATGGAAAAAATCTTGTCTTCATAAAAGACTGTGCATGCAATGTAGATGAACAAAGAGACGGAGTGTCAAACTATTCACCACACACACGCAAACAATGAGATCGAATCTTTCTCTTCTGATCCAAAGCAATCAACTATGGCAATTCACAATGGAAATGCCCATGCTTGGTGCTCATACTTTCTTGTGCTCTTTCTACAAATGTGTCATGCCAAGGAAGAGACATGGAATGTGACTTCCTTGAATGCATACCTTTCAGCTTTTCATGAGAAATCCGCATACATTCGTGCTCATCCATGAGTGAAACGTGCTCAACGTACAATATGTCATGCCTAGGAAAAGGGATCACATAAAGACGCTCACTAAAATACAGGAAACGATCACGAATGAAACACTTGAACAATGTGTGCTGACTAATCATGCAAACACATAGTACTTCTTGTAAGGGTTCTTTGGACCTAGGCTCGAGAGCCAAGATCGGTTCTTCTTGAGGGGGTTCTTTGGACCTAGGCTCGAGAGCCAAGATCGATCCTTCGTGATTGATGGAATCTGCAACGAGGTTAGCTTCACTAGAGAAAGTATCAACTAACACATCATCCTTGTGAACAATCACATCATCTTCATGCAAATCATCATGCCTGTGAGAAATCACATCGTGATCATCATGCTCATCAGTATCATTCAAATCATCATGCTTATCATCATGCAAATCCTGTATGTCATGCTTTGGAGAAGAAGAGACTGAGAGAGTCTCCTTTTCCCGAATCTCTTGCATCTGTGCCTGCACTTGAGAAAAGAGTCGCAACATCTATTGCATTCTTGCTTTGTTCTCGCGATCAAATTCTGCTAGTCTTTCTTTGTTCTCACGCTCGTGCTCACGCTCTATGGCTTCCATTTTTGCGTCGTATTCATGATCTATGGCGGCCATACTTTCTTCGTAGGCCTTTCTTTCTACTTTGCGTTCGAACTTGTTGTCCATAAACAATTGCGTCAACTCCTCCATAGGAGTTAGTGCAATCCTTGTCGTAGATGGGAAAAAGGGAGGGTCGGAAAAACCTCCTGGTGGGGAAAATTCTTCTTCGCCTCTCTCATGCTCATCACCTCCAAGCGAAGTATCCATTCCGCTTCGAGTGATGACCATCCACTGAAGTCGTGGGTTCTTGTGGTCTTGGCTTCTTAAGTTCACTAGGAACTTGGGTTCTTGCGGGTCTTGGTTCTTGGGGTTCTTGAGTTCTTGAGGTTCTTGCGGGTCTTGAGGTTCTTGAGGTTCTTCTTTCACTTGTAATCTGTGTTAGAGAATGGATCTTCTCTTCACCCGAGTTCTGCTCTTTTCCGCGGGCGCACCCCTTGGCGGCCTTGCACTCACACCAAGGTTGCTTTTTCCCACCTCACGTCGATTGACCGGCCGCTAAGTGCACGGTCCGCTCTCAATGAGTGAAAAGAGGCACACGGGGAGGCTAGACAAGCCCTTCTTTCTTGGAATTCCTATCACTCTTCAAAAACACGATTAGGAATCGACACGCCCAAGTGAACTTGGGTTCATGCGACGTCAACAAGCAAAAAAAAAAAATTGTGATTCTTGTGGTTCTTTCCTTGAGTGATACAGAACACTGCCAAAGCTCTGATACCAATGTAAGGTGCAGTGGAATAAATGTTTGAACTTTGCTCAAGATGAGTGCTCCGAACTGTGCACAAGGTTCCTTTTGTTTTATGGAAGGGAGAGCCTTTCGTTCTTAATGAGAGTGCAATGGATACGAACAAAGTGAATGGACGTTGTGCGTGAAGGTGCATGAGACTGAGAGATAGAGAGAGAAGAAAAATACGACACCAGAGACGTTGTAAAACCCTCCTCCGAAGGCCCCATTCTCGTTGGCGAGAGTGGTCTACTATTGATTGCACAAACTGGTACAAAGTGGATGCATGTGACTGATGCAAGTCTAGGCTAGGTCGATGTCGACGACGGGGATGACGAGACCGAATCAAGGGCTGAAAACTGATGCAATCTATCTGCTGTCCAAAAACGCAAATGACTGAAATCTGCTGGGATCAAAAACGCTGGTTTGGCTGAATTCTTGCTGGCTGAAAACCACTGTTTTGGGGCGGTCAAAACACTCAAAATCTGCTACTATGCTCTGCTGAAAACGCCAAGTACTGAGGTCTGATGGCGAGGATGCCTTGCTGATGAAAAACGCTAGGTGAAGGGGTGTCTTGCTTGGAGGAAAAACGCCACCAAGGGGGGATCTTGCTGAGAAGTTGCCTGTTGAGCAAGGTGCTCTTGCTGCCTCTTCTGCAAGAAAGTGCTAGCTCTGGTTTGCTTATATACAAACTTAGCAAAATTGCCCTACCTACTTTCCAACAAAAGTCACTTAAAAATAATAAGTGAAAAATGTCAAAAATAGGGAAAATAGGCCTATGCACTGTAAAAATGCTAACGATGGGATCTGACTGGAATCTGATGTTCATGTTGTGTGCAACTAGAGGATATGCATCTAATCTAAGTGTCTAGGCATGCACGGTCTGCAAACAGACTCACAAAAGTGCCAAATCACTTTCTATTCTAGACTGACTGGACCGAACTAAACCCTGATCATGCTGTAGCTTGTCCACGAACACATAGGGCTGGATGTGTCATGTGACACCTCTCTACCCGATTTAGGTGCCGGTGGATCTTCATCGGGTCCGATTCGTCGCCAAAAAACCTCTTGGGACCCAAAGAAGAAGGAAGAGGTGGATGCGGCTGTGGCCCGATTCTTCTATCACGACCATATCCCATTTGTCGCGGTGAGGTATGTTTTATGATTTATCAATCTTCTCTCTCATTTCTTCCGTTATCGTCGTTTCCGCCTTTTTGATACTGATCTCTTCTATGTTTGATCAAAATAGGTCAGAGTATTGGAAAGTCATGGTGCAACGGATAGGAGAGTATGGCACCGGCTATGTGCCGCCATCTTCAGAGGCTCTCCGAACCACTTTGCTCGATCGAGAGAAGGCTGTTGTGGAGCAAGCAACACTTAACATGGCGTTTCCCTCATTGCCGATGGATAGAGCGAGACAAGGAAGAGATCTATCCATAGTCTTGTCGCATACTCGAGTGGAGAGATGTACTTTGTGCACTCTCATGATGCCACTGAGAGTGGCAAGTCCACCGATGTCCTCTTTGCAAATTGGTGAGCAACACCTGGTGGCCTTTGTCACGGATGGAAAGGCATCAAACAAGGCAGTAGCAGCTATTATAGAGGGTCACTATCCGCATGTGACAGTGTGCTTTTGCATGGCACACTGCTTGAACAACCTTCTAAAAGACATCGGCAAGCTAGACTGGATCACTCCACTCATAGCTGATGCAGTGAAGACTGTTACTTTCATCAACAATCACAACTTGGTTCGGAGTGAGTACCTCAAGAGGTCGGGCGGTAAAGTTCTTCTAAAGTATTCAGACACCCAATTCGCTGTCACGTGACACATCTAACCCTATGTGTACGTGGACAAGCTACAACATGACCAGGGTTCAGTTCAGTCAAGTCAGTCTAGAATAGGAAGTGATCTGGCACTTTTGTGAGTCTGTTCGCAGACTGTGCATGTCCAAACACTTAGATTAGATGCATATCCTCCGGTTGCACACAGCATAATCATCAGCATTCCCATCAGAATCCATCAGGGGAATTTTAAACCTATTTTCCCTATTTTTGACAATTTTCACTTTAAGTGACTTTTGTTGGGAACTAGGTAGGGCAATTTTGCTAAGATAATATATAAGCAAACCAAAGTTAGCACTTTCTGGCAGAAGAGGCAACAAGAGCACCTCGCTCAACAGACAACTTCTCAGCAGAACCCCACAGAGGCCTAGCGTTTTACAAGAGACTACAACACCTAGCGTTTTTGGACCAGATCAGCCAACGTTTTTGATTTGCAGATTCCTCGCGACAGCAAGAAGCAGAAGACTCCCAGCGTTAGTAGATTACCCGCAGCCAAACCATTTTCAGCCCTAGCGTTTTTACATTTGCCAGGCAATTCAACGTTTTGCAGATCTACCACGACGGAATCAACACAAGCACCAGCGTTTTCAGTTTTCAGCACTTAGACATCGCAGAACAAGTCCCAAACCTCGCAGATCTCACCTTCCCGCAGAGCAGATCCTCGCCGCATAGTGAGATCCCGCGAAGTTTGCACTTTCAGCCCGGAAAACGCAGATTTCAGCATCTACGTTTTCAGCATGTCATTGCATCGTCATCAACATAGAGTCAGAATTCAGCAGATAAAGATTTACAGATTTCAGCCCTTAGCATTCTCAGATTTCAGCCCGTCTCGTCGTCGTCGACATCGTCAGCAAGTCCAAAGCATTGTAGAGATTTGTGCAATCATAAGTAGACCGCTCTCGCCATAGAGAGTGGGGCCTTCGGAGGAGGGTTTGACAACATTCTGGTGTCGTATTCTTCTCTCTCTATCTCTCAGACTCATGCACCTTCACATTGTTCACCACTTTGTTTGTGTCCATTGCACTCTCTCACTAAAGGAACGGAAGGGTCTCCCTTCCATAAGTAAAAGGAACCTTCAGCACAGTTTAGAGCACTCATCTTGAGCAAAGTTCAACATTCACTTCAGCAGCACCCTACATTGGTATCAGAGCTTTGGCAATGTTCTGTATCACTCAAGGAAGAACCACAAAAACCACATAATTTTTTTTGCTTCTTGAGGTCGCACGTAACCCAAGTCCTCTTGGGTGTGTCAATTCCTAATCGTGTTTTTGAAGAGTGACAAGAAACCCAAGAAAGAAGGGTTGTCCAACCTCCCCTTGTGCCTCTTTTCACTCATTGAGAGCGGACCATGCACTTAGTGTCACAGACGGGAGCGCATAGCAATATAAAATATACTCGGATAAATAAAATTTATCACTTAATATTGAAGCCAGAGGATATAGAGATAAATAGATAGAGAGTGTTGCTAATTGGACTATTTTCTTATTTTTAATGATTAATCTCTTTTTTAGGATATTTTATTATGTGCACTAAGAACTGTTAAAAGATTGTAGCTACAGGAACTGCCATCAAGAACGGACAAACTCTAATGTGTCATTTGATGGGTGACGGTAAACATCGCAAAGGAGTTTCCGTAAGTTCGGTGGAAAGGGCCGGATTACGAGTGCCCTTGATGCGTCACATGATGGGTGACGGGTGCATCAGTAAGGGGGTATCCCGTAGGCTAAGGAGGAAATCCGAACTGAGTAAGAAAGTACGCATAAGAGCGCAAGCACAAGAATAAAGATGGGTTCAATGAAGCTTTTTACGAAAAGCAGGAACAGTCGCGGGAGGGCAGATGCTTTCTTGCGAGGAGTCTGTGTCTGCATTGCATCTGTGTCGTGTCCTGCACCCGGGGACGCCTGGAATGTGTCCGTGTAGCATTGTTTTCACTAACTGAGTGAGTTTTTAAAGTTTGAACAGATTCACACTTTATTTTATAAAGTGACCAGTCACTTTTAAGTGACCGGCCCCTTTATTAATAAAATAAAGCAAGCAAGGCTCTTATAGAAAAAGCCAGCGCTAAAACCAAGGCAGGGGGGCTGAATTGCGATCTCTCTCTCTCCTCTCTCTAGAAAACACGATTTTCTCTCTCCTCTCCCTAGGAGAGCCTAGCTCTGCTTTTTGGACCCCTATTCATGCCACGTGCCAGACCCTATAAAAGGGTAGCCAGCGTTCACTTTCTGAAGAGCCGGAAGCAGCAGGAAGTGCAAGCGCTGGGATTCTGGAGTAGAGCCTGGCGACAGAATTTGCAAGTGTTCGTGTGACGACTGAGTACGGAGGTTGATTCTCCGAGCAAGGAGCGACAGGTATAAGGTGTTGATACGCATTGAGAATTGCTGCTTTGTGTGGTTTGTTATGCAGGAACCTCCCGTCTCACGGGAAGGCCCTTCACAGGAAGTACGGCTTCACGCCTAAGTCCCTTACAGGAAGGTACGGCTTCACGCCTAAGTCCCTCACGGGAAGGAACGGCCTTGTGCCCAAGCCCATTACGGGAAAGCACAACCTTCGGGTCTAAGACTACAGAACAGAGGGGTTTCCTCGGGTTCTCGTGCTTGTATAAAAATTCTCCCTGAATAAAAGAATACTCTTAATGGGGGGGGACCAGCCCATCCTCTGGTCCCCAATACTGTGTCGATCTTCTCCCTTCTCTCATGTTTTCAAAGAATTATAATTTTCAGATTTTCTAAGTGCTCGTGTACGCTCCCGTTTTGTGACAGTGGTATCAGAGCTCGGACTCCTCTCTTTCTCTGCAAAGAAGGACGATTCCGGGAAGAACGGGAAGAACCATGTCGAGCCAAGGGAGAAGCGTTGAAGAGGAGCTTCAACAAGTGCAAGCTCAGCTTGCGGAGTTGCAACAAATCTTACTGTTGCCAGACGTCCAAAAGCTTTTGGGCGGAATGAAGAAAACGAATGGAACTGATGCAGCCAAGCATCCAGACAACACTGTTGGCGTGAGACCACAGGAGGCAAGAGAAGAAGAACGTGCCGAGGTGCACAAAGGATCTTCGGATCGGAATGAACGGCCTACTTCAAGGAAAGGCCAGGAAAAAGCGCTCTCTCTGCTAGACGAGAGCAAGGACATCTCTATCTCATCTCCATCTTACTCTCCTGATTATACCTCTACTTCTCGATCATCTCGTCAGAAGAAGGAAGCCGCTACTACTGCCACTACCCTACATCAACCTAAAGATAAGCCTCGATTCAAGAAGCAAGGTCGCAAGTCTCAACATCGCATGAGAGTCTTCAAATCAGGCGACAAGGACATCAAGTTCGAAACTTACAACGGACGGAGAGACATCTCCAAAGCACTGTCCTTCATCAGACAGTTTGAAGTCGCCTTTACCAATGGGCACTTCACAGAAAGATCCAAATTACGCCATGTGGGGATGCACCTCAAGGAAACGGCAAGTAATTTGTGGTTAGCCAAGATTCTGGAAGGTTCTCAGGCCAGAACTTGGGAGAGCTTCAAATCTGAATTTTATGAACAATTTCTTCCACCTGACTTCGAGCAGGACATACGGAAGGAATGGGACTGGCTTGCCCAGAAGGAACATGAAAAAGTAACGACCTATGTGGACAAGTATTGGTCGGTTCTTCTGAAGGTCACTCCCTTCATGAAGATTGCCGACGAGGAAAAGAAACGAAAGTTCGAAGCGGGTCTCCAACCGCAGCTTCGAAAGAGTATGAAAGTGTATCCGCATGACACTCTTCAGAGGATGATGGAGTCAGCAATCATTGCTGAGGACTTGCACTCAACTGGGACGCCCAGAAAAATGGAGCATAGCACTTACCGTGCGAGACAAAGAGGGGTCTACGATGGATGACCAAGGGGGCCAAGGAAGAAAACGTCCTCCATCTAGGGACTATGATCATTCTAAGAAGCCAAAGGGCACTGGCAAGCGAACTAAGTACCTCTCTCCTACTCAACTTCAAACTTTCAGAGAGGAAGGAAGATGCTTCTACTGTGGCGAAAAAGGACATATGAAACCGGATTGCCCACTAAAGCAGCAACGGCAAGAACAAGCCTCTACAGGGCAAGAAAAAGCAAGGAAGAAACCCGCACCACCAAGCTCGAACTCAATTCCAGATGTTCAAGGAAACACAAAAACGGAGAAAGGAAAGCGTCAACTTCTGAAGGGCTGGGGGTCTTTGAACAACCAGCGAGTACTGATTCTTTATGATCCAGGATCCACGGATAACTTAATCTCCATGGATACTGCGGAACGTTTGTGCCTCACACCGGCTCAGCTTGGCACACCGGTTACATCCGGATCGGCATTCGAGGGGTTGACAACCAATGCAACTCCCGTGTAAGGACAGCTCAATCTTCGGATTGGCGAGTACAAGGACCGCGAATCATTTTTGATGGCACCTATCGAAGGATGTGATATCATCTTGGGTATGCCATGGCACTTTCACATGACACCTATTCCCGATTATGTGGAAAAGACCCTCACTTTTGATCATGGGGGTAAGAAAATAAAGATTCAAGCTGATGCAGGAGATTGGCAGTTCCCAATTGTAAGCCATACCTCCATTAAGAAAGAAATGAAGAAGTGTGTTTCTGCTTACTTGATTTTTGCAAAGGATAAAACTAGTAGGGACTCTCTCTCTAGTCTGGAAATTAAGCGTCTTCAATTTATTGAAAAGTACAAGGATTGTTTCACGGAAACGCTTCCTGATGAACTCCCTCCAGTACGCCCGGAAGATCACCGCATAGATCTCATACCGGGTAGTTCGCCTCCCAATCAACCCCCTTACCGGGTAAGTCTTGCTCAGCAAGAGGAAATTTTGAAGCAAGTCAACAAGCTTCTAGAGAAAGGGTTAGTGCGGCCCAGTGCTTCACCCTACTGCTCTCCAGTTCTACTGGTGCAGAAGAAAGATGGCACGTTTCGAATGTGCATAGACTATCGGTCTTTAAACAAGATCACAATCAAGAATCGCTTTCCGATCCCCCGGATTGATGATATACTTGATAAGTTGCAGGGTGCAAGTGTCTTTAGTCGCATAGACTTAAAGAGTGGGTATCATCAGATACGGATCGCCCCTGAGGATGTCCATAAGACTGCTTTCCGCACAACCTTTCGACTATATGAATTTTTGGTAATGCCTTTCGGCTTGACCAATGCTCTTGCGACATTCAATCGCATGATGGACAGCATTTTCAGCCCGTATCGAGCTTTTACGGGAGTATTCTTTGACGACATACTCATCTTCTCTAAGTCAGAAGAGGAACATCGGAAGCACTTAGACTTAGTGTTTCAAGAATTGTGAAAGCATGAGTTGCATGTGAATGCAAAGAAGAGCGAGTTCTTTCTCTCAGAGATACACTATCTCGGCCATATAGTCTCTCACAATCAAGTGAGTATGGATCCTGCCAAGATCCGAGTGGTAGAAGATTGGCCTATTCCCACTACAGTACATGATGTACGTAGCTTCCTGGGATTATGTTCATATTATCGAAGGTTTGTCCGAGGATTTGCTCATGTAGCAGGACCACTTCATGACTTGACAAAGAAGAAGATTCCTTTCAGATGGGGATCGAGACAACAAGGAGCTTTTGATCGGCTCAAGTACTTGCTAAGCCATGGACCTATTTTAATAGTGCCTGACTTAAGGAAACCATTTGAGGTTCACTGTGATGCTTCAGGTGATTGCATCGGAGCAGTGTTGAACCAGGAAGGCCATGCAGTGGCCTACGAAAGCAAACGGCTTAAGGATGCAAAGTTGCATGCATCAATCTACGAAAAGGAACTCACGGCTGTGATTCACGCCTTATCCAACTGGAAGCACTATCTTCTAGGAGCAGATTTTGTGATCAAGACTGATCACCAGAGTTTGCGGTATTTTCTTACGCAAAGGAAACTATCTGAGAAGCAAATTAGGTGGGCAAACTTTTTGTCTATGTTTCACTTCCAGACCCTTCACACGGCTGGGAGTAAGAATGTAGTCGCAGGCGCACTGTCTAGGCGGCCAAGGGTGAACGCTATCACTTCGGTGTATCACCAAGAATTAGAAGCACTACCGGATTTGTATCCGAATGATCCACACTTCTCCACCCTTTGGGGAAAGCTACATCGTGGAGAGAATGAGTTTCCCTATTCCATTCGGGACGGTTATCTCTACCACCATCAGGCCATATGTGTGGCGGAACCATTAAGAAAGAAGATCATGGATGAAGCACACGCTTCGCCTTATGCGGGTCATCGGGGTATTCTCCCTACGACCTTAGCAATGGAAAGATATTTCTTTTGGCCTAGCCTTAAAGCAAACATTGATAAGTATGTCAGGGAATGCTTGGTTTGCCAAAAAGTGAAGTGTGATCGGCATAAGACGCCTGGGTTGCTACAACCTTTGCCTGTGTCTAATGAACCTTGGGAAAGTATTGCCATGGACTTCATCATGGACCTCCCTAGAACTCAGACCGGAAATGACGCGATCTGGACCATTGTGGACAGGTTTAGCAAGCAAGCACACTTTGTACCAATCAAGAAAACGATCAAAGCAGATCATATGGCTAGGCTCTTTCTAGCACAGATCTTTAAGCATCATGGAATGCCTAAGTCAATTGTGAGCGATCGAGATCCTCGCATGACAGGAAATTTTTGGCGTGCCTTGATGGATAATCTTGGTACAAAGCTGAATTTTTCATCTGCCTACCATCCTCAAACGGACGGGCAAAGTGAGATAGCCAATTCCACAGTATTGGATATGTTAAAAGCTTATGTGTCAGACCGGCAATCTGACTGGGAGAAATATTTGCCTCTTGTCAAGTATGCCTATAACAATACCATACACTCATCGACGGGGAAAGCACCTTTTGAGATTCTCTATGGTAAGCCTTTGCTTCCACCGATCCTTTTAACTAAGGATAAGATCTTTGCAGCACATGAGTTTGTCCGGGATTTGGACACCGCCTACGGGCAAGTGAAGAGAGCTATTCTACGCTCTCAGGAAAAGCATAAGAAAGCAAGACAAGCACAGAAGGAATCTAGACTTAACAGTTGGACAGTTAGTCTTACTCAAGTTTGAGAAGGCAAGACTTAAGAAACAAGCGTCTCATAAGGGGAAAGTGGTAAAACTTTCTACCCGTTATTATGGGCCGTTTAAGATCACTGAGCGAGTGAATGATGTCGCTTTCCGATTAGAGCTACCGCCTAATTGGAAGATCCATAATGCTTTCCATGTCAGTTTACTCCGGTCGTATGTGGGACCGCCTCCAAGCCACCCTAGTGCTGAGGAACCTCCTGAGGTTGAGGAAACAGAAGAAATACTCCAACCGGAGCAGATAGTAAATCATCAAGAGCGGTCTCTCAAATACGGAAAGATAACACGGAAGTATTTGGTTAAGTTTAAGAACTATTCGAATCTAGATGCTCAGTGGATGACGCAGGAGGAATTAGCAGCTTATCCCGAGATCCTGGAGGTATATGTCCAAGCACTACAGTTGAGGTCAACTGTTTAGAAGCCAGAGGGATGTTGCTAATTGGACTATTTTCTTATTTTTAATGATTAATCTCTAATGTGTCATTTGATGGGTGACGGTAAACATCGCGAATGAGTTTCCGTAAGTTCGGTGGAAAGGGCCGGGTTACGAGTGCCCCTGATGCGTCACATGATGGGTGACGGGTGCATCAGTAAGGGGGTATCCCGTAGGCTAAGGAGGAAATCAGAACTGAGTAAGAAAGTACGCGTAAGAACGCAAGCACAAGAATAAAGATGGGTTCAATGAAGCTTTTTACGAACAGCAGGAACAGTCGCGGGAGGGCAGATGCTTTCCCGCGAGGAGTCTGTGTCTGCATTGCATCTGTGTAGTGTCCTCCACCCGGGGACGCCTGGAATGTGTCCGTGTAGCATTGTTTTCACTAACTGAGTGAGTTTTTAAAGTTTGAACAGATTCACACTTTATTTTATAAAGTGACCGGTCACTTAAACCGGCCCCTTTATTAATAAAATAAAGCAGGCAAGGCTCTTATAGAAAAAGCCAGCGCTAAAACCAAGGCAAGGGGGCTGAATTGCGATCTCTCTCTCTCTCCTCTCTCTAGAAAACGCGATTTTCTCTCTCCTCTCCCTAGGAGCGCCCAGCTCTGCTTTTTGGACCCCTATTCCTGCCAAGTGCCAGACCCTATAAAAGGGTAGCGAGCGTTCAGTTTCTGAAGAGCCGGAAGCAGCAGGAAGTGCAAGCGCTGGGATTAAGTAGAGCCTGGCGACAGAATTTGCGAGTGTTCGTGTGACGACTGAGTACGGAGGTTGATTCTCCGAGCAAGGAGCGACAGGAATAAGGTGTTGATACGCATTGAGAATTGCTGCTTTGTGTGGTTTGTTTTGCAGGAATCTCCCGTCTCACGGAAAGGCCCTTCACGAGAAGTATGGCGTCACGCCTAAGTCCCTTGCGGGAAGGTACGGCTTCACGCCTAAGTTCCTTACGGGAAAGTACGGCTTCGCGCCTAAGTCCCTCACGGGAAGGAACGGCCTTGTGCCCAAGCCCATTACGGGAAAGCACGACCTTCGGGTCTAAGACTACAGAACGGAGGGGTTTCCTCGGGTTCTCGTGCGTGTATAAGAATTCTCCCTGAATAAAAGAATACTCTTAACGGGGGGGGGCCAGCCCATCTTCTGGTCCCCAATACTGTGTCGATCTTCTCCCTTCTCTCATGTTTTCAAAGAATTATAATTTTCTAAGTGCTTGTGTACGCTCCCGTTTTGGGAGAGAGAGAGAGAGAGATAAAGTGAGAAGATCGACACAGTACTGGGGACCAGAAGATGGGTTGGTCCCCCCCCGTAATAGTATCTTTATTACTGAGGAGAAGTCTATACAAGCACTTGAGCCGAACGTATTACCACGTCGTTCTAAAATAAGACTTGATGGTTCCCGGAAGCCTCAGCTTCCGATTCCTAGGGCAAAACCCTATTTCAAGGAACTTCCGTTCCTTATTCCAATTCTTTGAGAATTAAGGTTCTGGCCTCTGGATCTCACCTTCCAGACTCAGGGCACAGCATCCCTGCAACTCTTTTCCAACTCTCTTTCCAGAGTCCTCTTCCCGCAGAACAACTCTGCTTTCCCGGACACGAAGTCCTTACTTGGGAATCCCAACTTCCAGATCACAACTTGAGAGACTACCTCTCTCCGATCCGTGGATCTACTTCCCAAACTCGGGTACGAAACCCTTGGGCTGATCTGGCTCTAGTTCCTCAGAGCGCTTTTCTCCTGCAGAGGCTCATACCTTCCTCTGCTCCTACTCCCTCACTAAGAGGAAGTACACCTGCAAACAAATACTCAGAGTTCATAACATGAAAATCGTTACCTTCAAAGTCTCGACGCTCGAAACGCAACTCCATTCTCGAAAAGCAATCCCCCGGAAGAGATCTCTCCATAGAAAATCCTCTCTTCCAATCCTACACACACAAGAGGTGTGTTCCCGGGTTCCTTCTTGTAAATCAGCCCCGTCTACGACGTTTATGGGCTGAAAACAGAGAAAAACAGCAACTTGTCGCGATGGAAACACGCTTCGTAGGCACTTCTTCGCGAGGGAACTCGCGCACTGGGTCTTGGCGACATCTGGTACACTTGGGGCAGCCATGGGCATCACTTGCAACGTCTTCTTTACGGCTAAAATTTGCAGCAGCATCTCCTCCTTGCAAAGATTGGTCCTCCCCTCTGAGTGAGGGCATGTGATGCTTTTATAGCTCCTAGCCACGGGCACGAATAGCTGCTCGCGTAGAGATCGCGACCGTTTTTTGTTTTTTTTTTTTCGTTGTTCTGTCAGAAAAAGAGAGAGAAAACGCTGGCCGATCTGTTGCCTTATTTATCAAATGGCTGCGTATTTTAAAAATAGTCTGAACCTGCCCAAAAACTCAATAAAACCTTTTAAGTTAAAAACAATGCTTTCACAGCACTTCCCAGGCGTCCCTGGATGCAATCACATGCACAGTTGCAATGCAGACATAGACTTCCTCGCGAGAAAGCATCCGCTTTCCCGAAAAGCAATCCCGCTTTCTCAGAAAGCATATGTACATCTGGGAGATCGATGTTCATTGCGGGATGCTACATCCCACATCGGGAATCCCCGTTCTATGATTTGCATAATCTCTCCAAGAATGATCCTTTTGCCGACCTATATACAGATATTGCAACCTACACACCACAGGGGGCAGTGATGATACTCGGGGATCTTAATGCTCGCATAGCCAATATACAGGTTCAATTGGTTGACTACTCAATCCATCCCGCATACAAAGATGGCGATCTCGTCTTAGATGCAATGTGGGATAGATGCTCATGCAATCACCTCATGAATGAACAAGGTTCAGCTTTGATATCCATGATGAATTCTATGCAACTTGTAGTCATGAATGGCACCAAGAAATTTGCAAGCTCCGGAACATACACATGCTATACATCAAACCATGGAAGAAGCACTAATGACTATGAGTTAGTTAGCCACAATGCATTGGATTTAATTGGACACTTTAAAATTGGGGCTCGGTCACCGAACTCGGACCATACTCCAATTCATGTATGTCTAGACCTCTCACACATGCCTACACAACGCATCCAAAAGGCGACAAGTTGGGCATATCGAATGCAAGTCGCAAAGAAATTTGATTATGCGACTTTTCTGGACAGCCTATTGAGTAGACAATGCATGTCCCAAAACATTTCTGGAAATTGGGCTACCTTTCGTCAAGCAATAGAAGAGGCAGCAGAGGTCACTATGGGGCGATCTAAAAGAAACCACCAACAAGTGAAAGGTCTCCCTCATAACCCATGGTTTGATGAAGAATGTAAAGCAGCCAAACGCAAGTTAAAGTGCTTCAATAAGTCCACGAAGGAGTGGGAAAATGCAACCAAGGAATACAAAATGCTGAAAAGGAAAAAGAGAAGGATGCATGAACTTTTGAAGGAGGAGCAAGAGGTGATCTGATTTAAGAAAGAGCCCAAGAAAGCATGGCGCAACATGAAAGGAAAAAAGGGTAATATACTGGGAAATTTCAGCATGGACGAAATGTATGTATATGCACAAACACTCTATGCTCCCATCGATGCTCAAATAATCATGAATGCTGAAATTCAAGTTGACACTAAGGAACCTATAACTTTTGCAACGGCTTTAAGAGGTTTGGAAAAACTAGCCACTGGGAAAGCATTTTGCACTTCAACTCCGAAATGTTGAAATGGTCAGGTAATGAAGCTAAGAAATGGATACACTACATGATGAATCAAGCTATCCCCCAAGGTATGCCTGAAGATTGGCAAGAGAATTGGGTCAAAGCTTTATTTAAAGGAGGAGATCGTAACCTACTTACGAATTAACGCACCATCATGGTGGGCTCTTGCATGGCAAAACTTTTTGGGAGTCTGATAGAAAAAGATACTAGCACAAAGGCTGAAAATAGTGGAAAGAGGGCTATCGGTCAAGAAGGTTTTAGAGCAAAACATAGTACCATAGATCACTTGATTACAATCCGGATTACAATGGAAGAGGCGCAACTCAAAGGGGAAACTATGTACTGCTGTTTTGTGGACTTTAAGAAAGCGTTTATTACGGTATCTCGTCATGGGTTATGGTCCCGCATGGAGACCATTGGGGTTCCCATACATTTGAAGGTTGCGGTGGCACGCCTATACCATGCGGTTCGATATAAACTAAAAATGTAAACAGGCTTCTCCAAAGAGTTCTTTAGCACAAGAGGAGTCAAACAAGGATGTCCTTTGTCCCCAACATTATTTGGGCTATGCATAGATGAGCTTGAGGACTTTATTTGCCAAACGACGCAAGATAATGGAGATGCACTGTTGCTAATTGGACTATTTTCTTATTTTTAATGATTAATTTCTTTTTTAGGATATTTTATTATGTGCACTAAGAACTGTTAAAAGATTGTAGCTACAGGAACTGCCATCAGGAACGGACAACTCTGATGTGTCATTTGATGGGTGACGGTAAACATCGCGAAGGAGTTTCCGTACGTTCGGTGGAAAGGGCCGGGTTACGAGTGCCCCTGATGCGTCACATGATGGGTGACGGGTGCATCAGTAAGGGGGTATCCCGTAGGCTAAGGAGGAAATCCGAACTGAGTAAGAAAATACGCGTAAGAACGCAAGCACAAGAATAAAGATGGGTTCAATGAAGCTTTTTACGAAAAGCAGGAACAATCGCGGGAAGGCAGACGCTTTCCTGCGAGGAATCTATGTTTGCATTGCATTCGTGCATATGGTTGCATCCAGGGACGCCTGGGAAGTGTTGTGAAATGCATTGGTTTTAACTTATAAGGTTTTATTGAGTTATTGGGCAGGTTCAGACCAATTTTAAAATATGCCGGCCGCCCACTTAATAAGTGGGCAGCCACTTAGAAGATAAAGCAACAAAACCAGCCAGCGAATTCTCTCTCCCTATTTCGGATAGAACAGCGCCATAAATTTATTTATTAAAAAAAAAAAAACCGCCGCGATCTCTACGCGAGCAGCTATTCGTGCCGTGGCCAGGGAGCTATAAAAGCACCACATGCCATCACTCAAAGGGGGTACCAACATCAGCAAGAGAAGACTCTGCCGCAAGAGATCGCGAGACTACGAAGCACGGAAGTCGCTTTTTCCCGCGCAAGAGCGACAGGTATCTATTGTGGATTCGCCATACAAATTGTTGTCGCGTGTTTGTGTGGTTTGTTTTGCAGGAATCTCCCGTCTTACGGGAACGCCCTTAACGAGAAGTACGGCTTCACGCCTAAGTCCCTTACGAGAAAGTACGGCTTCGCGCCTAAGTCCCTTACGGGAAGGAACGGCCTTGTGCCCAAGCCCTTTACGGGAAAGCACGACCTTCGGGTCTAAGATTACAAAACGGAGGGGTTTCCTAGGGTTCTCGTGCTTGTATAAGAATTCTCCCTGAATAAAAGAATACTCTTAACGAGGGGGGACCAGCCCATCTTCTGGTCCCCAATACTGTGTCGATCTTCTCCCTTCTCTCATGTTTTCAAAGAATTATAATTTTCAGATTTTTTAAGTGCTCGTGTACGCTCCCGTTTTGTGACAGTGGTATCAGAGCTCGAACTCCTCTCTTTCTCTGCAAAGAAGGACGATTCCGAGAAGAACGGGAAGAACCATGTCGAGCCGAGGGAGAAGCGTTGAAGAGGAGCTTCAACAAGTGCAAGCTCAGCTTGCCGAGTTGCAACAAATTTTACTGTTGCCAGACGTCCAAAAGCTTTTGGGCGGAATGAAGAAAACGAATGGAACAGATGCAGTCAAGCATCCAGACAGCACTGTTGGCTTGAGACCACAGGAGGCAAGAGAAGAAGAACGTGCCGAGGTGCACAAAAGATCTTCGGATCGTAATGAACGGCCTACTTCAAGGAAAGGCCAGGAAAAAGCGCTCTCTTTGCTAGACGAGAGCAAGGACATCTCTATCTCATCTCCATCTTACTCTCCTGATTATACTTCTACTTCTCGATCATCTCGTCAGAAGGAGGAAGCCGCTACTACTACTACTCTTCATCAACCTAAAGATAAGCCTCGATTCAAGAAGCATGGTCGCAAGTCTCAACATCGCATGAGAGTCTTCAAATCGGGCGACAAAGACATCAAGTTCGAAACCTACAATGGACGGAGAGACATCTCCAAAGCACTGTCCTTCATCAGACAGTTTGAAGTCGCCTTTACCAATGGGCACTTCACAGAAAGATCCAAATTACGCCATGTGGGGATGCACCTCAAGGAAACGGCAAGTAATTGGTGGTTAGCCAAGATTCTGGAAGGTTCTCAGGCCAGCACTTGGGGGAGCTTCAAATCTGAATTTTATGAACAATTTCTTCCGCCTGACTTCGAGCAGGACATACGGAAGGAATGGGACTGGCTTGCCCAGAAGGAACATGAAAGAGTAACGACCTATGTGGACAAGTATTCGTCGGTTCTTCTGAAGGTCCCTCCCTTCATGAAGATTGCCAACGAGGAAAAGAAACGAAAGTTCGAAGCGGGTCTCCAACCGCAGCTTCGAAAGAGTATGAAAGTGTATCCGCATGATACTCTTCAGAGGATGATGGAGTCAGCAATCATTGCTGAGGATTTGCACTCAACTGGAACGCCCAGAAAGATGGAGCATAGCACTTACCGTACAAGACAAAGAGGGGTCTACGATGACCAAGGGGGCCAAGGAAGAAAACGTCCTCCATCTAGAGACGATGATCATTCTAAGAAGCCAGAGGGCATTGGCAAGCGAACTAAGTATCTTTCTCCTACTCAACTTCAAACTTTCAGAGAGGAAGGAAGATGCTTCTAATGTGGCGAGAAAGGACATATGAAACCTGATTGCCCGCTAAAGCAGCAACGGCAAGAGCAAGCCTCTACGAGGCAAGAGAAAGCAAGGAAGGAACCCGCACTACCAAGCTCGAACTAAATTCCAGATGTTCAAGGAAACACAGAAATGGAGAAAGGGAAGCGTCTTCAATTTATTGAAAAGTACAAAGATTGTTTCACAGAAACACTTCCTGATGAACTCCCTCCGGTACGCCCGGAAGATCACCGCATAGATCTCATACCGGGTAGCTCGCCTCCCAATCAACCCCCTTATCGGGTAAGTCTTGCTCAGCAAGAGGAAATTTTGAAGCAAGTCAACGAGCTTCTAGAGAAAGGGTTAGTACGGCCCAGTGCTTCACCCTACTGCTCTCCAGTTCTACTGGTGCAGAAGAAAGATGGCACGTTTCGAATGTGCATAGACTATCGGTCTTTAAACAAGATCACAATCAAGAATCGCTTTCCGATCCCCCGGATTGATGATATACTTGATAAGTTGCAGGGTGCAAGTGTCTTTAGTCGCATAGACTTAATGAGTGGGTATCATCAGATACGGATCGCCCTTGAGGATGTCCATAAGACTGCTTTCCGCACAACCTTTGGACTATATGAATTTTTGGTAATGCCTTTCGGCTTGACCAATGCCCCTGCGACATTCAATCGCATGATGGACCGCATTTTCAGCCCGTATCGAGTTTTTACGGGAGTATTCTTTGACGACATACTCATCTTCTCTAAGTCAGAAGAGGAACATCGGAAGCACTTAAACTTAGTGTTTCAAGAATTGTGAAAGCATGAGTTGCATGTGAATGCAAAGAAGAGCGAGTTCTTTCTCTCAGAGATACACTATCTCGGCCATATAGTCTCTCACAATCAAGTGAGTATGGATCCTGCCAAGATCCGAGTGGTAGAAGATTGGCCTATTCCCACTACAGTACATGATGTACGTAGTTTCCTGGGATTATGTTCATATTATCGAAGGTTTGTCCGAGGATTTGCTCATGTAGCAGGACCACTTCATGACTTGACAAAGAAGAAGATTCCTTTCAGATGGGGATCGACACAACAAGGAGCTTTTGATCGGCTCAAGTACTTGCTAAGCCATGGGCCTATTTTGATAGTGCCTGACTTAAGAAAACCATTTGAGGTTCACTGCGATGCTTCAGGCGATTGCATCGGAGCAGTGTTAAACCAAGAAGGCCATGCAGTGGCCTACGAAAGCAGACAGCTTAAGGATGCAGAGTTGCATGCATCAATCTACGAAAAGGAACTCACGGTTGATTCACGCCTTATCCAACTGGAAGCACTATCTTCTAGGAGCGGATTTTGTGATCAAGACTGATCACCAGAGTTTGCGGTATTTTCTTACGCAAAGGAAACTATCTGAGAAGCAGATGAGATGGGCAAACTTTTTGTCTATGTTTCACTTCCAGATCCTTCACACGGCTGGGAGTAAGAATGTGGTCGCAGACGCATTGTCTAGGCGGCCAAGGGTGAACGCTATCACTTCGGTGTATCACCAAGAATTAGAAGCACTACCGGATTTGTATCCGAATGATCCAGACTTCTCCACCATTTGGGAAAAGCTACATCATGGAGAGAATGAGTTTCCCTATTCCATTCGGGACGGTTATCTCTACCACCATCAGGCCATATGTGTGGCGAAACCATTAAGAAAGAAGATCATGGATGAAGCACACGCTTCTCCTTATGCGGGTCATCGGGGTATTCTCCCTACGACCTTAGCAATGGAAAGATATTTCTTTTGGCCTAGCCTTAAAGCAAACATTGATAAGTATGTCAGGGAATGCTTGGTTTGCCAAAAAGTGAAGTGTGATCGGCATAAGACGCCTGGGTTGCTACAACCTTTGCCTGTGTCTAATGAACCTTGGGAAAGTATTGCCATGGACTTCATCATGGACCTCCCTAGAACTCAGACCGGAAATGACGCGATCTGGACCATTGTGGACCGGTTTAGCAAGCAAGCACACTTTATACCAGTCAAGAAAACGATCAAAGCAGATAATATGGCTAGGGTCTTTCTAGCACAGATCTTTAAGAATCATGGAATTCCTAAGTCTATTGTGAGCGATCGAGATCCTCGCATGACAGGAAATTTTTGGCGTGCCTTGATGGATATCTTGGTACAAAGCTGAATTTTTCATCTGCCTACCATCCTCAAACGGACGAGCAAAGTGAGATAGCCAATTCCACAGTATTGGATATGTTAAAAGCTTATGTGTCAGACCGGCAATCTGACCGGGAGAAATATCTGCCTCTTGTCGAGTATGCGTATAACAATACCATACACTCATCGACGGGGAAAGCACCTTTTGAGATTCTCTATGGTAAGCCTTTGCTTCCACCTATCCTTTTAACTTAGGATAAGATCTTTGCAGCAGATGAGTTTGTCCGGGATTTGGACACCGCCTACGGGCAAGTGAAGAGAGCTATTCTACGCTCTCAGGAAAAGCATAAGAAAGCTGCAGACAAGCATAGAAGGAATCTAGACTTAACAATCGGACAGTTAGTCTTACTCAAGTTTGAGAAGGCAAGACTTAAGAAACAAGCGTCTCATAAGGGGAAAGTGGTAAAACTTTCTACCCGTTATTATGGGCCGTTTAAGATCACTGAGCGAGTGAATGATGTCGCTTTCCGATTAGAGCTACCGCCTAATTGGAAGATCCATAATGCTTTCCATGTCAGTTTACTCCGGCCATATGTGGGACCGCCTCCAAGCCAGCCTAGTGTTGAGGAACCTCCTGAGGTTGAGGAAACAGAAGAAATACTCCAACCGGAGTAGATAGTAAGTCATCAGGAGCGGTCTCTCAAATCCGGGAAGATAACACGGAAGTATTTGGTTAAGTTTAAGAACTATTCGAATCTAGATGCTCAGTGGATGACGCAGGAGGAATTAGCAGCTTATCCCGAGATACTGGGGGTATATGTCCAAGCACTACAGTTGAGGCAACTGTTTAGAAGCCAGAGGGATGTTGCTAATTGGACTATTTTCTTATTTTTAATGATTAATTTCTTTTTTAGGATATTTTATTATGTGCACTAAGAACTGTTAAAAGATTGTAGCTACAGGAACTGCCATCAGGAACGGACAACTCTGATGTGTCATTTGATGGGTGACGGTAAACATCGCGAAGGAGTTTCCGTACGTTCGGTGGAAAGGGCCGGGTTACGAGTGCCCCTGATGCGTCACATGATGGGTGACGGGTGCATCAGTAAGGGGGCATCCCGTAGGCTAAGGAGGAAATCCGAACTGAGTAAGAAAATACGCGTAAGAACGCAAGCACAAGAATAAAGATGGGTTCAATGAAGCTTTTTACAAAAAGTAGGAACAATCGCGGGAAGGCAGACGCTTTCCCGCGAGGAATCTATGTTTGCATTGCATTCGTGCATGTGGTTGCATCCAGGGACGCCTAGGAAGTGTTGTGAAATGCATTGGTTTTAACTTATAAGGTTTTATTGAGTTTTTGGGCAGGTTCAAACCAATTTTAAAATATGCTGACCGCCCACTTAATAAGTAGACAGCCACTTAGCAGATAAAGCAACAAAACCAGCCAGCGAATTCTCTCTCCCTATTTCGGGTAGAACAGCGCCATAAATTTATTTATTAAAAAAAAAAAAACCGCCGCGATCTCTACGCGAGCAGCTATTCGTGCCGTGGCCAGGGAGCTATAAAAGCACCACATGCCCTCACTCAAAGGGGGTACCAACATCAGCAAGAGAAGACTCTGCCGCAAGAGATCGCGAGACTACGAAGCACGGAAGTCGCTTTTTCCCGCGCAAGAGCGACAGGTATCTATTGTGGATTCGCAATACAAATTGTTGTCGCGTGTTTGTGTGGTTTGTTTTGCAGGAATCTCCCGTCTTACGGGAAGGCCCTTAACGGGAAGTACAGCTTCACGCCTAAGTCCCTTACGGGAAAGTACGGCTTCACGCCTAAGTCCCTTACGAGAAAGTACGGCTTCGCGTCTAAGTCCCTTACAGGAAGGAACGGCCTTGTGTCCAAGCCCTTTACGGGAAAGCACGACCTTCGGGTCTAAGATTACAGAACGGAGGGGTTTCCTCGGGTTCTCGTGCTTGTATAAGAATTCTCCCTGAATAAAAGAATACTCTTAACGGGGGGGGGACCAACCCATCTTCTGGTCCCCAATACTGTGTCGATCTTCTCCCTTCTCTCATGTTTTCAAAGAATTATAATTTTCAGATTTTCTAAGTGCTCGTGTACGCTCCCGTTTTGTGACATGCACCAAACATAGGTCTCATTACTTTGCTACTCCTCATTTATACTGATGATGTGGTTCTTTTAGCGCATAGCATGTCTCTCTTGCAAAAACTTTTGGATGCGGTACATGCTTTCTGCGAAGCTACAGGACTCTCAGTGAATGTCACAAAAACAAAATGTATAGCAACTTGTACACACAAATCAAAGGATCAGCCCACCCTTATGTACGATGGGCAAGAGATTCAAGCAATGGATAGCTTTAAATAATTGGGCATCATTATACCCTCGAATCATAGATCGGGGCAATGTGCAAAAACAAGAATTGAGGCGGGACAAGCAAGGTATTACGAGTTTGAAAACATGTGCAAACAAAGCGTCACTAGAATGTGGGAAATAAAGTCCATGGCTTTCAATGCGTGTGTGGTCCAAACGCTATTGTATAGGGTAGAGGTATGGGACCAAGTATTCCGGCCAGCACATGGAATGACATTGAGAAAATTCAGAAAAAGTTCTTATGTAGACATATGGGGATAAAAACCACAACACCATACTCAGTGATGTTATTGGAGACTATACAAAGACCATTGGAAATGCTTGCTTTGAAAAGAATGCATAGATATCTCTTGAAGGTGAAGTTGATGCCTAATAACCGTTTGCCTCACGTAGCATGGGAGGTAGGATGTAAGTCGCAAAAGAACCACAAAAGCAAGTTTCTCACCTCTAGCCTTGTTGAGGACATCAGAAAATGGTTCTTTAAATGGAATGTGGGAGCACATGTGGACATGCATGTAGAGGAAGGTACCGAGCATGAGCACGAGCTGAATTTTGAACTACAATTACTTGAGGCCCTTCGCAGCAAATGGAAGAATGCAATGCGCAAGTCCAAGTTTGAATACTATTGCAAGCACATAAACACGAGATACTGGGAAGAGTACAAAACCGGAGAAACCCAAATACATATCAGGACACCCATGTCCTACCGTGCGAGACGGGCCATCACCTTGATGCGGACAAGATCACACATGCTCAAAAGTGAAACGGGAGGATGGCTGAATATTGATGCAAACATGAGAAGACGCACTCAATGCAACTTGAATTCATTGGAAAATGAGGCACATGTAACCCTTGAATGTCCAACATATGCACACATTCGGGTCGACTTTCCCCAACTTATTCAAGGATGTACTACATTTGAGGAGCTTCTCTCAAGAACACATCCCTCTCCAGTAGCACTAGGCATCTATCTTACCAAAGTGCTAGAACATCACACCACACTCACAAACAAAATCACCACAGAATCAGACACGTCCCCTCCTTCACATGGGAAGGGGAGAGTCTCATATATGAGATTTTGGGTCCCATGGGTCATTTTGGCCCCCCGAGGAGGTAAATACATCATCATCTCTCTCTCTCTCTCTCTCTCTCTCTCTCTCTCTCAGAACGGTTCACCTACCACATGTCCTACCTTTACATGAGTGTTGTCCAGGTAGCCCAATGAAGAAAACCCTCTTCCAAGTGTCTCCTCCATGAATAGTGGAGATACAAATGAACAAAAGGTAAATCCTTCATGAGAGAGGGCTGAAGGATGAATAAGGGTAGGGGTTTGACCATCATCAAACGGTGCTTTACCCTCACCCATCAAAACTCCTAAGGTCCTTCAAATCTTTGGATGATGTGCCCAATCGTCTGGAAGAAGTCCAAGCAATCTATCTGTAATTGCAAGATCCACACTGAGCTAAAAAGGTCTACAAATAGAAATGTCTTTCAAACGTGTGGGAACGGGCATAGTTGATCACAATTCACATAAAAAATGTCTCCTCGCCCTCAGAAGACATCTCTCTCTCTCTCTCTCTCTCTCTCTCTCTCTCACACACACACAGGGATAAAACAGAGCATACACTTCAGCGACGCAGCATAGTGAGAGGCGCACATGGAGTCAGAGAGCCTCTGATAGCCAGTCTCGGCGCCCGGATACTCCGCATGAATTGCTTCTTCAGTCTCTGCCATTGTTCCTATGTCGTCATCGCCGTAAGCATTATGGTGGCCAAACTAGTTTGTAGTAAGAGTGTGAAGAAGGCATGCATATCAACTAATAAGCCAAGCTCCGTTGGCCAAAAATACTTTGCTGACCAATTAATTGTCAAAAAGGAATCTACTTCTATCTACTAACATAATATGGCGGAGGGGGGAGTCATTTACACGTGTCAACATATCCTACCTTGAGCTTGGGAGAGAGAGAGAGAGAGAGAGAGAGAGAGAGAGAGAGAGAAAAGACACGCGATGTGTGAATTTGAATTTTTGTCGCTGCTCGCATTCTTTCCCTCCTAGGTGAACGTGCCGAGGGCTCAAACTTGAGAGGCGTGGTGACTGTAATGGAGAAACGGAGCAGACACGTAGGCATGCAGCAACGATGGAGGCGGAGTCGAAGACTGGGGACAGGGCGATGCCGATGCATGGAAGTGGCAATGAGCAGTCTCTCTCTCTCTCTCTCTCTCTCTCTCTCTCTCTCTCTTCCATCGCCATCTCTCTCCTTCTCTGAAGGACGGGTGCAGAGTCTTTCTATCTGTGACTTTGAAGGACAACAATGGGGCCTGCGGGTCGGGGTCGAGCAGAGCCATCAGGATTTTGGTGTAGCTGAGTCGTCTGCATATTTAGAAGATGGAGGAGAGGGCCTCCTCCATGATAGGAGAGGGCCTCCTCCATGATAAGGTGCAGCACCAACACGAGATTGGGCGAGGCCACCCATGAAGGCCAAAGGTGGAGAGTCTCTACCCTCCATAAAAGTAAAGGACGACATCAGAGCAGGGAAGGATTGGGAGCGCTCTCCATCCTCTCTAAAAAACCTTCTTCACATGTAGCTGGGCAAGCAAGCTTGCCACCGCCTATTGTGAGTTTGTGAGTGGCCATGGCCTGACACATGCTACAAGGTGGTTTGAAGCCACACAGTTCTAATCCCTCATTTGCTTTGTGTTGCAGTTGTTCTCACTTAGTTTGAACGGCCGTCACAGTAGACACATGACTTCCTTACACACACAAATACAGTACAGCCACACCTGCCGGTTTCATGGCAATAGCTTGCAGTTGAATCGCAGATCGTAATGGTGAGAAACCAATTCCTAAGCATTGCATGTAAATAAAGTTGTAAAGCACCTTTCATTCTTCTTCATGTGCTTGTTAAGTATGGAGCTTGATTTACCCTTGCAAATTTCTGTGGTAAAAGCGCACATTTGTAAGGCCCCCATTATGAGAAGAAGCCATCGTGCCTAAAGGTAAATCACTCACTAGAAACCAAAATTTTCACACAGTCAAAAACCAGGGGCAACTTTAGGGGCCTCGGGGGCGGAAGCCCCCGATACTTTTTTTTTCCCTCGCCGGAATATTCCTTTTCGCCGGCATATTATGGCCGGACGGCGGCCGAAAGTGGTCGGAAAACAACTGTCGATTGGCCGGTAGTCAATGGCCAGTGGCCGGTGGTCGGAAGTCAATGGCCGGTGGCCGATGGCCGAATTCAATGGTGGCTGGTGGCCGAATTCAAAAGCGGATTTGTCTTCTCAAGGGCGGCCACACTTGGGCGGATTGGAGGGTCCGATTTGGACTTATCTACACAAGGGCGGCTACACATGGCTGCCTCTCATGAGAGAGGGCAGCCCTTTTGGCCTATAAAAGGAGGCCATTTCTACACACATTTTAGAGTGTGAAGTTGATGCAACAAGGTGAGTGTGAGGTGGTGAGAGTGAAGCAAGGCGGGAGCTCCATTAAGGGTATAATCCCTTTGTAAACTACTTCTTGTTTTCAAGTACTAAAGCCATTGAGTGGCTGCTTTCCCGTGGACGTAGCCCACATTGGGTGAACCACGTATATCGTATGTACTCTCTCTCTCTCTCTCTCTCTCTCTCTCTCTCTCTCTCTCTCTCTCTCTCTCTCTCTCTACTCTACTCTACTCTATAATCTCGTGTATGTAAATCTATCTCTCTCCATTAAGTAATCTACTCAATTATCTATTTAGCTACGTCTTATTTCCTAACAACTGGTATCAGAGCAAAGTCTGCTCGTAGCTAAATTATCTCAAGGAAATGATTCCTTGAATTGAGTGGGAGTTACGGTGGAGGAAGGGAAGCTCAAGATTGAGAAGTTCAACGGCAAAAACTACCAACATTGGAAGATGCAGATTGAAGACTATCTCTACCAGAAGGACCTCTATTTGCCACTAGGCAGTCTTGCGAAGAAGCACGCAACAATGGCAGATGAAGCATGGATTGTCCTTGATCGAAAGGCACTGGGAACAATCCGGTTAAGCTTGGCGTCAATGGTGGCCTTCAATGTTTTGGAGATGAAGACCACGGAGGACTTGATGAAGTCACTTGACGACTTCTACGAGAAACCATCGGCATCCAATAAGGTATTTCTTATAAAGCGCTTGTTCAATCTAAAGATGGCAGAGAATGGTTCAGTTGCAGAACACCTAAATGACTTTAACACAAACCTAAGTCAACTTCGATCGGTAAAAATCAATTTCGATGATGAAGTGCGAGCTCTCCTTATACTATCATCTCTACTGGATAGTTGGGACAGCCTTGTGATGGCTGTAAGTAATTCTATCTCTGGTACAAATACTCTTAAGTTTGATGATGTTGTGGGTGTTCTCCTAAGTGAGGAAATACGAAGGAGAAGCACAGGAGAATCATCAAGTGCTGCATTGTTAGTGGAAACAAGAGGAAGGCCTAAGGAGAGGTTTAAAAACCAGAAGGGTTGTGATCGCTCAAGACGAAGCAAGTCACGCACAAAGTCAGTTCTTGAATGTTGGAATTGCGACAAGAAGGGCCACGTCAAGAAGGATTGCTGGTCCAAGAAGAAGAAGGAGACTGAGTCTCAAGACAACAAGCCAACATCGGAGGCCAATGTGGCAGGTAAAGTAGAGCAAGATGCTCTAATTCTCTCATTAGACAATGTGTCTAATTCCTGGATAGTAGATTCCGAGGCTTCATTCCATGCAACACCACACAAGCAACATTTCCAAGATTACACCAAAGGTAATTTTGGGTATGTATACTTGGCAGATGATGAAGCTCGTGAGATTGTCGGCAAAGGTACAGTTTTTGTCAAAACTGCTAACGAAAATGAATGGAAGCTTAAAGATGTTAGGCATGTTCCTTCTCTTCGGAAAAATTTGATCTCTACAGGACAATTGGACGATGAAGGTCACAACATTGCATTCGGAAACAAACGGTGGAAGATCTCAAAGGGATCTTTGGTGGTTGCCAAGGGAGAAAAGGTTGGTACACTTTACTTGTGTACTATGAGGACGCAACCTTTGTAAAGAAAGAGGATGCAAGAGAGCTACACAAGACAAGCACAAAGCACACAGAGATGGAAAGCTTCTTCTTCTTCTCACAGAAAAGAGAGTACAAAATGACTAAGTGCTAAAACTGAAAAGTAGCACATATGTACATGCGGTCACTAAGTGTGAACTTGCTAGAAGCTTACTAGGCTGGCACTATAAGTGTAGTCCAGCTGTAGAATCACTGGTAGAGATCCTCCGTGTCGATCACCTTACGCACCAATGAGTAAATATCGTAAGCGGCCAAGACCCGTAGTGGATGCCAGCTCAAGATGTAGAGCTCGACATCTCAACACTCCCCCTCGAGCTCTGCATGTCGCAGAGTCCAAGCATAGTCCGAAAACGTCGAAGCTTCTCAACTCCGAGGGCCTTGGTAAAGATATCCACTATCTGCTCCTCTGTGCTGACGTAGACCAAGTCGATGTCGCCCGCCACCACTCGCTCTCGAACGTAGTGGTAATGGACCTCTATGTGCTTGGTCTTGGCATGGAACACTGGGTTCTTGGCCAACTGCATGCTGCTGAGGTTGTCACAATGGATGACAATCTGCTGGTCCACCTGCACTCCCAAGTCCTCAAGTAATGTGCGTAGCCAAGCTACCTCGCACGCTGCAACTGCTGCACCTCTGTACTTGGTCTCTGTGCTCGATAAAGCAACCGTAGGCTGTCTTTTGCTGCTCCAAGTAACAGCAGCACTCCCAAAAGAGAACATGAAGCCACTCGTAGATCTCCTATCAACAATGCTACCTGCCCAATCTGCATCTGTATACCCATACAATGCTAATGGCGCATCTGCTGCATAGAACAATGCATAGTCAAGAGTCCCTTGCACATACCGAAGTGTGCGTCGTACTCCATCCAAATGTGGCTTCCTCGGAAGCTGCATGAACTGACTCTCCAAGCCTACTGTGTAGCTCAAGTCTGGCCTCGTGATAGTCAAGTAGATTAGACTACCCACAATTTTTCTGTACATATTGACATCCTCAACAACATCACCCTTCTCTGCACTCAGCTTTGCATTCACATCCAAGGGAATAGAAATTGGCTTACAATCAGCCATACCATACTTTGACAACATGTCCAAAGCATATTGTCTCTGTGAGCCATACACCCTCTGGAGTCCTGATCACCTCAATGCCAAGAAAGTAGTGCAACTCGCCCAAATCTTTCATTTCAAACTCATGTTTGAGAAGACCCTTCACATGGTCAATCTCCATAGCATTGTCACCCACAATAATAAGGTCATATATATATATGGTAATGACCACAATCCCCACATCACTCTCACGTACATAGAGTGAATGATCAGAATGAGCTCTCCTAAACCCAATACTGACAAGATACTTGGAAATCCTGTCATACCATGCTCTAGAGCCCTGCTTCAAACCATACAAAGCTTTGAGAAGTCTGCATACATAATCTGGGTAACCTGGATCGACATAACCAGGTGGCTGATCCATATACACTTCCTCTTGCAACTCACCATTCAAGACGGCATTCTTTACATCCATTTGATGCATAATCCATCCTCTAGATGCAGCCACTGCTATGACAGCTCTCACAGTCGTCATCTTTGCCACTCGAGCAAAGGTCTCCTCATAGTCTATGCCATACGTTTGTGCATAGCCCTTTGCGACCAGCCTTGCCTTGTGACGCTCAATGTTACCATCAGCCTTATGCTTGGTTTTATACACCCATTTACAGCCAATAGCTTTCTTGCCACTTGGCAATGGCACCAACTCCCATGTGTCGTTTGCTTCCAATGTAGCCATCTCTTCATTCATTGCGTCATTCCAATGCACATTTCCAACTGCATCCTCAAAACATGTGGGCTCCACATCCTGTATCACCTTAGCCATGTAGGCTTGGTGATGCGCTAGATACCCATCATAAGTCAATTTCTGAAATGGATTTCTGACTCTGTTAGATCTACGCGGTCATGGGTCACTCCTTTGCCCTCTAGCATCTTCTTGTACTTTCCTTACACCAGGTGTCCTGACAGCCGGAATTCCAAATTCCTCATCAAGAATTTGTTCAGAACCATCTGAATCCATGTCTACATGTGAAAAACTTGATGATGCATCAGCCATAAGGGGAGGTTCATCAACCTTTTCCTTTCCTTTTCGTGATACATTCCCTATACCTGTTGGTGGAGTAACCTGCGTACGTAGTCTACCATTCCATGGCTTCTCAACAGAGCCACGAGAAGAGGACTCTTGTGGTCCACTCAAAACCTGTGGACTGCAGCCTCACATTTTGTACAACCACATCATCTTTTACATCAGCCCCAATAGTGCCATGTGCATTACTGTACTAGCTGCTCATCTCATCAAAGACTACATCTCTGCTCACTCGTAATTCTCGTGTAGTAATATTGTAGCACCTGTACCCCTTTTGTTCAAGGGAATATCCCACAAGAATACATTTCTCTGCTTTAGGATCCAATTTCCACACAACTCATCTGGTACATGCATGTAAGCTATGCAGCCAAACACTTTCAAGTGTGCCAAATCAAGCTTTGTACCTGTAAACTTTTCCTCAGGTGTTACATCATGCACCGCAGTTGTAGGTGTCCTGCTCATAATGTACAGAGCTGTATTTATAGCTTCAGCCCAGAAATGATGAGGCATGTTATTCTCATTCATCAATGCACGTGCAACCTCTGCAATGTGCCTATTTTTCCTTTCTGCGACCCCATTCTGCTGTGGAGTATATGTGCATGTAAACTGTCTGCGTATACCATGCATTCGCAGAAAATCTAAAAAATCGTTGGAGAAGTACTCTCCCCCTCCATCTGACCTCAATGTCTTGATTGCATATCTGTCTCCTTCTCAATCATGACTTTGAAGTCCTGAAAGTGACCAAACACTTCACTTTTTTTACGCATGAAGTAGACCCATACTTTTCTTGTATGGTCATCAATTAAAGAGACATAATACCTACAACCATGTATACTTGCAGTATCGGTTGGACCAAACATCTGTGTGCACCACCTCAAGTGGCTTTTTACATACATTGCGCTCATGTGGAAATGAGCCCTTTGACTGTTTTCCAAACTGGCATGCTGCACACACTTTATGCATACCATCGACCTTGAATTTGGGCAAACATTTTACAATCTGTTTTGATTGCATGCTGCGCAATCTCTGCTCATTGACATGGCCAATCCATTTGTGCCAAATATCAACATCAGCCACAACACCTGTGCCCTGTGCAAATAATGCAGCTTTTACCTTAGGCATGTCTACAATCAGCGTAAAAATTCTTCCCACACATTTGCCCTCTGTGATCAGCTTACAGCCATTCTGGAAATCTTCTACATAACAGCCATTTGGATTGAAGCGAACCTGCAAACCCTGCTCAACCATTTGTCCAACAGAAACAAGATTCTTTGTAATGTTTGGGACATGAAGTACATCTGCTAAGTACTTTGATTTCCCACTCTTCGTATTTAGAGGTATGTCCCCTACATGAGCAATGGGGTGAGCTGTGTCATCTCCTGTCTGCACATAGCCTGACACATCTGGTTTGCGCATATCTCTAAACCACTCTCCATGAGACGTCATGTGATTAGAGGCGCCTGAATCCACATACCAAACATCATCTTGGGTGGAATTCTCTGCAGTCATTGTATTCATTACATGCTGCATAACAAACATGCGCTCGTTTTTGCTATCATCTGCATCTCTGCTAGTAGATGCATAGTTGCCCTGTTCTCTCTTTCCACTTGCTTTTCCCTTTGGAAAGTCACGTGACATGTGACCTCTTTCACCACAAGTCCAACATTCTCTGCTATCTGCAGTATATTGCTGCCTGCTTGATCCTACACCACGACCTCTTTGACTCCCCCTGCCTTGAGACTGGTTTCCCCTGCCACCTGTATTGTTTTGATTTGATTGACCTTCTTGAAATTGGCTCTTGCAACCCCTTGGGCCTTGACCACGACCTCTACCTCTACCTCTGTTGGAGTTAAAATAGAAGGCCTGTTCAAAATTATTTATGCCATGAGAAGAAGATGTGTCAAGGTTCTTCTCCTCAAGAATAAGCATAGAAATCAAATCTTGGAACACGGGGATGTCGTCTCTTGTATTCATGGAAGACCTGAAATGTACATACTCATCTCCTAGACCATCCAAGCATGCACGGACAATGTCATCGTCTTCCACTGAGACTTTAATAGATCTAAGAGCTTCGATGATACTCTTGATCTTCAAAGCATAATCATTGATGGAGAGGTTGTTCCTCTTAACCTGATTCAACTCCGACTTTAGTTAAAGCTTCATGGCCTTGGTGTTCACCTCGAACACTCTGCCTAAGTTTTTCCATGCAATGGCGGGGGTTTCAGCATCCTGTATAGATAGCCCATCATGCCATTTGTGATGCTCATAGAAATCCAATACATCACTTTGCTTTGGCCTTGTTGCCAGTCCCTCAAAGATTTCCTTTGTTCTGCTGTAGCATTTGCCTCGGGAATCTCTAGTTCTTTTTCATTGTCTCCTTCTACATAGTCCCAATAACCTTTTCCTTTTAGGAAATTTGTTATTCTGAACTTCCATGCAGGGTAGTTATTTTTCTCAAGCTTCTCAGTAACAATCTGACTGAAACCGTCAGACATCTTGAAGCACTAAGACAAAATAGCTGCAATCTGCAAAAACATGTAAATCTGTTGAACCTGCTATTGTGGTACCTGTAACGCTTTCTACACTCAACGAGTGTCCACAATCAAGCGTACATACAACCACTGTACTTGTACAGTAAATCTCTGTGTACTGCACTTTGGAGACCTGTTCAGAAACTTGTACGAAAAACATCTGGCCGTGGATTGTGAACGAAGGGATTGTGATGCTCTTGCTCTCTTAGCCTCTCTTGCCTACACCAGGCTCTGATACCATGTAAAGAAAGAGGATGCAAGAGAGCTACACAAGACAAACAAAAAGCACACAGAGATGGAAATCTTCTTCTTCTTCTCACAGAAAAGAGAGTACAAAATGGCTAAGTGCTAAAACTGAAAAGTAGCACATATGTACATGCAGTCACTAAGTGTGAACTCGCTAGAAGCGTACTAGGCTGGCACTATAAGTGTAGTCCAGTTGTAGAATCACTAGAAGAGATCCTCCGTGTCGGTCACCTAACGCGCCAGTGAGTAAATATCGTAAGCGGCCAAGACCCGTAGTGGATGCCAGCTCAAGATGTAGAGCTCGACATCTCAACAACCTTCAGCTTGTGCAGTAACTACAGATGGTGACAGTGCCGTGTGGCACTACCGGCTTGGGGATATGAGTTCCAAAGGAATGCAAATCCTTCAAACAAAGAAGCTTCTACCAGGTTTGAAAGAAGTGGACTTAGAGTTTTGTGAAGATTGTGTTTATGGTAAACAAAAGAGGGTAAAATTTCAAAAATCAGGAAATGAAAGAAAAAATAAAAAACTTGAGTTGGTTCATTCTGATGTTTGGGGTCCTGCAAGTACACCATCACTTGGTGGCTCATTGTACTATGTAACATTCATAGACTATGCGACTAGAAAAACATGGGTTTATGTCATGAAGAATAAATCCGATGTATTTTTGATATTTCAAAGGTGGAAAGCCTTTGTGGAGAATGAAACAGGTACCAAGGTTAAATGCCTCAGATCCGACAATGGAGGTGAATATTGCAGCCAAGCTTTTGAAAGCTTTTGTGCTAGCAATGGCATTCGGAGGCAAAGGACAACCCCAAGGACACCTCAACAAAATGGGATTTTGGAAAGGATGAACATGACAATCATGGAGCGAGCACGAAGCATGCGGCTACATGCAGGCCTACCGCTTGAGCTTTGGGCGGAAGCTGTAAGTACGTCTGTGTACTTAATCAATCGGTCCCCCTCAACGGCATTGGATGGGGGAGTTCCAGAAGAGGCATGGATAGGTAAACCGGTGAATTATGCATTTCTCAAAGTGTTTGGGTGTGAGGCTTTCATGCACATAGATAAAAGCCTAAGATCAAAGCTAGATGCAAAGTCCAAAAAGTGTTTCTTCATTGGCTATGGAGAAGGTGACTTTGGGTATCGCCTATGGAATCCTGAAGATGGTAAAATCTTAAGGAGTAGGGATGTAATTTTTAACGAACAAAATATGTACAAAGATTACTTGGAAAGAAAACAAACAAAAGAAACCGGTGATGAGTACATGGAGCTTGAGGACGGTGAAGACTCAAGGACTCCAAACGGTGACAATGTGCAACAACGTCAACCAAATGAGGAGCCTCAACCTATTCCCCAAAGATCTACAAGAGCAAGTAGACCTCCAGAAATGTTTGTTCCTTCCTTCAACCATGTCTTGATCTCAGATTCTGGAGAGCTGGAATGATACAAAGAAGCTATGCAACATGAATCCAAAGAAGAATGGACGAAGAGCATGCTTGCGAGATGGACTCACTACATCGCAACCAAACATGGGAATTGGTTGAGTTTCCTAAAGGTAAGCGGGCCACTTCAAAACAAATGGGTGTACAAGGTGAAGGAAGAAGATGGTGGGAAGAAAAGGTACAAGTCTAGGCTTGTGGTAAAAGGGTTTTCTCAAAAGAAAGGTATTGACTTCAATGAAATATTTTCTCCTGTTGTAAAAATGAACTCAATTAGGCTTGTCTTAAGCCTTGTGGCTACTCATGATCTAAATCTCGAGCAAATGGATGTAAATACGGCATTCCCTCATGGTGACTTAGAGGAGGAAATCTATATGCTTCAACCAAAGGGGTATGAAGTAAAAGGTAAGGAGAAAATGGTTTGCAGATTAAAGAAGAGCTTGTATGGTTTAAAGCAAGCATCAAGACAATGGTACTTGAAGTTTGATCGATGGATGTTGGATCATGGATTCACAAGATGCAACTCGGATCATTGCGTCTACGCGAAGAATTTGGGAGATGGGAAATTCATCATCCTAATGTTGTATGTTGATGACATGTTGATTGCAAGTGCTAACATGCAGGACATCAAAGACCTAAAAGAGGAGCTGTCTAAATCTTTTTCAATGAAAGATTTAGGTGCTGCAAAGAGGATACTTGGTATGAAAATATCAAGGGACAGGACGAAGAAGACAATAAAGCTATCTCAAGAAGATTACATCAAGAAGGTACTAGAAAGGTTAGCAATGCAAAATGCAAAACCAGTTTCTACACCTTTGGCTGGTCATTTTAAACTAACGAAGGATATGTGTCCAAAGACACAAGAGGAGATAGCCTATATGTCTAAAGTTTCATATGCTGCAGCGGTAGGTTCTCTAATGTATGCTATGGTCTAGACAGGGCCAGACATTGCACATGTAGTGGGAGTTGTGAGTAGGTTCATGGACAACCCAGGTAAAGAGCATTGGCAAGCTGTGAAGTGGATACTTAGGTATCTAAAAGGGACAACAACAAATGCTTTGTATTTTGGAGGAACTGATATTTTTCTAGAAGGGTATGCTGATGCAGATATGGCAGGTGACAAAGATACTCGAAGGAGCACTACTGGCTATGTGTTCACGGTTGGAGGCACAGCAGTAAGCTGGGCTTCAAAGCTGTAGAAAGTGGTTTCACTTTCTACCACGGAAGCAGAGTATGTAGTAATGACGGAGGCAAGCAAAGAAATTCTGTGGCTTCACAGATTCTTAGAAGAGCTTGGATTCAAACAAGACAATTGTGTCTTGTACAGTGATAGCCAAAGCGCTATCCATCTTGCGAAGAACTCAGCCTTTCATTCAAGGACAAAGCACATTGAGGTGAGATATCACTTCATACGCACTCTTTTGGAAGAGGGACAGCTAAAGCTAGGAAAGGTGCATACAAGTGAAAATCTTGCAGACATGTTTACAAAGGTGGTCAACAAGGAGAAGTTGAGCTTTTGCTCATCTTCAATCGGCATTCAAGGATAAGAAGCCAGAATGGAAAGCAGTAAAAGGTTTGGTTTGGAGATCAATTTCCAAGTGGGAGATTGTTAAGTATGGAGCCCGATTTACCCTTGCAATTTTCTGTGGTAAAATCACACATTTGTAAGGCCCCCATTATGAGGAGAAGCCATCGTGCCTAAAGGTAAATCACTCACTGGAAACCAAAATTTTCACACAGTCAAAAACCAGGGGCAACTTTATGGGGCTCGGGGGCGGAAGCCCCCGAGACTTTTTTTCCCCTCGCCGGAATATTCCTTTTCGCCGAAATATTATGGCCGGAGGGCAGCCGAAAGTGGTCAGAAAACAACCATCGGTTGGCCGGTAGTCAATGGCCGGTGGCCAAATTCAAAAGGGGATTTGTCTTCTCAAGGGCGGCCACACATGGGCGGATTGGAGGGTCCGATTTGGACTTATCTACACAAGGGCGGCTACACATGGCTGCCTCTCATGAGAGAGGGTAGCCCTTTTGGCCTATAAAAGGAGGCCATTTCTACACACATTTCAGAGTGTGAAGTTGATGCAACAAGGTGAGTGTGAGGTGGTGAGAGTGAAGCAAGGCGGGAGCTCCATTAAGGGTATAATCCCTTTGTAAACTACTTCTTGTTTTCAAGTACTAAAGCCATTGATTGGCTGCTTTCCCGTGGACGTAGCCCACATTGGGTGAACCACGTATATCGTGTGTACTCTCTCTCTCTCTCTCTCTCTCTCTCTCTCTACTCTATAATCTCATGTATCTAAATCTGTCTCTCTCCATTAAGTAATCTACTCAATTATCTATTTAGCTACGTCTTATTTCCTAACAGTGCTTAAAATTTTGTTTTCTTGAGACAAGGAGCTAATAGTGGTGCCACCCATCGTCCATGTTGTTTGTGCATTTTAGGGCGCAAACAAGCTGGGGACTACTAGACAAAAGAGGGATCTTTTGGCATTCTGGTGAGGGGCTGAGCAGTTGCTTATTAGAAAGGTATCAAGTAAATCCATGCAAAGCCATTATTATGGGATCTAGATCATTGCATGTAGCACATGGTGTTGCCTGCACTAGCCCTACCTACTACCTACTATAGAAAATCTCCACTCTTGCAAGTTGGTGCCATCTGGCAGCCTCTGTCCTCACACACCCTCACACATCTGACAGCCTCTGTCCTCACACACCCACACACCCACACACCTCTTGGCTCGCACATTGTAGGCAATCGTATTGTTCCAAGTTTTTGGTATGTAGGTTGTGTAGAGCTTATGTCTCTATTTAGAAGTTATGTTGGTCTTCTATTATTTTGGAGTGAGGATGAGGGTACACTGTATCACAATGTATGCAAGGTTTTCTGGATGCTTGAGATGTTTTCTAATTTAGTAGCCATAAGCTTTTGTGATAATGTGGATATTTTTAGTAGAGCATTATAGATTTTGTTAGCTAATCAGAGGTATGTTCTCTTTATTTTTGCTTCATCCAAGTTCATTTTAATTTCTTTATTGAATATGGAGCTGATTGTATCATATCTGCGGATTTTTGAGCGGATACGAAGTAAGGGTGTCTCCCTAGATACAATCACATGAGCTATAGGTTGTTTTCAGCTAATGTGAAGAGAGGGTGTCTCTCTAGATGCATGTTGTCTCATGGAGTGCACCGATTGCGGGATATACCCAATAGGGTCAAGGCCAAGAAGCTCTGGGTTTTTTTCAATAGATGCGAAGCGAGGGTGTCTCTCTAGATGCAATCACATACACTTGCACCCTGAAGGCATGTAGCATTACACAAGATGTTGATATGGAAAAAAGAATGCATTGGTTGTAGAATATGTCCAACTTGGTTAGGGCAAAATAGCTCTGGGTGTTTTTGAGCGGATATGAAGCAAGGGTGTCTCTCTAGATGCAATCACATATGCTCTAGGCTATTTTCAACTAATGTGAAGAGAGGGTGTCTCTCTAGATGCATGTCGTCTCATGGAGTGCACCGATTGCAGGATATACCCAACAAGATCAAGGCCAAGAAGCTCTAGGCTGTTTTCGACGGATGCGAAGCGAGGGTGTCTCTCTAGATGAAATCGCATACGCTTGCATCTTAAAGCCCTGGGCTGTTTTCGATGGATGCAAAGCGAGGGTGTCTTACCATACGCTTGGAAAAGAAGCTCCGTGTTGTTTTTGACGGATGCAAAGCGAGGGTGTCCCTCCAAATGAACTAAGTCTGGTGGGCTACGTCAAGACCTCCTTGTTGGTGGCAGATGCGAAGCGAGGGTGTCTCTCTAGATGTATCTTGAAGGCAAGGGTCCGAGTCAGAAAGGTCTCGGTTGTTTTCAGCAGATACAGAGAAAGGGCATCTCTCCAAATGCAATCACGTACACTTGCATCTTGAAGGCATGTGGCATTACATAGGATGCTGATATGGGCAAAAGAATTCAAGATGATATTGTCAGGAATTTCGGGGCCGAAAGAAAACTCGTGCTTTTGGCACTGCCTTGGTCGCCATGTATGTCAGATGTGGCACACTTCATAAAGCACGAAAAGTGCTTGAGGAGCTTCATGTTCGGGATGATGTTTCTTGGAGTGCATTGGTTGTGGGATACTCCAAGGTAGGACCAAGAAGCTCTGCTGTTTTTGGTGGATGCGAAGCAAGGATGTCTCCATATATGCAATCATATATGTTCTGGAATGTTTTGCGAAGCGAGGGTGTCTCTCCTGCTGCAATGTTGTCTCAAGGAGTGCAGTCGTTGCAAGATAAGTCCAATAGAGTGAGGTCAGGAAGAGAGAGCTATTTTCAGCAAATGCAGAGAGATGACATCTCTCCAAATGCAATGATGTACACTTGCACCTTGAAGGCATGTGGCATTACACAAGATGCTGATATGGGCAAAATAATTCATAAAGCACAAAAAGTGCTTGAGGGGCTTTGTGTCTCGGATGTCGTCTCTTGGAATGCATTGATTGCAGGATATGCCCAACTTGGTTAGGGCCAAGGAGCTCCGGGCATTTTTTAGTAGATGCGAAGCGAGGGTGTCTCTCTAGATGCAAACACATACACTCTAGGTTGTTTTAGCTGATGCGAAGGGAGAGTGTCTCTCCAGATGCATGTTGTTTCATGGAGTGCACTAATTGCGGAATATGCCCAATAGGGTCAGGTTCTTGAAGCTTTGGACAGAGTTCAATGAGGGTGTCTCTCTATATGCTTGGCCAAGAAGCTTTGGGCTGTATTCGGCAGATGCAAAGCAAGGATGTCTCTCTATATGCAATCACATATGCTCTGGGATGTTTTTGGTGGATGAGAAGCGAGTGTGTCTCTCAAGATGCAATGTTATCTCAAGGAGTGCATTGGTTGCAGGATATGTCTATGGTTGAGGATTCTCATCTCTATGGTTCTGTGTTTGTGTCCTACATTTTGCATATATCAAATATTAGCGTGGCTTCTCAGTGTTTGAAGGGTAACACGTGTGAGGGTCGGTTTGAGGATAGATTGTTTGAGTGTGGGTGGATGAATACCAAAGCAAAGTAGCTTGCGAAGCAAGGGTGTCTCTCCAGATGTAATCACATACGCTTGCCTCTTGAATCTTTGGGCTGTTTTGGCCGGATGCGAAGAGAGGGTGTCTCTCCAGATGTAATTACATACGCTTGCATCTTCAATCTCTAGGCTGTTTTGGGTGGATGCAAAGCGAGGGTGTCTCTCCAGATGCAATTGCATATGCTTTTCGCTGTTTTCAGCTGATGCGCAACGAGTGCATTGGTTGCAGGATACGTTCAATAGGTCAGATCAGGAAGAGAGAGGTATTTTTAGCAGATGCAAAGAGAGGGCATCTCTCCAAATGCAATGATGTACACTTGCACCTTGAAGGCATGTGGCATTACACAAGATGCTGTTATGAGCAAAAGATTTCATAAAGCACAAAAAGTGCTTGAGGAGCTTCGTGTTTGGGATGTCGTCTCTTAGAATGCATTGATTGCAGGATATGCCCAACTTTGTTAGGGCCATGGATGCGAAGCGAGTATGTCTCTCCAGATGCAAACACATACGCTCTAGGTTATTTTTAGATGATGCGAAGGGAGTGTGTCTCTCCAGATGCATGTTGTCTCATGAAGTGCACCGATTGCGGAATATGCCCAGTAGGGTCAGGTTCAAGAAGCTTTGGGCAATTTTCGACGGATGCGAAGCGAGGGTGTCTCTCCATATGCAATCACATACGTTTGCATCATGAATCTTTGGGTTGTTTTGGGCTGGTGCAAAGCGATGGTGTTTCTCCATATGCTTGGCTGAGAAGCTCTGTGCTGTTTTCGACGAATGCAAAGCGAGCGTGTCTCTCCAGATGCAATCACATATGATCTCAGATGTTTTCAGCTGATGCGAAGCGAGTTTAGGTTGTCTTAAGTAGTGCATTGATTGCAGGATATGTTCAATAGAGTCAGGTCAGGAAGAGAGATGTATTTTCAGCAGATGCAAAGAGAGGGCATCTCTCCAAATGCAATGATGTAGACTTACACCTTGAAGGCATATGGTAGTACACAAGATGCTGATATGGGCAAAAGAATTCATAAAGCACAAAAAGTGCTTGAGGAGATTTGTGTTTGGGATGTCGTCTCTTGGAATGCAGTGATTGCAAGATATGCACAACATGGTTAGGGCCAAGGAGCTCTGGACGTTTTTCAGTGGATGCGAAGCGAGGGTGTCTCTCCAAATGCAATCACATACAATCTGGGTTGTTTTCAGTTGATGCAAAGCACAGGTGTCTCCTCAAATGCATGTTGTCTCATGGAGTGCACTTATTGCGGGATATGCCCAACAGGGTCAGGGTCAAGAAGGTCTGGGCTGTTTTTGGCGGATGCGAAGTGAGGGTGTCTCTCTAGATGCAATCATATACGCTTGCATCTTCAAGCTATGGGCTGTTTTGGGCAAATGCAAAGCGAGGGTGTCTCTCCAGATGCAATCACATATGCTTGCATCTAGAAGTTATGGGCTATGTTCGATGAGGGTGTCTCTCCATACGCTTGGCCAAGGATGTTTTTGGCAGATGCAAAGCGAGGGTATCTCTGCAAATGCAATCACATATGCTCTGGGCTATTTCCGGTGAATTTGAAGCAAGTGTGTCTCTTGAGATGCAATGTCATCTCAAGGACTGCATTGGTTACAGGATATGTCTATGGTTGTGTGTATGTTTCTTACATTTTGCAGATATCAAATATCAGCATGGCTTCTCAGTGTTTGAATGGTAACATGTGTGAGGGTCAGTTTGTGGATGGATTGATTGAGTGTGGGTGGATAAATACCAAAGCGAAGTAGCTTGCGAAGCAAGGGTGTCTCTCCAGATGTAATCACATACGCTTGCATCTTGAATCTTTGGGCTGTTTTGGGTGGATGCGAAGCGAGGGTGTCTCTCCAGATGTAATCACATACGCTTGCATCTTGAATCTCTGGGCTGTTTTGGGTGGATGCAAAGCGTGGGTGTCTCTCCAGATGCAATCGCATATGCTCTTCGCTGTTTTCATTTGATGCAAAACGAGTGCATTGATTGCAGGATATGTTCAGTAGGGTTAGGTCAGGAACAGAGAGGTATTTTTAGCAGATGCAAAGAGAGGGCATCTCTCCAAATGCAATGATGTACACTTGCAACTTGAAGGCATGTGGCATTACACAAGATGCTGATATGAGCAAAAGATTGCATAAGGCACAAAAAGTGCTTGAAAAGCTTCATGTTTGGGATGTCGTCTCTTAAAATGCATTGATTGCAGGATATGCCCAACTTGGTTAGGGCCAAGGAGCTCTGGGCGTTTTTGAGCGGATGCGAAGCGAGGATGTCTCTCTAGATGTAAACACATACGCTCTAGGTTGTTTTTAGCTGATGTGAAGGGAGTGTGTCTCTCCAGATGCATGTTGTCTCATGGAGTGCACCGATTGCGGAATATGCCCAATATGGTCAGTTTCAAGAAGCTTTGGGCTATTTTCGACGGGTGCAAAGCGAGGGTGTCTCTCCAGACGCAATCACATATGCTTGCAGCATGAATCTTTGGGTTATTTTGGGTGGGTGCAAAGCGAGGTGTTTCTCCATATGCTTGGGCAAGAAGCTCTGTGCTGTTTTTGGCGGATGCGAAGCGAGGTTATGTTATCTCAAGTAGTTCATTGATTGCAGGATATGTTGAATACAGCCAGGTCAGGAAGAGAGAGGTATTTTCAACAGATGCAAAGAGAGGGCATCTCTCCAAATGCAATGATGTTGACTTGCACCTTGAAGGCATATGGCAGTACACAAGATCTTGATACGGGCAAAAGAATTCATAAAGCACAAAAAGTTCTTGAGGAGCTTTGTGTCTAGGATGTCGTCTCTTGGAATGCAGTGATTGCAAGCTATGCGCAACATGGTTAGGGCCAAGGAGCTTTGGGCGTTTTTTAGCGGATGCGAATCGAGGGTATCTCTCCAAATGCAATCACATACAATCTGGGTTGTTTTCAGTTGATGCAAAGCACAGGTGTCTCCTCAAATGCATGTTGTCTCATGGAGTGCACTTATTGCGGGATATGCCCAACAGGGTCAGGGTCAAGAAGGTCTGGGCTGTTTTTGGCGGATGCGAAGTGAGGGTGTCTCTCTAGATGCAATCATATACGCTTGCATCTTCAAGCTATGGGCTGTTTTGGGCAAATGCAAAGCGAGGGTGTCTCTCCAGATGGAATCACATATGCTTGCATCTAGAAGTTATGGGCTATGTTCGATGAGGGTGTCTCTCCATACGCTTGGCCAAGGATGTTTTTGGCAGATGCAAAGCGAGGGTGTCTCTCTAAATGCAATCACATATGCTCTGGGTTGTTTCCGGTGAATTTGAAGCAAGTGTCTCTCTTAAGATGCAATGTTGTCTCAAGGAGTGCATTGGTTGCAAGATATGTCTATGGTTGTGTGTATGTCCTAAATTTTGCATGTATCAAATATCAGTGTGGCTGTTAAGTGTTTGAAGGGTAATGGCATGTGTGAGGGTCGCTTTGAGTGTGGGTGGATGAATGCCAGAGCGAAGAAGCATCTTGCAATGTGTGTGTGTGTGTGTGTGTGTGTGTGTGTGTGTGAGAGAGAGAGAGAGAGAGAGAGAGAGAGAGAGAGAGAGAGAGAGAGAGAGAGAGAGAGAGAGAGAGAGAGAGAGAGAGAGAGAGAGAGAGAGAGAGAGAGAGAGAGAGAGAGAGAGAGAGAGAGACATAGAGACATTCGAAAGCAATATTAGAGAAATGAGAGAGATATGTGTACTCATGAGTGAGCTTGCAAAATCGTATAAGATTGCCATTAGAGAGAGAGAGAGAGAGAGAGAGAGAGAGAGAGAGAGAGAGAGAGAGAGAGAGAGAGAGAGAGAGAGAGAGAGAGAGAGAGAGAGAGAGAGAGAGAGAGCAATGTGGGGGTGGCTATTGTCAGACATCGTCAGCTTTAATTTGAAAGCGCAACATCTTCAACTCAATGCTCTCTCGTTTATGTCACACTACGCTAAAATGGCATGTTGGTTTTGTGAGGCTCGAGCCAGTGTCATGTCTTGCTCCATGTTTGGAGTTTGAACTTTGAAGCTAGGTCCCCCCCATTGCCCCCCCCCCCCCCCCCCCCCTTCCCCCCCCAAAAAAATCTCTCTCTCTCTCTCTCTCTCTCTCTCTCTCTCTCTCTCTCTCTCTCTCTCTCTCTCTCTCTCTCTCTCTCTCTCTCTCTCTCTCTCTCTCTCTCTCTCATAGCGTACCGAAGGAGTGGGTCACCGGCATTTGAGCATGCGTAAACAAGCATCCATTGAGTGTGTGTGTGAGTGATGGGGAGATGCACACACACACACACACACACACACACACACACACACACACACACACACACACACACCAATGGTAAGAGCGAGCGAGACCCGCCAATAGGCGGGTCGCGCGAGCTAGTAAAGATTAGAAAATCTTGATACAAGGGTGTTTTGGGAATTTTTCAAAATTGGAGGGGGGTTTAGGGAATTTCCACAAATTAGAACGGTATTTTGGTAATAAGAGAGAGAAATATCTACATGGCACTGCCTGCCTGCCTCCCTGCACGTGCAAAGATGTTTTCTTTTTTGTAAGCTTACTTATGATCGAAACTTTTTCCTTTTCCTTTTCCCAAAGCAACGTATCTTTTGAGATTCCCCTCAATGAGACATGCGTGCCAACCTACTGGCTCTCTCTATGTTATATTTCTTCATTCGTACGATACCTCCTCCATATCCGATCCCACTGCTAACGTTCATTGATCTAAGATCTCTCTCATGGGTCTCATCCCTACAAAAGGTGGAGAGGATTCGAACGGAGGCCACCTACGCCTAGCGACTACAATTATGCCCACATAGCCAACCCAACATCGCCTTGCTATTGTCATATTGCGCAACCATACGTTATAGAAAGAAAATGCACCCACAACTGCCAGCTTCACTGCTGCGTGGCCGTCGCCGCCCTTGCTAAGGTCGCCTCGCACCTCCCCCCCCTCTCCTCCCCGTTTCTTTGTCTGCTTCGATGCTCGACAACACCTCCCATTCAGCTTCAAAACACATCTTGTGTGATTTCATCTTTTTTTCGATTTTCCCTAGTCGTGTACCCCCTACTCGCACATTTGGCATAGCCACAGCTAGCCCAAGTTGTGGAGGGTATTCAAAATCAAATGTATGAACTTTTGAAATAACATTTTCAACAACATGATGAAAAGATCATACAAAATTGTGCTCTTTGAGGAATTCAGTGAAACCTTGAAGTGGAAAAATTTGGACAAGACCTTGTCTTGTTGGCTTTGCAAACATCAAACCCCGCTAATGCTTTAACTTTGAAGGACTACAAGCTCTAAAGAGCTTGCAACCCTAGCGGGTAGCCCTTGGAACCTTAAACGAAGCTTTAATCTCTCTTTTCCTTTGATACAATCGTATTCGTAGGTAGCAACCCCTGGAATCTCAAAATGATGCTTTAATCCCTCTTTCTCAACAATCTTGGGTCGTGCTTAATTTCTACAAACAGGATGTGTATGTTGGCAGTTGCTGCAAGCTGGGGTGCTAAGGCATGTATAAAGGTCCAAGGAAACGAGAGGTATATGTTAATGTATGTCCATGGAGCTTTTCTAGGCCAAAGAGGCCCTACATGGGGCTGAACAAGTTGATGGCTCCAAGTGTCTAAATTGTTGGGAATATGTGCAATGATGTAGTGTTCAAGGTGCTTTCCAGGCGGCTGGTCCAAATGGATCCTCAATCGGAGCTACAATGTGCAAGATATCTCAATTCAAATATGGAATGTTTTGAAGATCCCCAACAGGTGGAGCAGGTGCAGGTGGAGCAGGTGCAGATGGATGGTCAGAGATGATGTGGGTGGTCAGAGATGATGTGCAAATGGATGGCCAGAGATGATGTGGGTGGATAGACTTGAAGTGCTTGAATTGTGGGTGCATACTGGTCTTCGCAGATCATCAATTGAATCTCGAATGAGCAAGTTATGGCCAGGTGAAGTTTTCAAGGAGGTTAGTTATGGTGTGTTTTGACCACATTGGCAGGTATGCTAGCATAGATTTTTTTGGCCTTGCCAGAGTTCTAGAGGGAAGTATGTGGTGTGGGAAGTTAGCCGAAATTGATGGCTTGCCAATCGGGATCTCAAGCTGCAAGATACGACAAGCTAAAGTTGAGGGTAGTTGTCGAGAAAGTAGGGGCAAGTAACTTTTTGCCAAGTTTGGGCGCGTCATTCAAGGCCGCGGAGGAGTCAAAAGGGAGCAGAGTCTTGGAGATCAAAGCCGGGGATGGGGGCTTCCAATGGGATTTTACAAAGGCTTGATCCAATGAGTATGCAGATAATGGTGGAAGGTCAAAGTGGGTGCCAAAAGAGGGGATGTTTTGAAGTTTTGTAAGGGAGTTTTTTGAAGTTTTTGAAGGGGGCACTCTCAAGGAGTGCCACATGGCACGCTCTTAGTCCCACATGAGGGGGGGCATGAGAGAAGAGAGGGGTATATATGCTAAGAGGGAGAGAGAGGGTGCCCTTGTGTGTCTATGGCTCATGTGCATGGGTGGTGTTGTGGGTGTTGTTTTGGCGCTCGCGGGTTGCGCGAGGCGGTCTTGGGTATTCGATGGTTGATCGGGGGCATGTTGTTGGGCAGTGTTCACACCGGGGGTGCCAACATGGGCCCTCCCCTTTTATTGAGGGTAAAGTCATCACAGTGGGGGGGAGCAGTGGCGTCGGGCACTACTAGCCTGATGATTGAAGGCTCATGTGGAGTGTGTAAAGCTCAAAGAGGCACGGCCCTCAAAATTCTAAGTGAGGTATGCAAATGGACCAACCCGATGTGAGTTGCCAAATAATGTAGTGCACCTCTATAAGAGGTCTAAAAAAATGTTTTCAAGGGGTCTTTTTTTGAAGAGGGAGAGACCAGAAGAGAGTCCTCAACAGAAGGGTGTACCTGTCAAGCTAAGAGAAGAGCTTTTGAGTGTGTGGTGCCTGTGAAGGCAAGAGGAAGTGTTTTTTGCTCAAGCCGGCCATGTCTATGGCATCTTGAAGGTTGTAATTGTCTTTTGATCAAGATATAACCGTCTTTTGCCCCGTTTTTGTGTCGTTTTCCCCCTTTCCCCTCTCTTTTCTACTGCTCTCGTCTTATCCCAATCATGCTAAAGCTAGGTGTTTGGGTGTGGCCCAAGGCATTGTTGGACAAAAGAAAAAGTGGGACACCTCTATAGCTATATAGCCCAAGAGCCTTCAAACTTCGACATCAAAAAAAAAAAGTATACCTCAACAACTCTTAGTAAAACTCAACAAAAAGGCCTATGCTCCCTTGGAAATTTACTAGCACACGTCCACCCAAAGGGCCAAGCACATAGGAGAGAAACCCTGTCAAAACACGGATTTATAGCACACACCGAGCAATGCATATGAATACAAGGGCCTCCCTTTTCCCAATTGAACATCACAGACCCACAATTTCATGATCAAATCCACAATTCATACATATATGCCCTCCCAATTTGTCTGCACACAATTTGCCACTAGGCTACCATAGCCATAACCCTGCAGAGAACTAGTCATAACCTGAAGAGCACAACTGCAATTGGGGCACTTTAAAGCTTGGAATAAAGCTTGAAAAATGACTAGCAAGGAATCTCAAGATTATCAAAATTGATTTTACACACCGATACATCCAAAATGATGCGAACAGAGAGTTGTCCCGGCACGACTACACACAGAGAAGACAAGGCGAGGACAAAAACTCCATCCAAAAGCACCAAGGAGGCACAACAAGCTAAAACCTGCAATTTTCTGAAATTTTGATGAAATTTTTTAATTTTTTACATCAGTTTTAGCTATATACAAGTCTCACTTTAAAAAACTCACTCTCGCCCACTTATAGTAACCCGACAACTGGCATTGTACTAGTAACTTGCCTTGCATGTATATGTGTTTGCTTTAAACCCACAAAAAGAAATCCCACACACCCTTTTGACATTGATAGTCATGTCCATATATACAAATTTACAAAAAACGGGGTGTCAAAAATACACTCAACATAGTTTTCCACACCCCAGCTTGCTAGATCATTCCTGATCTAGCAAAAATACACTCAACATAGTTTTCCACACCCCAGCTTGCTAGATCATTCCTAATCAACAGGAAAAAAGAGGTCTTGTAAACCACATAATGGAGTCTTCATTTCATCTCCATCATTAGACACATGATCAAAAAATTCCTGAAAAGAAGGCTTGTCCTCAATTACATTCATAAACCTTGCAATATACTTCTTCAACCTGTATCCATTCACACGTGCTTTATGTGGGGTACCATCCAAGCTTCTCCACAGCTACCTCTCTGTTGGCATAACCATAGCAGACCATTGCTCACCCAATGGAATATCCACTTTTGGAGGGGCTAACCCTCGCATCACCTGTATCTTGACCAAAGCTTTATCAACAAGCACATGGTAATCTTCATCCATAGCAACCATTGGATCATCAAACCCCCAATCGACTTCATCTCCAATGCATACCTGATCCAAATAACATGTATCCTAGGCACCATCCGTGCAATCCATAGGCAACCCCAATTGCTCCCTTTGTTCATCATCTAGCCCACTATGAGCACACAAAAGTGCCCAACACCCTTGGTTTCTGCTTCATCATTGTCCTCTTGTTGATCTTGCAGGGCCGCTCGGCTATCCATAGACAAGACCTTGCCCTTTTTTGCAAAGCTAGGAACCAATTGCACTGCCATAACACTTACCACCACAACTCCCATTAGCATGGTCATCAACACAATCTTGCATGGCCTCTTTGATAGTATATCCACTTTCAAGCCCGCTTGGCTATCCATGGACAAGACCTTGCCCTTTTTTACCAATTGTGCTGCCAGAACACTTACCACCGCAACTCCCATCAGCATGGTCATCACCATAGTGTTGCATGCCCTCTTTGACAGTATAACCACTTTCATTTGCCTTTTCACTTCCACCTTCTCTTGTTTCACATTGCAAATCACCATACTATTAGACAAACAACAAGGTGACTTTACCCTTACCAGCACAGGTTCATTGGAATCTATCTACTCGCCATAGGATGTGGACTCATCTGCTTTTCCCTCCTTGCTTGTCTCCCAAAATCTCAAGCTCGTATCTTCATCATCATCAGCACCACATATCAATTTTGTATTTGCATCTTAATCCTCTTGATGCTCCACAAAAGCTTGACCATTCTTTTGGCACCGCACATATTTTCATCTACCTCCAAGATCATGGCATCTGCAACCTGGCTACACTTTGCTACCTTTTCATGCATAACCTCTATGAAAACAATCTCTTTTACCTCTTCAGTTTGCTCTTGGAACTCGACATTGGCTAGATCTTTTGCACATAAGGTCTCTTTGACGAGAGGCTTATCCTCGTTAACAAGCTTGTCCACCAGCATAGGCACACCATAAACTGGAAACCTCCAAGGAGCATAATTGACCATTGGCCTTACCTCAATAGGTTCTGCACTTCAAACAATTGGCACCACCTTTGGTTGAGCCATAGAACACTCTCTTGTCACCACAGGCACATAATCTACAGTCTTTAACAAGCCCAACTCCAGCTTCCGCTTCACCTTTCTGATCTTCACTTTGGCCAAATATACCATGTCTTTGTGGTTGTTTGCATCAAACTCCACCTTTTCTCTGATCCTTGGATGCAAGAAGTCAACAAACTTTCACAGCTTTAAGTACTAGTTTTCTTTAACCCTCGTAGCAATCTCTAATTGCTTCCAACATGCTTCAAATTGCTCAAGAAAAACTGAAAACTCTTTACTTACCTCTTGGCGTAGCGCCCTTGGCTTTGCACCTGCTTGCGCTGGAAAAATCACCTTTCAAAGCTACTTAAAAAATTGATTTGGTAGCTCTTGCTACGAGTTTCCATCACCACTCTTCAAACCATCAAACCAAGCCTTTGCTTTACCTTTCATCACTTTGCATCCGCAATGAGAGCATATACATCTCAAAATCTACCAGTCATTTGTCTGCATCTTCATCACCATTGAAAATTGTACAAATATTCTGCCACATCTTTAATCATGAACTCATCACCAAGGAGAAATCAATGTGCTCCTCTATGGGGACACTAGAAGATGGAAAGGGGAATGCCTCTGTATAGCCCAGGGTTTCCACATCACCCCAATCCATTAGAAAACACTCACAAATCACCACACATCCACATGCAAACCTTTGTTTGCACACGACTCAACACACACACTCATTGCAACACCACAAACAAACCCAATCACTATGCACTTCTAAATTCACAACCTTCCACACACACAACACCTCTCTCTTTCCCTCTTTGCACAATACAACCACAGGGGGGCACATCTGTCAAAACACATCGACAAACACACGTACACAAGTTGATAAGACAAGGGGGAATTGACACCAAAAAATGGCAATGACAGCTTCACTTTGCTCCATAAACAACCATATACAACCGGGTACAACCAAGCTCCATCGACACAGCCTCAACGAGCGTGAAAATCTAACCTGATAGCCCTTGTTGGCATCGTCTCTGCAAGAGCTCTCCTCCTTCTGCCCTCATTGTAGAAGCCTCAATAGAGCCCCCCTTGGAGCTGACATTGTCCAAAAGAAAGCTCTCCCCAATGCCAAAAAAATTGGCCCCCTTAAGGGCATGCGGTATGCCTTCTATTCTTAGCTGAATTAAAAAAAAAAAGCCCAAGTGAATTGTCACCTTGCATGTATGACTCCACCCTTCTATTCTCGGACCCACTTGTATGTGACACCTTGCGGGAGGTCCCCCCGTTGGTTTTCATGACAGCGTGACAAGGGGTGGGACACCCTCTCTCCTCAATAAAAGGTTTGGCTTTGAGGGCCATGAGACCAACCCCCAACCAGGCAAAATGCCACATCACCAATAGCACAGAGTGCCACCCGAATGCCACCAGTGTGCCGTCATCCACCAAAACCCACTGCCTTCCCCAACAGGGGCTACATGAGCAACACTGACGAGAGGCCACCATAGCCACACACAAGGGAAGATCTCTCTCCCTCCATCTCCTTATGCCTTCAAAAGTGCATGCCTTAGTATGTATAGGCCATGCTCCCCTTCTCCACACCCACATGTGGGATATTATACAAGCCACATGGCGGCTCTAGACTCCATTGGACCCTCATGGGTATGGAAAAAAATTATCAACCCCCCCAATTTTCCATTTTTTTCTGCCCCACTTCAAGACAACCTCATTTCTTGCTCCTCAACCCGATCGTCGCACCGTCAAAACACTTTAAAAGTTTCCAACCTGGGCTTTGACTTCACACCTCCACCCTACATTTTGATCCCAACACGACCTCGAACCGGGCGACCAAAAATGGCACAAACGGTTGACAACTGCCGCTAACTTCAACCTTCCATAACTTGGTGCTCCGATCTCTGAGCGAGGTGTCATCACTTTTTGTTGTTGGAATTAGCGTTGCAGAGATACACACACAGCTTGGAGAAGACGAAGGAAGCTCAAGGCACACTATAGAGAGTGTGTTACTTAGTGTGCACTGGAAAGATAGATAGTCCTAGAGTGATGGGCGTATATATAATGCACGGGGGAAAAAACCTCCTAAAGAGGGAAAAAATTCCCCAGCGGTCCTAGTGTGTTCACACACATCACTACCACATGTATATGGTAACAAATCCCCCTTGGAGTGATGCGGTGAACGAGAGCTGGCACATGAGTAAAGGGAAGTGCCATGCCCTGAGGACATGATCAGTCCACAAAGGGGAGTAAGCCCAAAGCTTTGCGGAAAGCTTCAAGCTTCTCACGAGACAATGCCTTTGTGAAAAGATCTGCAAGGTTGTCCTGTGTTGGCACATAAGCCAAGATGATCTCTCCTGCTGAGAGCCTCTCCCTGACATAGTGGTAATGCACCTCAATGTGCTTTGTGCGAGCATGAAAAACTGGGTTCCTCGCAATTGCCAATGCGCTCTGACTGTCAGTGTAGATAGTGTTGGCAGTGTCCTGTCCAACACCCAAATCAACCATAAGGCGTCTGAGCCATACACACTCAACCGTAGCTGTGAAGACTGCCCTATACTCAGCCTCACAACTCGAAGTGGCCACAGTAGGTTGCTTCTTGCTCAACCATGATATACATGAAATGCCAAGCATAAAACAAAAACCACTTTTGGACACTCGCGTGTCAAAACAACCAGCCCAATCCGAGTCCGAAAAAGCATGTAAGTCTGGCGGCAATGATCCCCCCTTGGGATAAAACAAACCAAGATGTAAAGTGCCACTAAGGTAGCAGAAAATCCTCTTGACAGCCTGCCAATGCTTAGACCTTGGGCTATGCATAAATCTGCTGACCTGTGAGACTGCAAACTGAATATCTGGCCTCGTGTTGCATACATAAATTAGGTGGCCAACAGCAGTTTAGTAAAGAGTGACATTAGCAGGATGGCCCGCATCATGTAGACTCAACTTCAAACCTGTTTCCATGGGAGTGGCAATACGTTTGCAGTCCTCAAGTCCAAACTTACATAGCAATGTCTCTATGTAACTTTTCTGACACAAGGCAATACCACCATCACACTCCTTAAACTGTATACCCAAGTAATCATGCAACAGCCCCAAATCTTTCATCTTGAAAGTAGCATTCAAATCAGTATTAAATTCGGCAATATGTCTCTCATTTGGTCCAGTGATCAGCAAATCATCGACATAAAGAACCACAATGAGAAGTACATCATCCTCACGCTTTACATACAATGTGCTTTCTGTTGGACTATTACGAAAGCCTCATTTAACCAAATTAGTGTCAGCTTTCTCATACCAAGCACGAGGAGATTGCTTCAACCCATACAAATCCTTCTTACATCTGCACACTTTGTCCTCTAGTCCTTTTATGGAAAAACCGCGAGGCTGCGTTAAACTTCCTCATATGTCACCATTCAAGAAAGCAGTAACAATGTCTGATTGATGTACATCCCAACCAAAACGACCTGCCAATGCACATAGAAAACACACAGTAGTCATACGACAAGTGGGAGCAAAAGTATCTTCATAATCTATGCCTTTTTGCTGTGCATAACCCTTTGCAACAAGTCGAGCCTTATGGCGATCAATCTCACCATCCGGTTTGCCTTTCAACTTGTAAACCCACTTCGTACCAATGGCCTTTTTGCCAGGAGGCAAATCACATAAAGTCCATGTGTCATTTTCTATAAGTGCATCATATTTTGATTGCATGGTAGCCTTATCATCCAATTTTCTGCGCTACACTTGTGGCACCAAAGCATATGCGAAACAACCAAAAACACGCATGTGCTCAATAGAAGGCTTTCTATCATGCCATGCTTCATATGGAGTAATAGACTGCAAAGCTTTTGTAGGACACCTGTTAAGTACGTAAGTGGCACACATGATGGCCTCAAGCCAAAAAGAATGCGGAAAAGCTTCACTTTTGACAATACATCATGCCATTTCCATGAGTGACCTGTTTTTCCTCTCAGCAACACCATTTTGCTGAGGCGTATAAGGCATTGTACATTGGTGTTTTATCCCACGACTAGCCAGAAATGCATTAAATTCATGAGACATATACTCCCCCCCTCGATCGGAACGGAGGGTGCCCATAGTACATTTTGAGACATTTTCAGCCATAGCCAGAAATTGTTTGAAGCACATAAAAACTTCGGACTTCGCTTTAAGCGGAAATACCCATGCATGCCTGGAGTAATCATCAATGAAAGTCACTAAGTACAGGTAATTGCCCAAGGACGGAGTTTGCATGGGCCCACAAACATCAGTATGCACAAGCTGTAACGTGCATGTGGCCCGAACTGAACCATCCTTTGGAAACTTAGAACGTTGCATCTTACCCAAAATACAGCCTTCACAAACATGTTTGACAGGTGCTTCAAGAGGCTGCAAAGAAGCAACCATATCAGATTTCTGCAAACACAGCAAACTGGCAAAATTCAGATGACCAAAACGTGCATGCCAAAGTTTTGCATCTGAAATAGCCCTTGAATCTGCAACAGCATTTGCAAAATTTTGTCCACACTTGTCATACAAAGTGAGCTTATACAGCCCACGGCACAAAAGGCCCGATGCAACAATTTCATCACCAAAACTGAGATCATGAACTGTACATCTGTCATCCACAAATTTGACTACAAGTCCAAGTCTAGCAAGTGCGGATACAGACAAGAGATTCTTCTTGATCCCAGGTACATAAAGTGCATCAATAAGTGTGAAAGAACTGCCATTAGCAGCAGTAAGCACAATCTTTCCAACTCCCTGAACCGGATAAGAGGCATTGTTGGCACAAGTGACTGAATTCCAATGAGGGACAGACTCGAGAGAGGTAAACAATTCATGATGTGAGGTAATGTGCTTTGTAGCGCCACTGTCAATATGTCTCTCATTTGGTCCAGTGATTAACAAATCATCAACATAAAGAACCACAATGAGAAGTACATCATCCTCACGCTTTACATACAATGTGCTTTCTGTTGGACTGTTACGAAAGCCTCATTTAACCAAATGAGTGTCATCTTTCTCATACCAAGCACGAGGAGATTGCTTCAACCCATACAAAGCCTTCTTACATCTGCACACTTTGTCCTCTTTTCCTTTTATGACAAAACCGCGAGGCTGCGTTACATAAACTTCCTCAAATATGTCACCATTCAAGAAAGCAGTAACAATCTCTGATTGATGTACATCCCAACAAAATGAGCTGCCAATGCACATAGAAAACGCACAGTAGTCATACGAAAAGTGGGAGCAAAATTCTCTTCATAATCAATGCTTTTTGTTGTGCATAACCCTTTGCAACAAGTCGAGCCTTATGGCGATCGATCTCACCATCCGGCTTGCATTTCAACTTGTAAACCCACTTCGTACCAATGGCCTTTTTGCCAGGAGGCAAATCACATAAAGTCCATGTGTCATTTTTCTATAATTGCATCATATTCTGATTGCATGGCAGTCATCCAATTTTTTGAATTCTGTGCTTCATCAAAAGATAGAGGCTCCTCAACATCATGTAAGCTAGACACAGCCAAAGCATAACAATCTGATGCATAAGATGCATGGCGAGAGCCTGAACGAGTACGACTAGACAAAGGTGTATCCAATTTACTGTCACGTAAAGTGTGCACCAGCCATTTTGGCATACCTCTAGCCTTCTCATTTTCAGCCCTTTCCTCATCAAGTACATCATGTACATTTGCATCAGTAATAGGCTGATCTAAAACATTTTCAAAAACCCCCATAGGCTGTACTTGCCTCATTGAAACTTACATTCGTATTTCCACCACTGAAAAGAGGCAACAAAGTGTCATAAATGTCCTGTGAGCTTACATTACTGTCTCTAGTACATGACAGCAAGGGCTGAACATAATCTTCGACAAACACTACATCCCGTGAAACCAGAATACGTTTTGTTTGCGGATGATACAACCTGTAACCTTTGCTTTCAGGACTATAACCAACAAACATACATTGGACAGCCTTATCATCCAATTTTCTATGCTGCACTTGTGGCACCAAAGAGCCAAAAACATGCATGTGCTCAATAGAAGGCTTTCTATCATGCCATGCTTCATATGGAGTAATAGACTGCAAAGATTTTGTAGGACACCTGTTAAGTACATAAGTGGCACACATGATGGCCTCAAGCCAAAAAAAATGCGGCAAAGCTTGACTTTGGACCATACATCGTGCCATTTCCGTCAGTGACCTGTTTTTCCTCTCAGCAACACCATTTTGTTGAGGTGTTCCACGACACAAAAGGCCAGATGCAACAATTTCATCACCAAAACTGAGATCATGAATTGTACATCTGTCATCCACAAATTTGACTACAAGTCCAAGTCTAGCAAGTGCGGATACAAACAAGAGATTCTTCTTGATCCCAGGTACATAAAGTGCATCAACAAGTGTGAAGGAACTGCCATTTGCAGCAGTAAGCACAATCTTTCCAACTCCCTGAACTGGATAAGAGGCATTGTTGGCACAAGTGACAGAATTCCCATGAGGGACAGACTCGAGAGAGGTAAACAATTCACGATGTGAGGTAATGTGCTTTGTAGCACCACTGTCAAAATACCACACATGTGAATCTGTAGTAACTGACAAGCATGCATCATGGACAACAGGATTGTAAGTGCACTCTGCGCTAAAAGCCCATTCTGATCAACATCAACATCACAATCTCCTTTCATAGAAGACTCAACAATGGCTGTATTTGTAGTGGAACCAGCATTTGCAGTGGAACCACCCTCTTTCTTCTTAGCCTCTTTGGACTTCAATTAGGACACGACTTGATCAAGTGATCATTAGCTTTACAATAATGGCAACGCATCTTCTTGTTGCCCTTATCACTAGAATTGCCAGACGAAGTGTTGCCAGCAGAAGCATTAGGAACAGAATTTTTGCCACTTGCAGCAGAACCATAAGAAGTGGTGATAGCCGACTTTCGAAAATCAAAGAAAAAAAAAGAAAAAAACTTCCCCCCCCCCCCCCCACTCTCAGTACCCCCCCGTTGCTTATTTCCCCCCCCCCCCCCCCCCCCCCCCGCCCGACGGGCATTGGATAAAATAACACCCCCTCTCTCTCCCCCTCATTTTCCCTACATATCCTCTCTCCCTCTCTCCCAATTTTACCCCCCACTCTCATTACCCCCCCCGACCCCTCTCTTGTGCTCCCTCTGTGTGAGCCGCATGGAAACCCCCCCCCCCCCCCCCCCCCCCCCCCCCCCCCCCCCCCCCCCCCCCTTCTGCTCTCCCGTATTCTTACACTCATCCTTTCCCCCCCCCCCCCCTTCTCTGCTCCTTTCCCGTATTCTTACACTTCATCCTTTACCCCCCCCCCCCCCCCCCCCCCCCCCCTTTGGCCCGCTAATATTTTTTCCCCGAACCCTCCCCCCTCTTCCCCACCCGCTCGCCTCACCCTCCCCTCGGCTCATTCCCTCCCCCTTGGCCCGCTGATATATTCCCTCACTCCCACCCATTGACTTGCTTCCCTCCTCTCGTCCTCAAGCTCCCATGCAAGACAGTAGAACCTCCCCCCCCTCTCTCTCACCCACACATCTTCCCTACCCCACTCCATTGCCAAACCCCCCCCCCCCCCCCCCCCCCCCCCCCCCCTTCCTTCACTCTCTTGTCCGGCAGCCCACAAGGCGCGGCCCTCCTCCCTCTATTCCCTCACTCACTCTCTCTCTCTCTCTCTCTCTCTCTCTCTCTCTCTCTTATCCACACACCTCATCCATCCCTCTCCCTCACAATCCCTCTCTCTCAGCCCAGCGCGGACCACCCTCTCTCTCCCACTCGGGCGCTCAGACCGCGCAGGAAAATCTCCCTCTCTCTCTCTCTCCTTCTCACGGACTGCGGCAGTAGAACCTCACTCACTCTCTCTCTCTCTCTCTCTCCACACACACACACACACACACACACACACACACACACACACACACACACACACACACACACACACACACACCATTGCTCTCCCCTTTTGGTGCTGTGCACGAGCCCACCACACCACCCTCTCTCTCCCACCCCGGCTCTCACGCACCGCAGCAGACCGTCATCCACACACACACACACATACACACACACACCGCACACACACTCACGCTCTCTCTACCCCATCTTCTTTCCCCCCCCCCCCCATCCGCCTCGCGCAGTCTTAGAAGGCAGCAGGCCGTCAGCCACCATCAACGAAAAAAAAAACAAAAAAAAAATATTGTATATATATAAAGCCCCTTCCCACGCACGTTTTCACGCACACACATACATATACGTACACACACACCCGCCCTCATGCACGAATACATACACACACACACACACACACATGCATATACGCACCGCACCACAAATACAAAGGAAAAGCGACTACGACATCGACGAATAAAGAAGAAGGATCCAAAGCACGCGCCGCCAACAACAAAAAGAGAAAATGCGCCGAAGGCATGCCCCGGCCGACTCCGAAAAGAAGTACGCTCGACATCGACGCACCGGCAGCACGTCATTCACCGGCAAACATGCAACCACGATGCCATTCAAGTAATTTATAGGTTATTTTCACCATTATCTTCAGTTTTCACCCGAGCCATTGTAAATTTCTAATTTTTGTAGATATCCTCTCTCTAGGTGATGGTCACAAAGGCCCACTTAGAGATTCCCATCTTTTAATAACCTCCCAAAACAAAGCAAGGGTCAACCACAACGGGCCCACCACTTGCTTTGTCTCCCCGATTAAGCTTACCCTAACCACACTGGGATTACCATAATCCAAGCAGCCAAAACCTATAAATTGGCACTGAGAGGTCACTATCGGGGGGGGGGGGGGGCAATTCATGAGGAGCCAAGCATTTGGTAGAGTGTAGTGGGAAGGATTGACACTATCACCATCACAGGGGAGGGGGGCAATTCATGAGGAGCCAAGCATTTGGTAGAGTGTAGTGAGAAGGATTGACACTATCACCATCACGGGGAGGGGGGCTTGTGTGTTGGGTTTGCCTTGGGAATTGCACCATGCGAAGGGAACCACATCCATCTCTCGACTCCAATGGTCGATGCATACACATATGCACGCTCTTGGTAGTATGTATTCACAATAATTGAGTCATCTTAGAGAACGCACCAAGTAGGTTGCACCACCTCCTCTCCTTACCTCTCTACCACCACGGCATGCCACTTTGTAAATATTGCAAAAATAATTCACCCTCACACCCCCGAGGGTTTTCATCATTTGCAAAAATCTCTCTCTCTCTCTCTCTCTCTCTCTCTCTCTCTCGGTGTGTAAGTTTGCGGTGTTCGTATCATCCTGGTTTGCGTCCTAGCCGCTCAAAGCTAGGTGGTGCCCCCTGTTCACTTTACCGTGGCAGGCTCGAGGCGCGCCATTTGGCCCCCAGTGTTTTAGAGGCCGTCGGGGTTCGGGGTCCGCTTTGCGTCCGTCATTTGGTGCCCCCACGGAGGAGGGCTTTTCTAAGACCCTTCAGTTTACAATGCTGAAAGTGATGCCCACTATCAATCATGGACGAATGGTTGAAGGAATTTTCTAACTGGAGGAACGAAGAAGAGGAGACGAAGGAGGCACTAGCCGCCTTCATTGAGGTGCTACTGCCAGGCTGCAGTGTCGTCAGCATTCAAGAGGTAAATTCTCCATCTCGTGTTGCTCGTTCTAACTATAAATCAAAAGCATCGGGTGGGAGGTTGGTGAAGTGCCATCACTGTTGTCAACCAAGGCACACTGTTAATGAGTGCCAGCAACGAAGGCATCGAAAGGGCTGAAGTCATCTACATCGACATTCATCGCGAAGAAATCATTCACGTCAAGGAAGTGAAGCAAACAGTGAGACCTCTTTTCCCTAAAGAAACTACAGTCAAAGATATAACTCCAAAGTGGCCTAAAGGGGCTGCTCAAGCCAAAGGAAAAGAGAAGGTAAGCCAGTCTGGAACACATGACCCCGAAGGGAGAAGCATCTAGCCAAGCAAGTGCTTCAAGCTCAGAAATCCGGGTTGTATCCACTTTGTCAAGGAAGAAGTCATCCGAAGTTAAGCGGCGGAAGGTCGCCTACCGATTTGCACGACGCATGCGAGTGCTACCAATCCACTTCGACAATCCGGAAGAAGAAGTGGTAAGAAGATTCCCATGTCCTAGAGAAGAGTGGTACGGCTACTGCTCTCGCTGTTTTGGGGAGCGAATGGAGGACCTTCCTTCTCTCCCTGTACAACTTATCCTGAAGAAGCTCTCTACCATGGGAGAAACCCAGTGGGCTGGAGACGTGTTGCAACTGAATGGAGTAGAATTCATGCAACACACCGATTACGGAAATTACCTGCAATTACTGTTAGCCAAGAGGCTGGGAGTGGTCAGACGCGTCGCCATCACCCCGTACGTGCTGAGCAACGAAGGAAAGGTAAAGCCCATGAAAGGCGACGACCTCTTATGGATGTGCCGACTCATCAACGCTGGCACGGTAAGAGTATAAGTAAGTATTCCATCCTCTGTGCATGATGGAAAATGGGCCGATGGCATTCCCGTTTAGATTCCTGCAGAATATGCATGTGAATATCTATGTAGATAGGAAAGTCTTCTACCAACAGAAGATCGTATACCTATTCGGTGTGGCGGTACTAGGAGAAATCCTCAATACCCCGAACCCTATCATTCTCCCCATATTAGATTACCATCATTCCTTTAATGTCTCTATTTTTATCCTGTTTTAACCTATCCATCCACCCTTGTAAAAAGCCTCTATGAGCCGCTACTGTTAATGTAATGTAAAAAAAAAAAAGAAAAAGGGTTTGTAATTTCCTAAGTCACCACCATGGCAAGCGTTTCTTTCCCCACGTTCAGTGGAAAGAAGGGAGAGGATCTCACCACAGACTTTTTGGATGATTTCAACATTGCTTGTGTCGTCTCCAACAAAGATGACGACGTTACACGACTTATAATTTTTCCTCTACTGATGAAAGTAGAGGCCAAGTCCTGGTATAATGCATTGCCCCAGGCTACCAAGAATGCATGGGATGTGTTAAGGGCTGCTTTTGTAAAGAGGTTTGGTGGAGGCACAACCTCGGAGAAGCTATGGCAGCTACTGACAGAATTAAAGCAGGGAGGCCTGCTGGAGTATTCCACCTACGAGTCAAAGTTTGTGGACTTATGGGAGAGGTGGGTTGCCTCACTGGAGGAAGGTGAAGGAGCGCCTAATTTCCTAAAGAAGGACTGTTTCATTGCTGGTCTATGGTCGCCGCTTAGAGAGAAGGTGAAGGGAAGGTTTCCTACAACATATGAGTTGGCAGTCGAAGTAGCCCGCCTTAAAGACAAGAAACTGCGCATGCAAGCAAGAGTAAACGAGTCAGAGGAAACAAGCTCGACCCGACCAACCCTAGTGGCTGCAACAGCCAATCATAGAGTAAAACCGCAGGAGGCATCAGAAGAACAGCAAGACCTGCTGAGTCGCGTCACCACCCAACTAGAGAGTTTATCTGTGCATCTGGTGCAGCAAGGGCATGAATCTGGAAGAAACCCAGAACAAGGAAGGGGACAACGAAGGCAGAACCCAGAGTACCACTGTTACAACTGCGGGGAAGATGGCCATGGAATGTACTACTGCCCACACCCGAGGAGGCAGAATTTCAATAGAGGGGGGAGACAGAATTAGATCTCTCCGCCAAGAGCAAGACCACCACCACCTAGGCATCCAGGACCAATCCCACCGGTCCGAATCCTTCGACCACCTGTACAACAACAACCACCACCCCAACCTCTCATTCCACCACTACCCCCACCACCTGCTGTGAACCAAGCGGTGAGTGTTATTAGCTTAGAGGCTAAAGGGAAGGCGATGGTAGAAGAATCAGCTCGAGAGAAGCACAAAGGAAAAGCAAAGGTAGAAGAAGTGGATGCTATGGGAGTGAAACGTGCGAGGCACGAGGAGGCATCTCAAAGAGAAGAGAAGATGAAAGGGAAGGCGGAGTCTAGCAAGCAAGCAGCTAAACCGCGACAGAAGATAGACATCATGGACTTCTAACTAGGTGAGTATGCAAAACCCTATGACTTAGTTTAGGATGTGTTAATGCAGGGCCTGAAGATAACTTGGCCCCAATTACTCCACCTTGCACCTAGAATGAGGAGGCAATGGATGAAAATGGTAAGTACCAGGAAATCAAGACCCAGGATAGCTGGGGCTATCTCTGGGAGGGATCTTGACGACATCCTGCCAACCATGCATGCTCACATCAAGGGGCAACGGATTTCAAACGTCTACATAGATGGTGGTGCGCAAATATGCGTCATGAGTGAAAAGATGATGCACCATCTAGGTCTAGAGGTAAGTAGGGCGGCACCCTGCCGAGCCAAGATGGAAAACAATGTAAGAGTGAAATGGGTAGGCATTGTAAATGCGGTCAAAGTAAAAGCATTCAATACAGAAGTGGAGGTAGACATCTTCGTCATGCCACACAAAGGGGAGGGCTACCCCATCATTCTTGGAAGGCCTTGGCTTATGGCTATGGAAGCTAAACAAGACTGGAGCACCGGGATGATCCAGATGAAGGATGCTAAAGGGAAGTCCATATTCTATGACATGAGGACTGGAAAGCAGCGCAACATGATCTTGGAGGCTTCAGAAGATGAGTCTACCAGCGACTACTCGTCTACCTCAGGAGAAGAGACGACCACCACCGACGGAAGTGACAGTAGCATCGAAGTAATGGGAGTCATTCTTAAAGACCCAAATAGATTAACACAATCTGAAACAACCTCGACAAACCAAGAGGGATCATCAGGTATTTAGTCCTTGGAGAATGGAGGTAAGCTACAAAAAATGCTCTCAAATGAGTTAACCAGTGAAGAAAGGAAGGAGTACGTCTCCATGCTAGGTAACTTCACTACTTTGTTCATTGATGGCTATGATAAGATCACAGGAATTACAGTAGTACAACACCACATAAAGCTCAAGGAAGGCAGTAAACCCGTAGTACAAAAGCTTAGAAGACTTGGAGTAATCTAACAAGAGGCATTGCTTAAAGAAGTGAGAAGTTTGCTACAAGCAGGTTTCATCTATCCTGTCGAAGACTAAGAATGGGTCTCCCTGGTAGTAGTGGCACAAAAAAAAAAAGGTAAGTGGAGAGTCTGTGTGGATTATAAACCTCTCAATGCAGCCACGAAGAGGGACCACTTTCCCCTCCCATCCTAGGATGAAATACTCAATGAAGTGGCAGGTCACGAGCGATACACAGTATGCGATGGCTACTCAGGATACTTCCAGATTAGCATTGCGGAGGAGGATCAGAAGAAGACAACCTTCATCACACCATGGGGATATTTTGCCTACAGAGTGATGCCGTTTGGCCTCACTAACGCCCCGACCACGTTTCAACGCTATGTGACTTTTGTTTTCCAACCCTACTTTGGAACATCAATACGGGTTTTCATAGATGATTTTTGCATTTATAGCTCACGAGCCCTTCATTTAAGCAAAGTCTATGATGGCTTAACCAGGCTGCAAACCTTGGGTGGCCAACTCAACGTGGACAAGTGTCACATTGGTGAGAGCAAAGTCACTCTCCTTGGTCATGTAATTTCAGCAAAAGGAATCGAGGCTGACCCGAACAAGATTCAGGCTCTGGTATCTTTATCATCACCCACCACCGCCAAGCAGCTGGTTTCTTTCCTTCAGAAGGTAAGATACTTAAGCAGGTTCATTCACCTGCTATCTCAAGTGGTCCTTCCCCTACAACAACTCACCCAAAGGGATGTCTTCTCATGGAGTGAAGAGAACGAGCAGCAATTTACTGAGGTGAATCAAATCCTAGCTAAGCTTCCCACTATTTCACCTCCTAAGTGGGACGAGCCATTTTATGTGAACCCTAGTGTGGGAAGTGATACACTCGGAGCAGTGCTAATGCAAAATGACCCCAAAACTTCTTTCATGCACCCTATTTACTTCTCTAGTCGGGTCATGACCCTGTCAGAAAAAGGATTTACCGAAGTAGAACACATGGTTCTGGCACTAATGTTTGCTACCACAAAGTTCCGCTCCTATCTCCTGCCTAGACCCTTTGTAATCCTGACAATGGAGGAGGTTTTCCCATATGTAATGAGACACATGGATGTCTCATCTGGGATCTCAAAGTGGTTAATTAGACTACAAGAGTTTGACTACACCATGCAAGTAGAAAACTCCACCAGGGCCAGTTTAGCAGGAATTCTCACTCATCGCCATAATGAGAAGAAGCTGAAGGTCAACACGGAAGCAAAGGAAGAAACACCAACGATGGAAAGTCCTAAGCTAGAGAGAGCTCACTCTCTTTTCTTTGACGGAGCATACAAGAGAACAGTGGATCAATCTGCAGCAGGCATGGTCATTTTCAATGAACAACAAGAAAGAGTATTCTCCATGGGGCAGTTATTACACTCCCACTCCAACAATGAAGCAGAATATGCAGCCCTAATCCTTGGGTTGGAACAATGTATTTCACAAAGAATTCAACGCCTAAATGCGTTCGACGAAGCTTTGCTTTTGATAAGGCAAATAAATGGCACCTGGGATTGCAAAAATTAGGTTTTACTTGGTCAACTTTGCCAAGTTAAGGACCTCCTAAAAAGGTTTGAAGTAGTGAAACTCTTCCATGTCCCCAGAGCAGAAAATCAAATGGCAAATGCGCTAGCTAAAGAAAGAATACAAGACGTTCCCGTAGGGGCAATCAAATTAAAACAACCCCTCTTCCAAGGTAGTGATGCTATGCCTGATGTCATCAGTTTTCTAGATACAGGAGAATGTCCAGTAGGACACACCAAAGGCCAAAAACAGTGGCTGGTAAGGAAGGCTACTAGGTACCGCCTCATAGACGACCACTTGTATTGTAAGGGAAAAGATCAAATTCTCAGGCGGGTGCCAACCTCCAATGAAATCACAGAGGTAATTTCAAGTTGCCATGGTGAAGTGTTTTAAATGTTTCCAGTATGGTCACTATGCAGATAAGTGCTTAAAGGGTCCTGCTAAGAGCAATGGCCAACCCAATGGCCAATCCAATGGAGTCATTCAAAATTCAAACCAAAGACCCTTCAACAACAACTGTCCCAACGGTGCTACTGTTAACCTCATCGAAGATGCTAATCCCAACGACAATGAAGTGGAGGCTAATTACGGTGAGGGATATGATCCCGAGTATGATCACAATGACAACCCATCTTCAATAGCTATGATTTTATTTCTGCATGGTTGGCACAAAAACTCTCTCTCTTTGTAATTTCTTCACCTCACAAAGTTAAAACTATTTTTAATAATCAACGTTTTAATTGCAAAACCCAAGTCACTGTTGAAGTTTGCACTGGTGAATTTACACAAGCACGTACATTTCTGGTAGCACCATTGCATGGTCTTGATATGATTTTGGGAATGCCATTCCATCATGAATTTGATCCGTTGATGAATTACAAAACATGTATCATGTCTCTCACTCATAATACCCAAAATTTCTCCATCCAAGCAACACTAGCACATCAAAAATCTCCACTTCTTTCTCACACTCAAGCCAAAAGAGCAATTTTGAAAACAAGGAAAAACATATCTGGTGCTGGTAAATCAAATGTCCATTGAAACCGAAACCTCACATAACTCCTCACATGATGCTTTTCTCTCATGATTTAAGAATTGTTTCATGCATGATCTGCTACCTGGAATTTCACCTTCACGCCGAGAAGACCACAAAATAGATATCATACCGGGTAGTGAACCTCCTTGTAGAGCACCTTATCGTGTAAATCCAATAGCACACAAGGAAATACAAACTCAAATCATTCACTTGCTTGATCGAGGACTTACAAGACCAAGTAGTTCACCATACTTCTTGTTAAGAAGAAAAATGGAGCTTTTTGTATGTATATTGACTACAAAGCTTTAAATAAGATCACCATCAAGAATAGGTTCTCGATTCTTAGAGTGGATGATCTATTAGACAAACTGAAAGGGGCAAACATCTTTAGCAAAATTGAACTGAAATAAGGGTATCACCAAGTCAAAATGTTTGACCAAGATGTCTACAAAACTACTTTTAAAACACAAACGGGACATTATGAACTTCTTGTCATGCCATTTGGTCTAACGAATGCACCAGCCACTTTCATACGCATGATGAGCAGAATTTTCATTACCATCAAGATTTTGTGATTGTATTCTTTTACAACATTCTTGTATTCAATAAATCAGAACAAGAACATAAAGACCAGTTAAAACATGTATTTGAACTGCTTGCACACAATCACTTGCATCTGAATCTTGAAAAGAGTGCATTTTTCTCATCTGAAATTGTATATTTGGGACACATTGTATCGGGCAAGGGAATACATGTAGAGCCTAAGAAAATTGAAGCCACTCAATCATGGCCTAGACCCAAAAATTTGCATGACCTTCGTTCTTTTATTGGTCTATGCAATTATTACAAGAAGTTTGTACGTAACTTTGCTTACAAATATCATTACCTCGCCCTCCTGTTAAAGAAAAAATATCCTTATATATGGTCTAATTTGCAATAAAGTTCCTTTAATGCACTCAAGAATGCTTTGATAAATGCACCAGTACTGCAATGGTTGATTTTGATAGACCATTCTTTGTCGTAGTCTCTGATGCTAGTGAAAAAGATATCGGTGCAGTCCTTATGCAAGATAACCATCCACTCGCATTTGAAGTTCGTAAGTTTAAACCGTTTGACGCAAAATCTAGTACATATGACAAAGAGTTGATTGCTATTGTACATGCTTTGAAAATTTGGAAACACTATTTAATTTTTGCTGATTTAATCATCAAAACCGATCAACAAAGTATCAGTATTTACTATCTCAACCCTAATAGATGATAGACATATTAAGTGGACTTCCTTCATTCAAAGATTCAACCCAACATTCAATACCAACCTGGTAAGAAAAATGTTGTAGCTGATGCTTTGAGTCGAAGACCCTCTCTTAATAATCTATCAACCATTATTGGTACTTCATTTGATTCAATGTGTGACACTTATGCACAAGATGATGACTTCAAAACCACATGGCTGCATATGATTGAGAATTCTGTGCACACAGTTTTGGAATACACTATTCAATAAAACTTTCTTTATTTCAAACAAAAACCGTGTGTAGCTAAACCTTTTTGTACATTAATCATTAAAGAGTTGCACAAACCACCCTATGCTGGACATAGAGGATTTGCTGCTACTTTTCAAAACTTATGTCGTGATTTCTACTGGCCTACTATGAAAAATGATGTTCAACAGCATGTTTTAACTTGTTTGATTTGTCAAAAGGTCAAAGCAGTAATAGATAAGAAATTGAGACTTTTCAACCTTTCCCTATTCCTAAAAAACCTTGGGAACACATTTTAATGGATTTTGTTACTGGATTGCCACTCCCTGCTCACAAGCATGATATGATTTGGACTATAATTGACCGTTTTTCTAAACAAGCATACTTCATTCCTTGTAAGAAAACACTCACAGCATATCAAGCTCCACTTCTATTTCCTAAAGCTGTATTTCCATATCATGGTTTGCCTAAAGTTATAATATTTGACCGAGATTTCAAATTTTGTAGTGCTTTTTGGACTACTGTTTTTGAAAATCTTGGAACTACACTTGATTTTACTTTTGCATTCCATCTTGAATCTAATGGTCAAACCAAAGTCACTAATCACACTATCATTGACTTGTTAAAAGCTTATCTTTCTTCTCAACCCAAGAAATGGGATGATTACCTATATATTCTACAATTTGCATATAACAACACCACTCACACTGCCACATATAAATCTCCATTTAAAATTGTGTATGGTCATTCTCAGCCTACTCATGCTTCACGTCTTTCTAATGGTGTGCCTGTCGCTGATGTATTTACCGCCAATTTTCATGATATTTATTCAAGTGTGCATTATTCCATTAAACACTCACACTAACTTGACACTAAGCATGCTAACAAGCACTACAAAGCACACCAGTTTAAAGAAGGTGATTATGTTATGATTTGCATTGAAAAAGGAAGGATCAAAAGTGTTGATACTAATGTTTTTGTTAAACTTGCTCCTTGTTTTTAGGGCTCATTTAAAATTTATGCTATGATCAATGATGCTTCATTTCGTTTAGACTTACCTTCACATTGGCACATTCACAACGCATTCCACATTGTTTTTTAAGACCTTTTAGAGGACCCCTACCTACACATCACATTTATGAGGATCCACCTTCACTTGTGGACCAAGAAGAACAACCATCCTTGCACAAATAGTTGATCACAAGACCACCACCACACGCACTAGCATGGTTTATAACCGCTATCTTTTGACCTTTAAAGGCCACCCTAGAGAGGATGCCAAATGGATGTCTGAAATTTTTTTTGCAACTTCCCAGACCTTTCCACACTTTCCATCACTCATGGTCCAGTTGATACTTTAGTGAGGACAGTTGCTATCCCTAGTGGGAGGAATGTTACGAAATTGGGTACCCTCCTGTTGCATGTGGTTAACGGCAATTGGGATAGCTGGATTAATGGTTAATTATGTGCTATCTATTTGATTTTTACTAACATGAGTGCATGATGATTTGTAGATTGGAATTCTAGGAGTTGACGAGGAGGCGCCAACAAATAATAATCTTCTCGGTAATTTTTATTCTTCCACAATATTTTAGATCTTTCATCATTAAGCCACTACGACTGTTTTGTAAATAGGATAGTGAGAACTCACCCTAAGAGGGGCATGCAATAAGCAATGTGTTCCACTTATAACTAAAGTGTAAGCACCAACAATAATACCAAACTCCATAAAAGGTGCCGTGGAGCTTGGGGCTGCAATCTTCAGGCCTTTCTTGTGTAAATGCCCTAAATTTTTCCTTCCCTCTCTCTTATGCTATGCTATGTTACTTTGTGTACTCCATGATTATGTCTACATGTCTTACAATGCCTCTTACACTCTTTCCTTGTCAATCTATTCTTTTGTGTGTGTGTGTGTGTGTGCGTGCTATCATAGTCTAGGTGTGTGTGAGTACTTGGAAATTGGAAGGGATGGTGAAAGGTTGGCAGGGAAGTGTGTAGGCAAGATTGGGAATTGGAAACCGTTCTCCCCATCTTCCTTCCAACAATATACCTGCTTGTGCCATCTGCTATGGTCGACATAGTTTAGCTACACCAATGTGTCTATGCAAGGCCGTGAAATGTGGTGCTAACATGCTTATTGAAAGGGATGCATTAAGTACTACTATGTTGTGCAAGAGGTGGCTACTGAACGGATTGTTTAATGGTTTTTGATGGCGAGGTTTTATCTAAAATTGCTTTTTCCAAACAAAAGTCATTGAAGAGAATCGCCCATTCTTTGATGGTTGGTTTAGTGAGTATCATTGGCTGGTTGGTGATTTGGCTTGGCTTGGATTTGGGTACCCACTTGAAGATTTGTCTTGTAGACTATGGAGATGGTTGGTATTTTGATTGTTTTGATCTCCATTGCCAAGTTGACTCTTTGGCAATTGTTGAATTCTTTGATTGGAATTCGGGAATCCATTCGTACTTTGGAAAACTTTTGAAACCATTGAGTTGCTTTTTGGATTTTATCCACCATTTTGGCTTGGTTGGAGGGGTTTGGATCTTTGGAAGCTTGGCTTGGCTGATTCAGCAATTGGATTCAAAAGTATTGCTTTGAGTATCCATAGTTGTTGTAGTATGGTTTCTAGGATGGACTTCTTGACCCAAATTTTCTTGACATTTCTCCCACATCTGCTTATCGATTATTGCGGTTGGATGGAGGGCTTTGGCTCTTCAGGATTTGATTGTTCAGACTAAGTTTGTACATTCCAAGAGTAATCTGTTTGTGGCAATGGTGTAACAGAAGCTGTACCCTTGAGGTTGTAGTTGAGAGTTTCATCCTACCAGTTTGGAATTGCTCTGTAAGTGCGCATCCATGAAAATCCCAAGATAATTTCCTCATTGAGATTTGTATCTGCCACGATGTGGCATTGATGTGGGCAGTCACTATCATTGATTTGATGGAGACATTGCCTTGTCCCAAACTGACCATTGTTCTTTGTTAGTGGCCCTTAGGTCAATCTTCCATCAGGGAGTTGGACATTGATGCGCATATCCATACCTCCAAGTCAACTCTGCTCACTTTGGATTGCTTCGATAGGAGGAGAAGGGGCTTCTACTTGTTGTACTGGAGCTGGATTTTGTCATCCTTTGTGCTTTAAAAACCGCAGGCTGGCTTCCTCTTTTGCATTTATTCTCAAGTTGTTGTTGATCCCTCTCCGATAAAGATTGTTTTCACTGATTATGTAGTTTTTTGCTTCTCTTTGGATTGATCCTAGTCTGGATTTGCTCAACTTTATTGACAAGACCCCATGTTTAATGTAATCCACTATGTATTTCCCCCACTTATGTGCTTCTATTATCTTGAACAGTGTAGCATGTTTGATTGGCTTTAGGATGACTAAGTTTCACATGAACTAAAATAATCATGGACACTTTTTTGCATATGAGGTCAATATATGCCAAGTCTCATCAGCCTCTAATACGTTTGCATTTTGCATTGTGAAATCCTATTGTTTGTACATGAGCTTGTCTCAAGTACAAATCTTTCTTGGATGGCTCTATACATAGCCTAAGTATTTTGTTTTTTCCCTGCTTGTATAGTCGCCCGGCTAGAAGCACTAAAGAGTGTGTTTTCTCTATGACTGATGGCTGCCTTTCAAGCTGTAGAGAATTGTTAAGCAATGGTATCACATGTTCACTCCACCTCGGCACCATCTGGATGTTGAAAAGATACAAATCTGATAAGTCATCGTCAACCCTTAGAGGCGCTACTCCATGGATCAATTGCGCTAAATGGTTTTCCCTCTGATGAGTAGTCCCTTTCTCGACTACTACCATGAAATCAAACTCAAGAAATATAATGAATCATCAATGGTTTGTTCACTAAGTACAAAAGAGCCCAATGATCCACAAAGAGCACAATTTTTTTTGGGAGGAGGTAATGTCTAAACTTTTTGACGCCATAGATCATCCCTAATCTTTCCCTCTTCGTGGTTGTGTAATTATGCTCCGTACTATTGAGTTGTCTACTGAGTAATAGATTGGAAAATTCATATTTTTCTCTCCAAGTTTTGATAAGATGTATCCGGTTGCGTAGCCCGACGCATCTACATGGACATGGAAGATCTTGTTCCAATCAGGAGTTTTCAAAATTGGAGCAGAAATCAACCTCTACTTCAACTGTTGAAACGCTTTCTCACATTCTTCATTCCACTTGAATTTTGTGATGAGAGCATAAAGAGGTTTTTGCAAAATTATATATATGTATATAAAATCATCGATTATATCCACAATGGCCCATAAAGGCTTGCATCTCTCTAACTTTGGTGGGTCTTGAAAGAGAAACAATCACCTGCATCTTCTCGATCTGTGGAAATACCATTTTTCAACAATATGCCCCAAAACCTTACCTTGTCTTACCATGAAGATACATTTTTTTTGGATTTAAGCAAATGCAATAAGTTCTGTACTTCTCAAAAATCTTTTTCACATGTTCTACATGTTTGTCTCTGTGTAGAGAATGCATACACAAATCATCCTATAAATCTCTAAGAATTGTATTAGATACTCCTTGAAGGAGTGACTCATTAGCCTCTAGAATGTGGCAGGTGCATTGGTTAACCCAAAGGGCATCACTTGATAAGTAAATATGTCCCATTCAATGGCAAATGCCGTTTTGTGTTGATCCTCCAGATTTATTGTGAGCTAGTTGTAGCATGAAAAGCCATCGAGAAAGCTATAATCTTCCTTGGTCACGATTCTCTCAATCACATGATCTGTGATAGGTAAGGAATAGTTGTCTGAGATCGTAGCATCATTTACCTTCTTGAGATTTACACACACCCGTAATTTACCATTCTTTTTGGGTTTAACCATGATTGGCGACACCCACTCCGTGTATTTGATCTTGTAGATAAACTCCACCTCTTTAATCTTATCTATCTCTTTCTTGATTTTCTTGGCAAATATTTCATTATAAGTATAGAAATGTTGTCTATGTGTCTTAGCATCACTCTTAAGGGGTACAATACGTTGACATATGCTCGGATCGACTCCCTTAATATCTCTATATTGATTGAGAGTAGCTATCAAAACCTGATTTTTCTCTTCCGTGAGATCCGTGGCTATGTAGTTTTGTCTCAGTTCTTCTCCTGGTTCCGCTAGGTCAATTCTCTTTGCATTCTCAAGTCCATCATATGATTTTCTCGGCTCTATAAGTTCTCTCATTGGTTGCTCAATCACAATACGTCAGTCTTAAATGATGTACTTCCTGTAGTGAGAGGGTGACCAAAAAGTTGTTAATTGCAATGATTTTAGAGTTTTTTTTCTCGGATAGAGTCATCTGCTCCCAAGAGTATGAGATACCGTGTTTTAGTCATCTATCCAATTACAAAGCTTTTTTGGAAAAATCATAATGGTATTGGAGGGCACCCTCTGGTCCATCTGCCAACAGTGGCTGATGCTCTTAGTTAAATTTTTGAGATCTACTCTCTTGTTTTTACCAAGCTAAAGCGAGTTTTTGGAATCTCTCAAGGGAAAATGTGAGCATGATGAGACATACTCCAAAGTGTTAAGCCATGTGCAAATGCGGGATCCTTCCTCGATTCTTCTCACTTCAATGCTGGTACTGCGTCTTTAACCTCCATACTCAGTTCTTCTCTTTCAAGTGATGAGCTACAGAGATGGAAGATTTTTTTCTATAGATGATGGGTACCTACTCCACAAGGGGAGAGTGTGTGTACTAAGGATTACAATTTGGTGCCAAATTCTTTATGAATTTCACAACAGTTTAAGTGCAAGGCATCTGAGCATTAAGAAGAATTATGCTCTCATACAATGATAGTTTTATTGGCCAGGTTTACATGGCTATGTTCAAGACTATGTTTTGCATTGACAAAAATGTTAGGTAAATAAAGCAGAGCATCTAAAGACAGGAGGTCTCTTGCATCCATTGGAGATTCCTAATGCTAAATGTGAAAGTATCTCTATGGATTTCATTGTGGGTTTATCAATCTTTGTACAAGGTCATGAAATGCATTTCTTTTGTGGGTTGGGGAGAGAAGGGTTGCAAAATGACCCCCTTTATAATGTTCGAGGTTGCATGAGCATACATTAGTCCTATGGAGTAAGTATTATTTGATTTTGAATGCAATATTTGTTTTTTTTATTGTCTACAATGGTGCCCAATGATACATTGTAGAAAATGTCATCTAGTCGAGATGTTGGCCAAGGGCAATGTGTCGTTGATGGAGGCATATATTGAGCATAGTATTATAGTAACATTAGAGTATGGGATCATATCTAGTATTTCAAAATTACTAGTGAAGGGCTGTATTGAGCTTGGAAAAGAAGATGGAGGCTGAGAGCACCACAATGAAGAAGCTACACTCACATGCCACACGGGATTGTGGCATGTCTCTGGGTGAGGCAATGCAGGCTTATTGATAAGAGCACTTTGGCAAGGGGTTTGTGCAGTGGAAGCCAACCATACGAGACACACACAGTGCAAAGGATGAACCACATTTGCATGTACTGTTTGATTCTTTCTATACAGGTATTGAACTATAGAGTTTCATTAGGATGTATGATTCAAATTGTGTGTTTTGAATGATGGAGTTATTCCTCTTGTAATTTGTAGTTTGTGGTTGGGCACCCTTAAGAAAGGTCTTTGTACTCCATACCCTGAGCATCCCAATGATGTGTGGGTGGATTCTGAGAGAGAGGAGAGTGAAATCTATTCCAACAATTAGAGAGAAAAGCTCCGTGGTAAGGATACATGGAGAGACTGTCCATGGTTCTTACACTATGTGGATGGCGGGTTCATTGAAAACGAAGCCAAAGAATACAACGGTAAGTTATGTTTTTCTTGTGCAACTAACGTGGTTTGGTTTGGTATAGTGTCCTCATTATTTCTTTGGACTTGCAACATTACACAAGAAGGTTAGGGGAAAGGTTGAAAGCGTAAGTGTCATCATCAATCAGCCTCCTGTGATGCCATTTTCCCTAGCACGGCCAGGCCCAAAAACTGCAATTGGCAGACCTACACAAGGTAAGAAGAGAGGATGAATAGTCATCAAAGAATTTGAGGAGTTTTCAAAAGATATTTAGAGTGAAAGGAGCAAGCAACAAGGTGGCGCATCAAATTATGAGCATGGTGACTCCGAGCGACACTCAAAATTAGAGAATTTTTTAGAAGATCTTGAGAGTGAAAGGAGTTTCCAGAAGAGTTTCAGAGTGAAAGGAGCGAGCAGCAAGATGGGGGGCCAGATTATGAGCAGGGTGACTCCAAGCGACACTCAAAATCACGAAGGCCTAGTCCATATCTTGGTTCAAGATCCCGAGGTTTGATGCAAACCATATCTATCGCTATTGGGCAAAGCGAGGGCAGCCACCCACTTTTACCAAGACCACTCAAACCACTTGCTTCCTTTCCACTAGGTAAAAAATGCAACCACAAACTTTCATCAACATTGAGCAAGATTGCAAATTGTTTTTGGCACGTGTTCAACCGCAGTAGTGGCTTCCTAGTGGTCTAGTATCGACTCTTCATGTGGGCAAGGTATCACATTCAGCACAGTCACATCCATCTCCATCGCCTTTACCATGTCATCAAGAGTCGACCCTGCTGTTTGATCCACCCCCAAGTATACCACCATCTATAATTCTAGATTGGCCAAGCCATGGCCAACCACTCTATAGGCCACTATTTCTCTCACTACCTATGGCCCCCCCACCTGCAGCTCGACCCCAATAGCACAATTTCCACAAGAACTACAGCCACCAGGAACTTGAAACCCAATTTGTATTTATTACTTCATACATTGAGCTTATTTTCTATGTAATGGCACATCAAAAATTGTTGTAATCCCAATGATTTAATTTTTCATGAGGATTGTGTTCTGTGGCATTGTTTCAACACTCGCAAGCAGCTGCGGGGAGGTCTTCGGGTGTTCAGTGGTTGATCGATGGCACGTTGCTTGACAATGTTTACACGGGGGGGGGGGGGGGGGGGGTGGCAACACAGCCCCCTCTCCTTTTATTGAGGGTAAAGTCACCCTAATGGGGGGAGTAGTAGCACTCAATGCTAGTGGCTTGATGATTGAAGTCTCATAAGTTGTAGGTTGTGTAATTTTTTTTTTGCCAAACTCACAATAGTGAGTATATATATTTATTTAGAAACCAAAAAAGTTACAATGAAAGCCATGCTCCACCCGAGTCATGGAATTAGCCAACCACATAACCTCTTAATGCATCTCGCCCATAGCTACTACCAAATAATCAGTCGATAAAGGGGGCCACCTTGTAACCGTCAACAACAAAAGTGGAACCATGACTGGATTGGAATTGCCACCAAGGAGATAGCCTTGTCATAGCACACCCCTTGACCACCAAGCCAGTGCAATGGAAGATACTATCGAGAGACAAGACAACAACTAAAGTCACCATTTCCTCTTCCATTTAAGTAGACTAACAATGCAAATTGTGTTACCCAAAACATTCACCATATGGCTGACGAGGTCAGGCTTAAGGTTCTGAGCATCACCTGCTAATGCCTTAGGCTTACCAGAATTATTGGTCGTTCGAGACTCTACTACAAAATTGTCAAGCATCTTTGTTTTAACTTGTATTTCATCAATCAGATCTGTCAGGCTTTCATTCTCTACAAGTTGCCTCTCTATAGCCCAGGATATACACAGCACTTGAATCCACTAGATTTCACCTTCAAAACTCTCTTAAGGAAAATCTACACACTCACAAGCAAACCACCGTTTGCAAGAAACTTGACGCACACATGCATTGACTGATCATCACACTACACTCACATTCCACAGTTGCTCGTGTCGACCCTCTCAACACACATGCCCATGCTTTGAATCACTCTCTCCATAGATAAGAAACCGCCGGTTGGGGTGGGCACACACTTTCACAAGCCAACACCACTGGAAAAAGATGAGAGTAGGATAAAGAGATGGGAGGGAGAACCAAAACCAACACCGGGCAATGCACGCTTCAATTCATAACAAAAAAAATCTCTTTGCATGGGAATGAGCACCAAAGCATGGTTGGCTTGGAAAAACAGAACACACCCATGCTCGAATCTGCAAAAAAACCTTTATGGGGTAAGCCCTTGTTATCTCCTTGTGGCTCCATTGGCTTCACCTATGAACTCGGCTCCATGGGCACACTCCTCCGCGGGAATGGCCTCCCAAAAAACTCCCTTTTGGACCCTCCAAAAAGACTACCAAGAGCCACCCAAAATAAAGCAAAAAATATTTTTCTATCCAAATCCACATCCGGTTTTAGCATCTTGAGTTTGATTGGATCCTCAGACACTTGATTTAGCAAGCCTTCAACCCTCTCTCTCCCTGCTTGCATTGAAGGGGGGGGGGGGGGGGGGGGGGGGGGGGGGGGGGGCACTAGCGCCAACGGTAGTGCCCTGCACCACATTACCTTCAAAATATTTGGCCGGCCCATGGTCGTGTGAACCTAGCCCCATTGGGTGCTACTACCATGTCATCACCTGTGCACACTGCCGAACAACAATTGAGAATCTCCGTCTGAGTGCCACACCACCAGTGCGCCCAAAATTGCCACCCGTGCACCCGGAGCCACGCCTGCATAGCGCCCACTCTTGAGGATGCCATAGACCACGAGCTCTCCAAGCTCTCTCCTAATTTAAATACCAAGTGTTGGCCACGCTCTACATCAAATACCCCAATTTACAACCCTTTTGACTCGCATGTGGGACAAAATATTTGCCACATGGGACTACCAGGGACCTCAGCCTCCTTGGGCTTCGGAAAAGCTCACAAACTCTTTAGAAAATCTATATTTTTTGAGAACTTTTTCCCTTGTTTTGTAGCTTTGCCACTTGGTGCCTTCCAACCTTATCGCCAAGTCGTGAAGCCCCATTGAAAGCCCATGTTGTTGACTTCAAGCTCATTGATCCTTGCTATATTCGCCGCAAATTGAGGTAGATAAAATTGGGAAAAACACCGGCCCACTCTCCCCACCACTAACTGTATTCAAATTCCACTTGGTGTATCTTGCTACTTGGGACTCTGATTGGCAAGATGCGACTTCTTGCTTACTTCACATGATATAGAACACCCTATGGAACCTGGTCAAAGCTAAAAAATTCTTCCAGATGGAATGACTACCAAAGCAGTTTAGTGGGCACATAACTGACCTCAGTAAATCCTGACCATAACTTTCCCTCTACAACTCCGATCAGTGAACCGAGAAGACCAACATGCTCCATAACTCAAGTTGTACATGTTCGCCTGCTCACCCATCTCTGGCCACCTATCCCCATTTGCCTTGACCATCGGGGATCTACAAGCCTTCTAACTTTGGAATGGCATATCTTTCACAATGTGGCTTCGTTTGAGGAGCCGTCTGGACCAGCTTGTAAAGCAACTCAAACACCACATTCTACAACACCAACTCAGCATCTTGGGCACTTTGAATTGCCATCCGAATTGGCCCATATTAGAGCACTTTTGGCCTTAAAAACTGCATTAGGCATACATACGTTGGCACCTACTAACCTAGGGCCTTTATATTGCTTTAACTTTCCAGCTCTCACCTGATTGCAGCCTTAGCACTACATAGAACCACTCCCAATACATACCAACTTGCACTAAAAAATCTGCACACACAAACATACTCTCTGTACACCACAAAACATGCCACCATATGTACAAAACATGTCCCTGAGCCACACACCACTCCTGGTCAAGCGGGTTGCCCAACCCCCTGCTTTACAACATGGCTACCACCTAGGTCAAACAGTTGGCATTGATTAGGTCCATCTACCTATATCAGGCTCATAGTGCTGCACCAAGGCATATAGCCAACCACACACCCAAAATGCCAATAACACATCCTCATTGCTCCAAGCACCCATTTGCAAACTGCTCACTTCAAACAAGGCACCACCAAGCATACCATCATTGCCATCAGACCTACATCACTAGCATTATACATACCATGCATACCTGCCCCATCCTCCCAACCGTGTAAAGCAAGAACCTCCTCAAGAAAATCTTGTACCTACTCAACAGCCCACTGCACATCTACTTTTACTAGCATACCTTTTAACCACCACACACAAACCTCCTTCAAAGTCCGAGACAAAACCTGGAAACCTGCATCACCTATCATAAAGCACACTTGCTGCAGTGGAGATCCTCCATCTTTGGCTCCATGCTTTCCTCTTCACCAGCCATGCACTCAATTCCAGTATCATCGAGCTCTCCCTTCAAGGTCTATCAACACCACCTACTACCTGTCGGCTGTAATTACCTACTCTTCAACCACCTCTTCTGCCGCTGCATCATGCTCTCTCAAGGAGGAGAGAAAATCATTCTCTACCACCTCATCTTGATCCTCATCCATAAGCAAGGCCACTTGCTATTCTTGGAAAAACACTGTACCTATTGCACCACCATGGCACACTCCATTGCAACCTTAATCAGCATGGCCATTAGCATGGCACCGCACATCACCTTCACCTGCATATTATCACCTGTGGGCTCGTGTTCCTCCATTTGACCTCCATCGAACATAATGATTTTCAATATATCTTGCTCCTTGCACATATTCACTAAATCTTTGCTCACATGCAAGAGATAAAACTCATCATACCTGGACTGAGATGATCTCCTAGCTCGTATTGGTGTTCATAGAGCTGCTATCACTTTCTCTGTCTCAATCTTGGGAATCTCCTCTAGCTTCACAGCTTCAACCTCGTGTGCAAAGCGTATCCTTTGACCTTTACCACACTTCAATCAACAATCACACCTTGACTTGGCAGCACATTCTTTGCGTGATCTAGAACCACCTGCACATCCTCTACAACTAAAGCCGCTCTAGCCGGCATCCTTGGCATAGGAACCATCCTGTCTCTTTGTAGCCATAGAACTCTCGATTCCTCTCACACATGCACTTCTCTTTGTCCCAATCTTGGACCGCATCAACTTGCTTTGGCAACAAAACACCTGGAAAAATCTACCTAGCTTCACACTTCTTTATAATTGTCTTGGTCCACCCTTTTGCTAGAGCTATCGCTTCTTTATACGACACCGGGCCATCTTTTTCAACCTTGTCTCACACTTTTTCACGTACCAAAAACTTGCTAAACTTTAAAAACCTGACATTTTGTGCAGCAATTACCTTAATCAACTTTCCCCAAAGGGATTCAAACTCCCACTTGAATTCTTGAAAATACCTTCCAAGCTTTGCTTCAGTCCGTCGTCCAGCTTACGCTTCACTTCATCCAGCTGCACATCCGCAACAAACCTACGTCACAAAGCCACTTTTAAAGCTTCATAGTTTGCCTTTTCTTCTTCTTGTAGGCAATTAAACCATAGCCTTTCTTTTCCATGAACCAAGAGTGGGAGCACCTGCATCAGATCGTCTTCTCTCAAAACTCTACTCTCCAACAGAAATAAACCATAGTCTTGAAGCTAGGTTTTTGCATCTTTGAACACAATGAAAATCGAAAAACTTGTCCATGCCATCCCTAGAAACATTTGTTCTTCAAAGGCTGCACCTTTGGCATCACAAAATCCACTACTTTGACTTCAAACAGGAGCACTAGGGGCTCCTCAGTGGGGGCACCAGAAGATGGACAAGGGGAAAGGAGGAACACACTTGACAGACAAACATATTGCCTCTCTATAGCCTAGGATATACACAACACCCCAATCCACCAGAGTTCACATTTGAAACTCTACACACTCATAAGCAAATCACTTTTTGCGCACTGTTGAACCAAGGGTCAACAATATAGCATAACTCAATTCTCGTACCAAAGCCTTATTCTTTGAGAATTATGAAATGATGCGGATTATGGTTAAAAACATTATTTGTAATGAGCAGCTATTCTAGTTGCAAGAGGTGAGGTGCAATGGCACTTCTAGATTGTAAATACAAAGCCAATTGAACCTTTGAACTCTATTTTGTTTTAACCTATGGTAGCCTTAGTATATAAGGTACCTAGGTCATTTTGTAAAAGAACTTTATCATAATCAAAGTTTTGAGTTGTTGTCGACTGTGTATGAGAGAGAAAGAGAGAGAAAGAGGTGAGCTTCATCCTGACGCTATTTCCTGCTTGCTCATCGTATTGGATATTCATCTACACCGTCGCGATAAGCTCAGAGAGAGCTATGCAACAACGTCAAGCATTCCTCACGAAACCGAGCACAAACGCTAATGAATCTATGAGCTATTTGTGTCCGTAAGTGTATCAAACGATGTCTGTTTTCTGCGTGGATCTAGTCATTAGAATGATGGCGACATAAGCTACATATATGTACTCATAAATTTCAATTTTGGGCACTTTCAAACTGCTACTCTGTCTTCATATGCATTTTCTACAGATGGATTTGGAGTGAGGGTTTTGAGTGCAGAGGCTTTGGGACACGTGTATCCTAGTGAGGGGATGGTGTTCCTTAACTTTTGTACGATTCTTGTATGGCTTGGTGACTTTCCTTCCGTTTGTTGTATGTGGGTTAGGTAGTATACTTGAGAGCAGTGAGATTCTTGATAGTGGTTTAGTTGGCCTTCCAGGGTGTTGTATGTGTGGGATGGTCTCAACCTGACAAGCTAAAGATATTGCCTCCGTGCACCTGTCGTGTCGTCTGTGTCCTTGATTGACATTATTTTGATATAGCTAGTGTTGCATGCACTTTATAGGTGGTGTGATTTGCTCTCGCAACACACACAACACGCCGCACACATGTGTTGATAGATCACCACACATCACCCACATTTTACAATTGCCTGTCTCCACCCTCTCAACACACAACATCCAAGCTCTGACTCACTCTCTCCACACAGAAGAAACTATTGGTTTGGGTGGGCACACACTTCCACAAGTAGACACCATAGGAAAAGACAAGAGCACGAGAAAGAGAAGGGGTAGAATCGACACCAACATCGGGCAATGCAGGCTTCAATTAATCACAAAAAAACTCTCTTTACATGTTCACGAGCGCCGAAGCATGGCTGGCTCGGCAAACAGAACACACCCACGCTCCACTCTGCAAAAAAACCTTTATGGGGCGAGCCCTTATTGGCTCCTTGTTGTGCCACTAACTTCACCTCTGAACTCAGATCTGCGGGCACAGGAATGGCCTCCCCCAAAAAAAAACTCCATTTGGACCCTCCAAAAAAGACTGCCGAGAGCCCTCAAAATTAAAGCAAAAAATGTTTCATTATCCAACTCCCCATCCAATTTTAACATCTTGAGTTTGATTGAATCCTCGGACACCGGATTTAGCAAGCCTTCAACCCCCTCTCTCCCTACCTTCATTGAGGGGGGGCACTAGCATCAGTGCTAGTGCCATGCACCACATTGTCTTCAAAATATCTGGTCGGCCCATGGACGTGTGAACCCGGCCCCATTGGGCGCTATTGCCATGTCTTCACCTGCACACCCTGCTGAAGAACAACCGAGCACTGTCATTTGAGTGCTCCACCACTAGCGTGACCAAATTGCCGCATGTGCACTCGGAGGCATGCCTAAGAAGCACCCAAGATTGAGGATGCCATAGCCCACGAGCTCTCCAAGCTCTCTCTCATTTGGATACCAAGTGTTGGCCATGATCTACATTAAATACCCCAATTTCCGACCCTTTTCACTTGCATGTGGGACAAAAGCTTTTCCACGTGACATCGCCAGGGACCTCAACCTCCTTGGGCTTCAAAAAAGCTCACAAACTCTCCAAAAAAACTATATTTTTGAGAAATTTTTTCCTTGTGAAGCTTTTCCACTTGGTACCTGCTAACTTGATCGCCAAGTCGTGAAGCCCCCATTTTTGACTTCAAGCTTGTTGATCCTTGCCATCGTTCCGGATCCTTGGGGCCGTGAACCAAGGCGGCCAAAATTGGGAAAAAACACCGACCCACTCTCCACCGCTAATTGTATTCAACTTCCACTTGGTGTGTCTTGCTGCCTAGGACTCTGATTGGCAAGCCGAGACTTCTTGATTACTTCACATGATGTAAAGAACCCTCTGGAACCTGGTCAAAGCTCAAAAATCCGATGGCATGACTACCAAAGCAGTTGCATGGGCACATAACTGACCACCTTTGACAAATCTTCAAACGGCCATAACTTTTCCTCTTCGATCAGTGAACCGAGAAGACCAGCATGCTCCATAACTCAAGCTATAAACGTTTGTGTGTTCACTCTAGCTTTGGCCACCTGTCCCTATATTCCCTGTCCATCGGGGATCTGCAAAGCCTTCTAATTTTGGATTGGCATATCTTTCACACTGTGGCTCCATTTGAGGAGCCGTCTGGACCGGCTTGTAAAGCATCTCAAAGACCACATTCTAGAGCACCAACTTAGCATCTTGGAAAGTTTGACTTTAGGTTGCCATTCCAATTGGCTCATCTTGGAGCCCTTTTGGCCTAAAAAACCACATGAGGCATACATTTTCACTGGCACCTACCTACCGAGGTCCTTCATACTCGCTTTAGCTTTCTAGCTCTCACCTATTTGTAGCCTTAGCACTACGTAGCACACCTCCCAACACATAGCAACTTTGCTTGCATGAACAAGCTGCACCAACAAGCTTGCTCATATTCCACATAACACAAGCTTTTAAGTCCAAGTTGGATCTTATCCCCGCTGCAATTTTAGAATGAATAGCACCCTGCCCAATAAGGAAGCTATGGAATCTATATAGTCATGCAGCCAAAGAGGAAAACCCTTGAGCGTAACCCACATGGGATAGAAGCCCATAAAATCTTTATTTTTTGGGCAAAACTTGAGCGTCCAAGGCATAACATAAGAAAAATGTGAAGCTCCCCATATGAATCCTCTCATAACCAAACCCTGCAAAGTTTGCTCAGAGGCACAACCAGCTACATAGAAGCCTTTTCCAACCTCCATGAATTGATAGATTGTATTTCTATTGATTGTTTCTGCTAGCGCCCACTCCCAAAGGCCCTCGATTGTCATACGATAGCCCATAAAATAAAGCACAACCAAGTGGGAACAACAAGCCATAATGCTTTGTAACACTGCAGCTGCTGGGCTAAACTTTGTCTACATCATGCACACATCTTCTGCTTTATTTTGGCTTCTCCTTATTGCACCATATAGAATATCCGTAGACAGTGTTTGTGCACCAAAGGAAGAGGGCTTCAAGATCTTTTTGGGTTGGTAGTATTAGCATACAAATTAGATTCCCTTTTCCTCCCATTTTTTGTGAAAACAAAGTCCCAACTAGAGGGATCAGGCACCCCCCTAGTGGCTTCATGACCTTCCCACATCACCCCACTAGGGTCCATGCCAAGAATAAGCAACCCACAGAGGGGCTTGGTTACTAGTTGTTTGTGAAAGGATGTGCCTCACAACTTGTAAATGCTCTAAGCTTCAAGAGATAGTGCAATAGATGGTCAAGCATGAACCCCCCTAATCCTATAGAAAATGAACAAGCTAACAAAGTGCTCAGAAGAAAGAAAAAAATTGAATAATGTTCTCCTTAGTTGATGGTAGGGGGTATCTTTATGGTCAGGGGCTTGGAAACCCAACAACCCCCCCTCAAGCCCAAACTAGATACATCACTCATGACGGCTCAAGCTTTTGGTGTACTCATCAATTGTGAGTTTTATGTTCTCTCACAACCAAGGGTTTTGGTATATCCATTACCTGGTACTATGATAGTGAACCCCCCCCCCCCTAAGCATAGATAGGGTGTAGGTCAAAAAATTAGGTACCAACAAATGTAGTTTTTGGTTCACTACTAAACCTTGGGTTTAAGGTGTACCCAATAACCTCATGAGAAGTAGGAAAAAAATAGGACTTGAACAAAAATTGGTATTTTTGGGAGGTCTTACCACTTAGTATGTGTGGCAGTGTCTAACCTGTACAATTTATTTTGACTAGGAAAACATAAAAAGCATTGATCTAGAGAGCATCACTGTCAACAAAAAATATATAGGGTTCAATATCCCCATCAATCACTTGTATTTGATTTTTACCCTTTTCCACTGTTTACATAACCAAGATTTGCAGTGCCAAATATACCACAATAACCAAAATGGTGTGCCATTGAACAAAAGTGGACCAATCATGAAACCAACGATTGCTACTACAATCAAATTTTGGTGACAAAGCAACCATACAATCCTCAACAAATGAGCCAACCACCGCCATCTAATAGGACAAAACAATGTTGTGCCAAGGACCAAGAGACCATAGCATATGCTAAGATCACAATCACCACTTCATAATGACAACAAGGTTGTGGTTAGATTCACTCAATAACAACCATCAGACCTATATGTGCTACAACAACCAAAATAGTGTGCAATTGAATAAAAACAGAGAAACCATGAGACAAATGAGTGTTAGAATGATCATATTTGTGTGAAAGAGTGGCCGTATAATTCACTTTCCATTGATCAACCACTACCCCAAGAGCCTGAGCAAAACGGAACATTCTATGAGTGTGGAGGTAATCATTTGCCTATACTTTGCACATACAAAGAGAAAACATTGATGCTATTTGGATTTTTTCTAGATGCAAACATTCATATCTCTCTCATGATTGCACTAAAAATCTTGATAGTAGAGAAGACACCGGTCACATTAGGAGAAATATGAACCTTGCATGGGCCTTGTAAGGAATCCTAATTTTTAGGGATTAAGGCTAATGTTGTGTGGGGTTTAGGGGACAAGGGCATTGAAGAAGGTAGTTTTGAGTAGGCTTTTCTACCCTTTTTTTTAGACAAATGTAGGATGTGGACCTAAGGGGTTACTTTCTCTCTCTAGCTTTTTTTAAAGTGAAGGAAGCATAGGGGTCTGTCCACATCAGCAAAACGTGGGTCACTAAGAGTCAAAATTTGACTTTTTAAAAAAAATTTCATTTTTACTTGTTTTTTTACTTAAAACTCCCTCCCAACATATATACATATCCAAAAATCATTTTTTGACCCATTTTTTAACCCACAAGCTTAGAAAGTCCATTTTTTCAAAAATCTTTTTCCCCAAAAAGTAAAAAACATTTTGTTCTCTCCTCCTCCTCCCTCCTCTCTCCCTCTCCTCTCCCTCCCTGCCCCTACCTTCCTCCTCCTTCCCAATCTTTCCCTCCCCCCCTCCCTCCTTCTCTCCTCCCTTCTTCCTCAACCCCCCTACCCTTCCCCCTCTATCTTTTCATCATTTGCTTCCTCACGCAACAACTTCCATGGTGCTCACGGACATCACAAATCGTTTGCTTCCACCACCACGTACTCCGCACACCAAAAGTATACGTATTCGCTTACCCACGACATTTGCACCAAAGACCGCTAGTGAGGGTGATCAAAGGTCATCACAGGAACTTCGCACCGCTTGTGAGACCAATGTTGACATTTGGATGGATGGCCATTTGTACCCTTATGATCCTATAAGCCACTCCCATCCATCGTTTAATAGCCTTTCCACACTTCAATTTCTTGGGAGGGGAGAAGCAGGCTTGTTAGGCTATTGCAAGCGTTCGTGTCTGGGTGCAGGTGCTTCTTTGCATATGTGGATGCACGAATGTCAAGCTCTTCACCTCAAGACGACGGCATTACAAGAGAGTGTTGCCTCTTCGGAGAGGGTGGTTAAAACTCTTGAACAACAAATGCAAGAAAAGGAGTCCCACATCCAAAATCTTACCAACACCATCACATACTTGAAAGAAACACACCTTAGTGCAAGGGAATGTAAACACACGTATTCATCCATTGAAACTCTTGCACATTCGGGAGGAGCACGCAAACGACGAGTTACAACCACAAGGTGATTTGGTCTTTACTTGCATGATGCATTCTTACTTCACACTATTTTCTAACATTTATGTTTATTTGTTCCTAGAAACTTCATCTAGGAGGCATGCGGTGGAACAAGCCAAGATGATCGAGTCAACCTTCTCACTAGTTGTCTCAATATTTAGGATGCGATTTCTATCTTACAATCACCTGGAGGTAAGCACATTAAGGATGCAGTCACCAAGGACCTTATGCGTAAATTAAGAAATGTGGTTAGTGATGATGACGTGCAACAAGCTTGTGATGAGGCTGGAATCAACACCAAAGCCTATGAGGCTATTTTCCAACTCCTAAAGGATGCCCTCAAAGAACATGGCATTGTGGAAAACCTATTTCCCGTTCCTCACAAGGTCAAGATTGCAAAGAAGGCCACAAACGAATATGTGTTCTCCCGCATTGGGACATACCTACACATTGAGGACACAATGCCAACTTCCCTTTATGCTTCGTGCGCAACAAAGACAAGGGGAAAAGGTAAGAAACAATCCATAATACCTTCGGAGAAGGGCTTTCCTTACACAATGTGGAACAATATTTTCGTGGATCTTAGAAGGCTTCAAGAAGCCATGCTTAGATTTTACGATTTACCTGAAGAAGGTGACACACTTTACTTTTTTCTTTGGTATTGTTCTTATCATAGACTCTGACGTTTAAGGTCTTGGCACTATTTATTTTGTAGTGCTTGGCACAAAAGTCGCTTTTGTGCTGAAACTCGATGAGTGTCAAATAGTGAAAGGCCAAAGGTTAGAGAGGCTAAGTGTCACTCTAATGAACGAAACCCTTCTGCAAACCAAGCGAAGGGATTCAGTCGAGCCATCTCCCACCCCATCTTTTAGTGTGCAATCAAAGAAAGACATTTGGTGGTTGGGTGCTATTAAGGTGCCAAAAGAGACCAATGGAGTACTTTCATGGATTTTTGAGAGAACTCCATGGATCACATAAGTAATACACTCCCAAATTGCAGGTCAGAAGTTGGGGATTGAGGGTTTTGGTAGTTATGATGTGGAGTGGCACTTAGGTGGGGATTTGAAGACCATAAAGTGTTTGCTTGGCTGCAAACAAGGGGCTTTGTCCATTTTTCACTCGAGGGTACAAATCTAATGGAAAAAAATCACATAAGAACACTGTAAAGGTCGGTTCCATGCTTCCATGGCAAGGGCATGGAGAACAAGGGTTAGATTGTCGTGATGTCAGAGATGAAGGTAGAGAATGGAAAGCGTGTATTCTGAGATGTCCCATGCTCAATGCCCTAGACCGTGATCAAAAGGACCATGCTTGGAATCCAATCTTTCCATTTCCTCTATCAAATATACATTTTTGTACATTACACGCATTCATGCGCATTTTAGATAGGCTATTGAATCTCCACATTGACTATGCTTTCACAATGAAACCATTGGAAAGGTCCCAGGAAGTGATCGAAAGAGTGGAGGTACTCTTGAATTCAATTGGCTGTCACGGTGGAAATGTGTCTATCGTTGCTGCAAAGAACATAGGGGAGGCCCATGAAATTCCTCAACAAGTGTTAATGAGTGGACAAAAAGCTAGACACTTTTTGAACAAAGTTTCCCAAGGAAAGCCAAGTCGATATGATGCTCAAAACAGCTCCAACCAGCAGGCAGGTAACCTTTGGGAGCTTTGGAAGGAGTTATTCAAAGCTACTACTGACAATGATTCAAAGGGCGAGCTTGCAAACAAGCGCAAGCAAGTTTGGGCACATTTTGATAAAATGGTCAAGCTTATGGGCCTTAACAGCACAACAAAAGAACAACGCCAATCATTTCAAGAAGCCTTGGCGGATTTTACCAAGGTCTTCACCCTTTCTTGGGGTGAAAATAACATCACACATTACATGGTAAGTCATTTTACGTGGTGTATTTATTACAAGGGATTGTTTTTATTAATAATGTGGATCATTTACTCATGTGAACAACATATCTTGATTGCGCATGGTGCATTTTTTATGCACAAGTATGGATCGCTTGAAATTTTTTTTAGCACTCAAGGCACAGATAAGTCCCATTATTGAGCAAGGGGAGTGTACTTAAAAAATACTCGACATGGTGGTGGAATGGTGCAATCCAATTATTTGGAGGAGATGTTCAACTGGTTTTTTTGCACAAAATTTTCTCGTAAGCTCACAATGGAGTGTGCGCGACAATCCAAGATTGCTATTGAAGTGCGAAAATGGAGTCGTCAAGAGCATAGCAACAAGTGGCAAATGTCGCAAGGTCCCACCAAGCATGTTGCATGGCGGCGAGACAAGGATCAAAGTGGATACTGCGCAAGTCACTAAATGTGAACGCAGGGTCCAACTCTTAGCGACATCTTTATTTAAAAAAGAAAGTTTTTTTTTCAAAATTAGTGTGAACAGGGCCCTGTTTAAATGGGCCCTCATAAATATTGCATGCTCTCATAAATCACTCATTTCTTAAGAACAGGTGAGCTCTCACCAACGAAATGGAGTGCACCAAACAAACCGCAAAAGAGCATCCGCCTGCCAACAAAAACACCTCCAAGGATGTGAGAAGCTGGCATGGCTTAAAGGCACAAGAAAACGGCCACGAACACCTGGCCGTTCCAGGAACTCTTCTGGCAGTGGGCATGGTGGTAGGGCACGAGAGTCATTGAGGACTGTTGAATCTCCACCTCCTCAAGATATAACACCTAGAAAAATAATGAAGCAACGTACCCAACACTGGAAGAACAGGGCCAACAAACAATAGAATCCAATAGGGAGCAGTCGTCGCGCCACCAATCACAAGTAGGACCATCCACGACTCGGGTGGTCCATACAGACACTGAATCAGAGAGTGAGTCACCATGGCTGCGAGATAAAATACCTCACACACACCGGGTGGCCGTTGGGGGGAAGACACTGCCTTGAGGCTAGGGAGCTCTCCCCACACAACAAGATCGGCACCCAAGGGAAGAGGATGAATCAGAAGAGGCTGCAGAACCAGCCCCTAAGCATGTAAACAGACGCAAGTCTAAGTTTTTCAAGAAGATTAAACGCCGCCCGCCAGCAAATGTGCAAGTGTCCCCAAGACAGCTGCAACGGCGCCGAAAAACAGCAAGGGCATTTGCAGAAATCCTCCACTACTAGAAGACTACGGAGCTTTTGATTCAACGCGCCCCCTTTGCTTGCACAATGAAGGAGGTGCTTCAAAGCTATGGAAATCAGTATAGAATTCAAGCAATAGTGCTAGAGGCTATTCAAGAAGCTGCAGAGGCCCCCATCATTTCGGTGTTGGAAGATACCAACCTATGCGCCATTCATGCAAAGCGAGTGACAATACAGCCAAAAGATATGCAGCTTGCACGTGACGAGACTTCGAGCATTAGCCGAAGTTACCCCTCTTTTTGTATTGCACACCCTTATCTTTATAATGTTTTGATTTTCCAATGACAATATGATCAACAGTTGTGTCTATTATCTTTGTAATGAGATGACTTTGTAATTTCAAGTTCTGTATGTAATTTCAGTTAATCTCAATAAATTTTTGCTTTTTAAGTACCCTGGGGGGTAGATAAGCCTACCAGGGGCAAAAAAAAGCCTCGCCACAAGTGCGCGCAAATGGCCCATCCATCAGTTTTGGATGGGCCATTTGCGCGCCCTTGTGGCCAAGCTTTTTTTTGCCCCTGGTAGGCTTATCTACCCCCCAGGGTACTTAAAAAGTACAAATTTACTAAAAGCAATTGGTTTTGCAACATTATTTTAGATGGAGCCTTGTGGCCACCCTTTTTTGGCCATTTCAAGCTTTGAATTCCCCATAGGATAACAAAAAAGTTAGCATATTGTGAAACCAAGTGTCTATGCAACATTAATTTGGAATTTTCAAATGTCCAATGTAATTGGGCTTTTTGGTGAAGGGGTGTTCTAGGTAGAGCTAAAGCAGGTAATAGTGTGCTGGAAACTTAAATTCAGAATTGATTTTACCTTTTCTAGTGTCCTTGAGTGTGAACATATACTGAAATTGCCATAAAAAGGTTGCATCTAAATTAATGATGCAAAACCAATTGCTTTTAGTAAATTTGTACTTTTTAAGTACCCTGGGGGGTAGATAAGCCTACCAGGGGCAAAAAAAAGCTTGGCCACAAGGGCGCGTAAATGGCCCATCCAAAACTGATGGATGGACCATTTGCGCGCCCTTGTGGCCATGATTTTTTTTGCTACTGGTAAGCTTATGTACCCCCCAGGGTTCTTAAAATACGTAAAATTTACTGAAATTACATACAGAACTTGAAATTACAAAGTCACCAATTAAAACAATTTTCATATCACCAATTGAAACAATTTTCAAGATTGACAAATCACATTCAAAAGAATTTGCAAGATAGAGACACAATTCCAAATATTTTTTATTACTTCCAAAACGGTGATTTTACATCATGTATATGAGGAGTTCATAATTTTCTTGACCATTTCCTGGCGCCTATTTTGCCCGTAAGGCAACTCCCCAGTCAAGAGGGACTGCGCTATGGCCTTTGGGTCAGTTGAGCCAATGGAAGCATGTATCCCTATCTGGGCAAGCACTTTACCACGAAAGCCAGTGCCAAACGCTGTGCATACAAGAGATCTACACACTAGGAACACTTGATGCGCAGTTTCAGCAATGGTGCTCAAACACAAAAACTTGCTCAAAGCTTTCAACGACCAAGTCATAAAATGGGCTTGGGGAGTAAATTCATTATGGATAATGGCCACATCGCCAGGGGGGAGTTTTCCTACGTAATGCGCAAGGGAAGCTTGAGGTCCAAAGCCTGTCCGCTTGCCACCCATCCTTGCAGCAAAATCATCAAGCTCCACGACATCCTGTCATAAACTGATGAAGGTTGAGAAAAAAGACAATGAAGGATAAAATAGTAACATGAAAATTAGGATACAGTTTACCGCCTTCTCCTTGTCATCCTCCTCCCTGTTGCCCTTTGCATCCAAGTCAATGCTCCCATGCACTATAGATACGAGCTTTGGATCATCAGATGGGAGGTTGCATAGTGGCATAGGCATCCTACCAACCTCAACCTTGGCTTGCGTGGCTTGGAATTCTTCCTCAGCCACGTGCAACTGCTCTGCTGCTAGGACCTCCACACATACAACTGCAATAGTGTCAGCAACAAAGTCCCCAACTGGCAAGAGCTTGCTTTCTAGGGCATTTGGCGTATTGTCTAAGGGACATTTGGTGCTGTTGCATAGCACGCTCAAGCATTCATCCATGCGCAGGCCAAATGCTTTCTCCAAATCATGCAGAAACACATACTCCTCCCCATCCACTACCACTGAGGAGAAGTGGCTGATTTCTACCTCTGGGATAGCCACATCCGTCAGTGGTAGTGGCACTGGAGTGTCACTAGGGCCAGCCACAACTATGGATTTCTCAACCACTTCCTCGAGACCCCTGGGGTACTCGAGCCGGAGTGTCTTTCCTTCCGCTACAAGGTTCATGGGGATAACCTGCTGCTCCTTGGTGTCCTTGATAAGGACCCAACTTGCAGGTGTGGTAAGTGAAGCTCCTCCAAATCAGGTTCCTCGCTCACCAAAAAGATAAATGTTGCGAGCCGAGAAAGGTACTCCACTCCCAACTTGCGCTTCTTGAGCGCTGACACCCCTGGGGCTTGCTCGTCTAAGTAATGGCCTGTATCGGTTGAAATTTCTTGGAATCGTTGCAACCGCTTGGAGAACGGGCGATCACCTTTGTGTATATAGCGCAAAAGATCGCAAGGCACCCAGATCCCTGCATGTGGGGGGATAGATACAGAATATTTTATGACGTTCTCCTCCATGAACGCAAAAATCTCGGAAAATGCATCCATGTGAAGGGCAATTGTGGCGTCAAGGTCAGGGAGACGAGTAAAAAAGGTGTGGAGGTCCAACTTCCCTTTGTATTTGGTGTTCTCGAGGAAGAGGATGAAGCGTGACAAAGGGGTGGATGTGGCTACAGATGGAGAGGCTGTGGAAGAATCCATGTCTAGCCTGGGATGTTAGCCTGGGATGTAGATAGAGAGTGGAGGAGCTCAAGAGTTGCAAAAGTGAAAATAGTGAATGAGTTAGGTGACCCCCCTTTTATAATGGACCCTTTTATAAAGACATTAAAAAAAAATCACTTTCACCAAAAAATGATTTCTCATCACAATGTGAAAAATTATATTCAAAGGCATGATTTGCCGAAGTAAATCATGTTGATTACATCGGGGATCATTTTGAAAATTGCAAGAGTTACAAAGTTATAAGACAATAGCATAGTTCCATCCATCCCCCAGTCCTCCTCGACCTTCAATTTGTCTTCCATTCTCTTCCCAATCTGTGGACATTCATTACAATAAGCATCCAATGATCGGCAAACCGTGATGTATTGAAAATGTGGTGGAAGGATTCTCACCTTGTGACCTTGTAAACGAAATTGTGCTTGTTGAATGGCCTCAAAACCCATAATAACCAAATATTCTTGCACATTACTGAGAGTCGAATGCTTGTTCACTTGGACTGCCTCCAAAGCATCGTTGGGCATCTTCACTGCAATGTCAAAGCTTGCAATAGCGCCGTCTACACTCTGTAAGGGAGTCCACACTCCAATCTTGCACATCCAACAATTATAGTGAAATCGTATGTACAAGGAGGTGCGGGATTTCAAATAGCGCATTCCAATACCTGAAGCTCCAACCTTACAACGATACCGGTCCTCGTTGTGAATGCCCTCCACAAAACCCCAGTCCTCTTCTAAAAGCCTTCCTAATTCCTCGTAATGCACATCTTTACATACAAGCATTGTGGTAGTCTCCACAAATCCAAACTCTTTAAAAATGTGCACAAAACAATGAATAGGCAAACACCAACTCAAGCCCATAGACGTAAAAGCTTTAGAGTATTTCAAAGAGTTTTGGACATCTATTATCATCTTTTGCTTGAACGATGCTACCGACCACAAATCTGGCACCGGCCACTCCATACTTAATAAGGAAGTTACTTTGATGGGTTCAAGCGTTCCAAACGCTTGTGTAGAAGTAGGGACAATATAGGAGTGACAATAGAAGAAAATCCTTCTTTGAACCAGTTTGGTTGGGCAAAGATGTGGGAACATTGTTGCTCCAATATCCGCATGTATAGCATTAAATGTGCCGGAGAGACTATGTAGTGGCTGCTCCTGGATGGAAATATGACTATAAATGCATGACAAATCTTAAGTATGAATCCATAATAACATTACACTATGATTTCACACCTAGCTTTGTATTCTCAAAACATGTACTTACAATGTGTTGGAAATCGAGGTGGTTGTTCCAAATGCATGGTTGACATTGAGAAAACATGTTGCACAATGGCTACGGTCCCCTTGTCTTTGCGGTTCTTGAAGCCAAGGAGTTTTCCTTTCCAATGAAGATCCAAGTTTGCACGATTCCGCACACGATGAGGGCCAATAGCAGATGGTTGCATGTATACCCAAGCACCTTTGGTGAACTCTTGTGGCACCCACTCATCATCTACACCTCTAGTGTTGTGGCATGCAAGTGCTGTGACCTCATCCTTTGGCCACCTTTGCGAAGTAGAGTTGGCCATGGTTGAGAAAAGAAAATTAGGAGGAGGAGTAGGACCTTGCTTGTTGCTACAATGTAGGTGGGATAAAGTGATATGAGAAGGTGGTTAACCCTTGTGGCAACGGGAGGAGAAGGTGGATAACCCTTGCTTGGTGTGGCAATGGAAGGTGGTAGGGGAGGAGAGAGGAGCTTCCTTGCTGCAGCAATGGAGATGGTGTAGAGAGAGAGTGTTGGAGTAGAGGATGAGTGTGATGGTTGCAACCAAGGAGGGGTTGGAAAAGGGGTTCTAGAGAGAGAGAATAACTTTTTTCCTAAGGACTACTTTTGGGGGAGCTCTGGATAGTAAAAAAAGATTTTTCAAAAGATTTTTTTAAAATTTGAATTTTAGGGTTTTTGGGTACACGTTTTTGACTTTTTGAGGTCAAAAAATGTTTTTTGACCATAAAATAGATTTTGGGGGGTTTTAAGAAGATAAAATTTGAGTTTTGAAAATTTTGGGATTTTTTCAAAACCGGATCAAAAAGGAGGGAAGTTGGAGGTTCCATATGGCCCCATCCCCCACCCCACCTTCTCACTAGATAAGAGCCCATTTAAGAAGTGTAAGACTACTTTGTCCCCCTACATTTTTGAGGGCATAGAGTGTGTCCACCACCCTCTTCTCATTGGATGGCCTCTAATTAACCTTAATCCCAAAGGGCCACTAGAGGGTTCATATTTTTCCTAATGAACATGATAGAAATTCTACTTAGTTTACGTGGGTTAGAGACGTCGAGAAAATTGCTCCTATCGATGTGGTAATAGGAGCTCAAGCTTGAGAAGCCATGAATGATGTGAGTAATGAGGAGATCAACCCAACAAAAATTGATGGAAAAACCATTCAAACTCAATGTACATCTTGGAAAGCTAAAGGGACAAAATTGAAAGCCAAACAAAAGCGTGAACAAGAAAAACCATGGCTACAGAGGTGTCTCAAGCTTGAGATAAATTGAAACAATAGATGGAAAAAGAAGCTTCCATAGTGTAACAACATAAACTCCCTCAAATCGGCTTAAGAGGTTCAGTGCTAGCAGACAGCCTTTGAATCATTAGATGATATTGCAAGCATACAACATGAGTCTTAAACCCAAACAGACTCTAGAGAAAAGATGGATGATAATGAACAAGCCATAATGTTGTCATCCCAACCCTCACATTATAATACACTTAAAAGGAAAATAGTTAACTTTGAGGTACCAAAACAAAAAATTGATGAAATAATCCCTCAAACAAAAATAGAGCTAGAGCCGCAACAAGACATGGAAAGAGAAAATCAAATTTGGGATGGTGATGAACCAAAGGAACAAATCAATGCACAAGCACAAGAGAGTGAACCAAAAGAGCCAATTGACAACTACATGTTGCAAACACCATAGATGACAATAGGTCATACTCGATGACATCTTCTTACAGGTAAGAAAGCCATGGTCAAATGAAAGATAGGAAGTGATAAGAAACACATAGGGAAGGGTGCACCCAATCAATTTTCCCCCATCTCCAAGATAAACATGGAGCATAAGCATCTAAACATTATATCTAGTCACTTTCTCTCGAATGGTACAAGTAGTTTGAGAGAGCCCAAATAAAACCAAGAGAGGCGTGTAGAAAATGAAACATCATGCATATAAGTGAGGGATAAAAAAGATCCCTTGGAGGCAAAGTTTGCAGCAAAAAAGGCTATGACAAAGTTTTTCTCTATGTTGAGTGTCTTGAAAGGAACTAATGAGAATTTTGAGTTTGAAAGAAGAGAAATTGGGACAAACAATTAAGGCATGGATCATGTTGCAAAAGCACAAACAATGGAAGCATATCAATGGAAAGATGCCATCATCAACATACTTAAATATTCAAACCCAAATTTTCTAGAGGCACTGACTCTAGATAATGAAGAATTAAAAGTGCATGAAGAAGAAAAATTTTCCAAGTTTGACACAAGATATTCAACAAAGTCAAGATCAAGAGAAGAACAAAGAAAGTATGAAAGATCAATTATGACCCACATTGATCAAATTCAACTTATGAAAAAAATAGGACTCAAAGCTACATGTTCAATTATAATACATCCTTGGCTACATATAAATTAATGCCTTATAGCACTTGGATAATGATGGGAAAGCCATTAGTCAAAGAGCTAGAAGAAACAATATCCACAAGTTCTAAGATACCAATTCCTAGCTTTGGTGTGGCAGAAGCCATAGTTAGGCTGAGTTTTGGGGAGTGTAAGGACAAATTATATATAATACAATCCCATCACATCAAAGAGAGCCTACTCTACTATCATGCTCCAAAACAACATCTCAATGCAATTCATGTTTGAAAGAGACAAAATACTATGGATCAAATACCAAGAATCCTTGGATCAACAAAAAAAACAATAAAAAGGCTTCAGCTCTAAAAGATTATGTTATCTGGCATGTCAAACAAGATTAGAAGTGGGGAATGTTAGTAGCTAAGATAAGTTGCTACCAAATTGAAGATCGTATGGCATTTAATTCTCCATTAGTAAATAATGTCAGCCACCTTAAGTTTTCCATCCCAACTTCTAATCTTTTATTATATCGGACGTTAAATTAAGCAAATGTGAGTTGAAGGTACAAGCTTCCAATTTCTATAAATCACTTTTGCTATCAATCATTTGTCAAGTCTTGATCCGTTTTGACCACAGTATAAAGGTCACTTTTTGGAACTTATTTTGAAAAGTTTTATTAAGGATAAGAACTTGGTGGAGCATACAACAGTGTATGTCTATATCTACTAGCTTTATATACTCAATTCTCTTGTAAAAATTGTTGCATTTTGATTTTGAGCATTGCTACACATTGGCAGGTAAAGGCATTTCAAGTTGATGTAAGCCTCTTGCTCTATTTCTATTATGAGTTGCTTGGGGTTGTAACTCAAGATTTAGGCATCCATTTTGAGATAGATACCTGCATTCCTAAGATGTAGGATGCCTTAAAGCTTGTTTTTGACTTGCTAAATCAAGGTTAGAGTCTAGTAATTTTTTGGTGATTGCATTCTGCTTGGTGATTTTAAGACCATAGGATTGGCCATTCTAATCTTGTATATCATCCTTATAAGCTTCTTACATTTGTGTATCGTTTGGTCAACAAAATGATAGAGATTGACTTGCAATTGTAGATTAGTTTTGATGAGATTGAGGTCATTTGAGAGTGGGTATTTGATTGTAACTTACATTGATTTTTTTCCCAAGGACGTGACACTCCATGCCCTAGCTGGGTCTACTACATCCCTTGTATTGGCAATTATGTAGGTAGCAAGCCTTACCACTTTGATGAGACCAAGTGGGATGGCTATGTAGCTTGCCTCTATGTCATTGTTGTGTCAAGGTTGAGAAGCATCATATAAACTCCTGTATGTAGTATCCTCATATGAAGTACTCTTGTATGGAGCCTTGCTCTATACAAGAGTACTCTTGTATGTAGTATCCTCATATGGAGTACCTTTGTATGGAGCTTTGATCCTTAGTCCAGACATAATCACATGCCTTGCATTTATTTAAACCAAGTTAAAGGGACACAATCAAGCTTTAGAAATGTCAAACTGCTTGTAAAGATATCCATCCTATCTTCCTCAAGTTTATATAGTATTTTTGCAAAAGAAACTCCAAATAGAATTTTAGAACATAAACAGACCAAACAATCCTTGACCTTGTCCTGGCTTTTTTGGTTCTGTAATTTTTCTCCGCAGTTCCAATGAGAGAGGCATCCATCCTTGCCCATGCAAAGCCCCATGGAAAGACTTTTGTAGAGCTTGGAGAATGGTAGTTGAAATCCCATGCCTTGCATATATCTCATATGGCCAGATCCGAGGGGAATCCCCTTTCAACAACAAGATATGGAGCCTTTTTTTGCTTTGCATGATGCCTTTGCTTAAGATTTTGGATCAATGATTTCACCATGCATGTCAAAGCATGGATTCTTTGAGGTACTTTTCCAACCTATGTCTTCTTGCAGTCCTCCTTGCGACTTCATGTGTCCTTCCAATTTCTATGAGGCCTCTTGTAATTTTTGATTATGCCAAGATTTGACAACCTTAATTTTCTTGAATACTTCCCAATTGTGGAAATCTTTGGAATTTTTTCAATATGCAAAGATTTACCTCATCCGATTCACCTGATGCTACGTGTTTCTCCTTGAATACTTTGTTATCTTATAGCAGGGTAAGAAAGAAGGTGTGTGTGTGTGTGTGTGGGGGGGGGGGGGGGGGGGGGGGGGGGGGGGGGGGGATGCCTGGCCTTGGGCACCCTGCCTTGCTTAAATTGATGTTGAACCTTTAACCCAAAGTCCACTGTGGTCGGGTCCAAGTGAGAACAAAAATTGTTTTACATAGATGAACTATGGCGACCATCGATTCAAGGAAACAAACTTTCACCCTTCTCGCTACAAGCGGCGAGGGCAATCCTCGCTTTGTCGAGTTTTCTCCCTCTTCGCAACTCGAGCCCGTTAAGCTCAACCCTTGGCAATTTTTTGATGATGACTTTTCTACTTTTCCTCTCTCCAACGGCCATGCCCGTGTATCTCTTTGTTGTCGACCCCACAAAACTGCTTTCCCAAGCGGCTATGCCCACGTTCTTGTTGGACGGGAAGTGACTCACACACCCATGGAGTGCATGCAAACACTACCTAGATCAACATAATGTCAATCGAGGACACAAATGACACGATAGGCACACGGAGGAAATCTCTTAAGCTTGTCAGGCTGAGACCATCCTACACATACAACACTTTGGAAGGCCAACTAAACCACAATCAAGGACCTCACTGCTCTCAACTACACCACCTAGCCACATACACACATACGGAAGGTAACTCACCTAATCATGCCAGATTCGTACGAAACTTAAGGAACACCATCCCCTCACTAGGATACACCTGTCCCTAAGCTTCTACACTCAAAACCCTCACTCTAAACCCATCTGCGAAAAACGCATAGGATGACAGAACATAATTTTGAAAGTGCCCGAAACTGAAATTTATGAGTACCTATGCGTAGCTTATGTCGCCACGATTCTATAGACTACTAGCACGCAGAAAACAGACATCGTTTGATACACTTACGGCCACAAATAGCTCGTAGATGCGTCGGCGTGTGTGCTTCGTCTTGCGTGGAATGCTTGGCGTTGTCGCGTAGCTCTCCTTGAGCCTACATTAATGGTGCAGTCGGATCTCCAATGTGTTGAGCGAGCCGGGCATAGCGAGAGGATAAAGCTCACGCTCACTCTCTTTCTCTCTCACACACAGTAGACGGCAGCACTAAAGTTTTGATTATGATTAAAAAAGTCTTTTTCACAAAATGACTTAGGTACCTTATATACTAAGGCTACCTTAGGTTTAACCAAAAATAGGGTTGAAAGGGTCAAATGGCTTTGTATTTACAATCTGGAAGTGCCATTGCACCCCGGATTCTGAAACTAGAATAACTACTCATTACAAATGACGTTTATAGCCATAATCCGCAGCATTTCATAACTCGCAAAAGATAAGACTTTGGTACGAAATTTGAGTTATGTTGTGTTGTTGACCCAACGGTCAACATTATCCCCTTCCGCGTTCATGTCGTCCCCGACATGACCTGATTGTCAATGGCGATGTGGTCTTTGCTGTCGTTTTGTTGTTGTAAAGAAAGTATAGACTATCGCCTTTGCAGTAGCTTGTCTTGTTCGTCCAATCCGATGTACATAGTCTTCACATGATTCAGGAAAATCATAATTGATGACGAATTTTATGTCTTTCACATCCACGCTCTGAGCTTCAGCATCTGTTTCTGCCAGATCTAAATTCAAAAAGAACCCAATGTCGTTTAACTTGACTCTTATCATCATGGATAGAGAAAGCTCCATCCATCACTTGCTCCAGCAAATCTGTCAATTCGGAGTATTTGTGATTCTCAAAAACAACTTCTACAATCTGTAGAATTGAGTGATCGGCTTTCTGATCTTGTGAGCCAATGACAACTTTGTAAGGATTTTGTAGAAATTGTATGGCTAAACCCTTAACTTCTTTAGGCCAAGTTGCACTCCAATGCAAATTCTGTCTGTCAGGCCGAATCCAAGACGTAATTATTCTAGTTTTAGGTTCAAAACCCTGCCGAACATTCGATGCGCATTATCAAGGACAAGCTTTTGAGATCCTTTGATTACTTTTATGTCTGCTCTTCTTCAGTGGAGACTTCCTTGTTCCTGTGCAATCATGTTGTTAGTGTTGTCTGCAGCTTTGTCATTGTAGGCCATTCTTCGACTCGCCAGTGAGGAGAAGTATGCTATGATCTGAAATTGGTGCTCCAATTCATTTGTCAATTGATTTGAGTAGCATTTCTTTATTTTTGATGTAGAAGGAGTATGTACAAGAGGATGGTGATAGGTGTCTTTAGATTAGGGTCTAAAACCTGGATGACCAAAGGGAAAAAACCCGGTGGGAAAAAAAATGCCTTTGGTATACGCTCTTATTGGAGTTGAGCAGTTGAACGTGAAGTACATGTTCATGAAAGGTGAGTGCTTGGGTGAAACATGGAAAGAGTGCCTGATGCAAGTGCCAATTATGGGACACTCTATATGCATATGAGAAATTTGTCAACAAAAGCATGCAATGTGAATGAAGGAGATGATGGGTGTTTCGAGGAATAAATGTAGCACATGTGACATCAAAAGATGTCTCAATAGCTTCCACCTTTCCAAGAAGGTTTTTTGATGTAGAAGTTTCTCCACTCGTATCTCACTGTGCTCAGTACGTGAGTGTCTTTTGGACCTTCTCCTTCACTTCACCAGACTTAAATACTGAGGCGGTCCGGGGCGGGCAACACGAGAGGCGACCTCTAAACACCGCTCAAGGCTCCCGTGCTGCTCAATTGGGGCTGGGGCAACCACAAGCACAACACAACAACAAACCCACAACCAAACCCAAACAAGATAGGGGCACCACCTAGTTATGGTATGCGAACTAGGACGCAAGAGAGATTTTGGCACAACCAAGAAGATGCACCACACAACACACACAAAAAACCTCACACCAAGACACACACAAACTGGACCAGAGAGAGCTAGAGCAAAGGGAAGAGAGAGAGAAAAAGGATCTTGCGTAATACCTTATTTGTGACTTGCAAATGGAGATGGTTCGTTATGATGCTATAGTAGAACTTGTATAAAACTCACTCAATGCTTAGTGATTGCTAAACATTGCCAAAACACACACACACTGTCTTAGGGTGTGGGAGACCTCTCACCATAATACCCTCTTACAATGGATACAAAACTGGCAATGAAAAACACACTAAAACACTTTCTAAAATCAAGATCAACCGATAAAAACTCAAATACACAAGTCACCTTGAATTCACCAAACCGTATTGCACAAATGGAAGGATGAAGATTTGAACGTCGAATCACGCCTTTGATGCACCAAACCTCAATTTATTGATGATGAAGGAGCATATACAATAGTGGTTTTGAAATTTGTGGAACTCACGCTCTCTCACTTGCAATGTGTAGCTCGAAGGCTTCTCTCACACCAAGAGTGAAGTTCACAAGTGGTTGCTACACCTAAGTCTCTCCTCACGCATAGAGTGTTGGGGTGCTATGTGAGATGTTGGAGGTTGTTTTACAAGAAGGAAAGGGGCCTATTTATAGGTTGGAGACCCCTCATTAAGATTATTGGAAATCCTAATTTACAAGCTAACAAATCAGGATTATGATTTTTTTGAATATCAAAACATTGTGGGCCTTCTTTGTCTGCTTGAGTCATGGGTGTGGGCTCAAAAGAGAGCATTATTGATGGTAGATAAGGTGAAAGTAAGTAAAGAGAGAGAGAGAGAGAGAGAGAGAGAGAGAGAGAGAGTTACTATACACATGTCTTGAGGCGAGGTGTCTTTTATGGTTAGGTCAATGGCTATTTTGTCTTAGTATGTTAGTGGTTAGTAATCACTAGAAGGTTAATGTTACATTTACAATGGGTAGAATGAGGTGGATGGTTGAATGAAGTGAGCAAATCCTTGTGATGGTGAAGCTTGAAGATGTTTTGGACTTACTTGTGTAGGTTCTCAAAATGACTATCGATCTTCTTCTTCGTCCTCTCTTCTTTACGCCACCGCCGCCAAGGTTGATTATCGTGATGAAAATGGAAATTTCGTTGATGAGATCTCTTGATTTGCAGAGGTTAATCATGGTACACATGCTAAATTTATGTATATATATAAGGGTTAAGATGGAATTGTACTGTGGAGATAATAGAGAGAGGCATAGAGATGGTGTATGTATGTAGAGGTTCATAAAAGAACTATAGGGATGAGAGAGAAGGGTAATGGTGAAGAGGGTGGGAGAAGCCATGGAAATTTCAGGTTTGAGTGAGGGATTGAGAGGAATGTGTGTGTGTGTGTGTAGAAGTGTGGAAAGAGGTGAGAGAAGACTATGGGCTACTTGTGAGAAAAGTGGGCAGACTGGGATCCACTCAAAAAATCATAGCTCACCGCTGGTAGCTCCAAAAATCATGAAAAAATTTGAGGTGATTATTCAGAGCGTGGGCTACATTTTCTCTTTTGACCACCACTCCAAATTCGGAGTGGAGATAGGTGCCAAAATTCTCACCAAAAAGCCTGTTTTTTATGCCTGCAAAAGTCTTTTAGTGGCCCCCTCCTTTGTTGAATTTGTACAATGCATCCAAGAGTGAGCCCCTCCTTTGTCATATTATAATACAAAGCATCCAAGTTGCCCTTGACCCATGCATGGAGGAGGATTATTGGTGAATAAAGAAATATATACATGGTGGGACTAGTGTATGGACTATTCATGGACTTTAGCTCAATGAGCACATGGTGTTAGAATAATGAGTAAAAATAATAATAAAAATATGGAGGAGATATGGATATGGAAAGATATTGGAATCATATGATATGGTCCCTCTCTGAATTATTTTGGGTGAAAGAGGAAAAGGTATGCAAGTAAATAATATAATAAACGTGACCAATGAGTAGAAATCAATTTTTTGTTTTCACGAGGGTGAGGGTGAAAATGTGGGAGTGATTTGTATAAAGGAAAAATATGAGGTTAGAGTATGTACATATTGGAAAAAAACATGCTTATGGTACAAGAGGATGAAAGAAGGTAAATTTAATAAAACACACACCTAGGTATAAATATTTAAATAAATATCAAAATAATTATAAAAATCCCTATATTTAGGCCACTTATATAATGAAATATTTACACACAAATGGGCCATAATATTTATTATTATTTTTATTATTTTTTATTTTTTTACTCAACTAGCCCAGTGACTAGCTAATCTAGGGTTTTTAAGAAAATATGGGAAAAGGCCCCTAACTCACACACGCCTATTTACAGTGAAATGGTAGGGATAGCCATAGTGTTTGGGTGATTTTGGTAGGGTGAGGTAGCTTACTATGGCAATTATGGAGAGCTAAAAAACGGCTATCAGTACTTAGACTTCGACTCTTTTGCTCACCTATACCAGCATGAGCGACACAACGTAAATATGCTCAACTCTTCCAGCTTGAGCAGTACCTAGAATAGCTAAGACGCTTAGACCACAGAGAATATTACTTGAAGCTTTGGTACTAACACCTCACTCTTTTGGTGGCTTAGCTACTCGACTCTGACTTGTATGACTTGTCGGCTGCATGTTGACACTGCTTTGTGACAAGTTCTTCGGCTGTTGTAGTGGCTGCTGAGACATACTTCGTGAAGTTTCATCGTTTTCCTGTTCCTTCTTCTCTTTGTAGTGCTCAAGACTCTCGTCAGTCTTTTCTTCATGTGGATTATGGATTTTTTTATTTTTTCTTAATAATAACAAAGAAAAGCTTTAAAAAAAAAACTTAACAAAAGAAAAATCATTCAAATAGAAATCTAAATGCTATGTACACTATACACATGTCCCTTGGGGCTCATATATGGATTTTGTCCCCATACTTCTTTGTAACACTACTATGAGGGCATATACTCTAAATTTCGTCAAAAAATTATCACAATAAAACGCAAAAATTCAATGCATCTCACAAAACATTTCCCTCTAATAGTCATAATGTTAGGTCCGCATTCAGAATGCCTCCCCCCTTCCTATTTGGAGTCATCCTTTACGACAGGGTATAGCAACGGGTATGTGTTGTGTTTGGGCAATTAAAAGTTGTGCCTATGCAGGCCTTGTAATGTAGCCCTATTATGCATACACAGTCAATGCATGGAAAAGATTTATGTTGTGCAAGATGTGGGTATAAGCAATTTGCTTATTGGCATTTGTTGGCGAGGCTTCCTATTCTAAGCAATGTAATGGTCTTTGAAGCTCCTGTATCGTTGCTTGATTGAAGCGACTTGCTCTCTTCTAACTGTACTGTAATCGTAGGAAGAATTGTCAGAATTCAAGCGGCGATGCACTGACAACAGTTTTGTTGTTCTTCTTTGGGACCCATTTCTTTGCGATTATTGGCTGTTTTATTGCTGGCTCTCGTTTGGGAACCCATACTTGCCCGTGCTTCGTTTGTGTTTGAAGAGACTTCTTTGGGATCCACCTTTTTGTTGTGTGAGTCAACAGTGGTCTTTGCTTCAGCCCTTGTACGCTTGGTTGGGGATGGGATTTAGGCTTTGAAAGTTGATACTGTGGTTGTTTTGGAATCCAAATGAATTCCTGACTTTTTTGTGCTTGAATCAACTTCTTTGGAGCCCAAACCTGAGTTTTGAAAGCTTGCGACTTTGTGATATTCTTACCCGTTCGTGCACGCCTTCCTTGTTTTTGTTTTGGTGTTGGATCTTGTGATTTGTCATTAGAGATCTTTGTCTTCTTGATCCATATCTGTTTTTGGCCGATCTAGCTTTTTGGTACCCAGATTTGTCGATATTTTTGGCTTTGACTTGTTAACTTGTTCTTTTGACCTGTCATGGTTGTTGCTGAAGGGGTTGGTGATAGTGATGGCATGAGTTGATGATAGGGGATGTCGTAAGATTCATCACTATCGCTACTATCCTCAGCAAGGTTGAATTCTTATACTTTCCCTTGATTTTTTGGTCGGTAGTGAAAAGTTACTGTCTGTTTGCTCGTGGGAGGTAGTTTCTTGGAGGACTTTTCTAGCCCATTGATTAGAGCATTGTTAGCTCGTTTCTCTGGTCGTATTCCTCCTAGCTGAGTCTTTGAATCCTTATTAGGAGCCATGTATGAGGATGCTTGTGGTGGCTGTGTCTTCACCGAGGACTTTGGAATCCACTTTTGATGCACTTTATTCATGTAGCGATGACATTGATTCCCGGGTCGTTGATCTTCTTGAAGCTCGAAGTGTTCTACTGAGTCATAGAACTCGTCGTCTTCTTCATCTTTTGATTCTCCACATTTCTTTGTTTGTTCCTTATGTCAAGAGCTTATTGATGTCTGGTTCTCTTCGTTTTCCTGGATTACACTCACTGCAAAATAAGGAACAACATCGTAGCAATTTTCATCACAAAACTTTGTTGTGGGAGCATCCTCCACAGCGCACACGTCTAGAGTAGCCAAGATGTGTTCCCATCCAAAAGGCTCTAACTCTTCTTCAGGAAATGGTTCTGGGATATAGTCCCTATCCTCTATAACCCGCTCTAGGATACATTCCTCACGTTTCAAGCTACCACATGTGAAGCTCCACACATCCACAGTTCTTTAGGCTTACCTAACCAAGCTGGAAGTTTTGATCCTACTACTGTGGCAGAATCAAACTCCTCAACCGGTGTTCTCGTCACATCCCTATAGCTATGGTCCCTCAAGTTTATCTTTGTTATGGTTTCCATATGTCTCAGGTATATATGGTCATAACCCCAATCTTGAACCATTTTCAATTGTCGCATGAATGGTCTTCCTAGAATGATGTCATAGTTGTTCTTCTTGCCAAAGTCAACAACAGCAGAAGTGTGTTCGTATTCAATGCCACAAGAAGTAACAAGTACTTTTTCTAGCAGTCCTAGGGGCTTTTCCTTGTGTCCGTCTGCAAGCTGTAGGGTCATTCGTGTGGATCTCAAGGCATGTTTTCCCCACTTTTTCCAAACCTCTTTGGTTGCAATGGCCACACCAGCTCCACTGTCAAGGATTGCCATGGTTTTTACATTATTGAATTCCATAGGAAGGGTGGTGTTTCCATCTTCTCCCTCTTCCATCTTCTCCCTCGTAATACTCGCCTACCTTGTTTAATGGCACTGGCCTAGTATTTAGTTGAGGCATTTCAAGCTCTTTGATGCCTTCCTCGATTTGAGTCATTGGGGTTTTTACACCACATTTCTCTAGAAATTTACCCACATTAGCCCACATGTTTGGTCTTATTCTGAGCAACTCGGCTAACATTATTGTACAGGTGACTCGGGTAGATAGAATATCTACTAGCCCCTTTGAATCGATGGCCTTGTTGGGAGTCAGTCTATGTGATGGGACTGCAACCACATCTGACTTGGTCTCGTACTCTCCCATGTAAGATGGTAGTGTTCTTAGCGAATGGGGTTAACTATCCATAGATTGTACAGATACTTTGTTGCCCCAACACGATCTCACGTCTAGATTCATTTGAGATCCAGTCTCAAATTCCTCTATTGGTGGTAGAAACACTCCTCGTTCATCACCAGTCTTGTCTAATTGTCTTCTTAGGTCATCGGCTTCATTGACCTCTCTGACTTGTTTCCACAATTCGTCAAGACCATCTATCTCTTTACAATCCTCAGGTATAGCTTGGTGAAATCCCTCGGAAGAGTTATCCGTGGTATTCAGTACTATCCTTGGTTCTAATGCTGGGTCTTTGAGGTTTGGTCTGTGCTCATGACTAGAATTTGGCTCTTTTAGTTCTTGGTTTGGTGGGATTACTTGTGTAGGCATGACACGGATCACATCCTCAAGTTTTGCAACTTGTGGTTCTAGTAAAGCTTGGGCTGTTTTAATCATTTTCTAGCACATTTCAAATTTTTGCTTTTCTAGTTCCGCATTGGGATATGTCATCCACCTGTGTTCTTGGGTTTGGTTGTTTTTTAGCCTCACATCATAGGCTTTCAAGAGGGCATCTAATGTCTCATTAACCTTCTCTGCCAACACAGATCCTCCTGAACTAGCACTTCTCAATTTCTCATCCATGGATGGTTCTTCTAGAGGTTTAACCATCTGTGTAAGAGAAGGTGCCTCCTTTTCCTCATGTTGTTTTATCTTCTTTTCAGCTTCGGTAAGCTTCTCAGCTAGGGATTTTTTCTCTCGTTCCCTGCGTGCTTTCATCCTAGTCTTTCTAGCTTTCCAACTATTTCGTTTGCTCTTGGTTTTCTGACTAGATGCGTCTGTCTTTGGTCCATCATCTGTCTTTGGACTCATGTCACTTTCCGTGTTCTTTGTCTCTGGATTCTCATCAGCTTTCTTTTGAGCTTGTGCTCTCGTAACTACTTGAACTGGTACGACATTTTCATTTTCTGAGCTACTAGGGAGCTGAACAATCCCTGATACATTTGTTGTGATTTTCCTGATTTGGTTTGGGTTTTTTGAGCAATCGGGGATCAAGTGAGTAATGCCACACTCAAGACAATAGGCATTTATTTCAGTGATCTCCGTATGAGGACATTGTTTGACCAAGTGGTTGTCATGTCTTTTGTGACAATCTGTCTTTGGTTGAGGATATTGCATTTCCTCTTGGCTATAAGCAACAAGCTTTGACCTAGATAAGCCGCTATTTGCAATGAATCGCAATGTCCTTTCGTCCATTTCATACCTTCTTTCTTTAGACTGAAACCCAAGAGGTGGAGGTTGTACCGGCCTCACCATTCCATGTGTTTCTCTCACATTTTGTTGCTCTGAAGGGTAGTACTCACTTTGGTTTCTATACCACATTGTAGCTGGTACTGGCGTTGGTTTATTTGATGCTTCCATCATTGGCATGTATCTCATGTCTACCGGCATTCTAGCACCTGGCAGCAGAGGTTGTTGTCCTAAGACAAGTTGTGGCCTTAAAACTCCTACTGGTCTTGGCGCATTCCCCGTAATGTATCTAGGTGGGATAGGTGCCTCTGGAATAGGTTGTACATACCTCTCCCTAGCATTTTCCATGCTATAATAGCACTCTTCCCCCGTATGGTTCGTCCATTTTCTCTCAATTTCACACCACTTCGGCTCTCCCGAATCAGACCTTACAAGAGGAATCAACCTCTTGACCAAGTCGTCAATAAGCTTTTCTTGATCAATAGGTGCCGTTGGCTTGGCAATGGACTCACTTATCTGTGAAACACTGTGCTGAGAGGATGTGTCATCTCCTTGACTCTTTAAGTCATTTTCTTTGTATGCCTCACATTTATCCACTAGATAAAGAGCTTCTTTGATCAACTCGTTTAGCGTCATCCTCCTTATCATATGCAGATCCTTCTGAAGGCCCGCATGTCTCATTCCCTGGATAAAGATCAACGTCAATCGTGCTTGCATAGGTAATTTTGCTCTCGGAAAGAGCTTAACATATCTTAGATAGAGTAGGTAGATAGGGAGAGAAATAGGGAAAGAGGGAGCGAGAGAGAGAGAGAGAGAGAGAGAGAGAGAGAGAGAGAGAGAGAGAGAGAGAGAGAGAGAGAGAGAGAGAGAGAGAGATAGGGAAAGAGGAAAAGAGAGAGATAGGAAGAGAGAGAAAGAGGAAGAGAGAGAAAGAAGTTAAGGAGATGAAAATTGGGCTCCAAAGGGATACCTGAGCAACCAACACCAAGATTACCTTCAAGGCGAGGAGGTTTTGTTGAACGAAGTGCTTGCTTTACATGGAGGCGCATGCATGACTCTGGGATGGATCTTCCGCTTCGTAGTTCAACTGCACGACCGAGAAGGGGAGAGAGAGACAGAGAGACTCAGTGAGATAAATGGAGTTACTTATGCATTACATTAGAATTGTAATGTAACAATCAGTTGATCACTTAGACGTTGAATCTAGGTGCAGCCAACACAAAACGATGGCTACATTTACAACCATAACCCTTTATCTCTACTCAAAATGATGGCTACATTACGTATATGTATATATATTTGTTTATGTATGTATGTAGGCACTAAGTACGGGAGCATAGCACCCGAAGGTTAGATGCTTCCTCTTGGGTATAGTCCTTTTTTAATCATGGCATTGCGGTCATCGATCCACTCATGCATGGATTACCGCAATGTACCTTTGGTTTTACCACGGTTGAGACTGTGATGATATCTAAAGAGGTGCACTTGACCTTTGGCACTACTAGCCTCTACTTAGGTCTACTAGTATATATATGTATTTATATATGTGAGTAGGTGGAAAGCTTAATCTTATATTGCTCTTTGTAATGCAGATGTCAGACGAGAGACCAACTAATGGGGAGCAGACAGTTGGCTCTTCTTTTGGTTGGTTCACATTCCGGGTGGGCTCCCACCTGGGGTGGACATCGCCTCCATTGGACCCGAGTTTTGAGTCGGTGAGAACAAGCAAAGAAATAAAGAATGTTTTTGCCTAGTTAACCCTAAACCATGAGTGTCATAGGTTTATTTTTGTTATTTGCAGGCATGGCCATCCTACACCTACTCTTCTCAGGTTCCTCCACCGGTCGTAGATCCAGACCTACAGCGGGCTATCTCTTTACGAGAGCAAGACCTCCGTTCAACGGAGGATTTGTTTGGCCACTACACTCTGCAGCAGGTTGCGACCTACCACTACAAGAGGTTGTGTGTACTTGTGACGTTTTTAGCGGCGAAAATACATTGGGTTTTTATACTCCCCGGCGTCGCTAAGACCATCGCTAACACCGTCAATACGAGAACGTTGCTATGAGCATCGCTAAAACCGTCGCTAAAATTATCGCTATATGGAGACGCATATAGCGACACTTAGAGGCTACCTATAATGACGTTGCAGAGCCTTATATAGTGACGCTTATAGCGACGTCGAGAGTAAAAATGTTTTGGTAGCGGGGCATTCATGCCCTGCCACCCATCAACCATATTGAATGTTTCAATATGGAGTAAACCTAAATGAATCCAAGATAAGCCTAGATTCACCTTTGAAAGAAAGTGCAAGCTTAGGTATAGACCCAAAGTATTCACCCACAAGACAATATAACCATTAACTCCATCATCCATAGTATTGTTTGCAGTATAAAGATACAAAACTACAAAACTGACAAAAGAAAATTGATGAAATTAAATCAATGACAATTGTACACATCATAGGCAAAATCACTTGGTTGTTAAGCTTTGCAAATGTAATAGTTACAACACCATTGTCATTATTGAGAAATAATACATGGTTTTCCAATAGTTACAAAAAGACGTATACACGTTATCTCATGATACATATGCTATGACAAAAGGAAACTAATGCTATCTAGCTATGGCTAGACTGACATCGTCTAATCAGACCTCTCATCGTGTCCAAGCGGCGTATCTGTCGCATTCTACAAAAAAAAACAATAAGACAACTTTCAATAAGTATAAACATATAATTTACAAAATAGTACAACAAATAGAAAAGAGTAAACCCTAATACTAACCATGCCGCCGCAAGAACTCGGAATGTCTATCAGGGCTCCGTCTTTTATCTCTCTCTCTCTCTCTCTCTCTCTCTCTCTCTCTCTCTCTCTCTCTCTGTTCACACTATAAACTACCTCACATTCTCTAGTCATGTCCAATCTCCGCACACCTCGGTCTAGAGGTGCACGGAGATCAGAATCACCGGGTTATAATCTCATCTTTATTGGTCAATGCCTATATTTGTGGGTATGAGAAATCTACACACCCACGTCTACATGATAGTGCATCTAGTGGACAAAACCCCTTTGCCTCTTCTCTAGCTGTAGCAATTCACAACATCTTAACATCTCTTCACATCCGATCTTTGTTCGAGGGATTACTTAGCACATTACATGTTGGCCTCCAATCTGAATATCATGTCGTTGAAATCTTTCCAACTTAAGGTCGCATCCATAGAGAGGAAGGAAGGGATCACCGTTCGTCTAACTCTAATTTTTTTACCGCAATCCCGAAGGTAGACTCTAATATAAAAACTCAATCCAAAGTCTAATCTTAAATCTAACCTAATTGAACATGTGGTGATTTGCGGCTAATTGAATATGGTTAGTGTGTGAGTTAATAGGTGTCAGTTTCTGATGAGAATATACATATTGTTGTGTAACTAGTGTTTGCTCTTTGGGCAAAGCACGCCTTCATTGACATGCACTAAAATCTAACCTAAATCTAATCTAATCTTGAATCAAACATAAATCTAGATCTAATACAATCTTAAATTCAAAATAAACCTAAATCTAATCTAATCTTAAATCTAACCTAAACTTAAACGTAATATAATTTTAATCTAGTTAATCTTAAATCTAAATCTAATCTAATATTAAACTCAACATAAACCTAAATCTAATCCAATCTTAAATCCTAAACCTAAATGTAATCTAACTTAAATCTAACATAGCTAGCCAACCTTTAATACTACCCTAATTTTAAATCTAACATAACCTTAATCTAACATAAATCTAAATCTAACGTAATCTTAAACTCAACATAAACATAAATCTAAATGTAATCTAATTTAAACTTTAACCTAATCTCTCTCTCTCTCTCTCTCTCTCTCTCTCTCTCTCTCTTTGTTTTCTCCCCTTACCTCTCTCTTTCGTCTTCTCCCCCTCTCTCTCTCCTTGGTTTTTTATTCTCTCTCTCTTTCTCCCTCTTTCTCTTTCTCTTTGTTTTCTCCTCTCTCTCTCTCTCTCTCTCTCTCTTTCTCTTTGTTTTCTCCTCTCTCTCTCTCTCTCTCTCTTTCTCTTTGTTTTCTCCTCTCTCTCTCTCTCTTTTCCTCTCTCAATGTGCGTGTGTATGCATTCTTTGTTTATGCATGTGTGTGTGTATGTGTTTTTTGTTTATGCATGCTCTCTCTCTCTCTCTCTCTCTCTCTCTCTCTCTCTCTCTCTCTCTTTTCCTCTCTCAATGTGAATGTCACATGCATTCTTTGTTTACGCATGTGTGTGTGTATGTGTTTTTTGTTTATGCATGCTCTCTCTCTCTCTCTCTCTCTCTCTCTCTCTCTCTTTTCTTCTCTCAATGTGCATGTGTATGCATTCTTTGTTTATGCATATGTATTTGTATGTGTTTTTTGTTTATGCATGTGCTCTCTCTCTCTCTCTCTCAAAGACACAATGTGTGTGTGTGTGTGTGAGTGAGTGAGAGGGAGAGAGAGAAAGAGGGAAAGGAAACATGAGAGAGAGGAGAGGGAACGAGCATACCTGGCGCTCCTTCCTCTCCTCATGTATGTGTGTGTGTGTGGCGGGGGGGAGGGAGGTGTGGCGCTCTAGGTTTATTTTTTACCCCTGTCAGCGTCGCTATGAGCGTCGCTATAAGTGTTGTTATGTAAAAAATAGAATAGCAACGACCATAGCAACGCTAATAGACACTTTTGAGCGTCGCACTGCGAGCGTCCTAATGTGAGGTACCTCTTGTAGTGTACGGTATTTCTCCGCAGACTACACCATGGGGGAGTGAGGGAGGGATTCCTTACCTACAGAGCCTCGCCCTGATGGCACCTCACTCTGCAGCCCCTTCCTATCGTCCTACTTCCATTCCATCGCAGTGTCCTACTCCCCTTACATCGCAGGGTCCCACTTCCATGGCATCACAGGGTCCTATGCCACTCCATTCCACTCCTGCTTTGCCAGAACATCGTCGACAGACTTCCTCTGGCAGCACGCGTCGACGCTCGCCTGAAGGCAGCGAGTGTCGTGAGAGACGAAGCGGCGGCGGATCTTATGGTTTCACATGTTTTGGTAGTGGTGAGGGAATGGAGTCCCCACTTTCAGAGCGTGCCACCCCTGGCGCAGAGGACAAGAATATTGACGCACCCGTGCCATACACGCATGGGCACTACTACAATGTTAAATATGGCGAGGAGGTGGGCTTTGACATAGCACAGGGCACGACATTTCGACGCCATCTAAAAATTCTTATACATTCAACGTATAAAAATTGTTTCATAAAGTTAAGAGACCAACTGTCTAATCATGCACGCTACATTGAGGACGCTCTGCTAGCTAGATTTCCAAACATCCTCCGATCAACATTTTTCACAACAATGGTTGGAGGGCTACATAAAGACATTTCTAAAAAACAAGCAGTCCAGTGTGTGGCGCGCAGCAGCCAACCAGGTCAGAGATCCAGACAAGAGTTACGATGGTGGCAACATGGCAGACGCGGAGTGGGAGTGGGCAAATCAAGAAAAGAGCGATCAAGTTGCGATGGGCTCATCATACAAACAACAACGCGAGGCTCACCCAAGACAAACTCACTATGGCTCAGGAGGCAAGGGAGCTTGGAAGGATAAATATGTAAGATTAATTAAATTATAACATCGATCGGTGATTATAAAGATTGTAGTTGATGATTTGTATTGTTATTGCTAACTTAAAAAAATATCACTCTCTCTCAACCAACCAAAGAGATGGTCAAGTATCGGGAGCGACATATAGAATTTGATACTTGGTGATGGTTGTTGGAAAACAAACACATCTCTTGAGATGTCGGGGGATATGTGTTCGCTACGTGAGCCGGGCAGGCGCTGGGCCTCTGGCTATGGGAGGAGTGAAAGAGAACAAGAACAACAGGTGAAAAAGGCTCTGTCAATCACCGTAACCTTCAATTAATCAATTTAAGCTCTGAGTACATTCTGCTGGCAATAGCCAAGTTAGGCTTTAACAACACTGACACTTAGGTTCACTGAAATCAAGAAGTTTAGGCTCCCGTTACAATTACCCGGGCCGTTAACGGCTCCGTGATTTAACAAAATAAATAACTAATTTAAGTTTCCGATGAGACGAACAAAATCCTTCTGTGTCGGTTTTCTTAGATCGGTTGTGTTCTACTGCTTGATATGTCTTCGATTACCGTCTTTGAATCCCTTCTTGCCCCTTCTTTAGCTCAAGAATGAGAGAGAGATTCCCTTGTCCAAGCTCTCTTGCTTAAGCTCCTTCTACCAAGCTTCAAGCCTCTCCTCTTGCTCGTTCTCCTCTTCGCTTCGCTTTACCTTCTCAAGCTCCTTCTCACCTTGCTTGTCCTTCTCAAGCTCCTTCTCACCTTTAATGCTCCCTTCTCATGCACGGAGAGATGTAGGCTCCTTGTGGAAGCCGACATTAGGGCCAAAAACGACTCAAAAAGGGTTGTTTGTTAATCTAAGGATTAAGGAATATTCCAATACTTATTTGACACATATACAAAAGTATGGCACTCTTGTCTCCTCTATTGTGGGTTTTGGTGGTCCTATTTTGACGGAGAACCGCTAAATGTCTTGATCATAAGGCTGAAACTGCTATATTTGGGTTCTTTCGGCGAGAGAGCTCATTAAATTTGCGGCTCAAAGTAATGAAGTCTCGTCTTTTATCCTATTTTATATTTCACAAAAGCATTGTCAAAAGATACGAAATCTATGTCAGAAGGCTCTCAAAACAAGAGCATTAATGACAAATCACCTACTTTCTTCAAACATATACCTTTCTCGCTCTCTAGTTTGTGAGAGGTTTTAAGTCTTTCCGTCTATACTTTCTTTCTTCTTCTCTAATCTCTGAGTTTCCATGGCGTCTTTTGCACGTCGCCCTTCACATAACATAACTTCTTGTGACTTTCATAGCGTTAGAGAGGATGGTCTTTGGAAGCCCATATCTTTTCGTGTGAATGACTGGGTAACAATGCTTCCTTCATGCAAAGGTGTACACAGAGTGAAGAGAACTAAACGCGATAAAGTAAAAAACCATTGGAAAGGTCGTGTTCTTGCTTTCAAAGTGACCGACAATGGCTGGCTAGCTAAGGTTCAACATGTGTATATGGCCAAGGATATGGTGTTAGACTGGGAAGAACATCCCACACTGCATTCTTACTGTAATTACAAAAAGAACTATTTGATACAGTGAATTTTTTTCATTATCCCATTGTTTTTCTCATTTTTTGATTCCATTCTAGAATTATTTCCTTCAACAGCTGTGGAATGGCAGCCTGTGGAGAGTCTAAGTGGGACATTCAAAGCAATGCATAAAGGGATTGCAGATGCTATGTATGCTGACAAGCCACCTTCCTTTTACAAAACAATGGATTTGTTTGTCTATTTTGCAGAATACAAAGTTCCATCACAAGAAGGTGCATATGGAGAACTACATCAGTTACTCGTTCCCACCATAAGTTCACTTGACTGGGAAGCTCCCGATGCATGTACTATATCAAGCTTCAATTCCAAGATCAAGAAGACATCCTTAAAGCTATGTCTCCGGGCAGGATATCAAGAAGGATTAAAGTCAATGGTTCTTGCCTATACATGTCTTTGTGGCATGTTTCAAAACAATGGATTTGCAGAGGACAAAGACGATGTGGCTTAATAGAAGACTTTCTATGACTGAACTGGATAATGTTCTTGGAGACGGATGGAGCACCAAAAAAACTTTCCATATTGGTGACAATATTAGTTGTAGAGTAAGCCCAAATTCTATGTCTATCTCATATCAACTATGTCGTCAATCATAGTTCTAGGCTACGACTATAGGAGATGGAGAAGCAAATTAGGTAGTTGGGTTCCTCTCGACTCTGAGGAAAATTGTCCAGATTTTGAACTAAAGGTCACAGTCCATCCACACACCAAGTATAGAAGCCTGATAGTAACAACAAATTGGAACTAAATGATGTTAGAGAATATCTTGAGTTTCTTGATGAAACATCTCACGAGTATAGATTCAAAGTGGATGAAATTGTGGTGAGCACAAGGATGGAGAATTCAACCTCTTGCATCACATGCCTTCCCCCAAAAAGAGTTGTATTTGAGCCACTTGCAAGGACTTGAAAAAACAAGTTCAATATTGTAATCATTTTGCAAATATATTTATCTTTTCTCTACCTGAAACATTACTTATGTTGTTTTAAACTTACATGACATCATGATACACATTTAAGAATCGACAGTTGGTATTAAGTATTTGAAGTACAAAATTATGAATCACCAAAGGGTATATATATATGTTCATATGGACAAAATGAACAAAAGTGTACATAGCTTTTGTGGACTAATCAGTCATGAAATTCCACTTTTCTTTTTGCCTGAGAGGATTCTGCATCCTCAGAGACCCTTTTCCTTTTGTGTTCAGAAGGGGGTGAAATTTCAGGAGTGGGTGGTGGTGGTGACTTGGAAGGGGTTGGTGCTTTGGGCCCCTTAGGGCTTGGCACGGGTGACTTGGCAGGGGTTGGTGCTTTGGGCTCCTGAGGACTGGCTGGCTTGGGTGATTTGGCAACCTTCTTTGGCAACATGAATGGTAGCTTAAAAGGTGAGCTAGGTCCCTCCCCCTTACTGTTCTTAAGTGTACGACACTTTTGAACCTTGAATTTCAATGGTGAGTGGAATGGATGGCCCTTTGTATCTGCTCTTTTTTTTGCAGGGCTCTTAGTTGGACTCTTCCCCTTGGTAGTCTTCTTGGTGGGACTCTTCCCCTTGGCAGGGATCTTCTTTTTGGTAGGACTCTTCCCCTTGGCAGGGATCTTCTTCTTTGTGGGACTCTTCCCCTTGGCAAGACTCTTCTTGTGATCCTTTTTCTTTGTATGGATCTTCTTTGCATGACTTTTCTTCTTTTGATCCATTTTCTTTGCATCCAAACCTTTGGTGGCTCTACCTTTCTTTGGTGGCAAAGAAGATTCTGGATCATTTGGATTTATTGATCTTTCCAAAACCATAGAAACAGCTTTCTCTCTCACCCACATGACCCAAGACTCTGGATAGTCATGCAACTGAAAAAAATAGAAAAAGGAACTAAAGGACATGAGTACATACATACATAAAACATCAAAATAAATACATGAGCCACACTTACAATGAGTGTAGTCATTCGGCACCTTGACTCAAAATATCTCCATGCATTTGCAAGCACCCTCCATCCACAAGATGTTGAGTCTGTTTGTAGAGGCACTTTTTGATTGTAGTCCTTGAAAGCTTCTATATTGTAATCCTTATTTGCGGTACTCAGGTGACCAACAATAAGTTTGGCAGCACTGCAAGAAGACATTGAATCAAAAAGCTACTAATAGAAAACAATGGGCCATCATCAAGCATAGATTATGCTTCATACTTACAATTTACTTTTCCCATGGATACTTGACAATAAATTCATAAATATAATATCTTTCTCTAAAAGATTGAAGATAATAAGACTCCAATGTCCTCTACAAAATAAAAAACAATTAGCTAAGAATACCACAAAATGTTAAAAATAACATGTAAGGAGTTAAGAATTACTCTTCAACATAGGGGTATAATATGTAATTGCAGGTCAGCATGTTAAAATCATCAAAAAAACTTGAAAGGGTTCCTTGCTTGTTAAAAAGGCACTATGTCACTAGAGGGTCAAGTATGGAAATTTGCATAGCTAGAGCCTCTGGAAGATCCCTCATAAGACACCTGAAAAAGAAAACACAAGCCCCAATGAGCCCCTTGTGCCTATCTGCCTTGCACATGCACTAATAATTAGCAAAGGAGCAACACATACCTGAGACAGATATAGAGCACAGTGTCACCAAGCTCAATGTTGGGATTTACAAGCATACTTGTGTCTTGAGGGAATATGTCCAAATACGCCTCAGTATCTCAAAACAAGGAGACATCCACCACCATTTGGCCTGTGAATTTCTCATAAAGAAGAGAGTTGGATGCTCTTGAAATTTCAGCTTGCTCTTTAAGGATAGCATCCTCTGATATCATGTCTTGCTCCCTCTCAACTTCCTTTCTTGCTTTGATATCCTGGGCCTTTCTTGTCTCGTACTCATGTGTAACATTCTCAATGACAACCCCAAAATCTTTCTGCTGCCTGGAAGGAGGGATGTTTAAAATTTGGAAGGATCTAAGATCCTCACTAGGAATGAGCTCAAGAGCCTTATCAAACTTGTACCTTAGCCTTGACACAAGCACAAAATCTTTGCTCATAAGTATGACCCTGTGAGAAAATGCATCTGCAATGTAGCTATCATTCATAAAGTCTATGAGAAAATCCTCATCAGCTTCCTGAAGGAACATCACAGCTTGAGATTGCCACCTTACTGAGACAAAAGTTTTGATATTCATCATGCTTACAAGTCTATCTGATATCTCTTTGACAACTCTCATGAAAGAGAGCTTTGGAATCAGTAGACAAGTAGACTTTTGTGCTTTTCTTATTTCTCTTAGGGATTTCACCTGATAATTCAATCTTTTTCTAGCATTGGGCCTGTGACGAGGTAGTAGAGGGGGTGTTTTCTTTGCATTTTTATCAACCTCATCTATTTTTGGATCAGTTGGGGCTTTGTAGACCTTCTTTGCAGTATGCTTAGTCCTCGCCATTTGGGTAAAAAAACACAGCACCAGGCGATAGACGTGTCACCCACAACCTGCAAGATGTTTCTATCGCGCCGTGTGTGAAGAAAATGGCATTGGGGAGAGATAGAAGGGTGACAACAACACGACGCGACAGGACGGTGACCCAGGCTCTAGAATATGTTCGTATCGCGTCGTATGTGAGCATCGGAACCTCCAAAGAAAAACTCACAAAATGTCTTGTATGACGCGATAGAGGGCACACCCACACCCTAGAACATCACCGTATCGCGTCATATGCGAGCTCTGGAAACTTTTAGTAAGCCGAGCAAAAACCCCTGCACGACGCGATGAGAGGCTCACCTAGACTTTGCAACATGTGCCTATCGCGTCGTATGGGATGCTAAGAGTATTTCAAGAAATAAGACCTTCACAAAGCGATAGAAGGTGCACCCACATGCTTGGACACATCCGGGTCGTGTCGTTTGAGAAGAAGCTTGGCTTGCCTTAGTGGACGTTTACGCACAGCGCGGAAGAGTCCAAAGTGCGGATGACTCGAAGTGCAGGTAGTTGAGGACGACACGACGCGAATGTGGAGTATAAGAGAAATCAAAGAATGAGCACATGACAAGGCTTTATATACATAAGATCGTCCGTACGACGATCGTTGTACGCAGGCCACGTGGCACGTATGCATGGCTGACACGTGTCAATAACGGTCATATTTCGGATCCTATATAAAGCTTGGTCTCGAATGTTATTAATGTTGCACGTTTATTTGTCCCATATGACGTGAGTTATTATTCATTTTTGTGTACTAATTCTCTCGTCCCGCACGAAGCGCCTGTTTGCATTTGCACATCGGTGGTCCGTCCTCTATCGCGTCGTTCGGGGTTCTTGTTCGCTTTGGTGTGTCTTCGTCCTGCACGACGCGCAGGTAGGCAGTTCCACAGTCGGGGTCCATCACATATCGCGTGGTTCGGGGTTCTTGTTCGCTTTGATGTGGCTTTGTCCCGCACGACGCGCAGGTAGGCAGTTCCACAGTCGGGGTCCAGCGCATATCGCGTGGTTCGGGTTTGTCATTGGCACTGGTACATTTGCAAACGTTGGGTTCAGCCTCTCATTGGCAAGTTTCTAGTCTTGGAACCCACCCCTATCGCTTCGTGCTAGGGCGCTCTGTTCTCAGTTTAGCCCTCCCCCTCCTCGCTCTATATCGCTTTGGGCGTATTTTCAAACCTTGTACCTAGCTTCACCTGTCAACTTTTCCTCTACCATGAATGAAGGCCGGGACGAGATTTTGGAGGAGAGTCCAAGTGAGAAACTATCGGTGGCTGTGATGGATGGTGGTGACATGGAGGTGTACACCAAAGCATATGAAATATTCAACCCTGTGTTTGATCTTGCAGCTTTGTTCGACCATTTGAAGGACTTCTTGGCAGAAGAATTCAAAGAGTTTGAAGAGGCAATTGAAGGCAAGTGTTTGGTTTTAGATGGCAAGACTTATTTTCATCGAACCGAATATACTACAAACTCAATTGAGAAGAGCAAAGTAACAAGGAGGTTTGGAAGACTTTCTAAGAAGACTTCCTTTGTTTGTCCACCTACCATTTCTTGTCAATTACATTTAAAACCTTGTAACCTTGTTCCAAAAGAAGTTTCTTTTCTTTTCTTTTTGTTCCTTAAAGTTGACATGCAAGGCAAAGCTGATGAAGTGAAAGATACAGATGAGGCAACAAATAAAAATGTTTCCACAGTTTTGCAGCTTGAGAAAAGTGAAATTCTAGAAGAGGAGGAAGTTGATGTTGCAGCTGAGGAGCAGGAGAGTGCAAATTTTGATGTAGCTCAATTTAGAGCTAGTACTGTCATTGATGAGCCAACATATGAGGTAGAGGTATCTGAAGCTTCCCTTACTATTCCAAACCTTCCCTATTTCTTTATGAATGGGAAAGAGTATATCCCTCTTCATCATATCCAGTGTCTGCTTAATATGAGGGAGGACTACTGTATTGCAACCATTTCTGAAGCATTTGAGGTGGCCAAAGATTTTATTGACACGGAAGAAGAGTCAAAAGAGGAGTTTTTGGCACTTGATCTTCATACATCCAATAAAGATTTTTTGCCTGCTCCTGATGCACTTGCTCTATGCATGAGAAGAGTGGAAGAGGAAAAACCTTCCCTCAAAAATGAGGATTTTGAGAAGAGACTTGTTGAGCTTGGCATCCAATCTTTTGGCAGAGACTTTAAGCTGAAAAAAATTGGAAAGGAAGTTGACATAAGAGAGATAACCGGATCATGCAATCTCCTTCAAGAAAAAGTCATTGCTGAAGATGAGTTGCAAAAGGTGATCTCCCTACTAAAATCTTTCTTTTTTTTTCAAGTTTGTTTTAATTACTCATTGTCTTGTTTTGCAGATTGAACTCCTTGACAAAGACAATTTTCTTGGAAGAGCTAAAGGCTCGAGAGGGAAAGCAATAGAGGGCTCTTCAAGAAGGGATGCCTCCTCTCTCATGCACTACATGCCTACATTGGATAGTGCCACCTTCTTTGCTTTCCACATGCAGTATTCTGAAGATCCTGAGTTGCCAATGTTTACAATGAAGATATTGTCACGATTTTTAGGGTACACTCCCCTTCAAATCAATGCAAACAAGATCATGCTACTTGAGAGAGCAGCAACACTTCGAATGTTTGGATATGCTGCAGGATTCAATGCCTCAAGAGCAGGATACTTTCTTTGCTACTCTAGCTATGCAGCAGCAGCTGACGAGACAAATGTCAACTTCTTGGGGGCTATAAAAGAAGAAAGTTTTTGAGATATAGGGGTGACATACCTAGAGATATAAAAAAAAAATCAAAAACTGATGTAAATTTGACAATTTTTTGCACCAAAATATATATTTTGAATTTGGATCTCTTTAGAAAGATTCAGTACAAAGTTTCAAAGTGAAGCATTAATCTCCATCTGTGGTTGAGCAGCATGGTTGTTTGATCTCATCCGTTGTAATTGCCTCCTATAGAACCAATTGAATAATTACTTTAGTGCATTGCTTCTTCTTTGTCCACCTCCCTTTCTCGTACATTTGAAAAAAGAAGTCCTCGCATAGTGAGATTTTTCCATTCCCTGAGTATTCCATGTTGCAAGGGGTCCTTGTTTTGCAAAATATGGTCCATGCAGGTACGGAATATGCTAAAAATAAAAAAAAATTTAGTTGAACTCAATAGGATGCAAAGTAAAATACTATCCAGACTTTAGAAAGTAATTGAATACTCACCAAGTAATATGTGATGTCTTTTGCTCCCCAAGCATCTGTAATAGCAGTTATTAAAAGCTTTATTGTCTTTTTAAAGTCATCTGCATAAGTAGCAGAGCTAACTTGTTGTCTCAAAACTTTCAAAAAATTGTCGAGCTTCTTCCACACTTCCATGCGTTTGTTGGCTACATCTGGTCTACTTTTGACATTGGTTGTTATAACACAAAGATCCTTCCAGCAGTTCCACATAGCATCAACTTGTTTGTTGTCATGGTTACTCAAAAATCTTCTGGCTTTTGCTCCACCCATTGAAACATCTTGCAAAACATCACCGGTTCCTTTTGAAAGAGTGGGATCTTTTTTTACATGCACTTGACCACCATGAAAACCCATTTGAGAGAGCAAAGCCTCGCATTTTTCTATACACTCGTCTGCAAGTTTAGTTGGCTTAACAAAATATGCATAGTCAAGATGGAGTCAAAGAAATTTGTCCAAGATTTTAATCTCTGCATGCATTTTGCATATATGTATATTTTTTAAATCTATTGTTAGAATTGGATCCCAAATCATAGAAGACGATGGGTAGTCGATGACGTTAACACCATTCCTCGATGGTGCTTTTCCAACCTCGTGTTTTGCAAGCCATCCTTTTGTTCCAGTGCTTGCCATGCAATATAGACATGGATACTTGGTATTGGCACCTCAAAATACACCAAACATGCACTTTAATGCTTTTAGGTCGGCACTCAAGTGCCATTCTACAAAAAAGTCACCCATGCCATCTACACAGAGTTTTTCACCTGCATTTTGGTCCTGTATAACAGAAGGCATATCGGTATGCAAAAACAACCATTTCAATGTATCGTGATTTTCTAATGGTATTTGAGCTGCTCCGATCCACCAAAGTTCCATTTCTGATTGAGTTTTGTGGTATGGGGAATCAAGCTTACCCTGGCTATAGTCCAATGCTTTATTCATAAGGGATATGGATACTCTTTCCATTTTTTAACATTTTTGAATTTGAGCTTCATCCAATTTCAGAACAAATATAAGTTTTCCTTCACAATCTACTTTTTGCATATTATAGTATCTCACCATAGAAGATTGAACATTTTTTATACTCATCCAAATGTTATTAAAAACATTATACTCAAAAGAAGAATTTTTTTTGTGTTTTTCATATGGCATCGTTCCTTCTATATGATAGTACTCTCCAAAATGTTCGGGTATTTCTTCGTTTAATAGAGTCCTCACTTTCCCAACATTATGAGGCCTAGGCAACCCAAAAGATTTAATCTTGTAATACTTTAAAACCTGAAACCAGGTTTTAGAGATGGCCCTGTAACCCCTTCTACTCACCCCCACTGTGTCACAAACTTCTTGCATTTGAGAAGGTTGGACCAGTAAACCCATATCTTTCAATAAACTTTAAAATACCAATTTTTTCTTAGTTTGATTTTCAGGAAGTTTCAAAAGTTTAAGAATATCACTTTTGTTCATTACCTCATTCAAAAATCTCACCCTTTCTTGAACATTGGACATATCAAATCCTAAAAGATTAGTCACATGTTCTCTAGTAATCTTTAATCTTTTTTTTCTTTGTCCAGAACCTTCTGTTAAGTTTACTACATCTCTCATTCGTTTTACTCGTGCTCTTAATCCTATTGAAGTTTCTTTTAAAGTCCGAAGTTGGTGATTTTCTTGTTTTAGAGATGCTATTTGGTTTTCAAGTTCTAAAATTCTTGTTGCATTTGAAGACAAAACAGTTTTGAGATATTGAATGTAATGTGTATGATCAATGTGTAAATGAGATAACCTAGAACTATATCCTAGTAAGCCATCAACCCCATCACCAACAAATCTCATCAAATCATGAGGTGTGTGAAAAGATGGATACCTTCCAGTGCTAGGATCTGGTGGATACAAGCTCCCATCTATCCATATATCAATGTGTTTCTTTCCCTCGTTGCGAAGTTGTTGTGCTTCATTTGCAGTTGTAACTGGTCTTTGATAGACACTCCGCGTAGTAGCATATTCCTGGCTTAGCTTAATGTTCAAGTGAAACTGGCGGTTATCACTAATGGAAGATGTATTAGTCATTGTAAGTAATGAAGGAGCAGAAAGTATAATGGAAATAACGTAGCAGCAAAACAAGGTGCATGAGAGAAGAAGAGATAAAGCTCGCGAAAGGTGAGAGAAAAAAGATAGATTCAAAAGTGGAAACAACTATTTGCCGCCAAGTGAAGTAAATGAAAACAAATTTCGAGCTGAGCCACAAAGGAATGTGAAGAAAACGATATCTTTTTGAATATTTAGAGATATGTACCTAGATACGCTTTAGATTGCGTAAATATGCTTTAAATGACCAAAACGGACAAATTTGGAGCCGTTTTGACCACAAACGGCTCTGCTAATTAGTAATTTAACCAATTCCTTACACAGCCCTTTTTGAGTCGTTTTTGGCCCTAATGAGAGAGAGAGAGAGAGAGAGAAAGATTCTTCTTAAAGCTCGAGAGAGGGAAGCGAGATCCTTCTCCAAGCTCCTCTTTCGATCTCACCTCACCTTCTACCCTCTTCTCCCGTTTTCATCCTTTGCTTGATTTTCTTACCGAAGACTAGCCGAGAACCCGTTACCTTCTTCTCCTCCTTCCTCGCTTCTCAAGATCTTGCATGCCCTCTCTTGATCATGGCCGAGAGAGAGAGCGGCTTTTCTTGTTTGCTAGTAGCCAAGGATGAGAGTGAGAGAGAGGGAGCTTTGCTTCCTTTCCTTCCTCACTTCTCAAGCTCTCTTGCCCCCCCGAGCTCCCCAACCTAGCTCGCACTTCCCTCCTAAAATCCCTTCATGCAAAAAGAAGCCTATTAATAGCTCCCTCCCTCCCTTAGCAACGACGGCGCCGACGTTGCTAGGGAGGCGTAAAAACACTCCCTATGACATGGCAGGTGGGATTTTTTACTGTGCTGAATTTCGCGAGAGTAGGACCAAATTTGGTCGCCAGGAGCTGCTCGTCACTTTTCGCTTAATGAGTGCTACCATCCGAGCACTTCCCTGGCTGTAGCGAGCACTTCTCGCCCTTGTTGCTCGTCGCCTTCACCTGCACGCCATGCCTTCTCCTTTGTTCACACACATTGAGGATATTTTTCTTTTTTATTTTCTATGGGCGGCCATCTTATGAGGTCATGGGCGGGTAGCCACTTTTGGACTGCCTTTATGGCTTAAGTGGACGGCCTTTTGCTTGGGCGGCCATCAACCGGCGGACACTGGCTCACTTGCCTTGGGCGGCTCTTCAACTTCGTAAGGGTACCAAATTTGACATGCATTTTCCCCCAAGCAAAGCAATACCAAGCACTCCCAGTGGCTGTTAGGCATACATATCGAGCAAAGCATCACCTAGCTCAACAAATTTCTCCACAATAGCCACCGACTAACATTATCATTGTGAGTTTTTGTTGCCCATTTCAGTGTTGTGGACATTGCCGCAGCCATCTAGATACAAGTATAAGTGATTGCTTTTGCATCTGCTCAAAATAACCAATTTCTAAGCCCTGCCTCTGTTGGGTTTATCCCGTAATCATTGCATTCCAAGAGATGACATTCCAAACACAACGCTCCTTGAGCACTTATTGATCTTTTAATTGCATTGTATTTTAGAGTAGCCTATTGAACCCCAAAAACTCCCAGATGGCACTCCGATCGAGCGGATTGGACTGGCACGGAACCGGCCCCCGATGAATCTTTAACGACCCGTATCTTGGCAATCGTAACTTCGATCGTTGATCTGAAAAGACCAATATGCTCCACAAAGTGAGCACTTCAGGCCTGTGCATTCATTTCATTTCTGTTACCTCAGCTGCAGCTGCCCAATCCGGTATGGATCTGCAATCGACTCAAACTTCAATATGCCATAACTTCTTCACCGTAGCTCCAATCGACGAGCCGTAAAGACAGGCCGGTAGATCACTTCAAGCACTACCGTTCTAGATCATAAGCTCCCATCTGTGCTCACTTCAAGCATAGTCCTTTTAGCATCATTAAGGCATCAATTGGTCCTTTTAAGCTGCATCTGGCATACATTAATAATTAAACTTGGTTTGTTAACAAGCCCTGATCACTGATCATTAAATGTGTAGCCTTTAAAGAAGCTTAGATTGCATTTCTTTGATCTTTTTCTTGTCATGGCAGCGGAGCTGCACAACATCCACCCCCTCTAAACCTGCACAGCCTCCGGTCTGTGCCAACAACACTTCGATCTGCATCTGCTACTATAGGTACCTTAATCTACTTACCATCATCAAACTCACTTAACCGGTAAACATATGAAAAGAAAATGAAAGAAGGCTTATACCCTAACATCAATTGTCTAGCTTAATCATTAGGTAGCTGCCCATCAAAAATCTCTGAACCACATCTGTCATATCTTCAAAGCATTCAGTTATGGATATCCTGTTTAGTGAACCCCACCAGACTCAAGTGCTCCAGTTAATGATGCACACGGCTTGACCATTAAGCTCTCTTTAAGGAACCTTGTCAAGCTCAAGTATGCGTTACTCTGTCTGCACACGGAATGACCGACAAGTCCTTTACCTCAATTTCTTGTAGCAAAACCAACTCAAAAGATGCGAAGATACTTAGTCAATTGTCCAAAGAAGTCAACTGGAAGCCAGCCATGTAATTTTGTTGAATGCATAACCAAAACTCTCCTGACTCAGCATATATCTAGAAAACAAACCCTTCCATCATGTAGCCTGCTACATTAGATAGATGGTACTCTTCAAATCTACAACTGGCACTTTAGTAGCCCCGAGATCAAACGGGAAACCAATCATTTGCCACGTTGTGAGACTTCCTTTAAAATTTTTTCACCATCCTCCAGGATCATAGGGAAAATACAAGAATTTCCTACATTAGCCCACAAATCTTCATGAACACCGCGTGGATCATATGGCATATAAGTCAATGTCCCATACCATGCATATATCTGTCACCTCTTGGGTCAAAAGCTAGCTCAAAATCTCCTACATCATAGGGTAACATCAGATTCCATATAGCATCAGGTAGCACTAAATACTTCCATATCCCTTTTGCAACTGGCTCATCCAATTGTCGATCATCAATCACATGTAAAAGAATTGCCAGTTCACTTGCACTCTCACTAGTATTGGAATCCCAATCATGCATATCTGAATACATCAAGTCTCTGGTAAAACTCTCTTCATTAGGCTCAAAAGATGCATCTGAAAACAATTCTCTATCTCGTAGAGGCTCAAAATCAAGTAGTGCATCATCTAACAACTGCATAAGTTCATCATCTGCTGAATGTAAACAAACTAGCTGATGCATGAATCTGGATTGATTGGTATCCTTAGCATCTGTATTTGAGAACCCTTCCAAAGCTTCGTCCAGTAAGCACATAAGATCTAGGTCCACCGCTTGAAAAGGTTCCTCCATCTTGCACATCTCAGGTTGCTACAGTAAACCAAAATTTCCACATATGCTATGCATACTAAACGTATTTACAGTAAAGTGCTCTTTAAGTCTTTCACCCTCATCCAAATATCTTTGCACTTCTGTAGCACAAAGTTCAGCATGCACATTGAAAATTTCATCTACTGCCCTGTCTATATCATCAGCACAATGAAACCAATCATATTCATCAACAAGAGATTGCACTTCACTAGGCACCCCCTCTGAATCAACATCATCAATTTCATAATCATTCTTCCATAGTGTGAGCCCTGTGTCATAAATTCTCGATAGAGAAGAAGTTTTCTCCCTCTCTAAATCACCATCATCAAATTCAGGATCAGTCTGCCAGATCAGTAGCTCTAGGTCACAGAAACGTGTTGAAGGAGTCTGCACCCCCTCTGAATCATCATAATCATGTTCAAGATCAGTTTTCCAATTTTGTAGTTGTGCTTCAAAAAAACTTGTCAATGAAGGAGTCTGCACCCCCTCTGAATCAAGCACATACTCTTGCTTAGCCAAGTCCTCAAAATGTGGTAGATCCAAATTTGGTAAATCTGGTATATCAAAATGCATGGTCCTGCTGCTCTCAACAATAGCCCTGCTTTGACCTATGACATTTGTATCATTAATCAGCTCTTTGGAAAAACCTGTACCAGTATCCCCAATCACCTCTATGGTAGAATCTGTACCAGAATTTTTTTTTTCTTTAATTCTGGTTCAGTAGCAAAAGTATTAGTTGTAACTGAATCTTCCCACATGTCTACCTGAATATGACTGCACTCATTCACCTGCACATCTTCCTGAGCTTTAGCCAATTCATTGTCTTGATCCCATGATTTGTTTTCTTCTTGTAGTACAGATATATGTTCTTTGAAAAATTCACCCTGTGTAGTTTGAGGCTATAGAGACTCATCCTCAAGGACTTCTACTTCATGCAAGACATCTGCAAACCCCAACTTTTCATACACAGCTTTGACTATGTCTTCATCATTAGCATGTAAGAAGGTAGCATCCTGCACAATAAACTCATCAATCACAGCTTCTAACTTTGATCGTACTTGTCCTCGAATATCTACGTAGTTTGGTAGACTTGAACTCTATTCTTGATAGCCTTCATACTGCTCATAACGTACTTGCACAATAGCTTCTTTGAAATACTCCCAGTCATCGTTGCAAGCTTTGGTAACTTCTTGAATCTGCTCCTTCACATCTGAACTCACTAACTGCTCAAAAGATTTGATCATCAACTCTTCTGGTATCCCTCTTACCTTGGTCTCCAGCTCATAGCACTCTAGGTAGCCCTCTGGATCGTATCCATCAAAGAATCTTGTCTCGTCGTATACTGCATCTAAAGCTGCATCCAAAGCTTCATCCATTTGATTTTTCTTCTTTACGGTCTCTATTTCAAGCAAAGATCCTTGAACCAATTGAATCATTTTCAAAAAAAATGGCATAGTTGACTTATCATCAAAACCGTTTGCACTTAATTCTGCAATCATCTTCATCATCTGCTCTAAATTTTCCATCTTTACCTCCCACCCCGGCTCGTTTCACGTCGGGTTCACCAAAGATGTCGGGGGATATGTGTTCGCTACGTTATGGGCGGACACCACTTGGTTGCCTTTGGGTAGCCCTAAGCACCTTAAACTCATGGGCGGGCGGCTTTTGTAAGGGCGTCACAGTTGGCATACATGCCGATGGAGGTATTGCCAAGCAGTATCTCTTTCTCCATTGGGCGACCACATTGTCCCTTTGTTTCTTTTGGGCGGGTGGCCCTTAAAGGGCATCCCATTAAACATACATGCCGACCAAGCAATGCCAAGCATCACAACTTCCTTCAGCAATCCTTGACTAACAATATCATCGTGAATTTTATTGTCCATACCGACATCTCGAATAATGCCAAAATTACCCAGCTTAGCAGTGCCAACAACTGACACCGGACTCTGCTTGACAAGCCGTAGATTTCTCAAACTGTATAGGATGCATACAAACTCTGCTGAGGAGGCCACAATTCCCAGATGGCACCCCGACCGAGCCGACCGAACTGGTACGGAACCGGCCCACGGTGAATCTTTAACGGCCCGTATCTTGGCAACCGTAACTCCGATCGTTGATCTGAAAAGACCAACATGCTCCACAAAGAGAGCACTTCAGGCCTATGCATTCATTTCATTTCTGTCACGTCAGCTGCAGTTGCCCAATCCGGTATGGATCTGCAATCGACTCAAACTTCAATATGCCATAACTTCTTCACCGTAGCTCCAATCGACGAGCCGTAAAGACAGGCCAGTAGAGCACTTCAAGCGCTACATTTCTAGGTTCTAAACTCTCATTTGTGCTCACTTCAAGCATAGTCCTTTTTAGCATCATTAAGGCATCAATTGGTCCTTTAAGCTGCATCTGGCATACATTAATAATTAAACTTAGCCTGTTAACAAGCCCTGATCACTGACCATTAAATGTGTAGCCTTCAAAGAAGCTTAGCTTGCATTTCTCTGCTCTTTTTCTCTTCATGGCAACGGAGCTGCACGACAGCGAGCAATTCAACGCGGCGGTTGGATCACTAAAGCGGTAAGTTTAAACAAGTAATTTTGTATTAATTATTTTGAGATGTTGATAATTGTTTAATTTGGTTTGGGTTTATGTAGAGTCAAAGTGATCAAACATACGTGCCTTTGGACGACGACAAGATAGAGGAGGATTAGATAGAAAAATATTTTGTCCAAACTTTTGTAAAGTCCCAATGTGGCACAATGTATATACAACTATGTACTTTTTATTGTAACTTTTTTAAATAGTTGATATTCTCTTTTAAATTGTCAAGATAAAATATATTCAATTTCAATTCTTTGGTATTTTTTATACTCTTCCAAAAAACAATTGATGTTTCATTGTTTTATGCAGGTCAAAAATAAAGGTGTTTATTTTTGAATTGCAGGAGCGGCAATGGGTATATTACCACGACTATTACCACGTTTATTGCTGAGAAACCACTACCGCGTCCATAGCCACAGTTATTGCCGCTCCTGCAAATTTTTCTCTTTTTTTTCCTTTGTTTTTTCGTGGCTATGGATGCGGTTATAGACAACTCCTCTTATAGTGTTCCCTTACCTTCTAGTCATACATTGGGTAGGCATCAAGCATTACTGTGATGATGTTGCTTTTATAAAAAAAACTTTTTGTAATTTATACATTACAAAAGCGCTTTAAATTTTATAGAGATAAGAGTACAAGAATTAACTATTCATGTGCTATATATAGCAAAAATCAATAAGAACATCAAATTTCTAAGTAGGTACAATTACACCTATGTGCTTAAATATCCAACTTTGCCAGTTGTGTAGCCTACTCTGATTTATTGTATTTGAAGTATCAAGAAGAGAAGACCCATCTTTTGTAAGTTCCTTCCGTGGTTCCTTGTTGTGTATAATAGCCAGAGAAAAAATAGCCATGTGAGATTTGTTCCTTGCTTGAATGTTAGAGGTTTTCCACCATACTTTGTCGATTGTGAGGCGAGGTGACAAAGAAGACAAGAGATCGGAGATTACTCATCGCTTGTGTTTATATGCCAATGTGTGTGTGTGTGTTTTGTTGTTTTCAGACTTCTACTTATACACTTGTTGTTTTCAGACTTCTACTTATACACAAAAGAACATAACAATCAAAAGATAGTTGTCTTTAGACAAAGGACAATGATTAGCACAAGAACAACTTGATCTTTGACATCATAGTGAGAATGAGGTATCATTCTAGTGTTTGTACATAAGATTGTCAAGAAAAACTTATTCCGAACTGAAAGAGGTCAGGCTCGACAATGATGGACATCAGCTTAGCCAAAAAGATCTTAAGTAAAGATAGAATCCTCATTTGCATCCATAAAAACAAGAAACAGATTTGCTAGCCTTGAATATGTATTACAGGTGTCAATGAACCTATCAGTTGTTATCCATGTTCTACTTAAAACCTTTTTAACTTATACCTATCATCCATGTAGTGTTAAATATCAGCGTATCCATTTTCAAAACAGTAAGCCACAAATGAAAGTGACATGTGTGTGTGTGTGTGTGTGTGTGTGTGTTCGAGAGGCCATATAGAACATACATAGCACAGAGAGAGAGAGAGAGAGAGAGAGAGAGAGAGAGAGAGAGAGAGAGAGAGAGAGAGAGAGCATTGTGAATACAATATCGTTTTTAATAAAGTTGGATGGGTGTGCACAGAAGGGCTACCGAGTGAGGAGAAGTCCCAAGGGGAGCCCATAGAAGGGGGATCCATAGGAAGCTGAGAAGAGAAGAGCCCCAAGAGGGGTGTATTGACGAAAATAGAAAAGGAGGGCAAGAATAGGTTCGTGTGTTTTTTTTTGGCCGCTCAAATACGTTCGTGTTTTATCAAGATGGAGATGGATGGAAGATATTAATTGTCCAAGTCTATAACTAGACCACATGTGAGCACCCAGAACTGGCCAAGTTTTTTGGTACCATTTGTCAGCCCATGTTAGGTAGATGCTATTATAGAGTTCTAAATACCCTTTTTGAATTAATTTTTTTTTTCACTAAATAATTTCCATGTATGCTCATCAAACCTAGGTAGTGGCTATTAAGTTTCCTCAAATAGGAGTTTTCATCACTACACCCCTAATCAAGTAGATGAGCACACTTTTTCATAAATAGAGGCCCACGAGCAAAGAAAAGATTCAATGGACTACCGAGCATAGGCTTACCTAGGAGGTGTGTTTCACAAGAATACCAAAGTAGCTTCTTTTACAACAAAGTTCACTCTGCATGCGTGTGAGAGAGAGATAGATCCTCATATATTTGTGTGAGGTATCCACAAAAGAAGAAAACTATCTAAGAGTGTGTGTGTGTGTGTGTGTGTGTGTGTGTGTGTGTGTGTGCGCGCTCTCTCTTGAGGTTTATATGGATGTGTGTACTTGAGGGTATGGATGTGTGGGTGAGTAGTATAATAGATAAATGCATCAAACATGTGATACAATTTATTAAATAGTGTTCTTTTGCTACATTAATCTAAGCAAGATGCAACCAAGAGGCAAGCATATAATCATAATGGACGGACAATCGATTCTTTAGAATTGCCTAAGGATGTTCTATCTTATAAAAGATATAGCAAAGTGTTTTTTCTTTAAAGAATTTTTATGATAAATTCTTGATGAGTGTTCAGTCAAGATTTTTAAATGTCTTTCTTTTGTTTTTTGAGTTTTTTTGTGGAGAGAGAGAGAGAGAGAGAGAGAGAGAGAGAGAGAGAGAGAGAGAGAGAGAGAAAATAAAATTTGTGGCCTTAAAATCCAGAACAAAACAAGAAATTTGAGAAAAAAAGGTGTTACTAAGTCCTCAGAGTAAGAGTGGAATTCTCTGTAAATGTTCAAGCACCACCAAGTTCCAACTCTATGTAAGTGGATGTGAGCCTAGGCTAACCCAGCATGCAAGTGTGCAGAAAAGGGGGGATCTACTGAATTTTATGGCAATTAACACACCTTGTACACAAAAAGAACACTTGTCGCCTAAACCTAGAGACCATGGCCATGGGGAGATGGGATCTAAAGCCCCGATCAATATAGGTCCCCGACATTAATTTGGCATCGTAGATCTTGGCGCAAAAGTACCCGGGTTTACTTTTCCTTGTTGCTATGTTTTCACACATCAAAACATGAGTGGGACATCTACAATTCATAGGTAACATGCGTGGGCGACCTGGTTAGGCCTCATGGCTCTCATCCCCATGTATTGGGTTCAATCCTCTGAGGTATGAGGGGGGCAAGGAGGATGAAGTGAAGTCGGATACCGTACTCGAGTTTACTTTGTCTGAGATCTATGGTGCTGAATCATACCACCATAGATCCCATCTCCTCCATGCCCGTGTGAGATGTAGCCATGCGATCGCCATCCAATGTGCTCTCTCTCTCTCTCTCTCTCTCTCTCTCTCTCTCTCTCTCACACACACACACACACACACACACACACACCACGTTCAACAAGTTTACATATTTTATCTCTCCATGAATTTGCAAATGAATTGTACTGCAAAAGGTCAAGTATTTTTGCATAATGTGTTATAACATGCCATTGTAACAATCAATATTTTGTAAAAACATTGTGTTTAATATTACTCATTGAAGCAAAGCCTTAGAAACAGTTTGCCAATGTCTCATTTTCATTTATTTGGAGTATTTCTTAGATTATTGTTTCTACCATAAAAAAGAATCAAAATTATGGTCTTAATTTTTATTTCATCATCTTAAATTTTTAAAAACACACCCACTATAGGAAATCTTACATCATGATATTCCTTTAAAACCATTAAGGATCAATCATCAGAATGAAAATCAGAATCAGAATCCGGCCATCTAATATGATCGACATTCTCAATAAAAGGTACGCTGTCATCATCTGGAATGTCTTTTAGCCAATCGTCTACATCCACCTCGTTATCAATTGATTCCATTAAGGCTAATTGATCTTGCTCTTCTAATGAAGCATCCCTTAGCTCCTTATCTAATAATTCATCTCCAAGTATATTATCAGTATCAAGGTCACCTACAGTCAACCCCAAAGCAAGATCTAATTCTTTGGAGTCGCTACTACGACGATTGCGAATCGCACCCGTGCCGCCTATGACTATAGCTTGGTCACTGCTAGGAATTTCTTCAGAGTAGGAACGTTTGCTAGTTTTCAATTTAAGGGACTCTTTCTTACTTATACGTGCTGATGAATGTGATTGATCTCTCTTAGGCTTCATATTCTTTTCAATGCCAAGAGGATTCTTTACATTGAGATTCTTATTAAGAGGTCCCTTAAGTGTCTCTTGATTGAGGGAAGGAGGTTGAGCATCCCCTTTTCTTGCCTTTTTACTCGGATGATCTCTAGGATTGCTAGGGTGCTTGTTCCTCTTATTGGGATCAACAAGAGGACTCTCAAATTCTTCATCACTTGAGCTGTACAACACCAATTTTTTTCTCTTTAAAGGATTTTCCTTTGCAAGAGTTGACCTCGAAGTCTCTCGATGATCACGTAGCCGAGGAGAATGACCTTTAAAATCATGCGTTGGCTCTTGAACCTCCCGGCCTCTCCCCCCCTTCACAATTTCTCTCTTCTTAGCATCACAAACTAAGCTTTTCACTTCCTTCCCTCCCCTTATATCAGCTTCCATCTTCTTTATAGATGCCCTTTCTTCATGATCTTGTCTTTGCCTCTTCTTGCTTGAACTTGAGGCCTCTTCTTCTTGGCTTCTTTTCTTGCTTGCTCCATCTCCCTTCATTTTGTTCCTTTCCTTTTCCTCATTATTTCTATTACGCTCAATTGTCTTCTCTTTGTCCTTCCTAGCTACTAGATCTTGCTTCTTGATGGTTCCTTTAGCACTTCCATGGTTTTGGCTTAAGAGAGTGGCCTTATTAGCTGCATGAGTGGGCCTTATATCCTTCCTAGCATCTTGGTCCTTCTTGGTGATATTGCCTTGGGCTACGACATGGTCTTGCTTCATCGGGGTGGTATGATTAACATCAATGGCTCTTGTATCCTTCCTAGCATATTGTTGCTCCTGCTTCCTAATAATATTACCTTGAGCCATGCCATGGTCTTGCCTCATCATGGTGCCCTTATTAGCATCAGTGACTCTTTTCTTGCTAGTAGCATATTGGTCTTGATTCTTAATTATTCCATGCTCCTTCTCCTTCATTGTGATGGCCTGATTGGTCTTAGGGACACTTGGGTCTCTCATAGCATGTTTGCCTTCTTTCTTCATAATGCCAGCTTGACTAATGCCATAGTCTTTCTCCTTCATGGGGGTGGCCTTACTGGCATGAAGGGCACTTGGGTCTCTCCTAGCATGTTGGTCTTCCTTCTTCATAATGCCAGCTTGACTAATGCCATGGTCCTTCTCCTTCATTGGGGTGGCCTTATTGGCATGAAGGGCATCTGGTTCTCTTCTAGCATGTTGGTCTTGCTTCTTCTTGGTTCCATGCTCCTTCTCCTTCATTGCGATGGCCTGATTGGTCTTAGAGACACTTGGGTCTCTCATATGATGTTGGCCTTCCTTCTTCATAATGCCAGCTTGAGTAGTGCCATGGTCCTTCTGCTTCATTGAGGTGGCCTTAATGGCATGAAGGGCACCTGGGTCTCTACTAGCATGTTGATCTTGCTTCTTCTTGATGCCTTGAGAACCACCATGGTCATGCTCCATCCTGGAGGCCATATTAGCACCAGGGGCTGGGTTGTCCCTCCTAGCATGCTGGTCCCGCTTCTTCATGATACCTTGAGCAATTTTGGCATTGTCATTGTCATTGTCAGACGATTCTTGGGAGGGTGTGTCGCTGTGATCGCTGCGAGGGGCGACTTGGTTGACGTATTCGACGCAGGACTTGAGGAAGATGGCTTTGTTCTCGGGGAGGAGAAGGGAGTGGAGATCTACAAGGGGTTTGAGCTCCGACGGGAGATGGGAGTGGATAGAGGGGAAGAGGTCAGGGAAGTTGATGTGATTGTGGTTCATTTTGTGATAGCCTTCGCGGTAGAGATACCAGTTGGTGTAGTCGGCGGCGTGGGCGGCCTGCTCCTCCGTGGGAAACATCCCCACCCACATCTTCCTGCCCGCCGCTGCCTCGTTGGGCGGGCCTATCACGCGGCGCTCCACTGCCCACCCCTTGTCTTTCTTCCAGTATCCCTTTCCCTGCTTCTCCTTCGCCATGGAGCCGCAGCAGCATCGCCGCAACCCTACTACTCTCCTACTACTCCTGCAACGTCCTCTCTCTCGCCCCCTTACTGCAGCTCTCTGGAACGTCGCCTAGCCTAATCGTATTGCCTCGTTTTTGTTTTGAAGAAATTTCTCCGTTTATTTGTTTGATTCACGTACATAAGGTTTGTCACGAACCATGTGGTTGGAAGATCAATGACTCCCATTGCGCTCTCTTCGATGATCACCTCCTGCTAGCCAAAGACCACAAGAAGATCTAGAAATTTTTTCATGTAGGAAAATAGAGTCTTTTCGAGTGTTTTTCATACAATGCATAATGTCATCATGAGCTTCTGCTCGAGAGGCACCACATCATGGGTAGCCTATGCATGTCAATGCTGAGATGGCGTATTTAGGTCAATGCACACGTGGTTGGGTTGGGCCTTAACCCCTCCTATTTAACTGAAGTAAAATACATGTAAAACAAGGCCATCACTAACTTGCTAGGGGTGTGTGGGTGTGTGTGTGTGTGTGTGTGTGTGTGTTTGAAAATCCCTTCATATATGAGCCATACTTAGACAATTGCATTAAATAAAACATTAAATAACAGTACCTTATCATAACATAAAGTGTGTACACAGTTTGTACATAAAATCTTTTCTCACTTTTGTCAATATACCAAACAACATCTACTAGCCAATATATTCATCTAGATTCAAACTTTGGTCTTTGACCATTATAAAATAGGATATTGTATATGTGTCCGTCTTTTGGGATGAGCCTCACTACACCCCTACAAGGAGAAGGATCCAGTTGTTACCTGCATCCATACAAAAGTATTCAGTTAGAATTGGCTATGCTTGTGCGTATTACAGGTGTCATAACTGGGTCAAGTTGGTATCCATGTCGCGTCTGCAAAATTAGTTTACAACTTTCCCTACGGACCATCATTATTTTCAATCATATATATTCAAAGTCAAATTACATCGAATGTATCAATAAAGCCAAGTAGTATCCCCTCTAGAAAAATTCGGACAGCATTTTGTTTGTATTATGGAGAAAATATCAAAAATTGCAGTAATTGCCATCTCTTTGGAGACCCTCACAGGAGGATGAAGGCTCTTAAACAAAATTGAGAACTTTAACTAGTCATGTCCTCATAAGAAGTCTGCAATATTTTTAAACTTATTCATCATGCAAGATATCTGACAGAAATAACCAGATCACCATGTACTAAATCTAAGTAAAAGCAATGTGTTCACCTTTTTATTTAAAACCATTGATTTAAAGAATTAGTCGAGCAACTCTGGATCTATAAAAGGTTAGAGGGCATTTGGTGGGAAGTAGATAGGTTTCAAAACACCTTATGTAGATAGTGTAACCATACCTATCAAGAGGTATGACCCTTGATGTCCATAAGCAAGATTATTTAATGTAGAATAAGACCTATACTTTTTTAGAGGATGCATATTCAATGAGATCCAAATATTCGTGTTCAACCAATTTTAGCAAACAGTTTTGTTTGTCATGCTAATTCTTAATGAGAAATAGAACCATTAGCCGCACAATCCAATGAAAGAAAGGCTAACAAAGCAATCTAACAAAATTTGGATAGAGTCACGATCGTATGTCGAGCAATTTTTCAAAAAACCAGTATATGCCATCTCCCAAAGAGACCCTCCGCAGGAGGTTTGCGGCTTCGATAACACAAATAACGAGTATTCCGTGTATCAATCTCTCGTTATATGTCAAGACGAACCATTCCCAGTACCACTTATTATAACAAAGACGAGAAAGTAACATTGTCAGAGTAGTCACCCCGAAGTATCACTCTTATCATCAAGTTATGTCAAACTATTTCATCGACACAGAATTAAATAAGCATGTTTATGATTCCTTATGATTCGGTGTTCTTTAGTTATGCAGAGCAGTTCAACTTTACCAAGTTACCATATATCAACATTTTAAATTAATGTCATAATCAGTTTCTAAGTAGGTGCATGAGCACCTACTTGCTTCTGGTAGCAAGACTATCCCGAATCATGTAGTTGTAGCCTTCTTCACAAGGATACCCCATATTTACAGATGGTGATGTCGCAAGTGATGCAGCTCTTTACATTCAATGTATACTGCGTGTGCGTGCATCCGCAGAGTACATTCGTATGTGATGCATCTGGTTGGGCATGCAAATCCGTGATTTTGAAAGGTAACCGAGCAGGGAAACTCCCCAAGGGTAGCGCTTGTCTATGACTTGAACTCAGGGTGTGTAACACAACTGATTTGCAAGCGCAAGCTGATGACGAGCAGAGTAATGCCCTACACAAAGTGGTGAGATGGGGGATCTATGAAAATCCATGATCGCATGTTCTTCCAGATGCGAGCCATCATGGTAAACATTCAGCAACGAAAGTATACATGCATGCTTTTGTGACATTTAATAGAGTTACGACAACCATGTATGTGTGCATGTGTGTGTGTGCAGGTGTGTGTGTGTGTGTGGTATCTTGTGTACCTCGGCACACAACTAAAGATCTTCCCTAGGGATTGTGAGTAGCATGAAACAAAGATGTTTGCAGAGACTAGAAACACCAACGTGTATGCAGCTCGCAGAGAGAGAGAGAGAGAGAGAGAGAGAGAGAGAGAGAGAGAGAGAGAGAGAGAGAGAGAGAGAGAGAGAGAGAGAGAGAGAGATCATAGATTCACGGCAATGATTTATGCATGTGTGTGTGTGTGTGTGTGTGTGTGTGTGATACCTGTGTACATCGGCGTATGCAACAAAAGTACGATTTTCAAGGGATGCCGAGCAGGGAACCTCCCAAGGATATCGCATGTTCATGCCATGAACTCCGTAGTTCTTGTAAAAGAAGTGGCCATGAAGGGATTACTGACGAGTTGAAGGATGCCTTAAGGGGGATGCTCGGACAAAAAAGCTATGAACAACAAAGCTCCCAAAGGGGTCTTATTACAACTTCAAGTGGTGGGCTAATAGGGAATCCCTACAGGTATGCAAGAAGGGGAAAGACAGAGATCGAGAGAGCGATATACGACCATAAGATAATCGGCCAGGTTAGGTGAGACTATATAAATCTACAAAAAATTAAAGGAAAAGAAAATTTTAAATCATTTGCCACCTTATGTGTGGTTGTATACATGCAAAAATCCAAAAAAGAGTTGTTGAATAATTTAAAGCTAGCCATGTACTCACATCACGCTTATGTATTGCCAAAAAGACAGTCCCCCACACAATAATTCTTCAGCTATCACTACAAGAGGTTGTGTGCTCTTGTGACGCTGTTAGCGACGGAAATACATTGGGTTTTTATAACCCCTGGCGTCACTAAAACCATCGCTAATAGCGTCGCTACGAGAGCGTCGCTATATGCGACGCTATAGGCGTCATTATATGCTCGCTATAAGCGTCGCTATATAGAGACGCTCATAGCGACGGTTACACAGAAGTCTATAGCGACGCTTATAGCAACGCTCCAAAGCCATAAATAGCGACGCCCGAGAGAAATTTTTTTTGGTGACAGGGCATTGAATGCCCTGCCACCCATCAACCATATTGTACTTGATTCACTTTTTAAAAAAAGTGTAAGGGTAGATAATAGACCCAAAATAGTCACCCACAAGACGCATTGTTTGCAAAATTGACAAGCGTAAAATTGACAATTGGACACATCATAGGCAAAATGAATTGATTGGCAAATGTAATAATGACAATTGTACAACATCATAGGCATAAAGAATTGATTGGCAAAATGAACTGCGGTGACAAATGTAATAATATACATGGTTCAAAAAGACGTATAAAATCCGTCTCATGATACATAAGCTATGAGAAACCCTAAACTAATGCTATCTAGCTACGGCTAAACTGACGTCGTCTAGTCAGACGTCTCATCGCGTCCAAGCGGCGTATCTGTCGGATTCTGTAAAAAAAGACAATAAGACAGCTTTCAGTAAGTATAAACATATAACGACATTTATAAAACAATACAAAAAATAGAAAAGAGTAAACCCTAATACTAACCATGCCGCCGCGAGAACTGAGAATGTCCATCAGAGTGTTTAAGCCCTTCCTGCCTGCGTACTCGTGCTCGTACGGTGTGGGATCACGTCCTGTCATCGACCACTGTCAAAACATACAAAGATTTCATTATGTTAGAATTAAAAAACTCATAAACCCTAAACTATCGAACATAAAGAGCAATGCAAAAACACTTACAAAATCGGCCTCAAATGATGCCCATCCACCGCTCCCCAAGTGGTGCGAGCTCCCTGCCTCTACTCGCTCTCTGGCTGCATCCTTTTGTTGCTTCCACTTGTCGGGATTCTCGCACGCTGCTTTCTTCGCATTCTTCCAAACTTCTTTGGCCAGCCAATCTGGCCTGTTCCACCCATGCTTGATTGCTTTTTGCACTTCGGAACGCTTGTGTTTGCAGTATTCGCGCATTCGAATCTTCATCAGGTCTTCATTGAAGCGCTGATCCCGTGTTGGAACGGGAAACTCATCATGAAGTATGCTGATGACTCTGTCTTTTAAATCACTTGGTACTTCACTTCATTTGTTTAGTATGTAGTGTCTAAACAGCTGAGAGCAAAGACCACGCATGCGCGAGATCACCTTCTTGCCGTCATCATCCATGATGATGCCGCCGCTGAAGTCGACGGAGTAAGGCAAGCCCTCTGGCTGGTGACGCGTGAACCTAGGTGTCCCGACAGGGGTCTCTAGCGGCGTGTCGATGGGGGTACGGACGTCAGGTGTCTCCACCGGCGTCTGGGCCCCGAAGCGAGGAGTGTCGAGTGGGGTGTCTCCTGGCGGAGTAGGTAGAGGTGTGTAGCTGCTAGGAACAGTCAGCCGCGCAAAACCTGGCGTAGATAGCGATGTTGTGGCTGGTGTGGGGGCGGGCAAAGAAGGGGAGGGTAAAGAGCCTCGTCGAACACGAGGCGGTGTGGAGGCATCGGCGGCGGAATCCCCACAACAACCGCCACCGCCACCACTAGAGCTCCGGTGTCTAGAGGAGTGTGAAGATCGTCTCGTCGACACCGAAGCTTCGGAGCGCGCGGAATGCTCCAAAAGAGAGGGAGATGCGGATGCAGTAGGAACGCGCGATGATGCGCCAGAGCGATGACGCTCCACGTATCACTGTCTCTGCTGCGGTGACAAAGAAGAAAGAAACTCCTCATCATCCATACCTGCATTAAACACACGAATATTTAAACTTAATATTGAATGAATAGAGTAGACAATGACGCAAAGACTATTAAATACAATGACGTAATGATGCATATAAATACAATGACGCAATGAATTGAGTGATAGAAGAGGCAAGTCGAAAACTCAGAATTTTCAATCAAAAGATGTGAGCGCGAGTAGAAAAGAGCGTTATACACCATGGAAGGTACTTAGAGAGCCAGAGCTTTTACAACACGGAGCAAAATTGTTCCAATACAATATTTGTGGCTTTAAGAGATCTCTCTCTCATCCTCGCATAACTCAGCATAAATTCCTATATCTATATAGAGCTCTCCGTTTAAACACATATCCTCTGTTTCATTTTGTAGCTCCTCTGCATGCACCCCATATAGAGTAGTAGCATCTTGATGCTCGTCTGGCACCACCGCAGCGGCTTCTGATTGAGCATCTTCTCTGATCTCCTCCATTGATGTCGTTGTGATTGGCACATGGTAGCCTTCATACGTCCTTGCACTACGAGGGGCTACCTCTATGACGTACCACCAGTTTGATGTAGACTTTGTAGGATGAAATATTACCTGCCAGAGCCACATAACTTACATGAGAGCTTTCAAGCACATAACTTGTAAAAGGGGGATGTTAACTATTTACATACTTACTTGTTCACAATGCTCGGGTAGTACGAAAGTGTCTCTTAGGTCAGTCCATTTCTTAGTAGAATCCACCTCAAGAAAACCAGACTCTCCTCTACGCACAGTAGCGTTGCGACCCTCCATGATTATCTTGAACCATTGCACGTCGAACAAGTCGACAAAAAATCCTCTGTAATCGATCCTCAAAATCTCTTGTAGCGTGCCGAAGTAAGTGAGTTCCGCCACCACAGGATCTGCATCAGAGGAACGTCGTCGACTAGACTGTTCAAATTTTGCCATGATTCCACAATCTTGAGTAAAACGCTTTTTGTCGATCTGTTCCACCCTAAAATGTCGACCTTTACACCATGCTACTGTGTATGACTTATACTACAAGGAACAAAGATTATGAGTGGCCGTTCAAACGTTTAGAAATAAAGTCACTAGCTAGTCGTACATTGCAAACTTACCTTGGTCGCGCAACCCCGAGAGTACTCCCACTCTTCCTCAGTCACTTCGTCACCGCATTTTTGTGCGCTTTTCAATTGGTTGTGCAGCCATCTTAAGCTCATGAATGTTGGTAGGCTCTCCAGACCCTTCAGATAGTGCATCGGTGGTCGTCTTCCCCGTCTCCACTCGATTCGTGCCCTTTGTCGCTCTTGCTTTGCATCCTCATATTGTGAAATCCACTTTTGCATCACTGGATTGTGAAGCATGCAAAATCGGTTAATTTTAGCCTCTAGATCTTCCGTCATCTTCTTCTCAACACCGAGATTGCACATGAAAATCCAAGATATGCGCTCATCATCTATGGTTCGCCATAGCGTGTCCCGGGGTTTATCAAATCCGTCTAGCCACTCTCCAATGTACACTAGGGACTCTGATACCAACCAACCTTCTGCCATGCTACCCTCCGGACGTGCCTTTTGACGCACATATCCCTTAAGAGTTTTCATGAAACGTTCTAAGAAGAACATCCATCTGGAATGAACTGTGCCAGCTATTTCCACCTCATCAACTATGTGAACAAGAAGATGCACCTGAATGGTTAGCATGGTAGTAGGAAAATGTTTCTCAAACATGCACACAAGCTCCACAGCATTTAGTTTGGCGAATGGTATGGAGTCTACGTTGATCTCCTTTTGTGAGATCCATTGCACCAGCTTTGCAAGTTTGTAGATTGTGTTACGAATGTCGAGAGACAAACATCCCTCAATGGCAACCGGTAAAATAAACTGTAAAGTATGTGCAGCAATGATATTAAAGTCCACATTTTATGCAATGATATTAAAGTCCACTATGAACGTACCTGACACATTTTATGCCAATCGTGTGACTTCAAACCGGTAAGCTTTCCTTCTTTAGTAAAACACGTTCGGAGCGAGTGCATTACGCCAGTGGGGGTCCGCAAAGATCGAATGGTCTCTTTTACTTTGCGTTCTTGGGCTCCTGTGAAAATCCATGGTGCTTTAGGGAGTTTTTTTGATCCATCAGACGCTGTTTGCGGCCAATATTGCTCCATATGATCCACATTTCTAAGGTCAACTCTGGCTCCCAAAGTATCTTTCTTGCCGGTCAGATGGTCCCATAGTAGATTACCCACATTCTTGAATATGTGCATTGGATCGAGCAAGTGATTGATCATTAGTCGGGGCCAGTATGGTAACTCGTACCATAGAGATAGTCTCTTCATCCCTGGAGGCAATCCGTCATCGCACATCTCTTTCTGCTTTAACCATGCTTGTGCAGACATCCTTGGTGGCTCTCTTCCCAAAAAGCCGTCGCGTAACACATGATTCTCTGGAAGATACGCTTGATGACCTTCGTAGATTTGCTTCTTCAGTGAGGGCGCCCTACGTGCATTCAGTCTAGGTCCACATGTGACACATGCTCTGTATCCGCTTGTTTGAAGCCCTGCATGTATACACATGATAATAGATCAACTATGGGAAAAAACAAGATTTACAGTGTCTGAGTGAGGAGTTTCAATAGATCACCTGAGCATTCTGTTAGCCCGGGATAGTCATGCATGGTCCACATTAGAATGCCTCTAATCAAAGCATTCCGTCGTCCTGTGTGTCGGCTCATATCCACCACCTCTATGCCAATCCACAATTGTTGTAGCTCTTCCAATAGTGGACGAAGATACACATCCATCGCCTTGGCACAATCAAGCTTAGCCATAGGTGCCCCTTCTTCGTAGTCAACCACGGGGGAATGTTGTAGTTGACGATGAAAACGGGCCATACACTGTAAGATGTTGATCTTTGATCAAATGGATTTACGCCATCCATAGCCAGGCCTTAGCGCAAATTTCGAGCTTCCCTGGCAAAATCCGACCATGTTCCATCTATATGTTTCCAGGCTGCGCAATCTGCAGGAATTCGTAGCACACCATCCGAATATTTATTCTCCTCATGCCATGATGCTAGGGCGGCCATGGACTTACATTCGAAGAAATGCTTGATGCGAGGAAGCAGAGGAAAATGTCGCAAAACCTTTTGTGGAATTTTTGTCTCGTGGAGATCTACTCGATATCTTTCGGAATCACATTTCGGACACTTCTCCATGTCTATGTATTCCCCTCTGAAAAGAATGCAGTCATTAGGACAAGCGTGGATAGAATTGTAATCCATCCCCAAGTTTCGCAAAATCTTTCTTGCTTCATCTCGGGAATCTGGCATCACATTGTCAGCTGGTAGTATGTGCTCTTTAAGCAATCTACACAACATAAAAATACGATACAGTCGTGTAAAAATCTATCAGATCATTATACATTTAGAGTTTTATTAAAATTAACTAATTGTAATAGATCACCTGAAAAGCGCTTTGACGCTAGTGTCACTCCATCCAAACTTTGCCTGCATGTTGAGAAGAACCAGGAGTGCTTTCAATCTAGACATACGTGCTCCATTATACAATGGCGTATCGGCTTCACTTTTCATATCATCATAGATAAGCCTTTCTGAATCCATGATCATCTCGATCATTTCATCAATCTCGGGCTCAAACATTGCCTCGTTGGGAATGTGCTCTACATGATCATCCCCCGAGCTGTCAGAGGCTACATCTTGTGGCCTCACATATGCTGCTTGACCAAAGCGCCTGCGAACACGTCTATTGGGTTGCAAGATTGCTGCTTGTTGGCCAGCGTCAGAGTCCGATGAGTTATAATTGGCAACAACTCGATCTATAATAGATGGATCGAACTCGCCAAATTCGCGAACGTGCTGCAAAGAAACACGTCTTGTCCGTCGCACATCATGCTTGCATTGATTACAAGGACATAAGATCCTCGTTGAGAGATAGGTGTTTCGGTTGGACGGTCCCACATCCTCGTCACTACTCATAATGAGGGTAAAAACCTTATAACCTGGACAACAAATTTAATATTCTATTGGCATTCTTCGTCTTATCTCTCTCTCTCTCTCTCTCTCTCTCTCTCTCTCTCTCTCTCTCTCTCTCTCTCTCTCTACCTCACATTCTCTAGTCATGTCCAATCCCCGCACACCTCGGTCTAGAGGTGCACGGAGATCGGAACCACTGGGTTATAATCTCGTCTTTATTGGTCAATACGTATATTTGTGGGTACAAGAAATCTACAGACCCACGTCTACATGATACTGCATGTAGTGGACAAAACCCCTTTGCCTCTTCTCTAGCTGTGGCACTTCACAGCATCTTAACATCTTTTCACAGTAGATCTTTTCACTGTTCGTCTAACTCTAAACCCTAAACCGTAAGTAATTCTTGCGTGGATTCGATCTAACGTAAATAAGCGTAAATCTAAATAAACGTAAATCTAACTAAAAATAAACCTAAATCTAATTTAACGTAAGTCTACATCTAACCTAATCTTTAACGTCTTTTGGGATAGTTTCCTACGCCATTAAAACTCTCTTCTTCTTGTGTGTGTGTGTGTGTGGGTAAACCTAAATAAACCTAAGTCTAATCTAATATAACATAAATCTAAATCTAACCTAAATTATGTTATATTAAAAACAAAGAACTAAACTAACAGGGATTATAAGAACCTTAAAACTGATTTAACACATAATTTTTCTCATAACTCGGCAAGAGTTGGCATTCTCATCACTAAAGATGTGAGAGTTAACTTCCGGCGGTGACGCTGCCTCATCTCCATCCACATCTGACGGCAGGAATTGGCCCTTTGGACCATTCTTGCTCTTGTTACTAACTTTGAAGTTGCTGTTGAATGACTAGAGGTTGTCTAGATGGTCATTGTCGGGGATGTAGTGACTCTTGCCGCCCTGAAGATCCACCTTCTTCCCTATCTTCTGAAGACATTTCACTAGTACTTTTGGATCGACGGAGTCCACCATGAGTGAAGGCAGCAATATCCTATATTCCATTGAGGGCTTTCTTCACCCGTTTCATGTAGGCATCGCAGTCTATGGAGACCTAAATCTAATCTAATATAACGTAAATCTAAATCTAGCGTAAATAAACGTAAATCTAACTAAAAATAAACCTAAATCTAATCTAATTTAACTTAAATAAACCTAAATCTAATTTAACGTAAGTCTACATCTAACCTAATCTTTAACGTCTTTTAGGATAGTTTCCTACGATGTTATAACTCTCTTCTTCTTGTGTGTGTGCGCGTGTGTGGATGTGTGTGCCAATAAAAAGAGATAAATGGTATAACCTTTCTATCACCCATGCCAAGTATGATAGATTGGTTATGCCATTTCCTTCTTGAATAATAGGTCTTGAGTTCAACTCCTCGTCGGCTAGATCTTTAGGTCTTTTAATTTTAATTAGTTTCCTACGACGTTAAATTAGTTTCTCTCTCTTTCTCTCTCAATGTGTGTGCGTTTTTTTGTTTATGCATGTTTTCTCTCTCTTTTCCTCTCTCAATGTGTGCATTTTTTGTTTATGCATGTTCTCTCTCTCTTTTCCTCTCTCAATGTGTGCGTTTTTTGTTTATGCATGCTCTCTCTCTCTCTTTTCCTCTCTCAATGTGTGTGTGCATTCTTTGTTTATGTATGTGTGTGTGCGTTTTTGTTTATGTTTGTACTCTTTCTCTCTCTCTCTCTCTCTCTCTCTCTCTCTCTCTCTCTCTCTCTCAAAAACACTATGTGTGTGTGTGTGTGTGTGTGTGTGTGTGGAGAAGAAAGAGAGAGAGAGAGAGAGAGAGAGAGAGAGAGAGAGAGAGAGAGAGAGAGGGAGAGCGTTACCTGCTCCTTGCTTGAGGGCGCCGAAAAACTCAGATCTGAGATCTGAGTTTTTGAGATTTGAGTTTTTGGGCGCTCTCTATTATTTTTTTTAGCCTAGCCGGCGTCTCTATGAGCGTCACAAATTTACAAGTAAATTTGGGACGCTCATAGCGACGCCGGGAAATTATTTTTTTTGAGCGTCGCTGTGTGATCGTCGCTAATATGAATAGCCTCTTGTAGTATATGTTCATCCATCTTGGTAGATGAGCATACCCCAGATAGGTAATGTCACATTTGGCCGACATGGAAGCCAACAAGATAGTGCTAGATTATTAAAGAAAAATCATATCCTTTCAAGTAGATTTGAGTGTTGCAACCAAGATAGTGATGGATGAAATCATGATCGTGAAAGTGTGTAACGATCGATAATATTAAGCATGTGAGTGTGTGTGAGTGTGTGTGTGTGTGTGTGTGTGTGTGGCCCTCCCCCATCCCGGAGGAGAGATCCATTTGGTGGAGGATAGTCCACCAAGTGGACCTATAACATTTAATGGCCTAGTAACTTGTGTGTAGCAGAAAATAGCATGAGCATAGTGAGAATTTTATTAAAATAGATTCCTAATGAGAATAACAAGAGTGCTTGGGTGGAGAGAGCAACACAAAGTATAACACCTAGCTAGATAGCATGAACAATACTTCAAAAGAGAGAGAAATTAAGCAATTAACAACAGTTGAGTACCGGATTTGCATGGATCCGGTCCCCCCTCCAAAAGGCTTTGTATTATGGTTTCTCCCATCCAAAGAGACATTGTACAATACAAATATTCTTTGTGTTCCTTCAATACTAGCTAGTGCTATGAAGATGGAAACTTCAAGCACTAAGCAAAACACTTAATAAACACAATATCAATTTCCCTCACGGTCTCAGACCTTAGACCTCACACACCTTCGAAGATGGTGCGAGCTAGCGGGGTATGAGAGTAGATTGAGAGGAAGGAGTATTCTTACGATAAAGATATACATCTCCTCACATAATCACTCTTATTAGCATAGCTTAGCTTAGTAATTAGCATGGTAGGGGAGATGAGCATGCATTGAAGCTTGGCTCTTGGTTGGATTTTCATCATAAAGCCAAGAGTTGTTGGTGTAGGCCTCCCTTCTCACAAGCTTGGAGTAGGTGGTAAGCTTTCCATTAAAGCTTGAGAAGGAGAGAGACGGTCTTCTTGCTTCACACATAGATTGTGTGAGTGTATAAGTCAATAATGCCTTTGAAAAATCAGCCCCTTCTCTCTCTTGGTCGACCCTCTTGCTATTTGCTCATGCTCACATCCTATTGGACCTCCCCAGCCTCAACCAATGGAAATTAAGCAGCATAAGTGATAGCCTTCTGACATGTGTCCCCCTTTTCCCCTTTGTGAGAGCTTTAGGTAATTAATAAATGCAACTAACTCTCATTGGACCCCTTTGTCTCCTGGCCAATAGGAATCAAGCAAGCCATTGGGCTGTTGAATGCTCATTGGACACCTCCAATAGTCTTCTAGAGAGCTTAATTCTTATTGGTTCTTTTATTAAGTGTTTTTAAATTGACTAAACTAGATTTACTCTAGCCTATTCTCATTGGTCCACCTCCAAGGTCATCCAATAGGATTTGAGTACACCTTGTGGGCATCTGGGTTAGGGATCTCACATGTGTCCCTCATTCCCTTTGTGTAAAGGGAGCTTGTGTGTGTGTCTGTGTGCGTTTGTGTAAGTTTCTCTCTCATCTCCTACAAGGGCTCACCCCCTCCTATGTAGGGATGCATGAAGACTTTTGGGACACACACAAAGCATCCAATTTCCCTAATGTTTGACCTTTGGACACAACCTTTGAATTTTTGAACCTTAGCAAGTTGGAAGTCTTAATGGGCTGAACCTTAGGGTCTTTTAAGCCCATTGTTGCACATTGCTCTTCTGCAGATGGCCCCCCCTTTGGATCCCTATTTTCCCTCCTTTGGATCCCTACTGTGGTCGGCTTTCCAACTTAACCAATATTCTAGCTTTTTCTCCCCTGGCACTTCCCCATATTAAATGATTAGTTTAACATGAGAAATTTATTTAAGAGAATTAGATATTAGTTTTTATGACATTACCTCTCTCTTGAAATCATAGTCATCCTTGACTATGGGGTAGAGAAGATAAAGCATATTCATTAGTCCTTTTTCTAGCGGGTAGAAGATCCCCATGTTACCCTACGACATCGTTCCAGAATGGATGACTAGTCCATTTCGCGCTTGATCAGAGCCTAAGCTGTCACAAGCATATCTTCACATTAGTCCTATCAATCTTCCATAGTAGAGTGCCAAGCTCTACTTGGTGTTTGGGGGACGTCGTCTCCACAAACTTGATCTAAGCATGCATACTACTTCATTTTTGTGCACAATAAAGAAAAAGAGAGTCTTATAAGACAAAAACTTTGTTCATTTTTAACATTTGTACCTTTGCTTACTCTAGGGAAGCATTGTAAGCATTGACAAGGTTTAGGTTATCCTTTAATTGTATACCTTGCATCCATCTAGCATCTTCAAAAGGATAATTCTTAAACTTAATAAGATATCGTCGGATAGTCTTACCACCTCTTAGTACCTTGTCTTCATGACGGAGAATGGACTCGGGTTGTAGCACCTCTTCTTGGTCCTCGATCTCCGGTGGGTCTTCAATAATTGATTCTTGAGGTGGCTCTCCTTTGTAAGGCTTTAATAGGCTCACATGGAAAGCATTGTGTATGAGCCAATGGTTGGGAAACTTGAGTTGATAGGCCATCTCATTGATTGGACTAAGAATTTGGAAGGGACCATAGTACCTTTTTGCTAACTTAGCATAGTACTTTTGGTGTCCCGTAGGATTCTTTCCCGTCGTGTGCCTTAATTGAGACTTGGGAAATTTGAGTAAGACCCAATCATTTTCTTTAAAGGCTTGGGCTCTTCAGTATTTGCCAGTAGGAGCAGCCTTTTGCCTTTGCTGTGAGATAGAGATAGCATCCTTAATCTTTTGGAAAGATTCTTGTAGGTCTCGTCTATACTCATTTGCAACAAAGATCTTCCCATGTACCTTAAGTAGCAGGGGACTTTTTGATCTTCCCTCAATTACCTCAAAAGGTGCTTTTCCCGTGGAAGTATGTACAGTATTATTGTAGGCATACTCCACTAAGGGTAAGTACTTCTCCCATTGGGATCTTTGATCTACTTCCGTTACATAGGCTTTTAGGAGAGTGAGAATTGTTAGGTTAGCTATTTCACTTTGGCCATCCGTTTGCGGGTGATAGGCCGAAGAGAAATTTAGCCTTGTTCCTAAATTCTCAAAGGGACCCTTCCAGAAATTACTAGTCATTCTAGGATCTCTATCCGACACTATAGACATTGAGAAGCCATGGTACTTGAAGATTTGTGAAATGAAGAGGGTTGCCATTTGATGGGCTTTGATAGTCTTTTTGACAGGTATAAAATGAGCTTGTTTACTGAACCTATCTACTATCATCCATATTCCCGTATTCCCATGGATAGACTTAGGCAATCCAAAGATAAAATCCATGCATATATGCTCTCCCATGGTGAATTAGGGATTGGAAAAGTTTGAAGCAATCCAGGTTGCTTCCCTCTATCAAACTTCGTCTTTTGGCATACCACACATTTAGAAACATATGTTTGTATGTTTGCTTTCATGGTAGGCCAATAGAAATATGTTTCAATCCCCTTTAGGGTAGACTAGATCCCTATATGCCTCGCATAAGGAGGAGCATGAGATTCATACATTACTTTCTCACGGAGTGAGTTAGTAATGCATACTCTATTGCCATAGAGAAGATAACCATCTTGTAAAGTAAATGGTTCCTCTTTCTTCTGTAGTGCAAGGACTCAAAATCACATTTCTAAAATTGGGATCAATAGCATACTCATCTATCATAGAAGATAGATCATTGTGAGTTGCTATGGAAACCGCATTCACTCTCAGCCGTCTTGAGAGTGCATCGGCTACTTGATTATTCTTGCCAAAAATGTGAGCAATATGAAAATGAAATTGCAAAAGGAATTTTGCCCACCTCAATTGTTGTCAGAGAGCTTGGTCTGCATCATGAAGTACTTAAGACTTTGGTGATCCGTTCGCAGAATGAAAGGAATCCCCAATAAATAGTGCTTCCATGAGTCTAAGGCATGTAGAACTATGAGGAGTTCCTTTTCATATATGCCTAGATCTTGCTCAACAGGGTCAAGCCTTCGACTTTCATAGCCTATGTCATGCCCTTCTTGGAGCAAAACAGCTCCAAGGCAATCACCACAAGCATCACATTGGACCTTAAATGGCTTTGAGAGATCCGATAGTGTAAGCACACGTTGAGAGATAAGCTTTTCGAAAGCATTGTTCTCCTTGGCATACCATATATACCTAACGTTTTTCTTTGTTAGGTCATGTAATGGTCCTGCTATTAGTGAGAACTTTTTTATGAAGTGTCTATAGTATACACACATACCTATAAAGCTTCTTAGTTCATGAAGATTCCTTGGTAGTTTAGGCCATCCTTTTATTATGTCTGATTTTGATGGATCCATTTGGATGCCATCTTGAGAGATAATGTGACCTAAATACTGAATCTCTTGTAAGAAAAATTCACTTTCTTTTTATTAACATAAAGTTTATTCTCTTAAGAACTTGAAATATTTGTGGAGGTGTTGCTTGTGTTCTTCTAATGAATTAGAGTAGATGATGATATCATCAAAGAACACTCCAGTAAAGGTTCGGTGAGGCCTGAATAGCTTCTCCATCAAGCGGTTGAATGTGGCTCCAAAAGGAATGACAATATATTCGTAAAGACCAAACGTAGTGCAAAATGCGGTCTTTACAATGTCTTGATCAACTATCCTTATTTGATGATAGCCACTTTTTAGGTCAATCCTACTGAAGTAGGTGGACCCTTGTAGCTTATCAAATAGGTCTTTGACTCGTGGAATGAGAAACCTATTCTTGATAGTGATCCTATTTAGTGCTCTATAGTCGACACACATGCGATATGTGCCATCTTTCTTTTGCACTAATAGCACAGGAGAACAAAATGGAGATGAGCTAGGCCTAACCATGCCCTTCTCAACTAACTCATGCACTTGCCGCATAATCTCCTCTTGTTGAGCTTGAGAAACTCTATAAGGAGGTTTATTAGGCGGTGAACTTCCTGGAAGAAGTTCAATTGCATGGCCATCATTGCCTCGCTTAGGAGGTAGCTCACAAGGGATGTCTTCAATAAAGACATCTTGAAATCCCTTGAGAAAATTGGATAACTCTGATTCCTTTTGATTGTGTATAAATTCTTTTGCTAAAACATTAGGTTCATTTTGAGAGTCTTTAACAAAAATCATGTACACAAAAATAGAGCTCTTTATTGACTTATTGAAAGCTTGTATATGTACAATGGGTATGGTGTTACCCATTTGCTTGGCAATAATGTACATATCTTTTTCCCTGAACTTAAAGGAGATTCTCCTTTCAGGGAATTTAACATTGGCAGCCATGCAATCAAACCACAGTGCCCCTAGGATTACATCCTCATGCTTGAGAGGAGAGATAAAGAAGTCCTCTTTGTCCACATAGTTTTGGACATGGAGCCTCATTTTCTCGATTAAGGGAGTGACTGAATCTTCTTGCCCCTTGAAAGCACCGTTTGCGGGTAGGACATCTCCCATCTCGTAAGCTTGATTCCTAGCTTGGTGGCCAGCTCTGTGGATATGAAATTGTGAGTAGCACCAGGGTCAAAGAGAATAAAAGCATCATGTTCTCTTACCTTTCCCCAAGTATGGCATAGAGGAGATCCTTTGTGGTGAATTTCCTCCTCTTGGATTTCGACCAAGGTAGCTCTAGGAGGCTCATGGCGGGCATTCTTTTGGGGACAAGCACGATACGCATGCCCTTGCTCGTTGCACTTGAAACAACGGTTATCCTTGCGGTACCGATCAAACTCTTCAGGAGAGAGTTTATTTTTGCCTTTATAAACTCCCTTCTCTTTAGGTTTGTTGGAATTGCCCTTAGGAGACTTTTGGACATTGTCCTTCCCCTTAGGCTCATTGGAACCCTTGTTTTCTGTGGGCTTAAAATTTCTTTTAGCCCCCATTTGGAAATTGATTCGAGGAGCCACCATAGTATGGTGTATAACTGCCGATATGGTGTGTGGCCTTTGGGAGTTGACATACTCCGCCATTTATTCAGTTAAGCCCGCACAAAATTGTTGCTTTTGTTCTCCAAAATCCAACTTCTTGAAGACAGTTGCTTTGAGTTGTAAGTCCCAAAACTTGTCTACATATTTGTGAATGGATTCGTAGGGAGAGAGCTTCAAGCTTTGCCATTCTGTGAGTACTTTGTTATCTATGGCCAAGTACTACTTCATAATGGAAGCTCTTAAAGATTTCCATGTTCGTGGAGCTTCAGTGTTGTCTCGTAGGCTAGAACACCATTGTCTGGCAGACTTTTGAAAGTGCATAGCTACATGGCGTAGCTTAGAGGACTCCATGAAGCCCTCATCTTCAAACTCTGCATCTAGCTATTGGATAAAGGCCAAGATTTTGTCATAGCACCAAAGGTGCCATCGTAGGTAAGGAAAGAGATGCTCTTCCCTCCCTCTTTGAACTTCTTGAGTTTGGACGACCTCTTCCATGCGGTATAGGATTTCCTATGGCCTCTTCTTTTTTATGGTTCAAAGGTTGCACCATCACTTTTTTCAGGAGGTGAAGAATTTAAGGAAGATGGAGAAGAGGGTGACCTCTTTCTTGCCTTGATCTTCTTTGTCTTTACCATCACTTTCATCAGAGGAAGAGGATGAAGAAGATGGAGAAGAGGGTGTCCTCTTTCTCGCCTTTTTATTCTCTTTCTTTTTGTCATCCCTCTTTGAAGTAGGGTGTGGAGAATTATTGCGATGGTCTTCTCTGTTTTGGAGGTGATGGAGAGCGTTTAGCCCACCGTCTTCATGGAGCCATCTCCGTTGAGGTGGTGGGAGACTCACTTCTTTCTCGTTCCTTCAGTGGAGGCTCTCGATTTCTCCTTTGAGAAGGAGATGCATCATCAAGGAGTAAATTTTCTATCCCTTCGTATGGGTCCTCTTCTTCTTCCCGAATTGGAGAGAGGCCTCTTTTGGAAGTCTCTCAAGGAGGCTTCCTAGGTGATCTCTCGTCATGGTGGGGAGCTTGGAGAATCCCATGAGCACGAAGCTACCGTTGCACTTCACTTTGGAGGGATGGATTGCCAATGGCTTGTTGAATCCTAGAAACAAGATAGTTAACAAGCATCAGGGCATCATTAGTAGCCTGCTCATTAGCAAAATCAAAGTTATCAACATTACTTTCACTCTCTTTACTATTGTCAACCATTCTAACAACTTTTAGGTGTACTTTGGCACTTCAAGCCCTAGTTGATACTCCTCTTTACCCCTTTAGAAAAAGCACTCAAGCTACTGTACCCGTGGCTTGAATACCATTAATTGCAAGGAATAGAAGAGAGGGTCGTTCAACACCAAAACAGCACCGACTCCTTTCAAGCTTCTAATAGCTCAATAGTGGTTAAGCCGTAGGCAAAGCCCCGTAGGAATCCACTATTAAGACCATAGCTCTCAATAGTGATGCCCCGTTATCTGCACGAAGGTAGGCACATTGCAAGGCTGAAAAATCCCTATTCTACTTACTCACATGCAATTAATAATAACAACCATTTATAGCTAGCTTGAGGACCTCCCTTCTTGAGCAAGAAAAGAGAAACCTTCTGCTCTAATAACAATGTAACATTTAATGGCCTAGTAACTTGTGTGTAGCGGAAAATAGCATGAGCATAGTGAGAATTTCATTAGAATAGATTCCTAATGAGAATAACAAGAGTGCTTGGGTGGAGAGAGCAACAAAAAGTATAGCACCTAGTTGGATAGCATGAACAATACTTCAAAAGAGAGAGAAATCAAGCAATTGACAACAATTGAGGACCGGATTTGCATGGAGCCAGTCCCCCCTCCAACAGGCTTTGTAATATGGTTTCTCCCATCTAGAGAGACATTTTACAATACAATTCTTTCTGTTCCTTCAATACTAGCTAGTGCTATGAAGATGGAAACTTCAAGCACTACGCAGAACACTTATTAAACACAACATCAATTCCCTCACGGTCTCAGACCCAAGACCTCACACAGCTTCAAAGATGGTAAGAGCTAGTGGGGTATGAGAGTAGATTGAGAGGAAGAAGGAGTATTCTTACGAGAAAGATATACATCTCCTCACATAATGACTCTTATTAGCATAGCTTAGCTTAGTAATTAGCATGGTAGAGGAGATGAGCATGCATTGAAGCTTAGCTCTTTGTTGGATTTGCATCACAAATCCAAGAGTTGTCGGTGTAGGCCTACCTTCTCACAAGCTTGGAGTAGGTGATAAGCTTTCCATTAAAACTTGAGAAGGAGAGAGAGAGAGAGAGAGAGAGAGAGAGAGAGAGAGAGAGAGAGAGAGAGAGAGAGAGAGAGAGAGAGAGAGAGAGAGAGAGAGAGACACACACACACACAGAGTCTTCTTGCTTCACACATAGATTGTGTGAGTGTGTAAGTCAATAATGCCTTTGAAAAATCAGCCCCCCCTCTCTCTTGGTCAACCTCTCTTACTATTTGCTCATGCTCACATCCTATTGGACCTCCCCAGCCTCAGCCAATGGAAATTAAGCAGCATAAGTGATAGCCTTCATACATGTGTCCCCCTTTCCCCTTTTGTGAGAGCTTTAGGTAATTAATAGATTCAACTAAACTCTCATTGGACCCCTTCGCCTCCTGGCCAATAGGAATCAGGCAAGCCATTGGGCTGTTGAATGCTCATTGGACCCCTTGGGAGACTGTCCAATAGTCTTCTAGAGAGATTAATTCTTATTGATTCTTTTATTAAGTGTTTTTAAATTGATTACACTAGATTTACTCTAGCCTAATTCTCATTGGTCCACCTCCAAGGTCATCCAATAGGATTTGAGTACACCTTGTGGGCATCTGGGCTAGGGAGCTGACATGTGTCCCTCATTCCCTTTGTGTAAAGGGAGCTTGTGTGTGTGTGTGTGTGTGTGTGTGTGTGTGAGAGAGAGAGAGAGAGAGAGAGAGAGAGAGAGAGAGAGAGAGAGAGAGAGAGAGAGAGAGAGAGAGAGAGAATTTCTCTCTCATCTCCTACAACTAGGTCTCGCCCCCTCCTATGTAGGGATGCATGAAGACTTTTGGGACACACACAAAGCATTCAATTTCCCTAATGTTTGAATTTTGGAACCTTAGCATTTTGGAAGTCTTAATGGGCTGAACCTTAGGGTCTTTTAAGCCCATTGTTGCACATTGCTCTTCTGCAGATGGGCCCCCTTTGGATCCCTATTTTCCCTCCTTTGGATCCCTATTGTGGCTGATCTGCCAGCTTAACCAATATTCTAGCTTTTTCTCCCCTAGCACTTCCCCATATTAAATGATCAGTTTAACATGAGAAAATCATTTAGGAGAATTATATATTAGTTTTTATGACAGGACCTATCCCCCACCAATTGCAATAAATTATGGTTTAAATGTTGTATAAAATCTTGCTAGTTGCAAAAAAATTCAATGATTACACTTTAGTCATATGTTCTATGTTGAAAAGGGTTGTGATATGAGAATATCAACCGCTAAAGGGGTCCTCCTCGGAGGACAATATGGCAATTAAACGTACCTTCTTTCGCATGTTTCTGGTTGATATAAAGAATTTTCATCATATTGGTCATTGTATTATACTTCAATCCTGCACAACAAGGATAAGTTGAAGGCCTAACCCTATCCATAGGAGTCTACTATGTATGTCATTCCATTTGAGGAAACCCCATTTATCATATGCAACATTGAGGGTATCCCAATATTAAAGGTCTCTTATTAGTCAAGGGATATGTAACCCTAATTGTACTCCCATTTTTATGGTTCTAAAACCTATATTCCGACAAGAATCATTTGATTAAGGTCCGGATAAATTGGAGTATCGATGTTGCACAAAATATAACAGACATTAAGTACTCCAATTCTTAGGGTAGGAACACCCATATCCTACCAAAAATCATTAGATTAAAGTCAGGATAAGTTGGAGTAGTTGTATTATTATCTAATATGCTATTAATTACATTTGCTAGGTATGACACTAGTCCGACCAAAGACTAGTAGGGATATAGAGTGTGTGTGTTTGTGTTTGAAAATCCCTTCATATATGAGCCATACTTAGACAATTGCATTAAATAAAAAATTAAATAACAATACCTTATCATAACATAAAGTGTGTACACAATTTGTACATAAAATCTTTTCTCACTTTTGTCAATATACCAAATAGCATCTACTAGCCAATATATTCATCTAGATTCAAACTTTGGTCTATGACCATTACAAAATAGGATATTGTATATGTGTTCGTCCTTTGGGATGAGCCTCCACTACACCTACAAGGACAAGGATCCAGTTGTGTTACCTGCATCCATACAAAATCATTCAGTTAGAACTGGCTATGCTTGTGCGTATTACAGGTATCAGAATTGGGTCCAGATGGTATCCATGTCACGCGTGCAGAAATAGTTTATAGTTTCCCTATGGACCATCATTATTTTCAACCATATATCAAAGTCAAATGACATTTAATGTATCAATAATGCCAAGTAGTATCCCCTCTAGAAAAAATCAGACAGCATTTTGTTTGTATTATGGAGAAAATCTCAAAAATTTGCAGTCGTTGCCATCTCTTTGGAGACCCTCACAGGAGGACTAAGGCTCCTAAACAAAATTGAGAACTTTAACAAGTCATGTCCTCATAATAATTCTCTTATATTTTTAAACTTATTTAACTTCATTCATCATGCAAGATATTTGACAGAAATAATCCGATCACTATGTAGTAAATCTAAGTAAAAGCAGTGTCTACAACTTTTTATTTAAAAGACACTGATTTAAAGAATTAGTCTAGCAACTCTATAAAAGGTTAGAGGGCATTTGGTGGGAAGTAGAGTAGGTTTCAAAACATCTTATGTAGATAGTGTAACCATACCTATCAAGAGGTATGACCCTTGATGTCCATAAGCAAGATTATTTAAATGTAGAGTAAGACCTATACTTTTTTAGAGGATGCATACTCAATGAGATCCAAATGTTCGTGTTCAGCCAATTTCAGCAGACATTTATGTTTGTTATGCTAATTCTTAATGAGAAATAGAACCATTAGCCGCACAATCCAATGAAAGCAAGGCTAACAAAGCAATCTAACAAAATTTGGATAGAGTCACGATTGTATGCCAGGCAATTTTTCAAAAAACTAGTATATGCCATCTCCCAAAGACACCCTCCGTAGGAGGTTTGCGGCTTTCAATAACACAAATGACGAGTATTCCATTTATCATTTTCTCATTATATGTCAAGACGAACCATTCCCAGTACCACTTATTATAACAAAGACGAGAAAGTAACATTGTCAGATTATTCGCCCCAAAGTATCACTCTTATTCATCAAGTTATGTCAAACTATTTCATAAACACAGAATTAAATAAGCATGTTTATGATTCCTTATGATTCAGTGTCATTTAGTTATGCAGAGTAGTTCAACTTTACCAAGTTACCATACATCAGAATTTTAAATTAATGTCATAATCAGTTTCTAAGTAGGTGCATGAGCACCTACCTGCTTCTGGTAGCAACACTAGCCGGGATCATGTAGTTGTAGCCTTCTTCACAAGGATACCCCATATTTACTGATGGTGATGTCGCAAGTGCTGCAGCTGTTTACATTCAATGTATACTGCGTGTGCATGCATTTGCAGAGTACATTCGTATGTGATGCATCTGGTTGGGCATGAAAATCTGTGATTTTGAAAGGTATCGGAGCAGGGAAACTCCCCAAGGGTAGCGCCTGCCTATGACTTGAACTCAGTAGGGTGTGTAACATAGCTGATTTGGAAGCGCAAGCTGATGACGAGTAGAGAAATGCCTTGCACAAAGTCCTTGGATGAGGGATCTATGAAAATCCATGAATAGCATGTTACTTCAGATGCAAGCCATCATGGTTAACATTCAACAACAAAAGTATACATATATGTTTTTTTGACATCCAATAAAGTTGTGACAACCATGTATGTGTGCATGTGTGTGTGTGTGTAGGGTATCTTGTGTACCTTGGCATGTAGCTAAAGATCTTCCTCGGGGATTGTGAGTAGCATGATACAAAGATGTTTGCAAAGAATAGAAACACCAACATGTATGCAGTTCACAAGAGAGAGAGAGAGAGACCATAGATTCACGAAAATGATTTATGCATGAATGTGTGTGTGTGTGTGCACGCATGCTCGTGTGTGTGTGTGTGTGTGTGTGTGTGTGTGTGTGTGTGTGTGTGTGTGTGTGTGTGTGTGTGTTGGAGATGATTCCTGTGTACATCAGCGTATGCAACAAAAGTATAATTTTCAAGGGATGCCGAGCAGGGAACCTCCCCAAGGATACTGCATGTTCATGCCATGAACTCCATAGCGCTTGTAAAAGAAGTGCCCATGAAGGGATTACTGACGAGCTGAAGGATGTCTTAAGGGGGATGCTCGGACAAAAAAGCTGTCAGCAGCAGAGCTCCCAAAGGGGTCTTACTACAACTTCAAGTGGTGGGCTAATAGGGAATCCCTACAAGTACTCAGTAGCAGGTATGCGAGAAGGAGAAAGACAGAGATCGAGAGAGCGATATACGACCATAATATAATCGACCAGGTTAGGTGAGACTATATAGATCTCCAAAAAATTAAAGGAAAAGAAATTTTTGAATCATCTGCCACCTTTTGTGTGGTTGGTTATATACATGTAAAATCCAAAAAAGAGTTGTTGAATAATTTAAATACTAGCCATGTACTCACATCACAACTTATGTATTGCCAAAAAGACAGTCTCCCATGCAGTAATTCTTCAGCTATGTTCCTCCATCTTGGTAGATGAGCATACCCCGGATAGGTAATGTCACATTTGGCCGACATAGAAGCCAACAAGATAGTGCTAGATTATTAAAGAAAAAGCATATCCTTCCGAGTAAATATGAGTGCTACAAGCAAGATAGTGTTGGATGAGATCATGATCCTGAAGGTGTGCAACGACCGATAATATTAAGCATGTGTGTGTGTGTGTGTGTGTGTGTGTGTGTGTGTGTGTGTGTGTGTGTGTGTGTGTGTGTGTGTGTGTGTGTGTGTGTGTGTTTGTGTGTGTGTGTGTGTGTGCATGTGTGTGTGTGTGTGTTTTTGAAGGATTTGCATGTTTGTGTGTGTGTGTGTGTGTGTGTGTGTGTGTGTGTGTGTGTGTGTGTGTGTGAGAGAGAGAGAGAGAGAGAGCGCTACAACAGCATACCGTGTGCTCCTTCTTGGCCCCTTGCACAGCCAAAGCTTTCTTCTTTATACAAGCACTATTTTTATTACAAGCATGGCTAAAAAGGAACGTTGAAAAGCAGCATCTTAAAATATCTTCAAAAAGCCTAAAAGTTGTGTACAACATTTCATAGGCACCACGTTGGTGCAACCAAAGTGTGTCAACTCTAGAAGGTGGCATGGGCATATATGCAGGCAAGGAGAAGCATGGCAAAGGTGCCAAGTGGTGGCAATGCAAGTAGATTCTAATTGGAGTTCCAAGTGAAGTGCACGACATGGAAGCTCATCCCATTTTTCTTTTTGGGGTCTCTTAGACACACTCCTATCAAAGGAGGCCTATGTTCATTTTTTGGGGTCTTTTGACCAAGGTTTTTTTTTTTTTTTGCCAAGGCTTTTGAGCCATTGTTTTTGGTTGCCGAGGTTCATGCCGGCAGTGTGCTGGTTGTATATGATATTGCATATGCTAGAAGACTATCCTCTACTGTTTCTGGGCGTCATTTCCCCTTCCCCCTTCTCTTCTCTGCTTGTGTGTGTGTGTTTTCGGGTGTGTGTAGGCATATGTGCCCCCCGAGGTTTGTCGTGCAAAGAGAGATAGAGAGAGGTTGTGTGAGTGTGGAAGGGTGTGAATTGAGCGGAGCGGAGTGATTGAGTATGTCCGGTGCATTGCAGGACGTATGTGCTTATGGTTGTATGAAAGCGGTGATTTGCTTACGGGTAGTGTTGAGTTTTGAAGGTGAACTCTAGTGGATTGGGGTGTTGTGTATACCCTCGGCTATAGTGAGCCATTGTGTTGTGTGCTGGGTGTGTCCCCCTTTCCATCTTCTGGTACCCCCACTGAGGAGCTATCTGATGCTCCAATTTGCGGTTGAAAGTGGTGTTTTTTAGCCGACAAAGTGGTTGGCTGATGGTCGAGATGTTTGATGGTCGAGTTTCAAGCTAGCAGAGATGGTGGAGCCAGGTTTTGGCCCCATATTTACGGGCATCGAAGATCCCGAGGATTGGTTAGCAGATTTCAAATTATGGCTACTGTGGATGCGTATGTCGACGGATTCAAAAAAGTTACAGATGGTGCCGCTATTGATGTGAGGATGAGCCAAGGTGTGGTTCGATGGTTTAAAGAGCAGTGATCAAGAATCATGGCAAAGGTTGCAGAGTCAGTTTCTAGAGCGGTTTTGAGAGGTGATTACGGTGGAAAAAGCTGGTGCAAGGCTGAAGGCAATACACCAGGATGTAAGTAAAGATTTCTCTATTTTCATTGAGCAGTTTGAAGCTTGTTGGAAGCAGTTAGAGACTGCTACTGGGGTCAAAAGCAATCAATCTTTGAAGCTGTCAAAGTTGTTAGAGTGCTTGCATCCGAGGATTAGAGAAAAGGTTGAAGATGGTGCAGATACCTACGAAGACATGGTATATCTTGCAAAGATAAAGAGCAGAAAGATGAAGCAGAAGCTAGAGCTGGGTTTGCTGAAGCCTATGGATTATTTGCCGGCGACAATTTGTTCGGTGGTTCAACCAAGGATGGTTCCACAAGTTCAAAATGCAGAGCGTGTTGAGGTAAGACCTACTATTGGTTATGTTCCTTGGAGATTTCGAGTTTGTGATGTGCATGTGCCGAGGGTGGAAGATCTTGTCAACGAGGAGAAGCTCCATGTCGAGGTGAACCAAGATGCAAAAGCGGTAGCAGATGTGAAGGTTTTGGTACGGATTGAAGAGGTAAAGAATGTTCTTGTGGAGAGTTTGCATGAAAAGGTAGCAAAATGCAATCGAGATGCAGATACCAAGGGTTCAAAAGTTGATGAAGAAAGTTTGCAAAGCGGTGAAGATGGTCAAGCTTTTGTGGAGTAGCAAGTGGAAGGAGATGCAGATATGGAGTCGGTATATGATGCCGATGCCGATGAAGATACAAGATCGATTAGCTAGGAAACAAGCAAGGACAATAGTGCGGATGAGTCCACATCCTATGATGAAGAGACGGAACCTGATGAACCTGAATTGGTAAAGGTAAAGCTACCCTCTTATATGTTTTATGATATGGTAATAGCCCATGTGCAAGAAGATCAGGGAACAGAGCAAGCCGAGAGGCTTGATGAAAGCTCAGTGGTGTGGTCTAGACCTACCGATGATGATATGCAGGTAAAGGTGGTGTGTGGTGCCATGCTAATGGTGGTGCTGATGAAAGTAGCGGTAGAATGTGCCATGGTGGTGCAACATGTGCAGAATTTTTCCAAGAGAGATAAAGCGGCCGTGTCTATGGAGGAAGTCGAGATGGATGCAGTGGAGAACGAGTTTCTCTCTTTTATGGAGGAGCATGGTGCAGTGGTAGAAGAGGTGATTGAAGAACAAGTAATTGAAGCCGAAGAGCAGATGGTGTTGATCGACCTTGAAGGACCGATTAACAAGGAAGGGCTCGATGATGCTGGAATGGAGTGTGTGGCCAAAGAGGAGGTTGTGATGCCAAAGACATAGGAGATTCCGATGCAGCAGCCATGTGCAATGGTGGAGAAAGGAGAATCTCAAGCAGTGGCTTTGCTTCCAATGAAGGTATGTAAGTTATGGTTGATGAAAAAGATGGTAGATACGGCTCTATGGAGGCTGGCTCACCAGGTACAGGGGTCTATGCTCAAGGCCTCCACTTTATTTGGTTGGGAGGGAGGGTCAGACATGTGTTGGAGCTTGGTGTCAGATACATGTTAGGTGTTTGATCCAGGTGGAAGCTATGTGATGCAGGGGGTGGGGCAACTCACTTGGAGGTTTGGCAGTAGGATGCAATAAAACTATGTACATATGGTTTTAGTTTTCTCATAGTGTGTGCCAGGTTTTGCAGTTAGTAGTGGAATAAATCTTTTATGTGGTTGAGCATAAATGCTCAACTAGGGGTGGGCAATGATGGTGCAGCCAAAGTGTGTCAACTCTAGAAGGTGGCATGGGAAGATATATGCAATGAAGCAGAAGCATGGCAAAGGGCTGGAGCAGCTAGTAGAATCATGGGATGGCAGGTAGTAGTGGAATTGTATGCTTGATGTGGCTTATAGGCCAAGGAAGGCTCCATGATGGGCTAGTCTGGTGAACAGAGGAAGGGGATGCAAAAGTGCAGCTTTTGGGTCTAGTAATGAAGAGCTTGAAGTGCTAGAGGAGCAGGTCCAGACGGCTTATCAAACAGAGCTACAGAGCCCAAGTTAGAAGTTTGAAGTTTTAGTGGCTTGCAGATTCTTGCCGGACAGGACAGCTGGGGACAGGTGATCCTAGTGTAAGTCGAGGTACAAGTGTGTAGAGCTCAATTCATGGAGTCTACCCGTCTTTTCGGATTGCGGATCAGAGCTATGGTTTGCATTTTATGGCTAGTTAAAGTTTTTTTGGGGGCCCGGGTCTGAGCTTACTTGGACACATTGGAGAATGTGCCATCTTGCGTCTTTTGAGCGACAAGATTCTAGAGCAAAGTATGCGTCATACATCATACGAAGCTAGCAAGAAGTGACTGCATGTCAAACGGAGCCCGAAGCGGAAAGATATGGAAGCCGAAAGATTGGGTGCCTTTGTCCGAAGTCGATTGCAGATGATTTTTCAAGTTTTTGGCCGCCTTGGATAGGGAACTCCGGGGAGTCGAAATGTAGCGGGGTTTGCACGGCTCGGAAGCCAATACAATGGAAATCCGACTTGGCTTTGCGGTTTGAAGATCCAACTCCGGGGCGGTGGAGTAAAGCCGGGAGAAGAAGGCAGGGAAAAAAGAGTTTTTTTGAAGATTAAAAAGGAAGCTTTTTGAAGGAGTTTGGGGAGCCCAAAGGCCCCCGCCTCCACAGCTGCCACGTGGCGGGGCTTTGTCCCATATGTGCAATGGAGGCGCAGGGGACTGCAGTATATATACTGGGCCATGGTCCCTCTAATGTACACAAGAGGGGAGAGAGAGGGGAGCTCCCTCCCGTTGGCGATGGTGCATGGCGGGCGACCCTGTCGAGCGCTGTGCACGGCGTATGGAGGCGGAAGGCGACGGTTTTGGGCCTGTGTTGGCGGTGCAGAGGCGGTTCGCCCACGTAGAGATGGTGATGACGTGTTAGTTAGGGGCCAGTGCCCACGCCCGCTAAAGGGCCCATATTTTTGAAATGAAAGGGATATGCCCCGCCCCCCAATAGCAACATCGCTATTGCTTAAGGAGGGGAGGGGTCTCGCAGCATAGGTGTGAGCCGACAAGGGCAAACAAATTGAAGGGACAAAGAACCAAGGTGTACACCATGCAAATATTTCCAAAATTGAAAGGTGCCAAGTGGTGGCAATGCAAGTAGATTCTAATTAGAGTTCCAAGTGAAGTGCACGACATGGGAGCTCATCCCATTTTTCCTTTTTGGGTCTCTTAGACACACTCCTATCAAAGGAGGCCTATGTTCATTTTTGGGGTCTTTTGACCAAGGTTAGTTTTTTTTGCCAAGGCTTTTGAGCCATTGTTTTTGGTTGCCGAGGTTCATGCCGGTAGTGTGTTGGTTATATATGATATTGCATATGCTAGAAGACTATTCTCTACTATTTTTGGGTGTCATTCCCCCTTCCCCCTTCTCTTCTCTACTTGTGTGTGTGTGTTTCCGGGCGTGTGTAGGCATATATACCCCACTGAGGTTTGTCGTGCAAAGAGAGATAGAGAGAGGTTGTGTGAGTGTGGAAGGCCGTGAATTGAGCGGAGTGGAGTGATTGAGTCTGTCATGTGCATTGCACGACGTATGTGCTTATGGTTGTTTCAAAGCGGTGGTTTGTTTGCGGGTAGTGTTGAGTTTTGAAGGTGAACTCTAGTGGATTGGGGCGCTGTTATTCCCTGGGCTATAGTGAGGCATTGTGTTGTGTGTTGGGTGTGTCCCCCTTTCCAACGTTTATATCACTCCCTACAAACAGGCAGTGCCAGCAAGCGAGTGGCAAGGAGTACTCATTGTGAACTACAAGTGATGTGAGCTAGAGTGGTCTTACTCTTCTATTGTGCTTCTCCAATAGCTGCTACGGATGGGGACTAAGCACGCAAAGGAGGGTAATAGGGTTTGAGACAACTTACCTGCAAATTTGTTTGGTTAAGATTGGTGGACAAGGTTTTGGGTGGGTTTGACTCGAGGGATTTATAGAGGGTTATCTTATGATAGCACATGAGTTTAAGGGAGGGGGTTTATATAAGGGAAGAAAGGTGCATTTAACAAAGAATGGCTCCATATATAGGGATAAACAAGTAATGAAATCACAAGGCCTACCCACAACTTGAAGTACATGATTAGAAGACACAAATGCAACATTTAAAAGTGCAGTAGATTAAGTTGGAATGTTGAGGGAATGTACAACATAAGGGGGCATGATGAGTGTGCTCGAAGGGTTGGAGATGCTGAAGTTTATGGCAAGTTTGGTAGAGAGTGAAGGAGAGAAAGGTGAAGGATCACGATCTCATATGGAATGTAGTAGAGAATGGCCAAGTATAAAACAGGCCTATAGCTGAATGAAAAGTTATCAAAATTTGTTCCTTGAGTAAGTGCTCTATTTATAAGCTTGTGATCACCTTGTCCATACTCAAGTTCATGTTTATGAGCCCAAGCTTCCGTCTTGGGACCTAACTTGCTTGAGTGACATTGTTTATGCACAGGCACTCACACACGCATCATGCCAAGCACTAGATTGCACCCACCCTAGCTCTAAGAGATCCTTTGTTTCAACATGGTATCAAAGCCATGGTGTGTTAGCTAGGGTTAGTTTTTTTTGGCATTCATCAAATTAGGAATAGGGTTTATTAATTAGTTTTTAGTCACTCTTGAGGTGGATACGTTCTGATTAGAGTCTAGTTGATATATCTTGTGCAATCTCTAGCACCAGGTACTAGAAGGATAGCAGAAACCCTCAATCTACTGCTTATATGCTTATGGCCTCCTATATCAAAAGCTAAACAACCTGCAACTCGCGCAGTCGTCAAGTGCTCAGCCTACGGTCATAGCAACTCAACCTCTTGTCGTTGCCTCTCAATCCAAGTATCAACATCCTTTTTGGCTACCCTTGCTAACAATTTTGCCTGCTTCCGAAGGGTCATACAACCAAGAAAGACAAGCTTGAGGCGCACAAGTTGTTGCTACTGCTGCAAAAGAAAACAAAGGTTGCAAAGATCTTTACGAGTCATGTTGCACCCATCATCGGCATCTTGGAGACTGGTGGATTTGCCCAAGGCCAAAGTAAAAAACATGTAGATGCTCAGCAGCTCCGCATGCGAGCATAAGTTAACACCCCAGAACATGCCTTGCACGGTTAATTAGAAGAAAGAAATCTCTACCCAACTGCAAAGCTGCAGACTTGGATCACTTTGCATTTTTATTTCTTTAATCTCCAAAAAAATGTAAGAAAGGCACTAATGAATGCTAAAAATTATTCACTAGCTCCTTACACTAAAATCATCTGAATCTAGCCAGTGTCCATCAAGGTGACCCTCCAAATTAACCATGATTTTTCAAATGCTTTCTTTTTAAATGTACACGAAGGGTCTATTTCCTGTGAACACTAACACTCGTTGTAGAGGTTCATAGACACTGCTTGAGTCAAAAGTGACCAAGTAAGACCACCTCATGGAGCACAAGTTAGCGTGTGTGGCTACATGTAATTGAAAATTTTCTTTACATGGAAACGCTTATGCGCAAGGGTTTATGGTGTTAAAACAAGAGCTTCTAGGAGTACAAAAGAAAATTTTGGATGATGAAGCCATTGCAGTTTTACTCAACAATGTCAATAAGGCACCATCTGACATGCTTGTGGCTACCTTGCAAAATAAGGAGAAGAAGCTTGATGAAGTAATTGTTGCACTTATGAGATATGATTCAAAGCAGAACATTGAGCCAGAAGGTGTGGCTCTAGAAGAAGTACAAAGAGATTGAGTGTTCTTCAACCAAGGAGGATTCAGAGGAGGAAGAGCAACAAGAGGAAGAGGAAAATGCCAAGCTGGCAACAAAGGATAGTTTATCTGCCATAGGTGTGGATAATTGGGACATTTTTCTAGAGATTTCCCTCAAACAAAAAGGAAATTTCATTGAAAGAAGAGAAGAGGAAGGAGAAGAAGAGGCATCAATAAGGGAAGAAGCTTCCAGGAGAACTAGAAATCTTTTTTAGAATGTTAACCACCATGTATGTAGGCACATGTCAAGACTTGGGCTAATCTAAATGGATGGGAGATACGGGCTATATTATAGAAGTTTGGGGGACTTTTTTTATTGGGCTAAAGGAATCTAGGGCACCATGGGCGAGCTATGCTACCATGGAAATATTCATAAATGACATGGACATGCAAAGATCGTTTCTTTGAGGGGGGGTGTTGAAGTTTATGGCAAGTTTGATAGAGACTAAAGGAGAGAAAGATTGGTGGAAGGCGAAGGGTCACAATCTCAATATGAAATGTAGTAGAGAATGGCCAAGTATAAAAGAGACCTATAGCTGAATGAAAAGCTATCCAAGTTTGTTCTTGAGAATAGTGCTCTATTTATGAACTTGTGTCACCTTGTCCTTACTCAAGATCATGTTTATAAGCCCAAGCTTCCATCTTGGGACCTAATTTGCTTGAGTAACATTGTTTATGCACATGCACTCACACATGCATCATGCCAAGCACTAGATTGGACCTACCCTGACTCTAGGAGATCCTTGTGTTTAAATAGGAGATACATAATTGATGTTTGGTAACCAAGCTCACATTGTTATAGCTTGCTCTTTGAAAAGACACCACTTTGATACCGATAAATCCCTCTCTCCCTCTTCCCCTTTTTGAAGCACATTATTTTTATCATTTGGGAAGGGAGACATATAATGAAGAGTGATCAAACCAAAAGCAATATCTTTTTCCACGTGGGTTGCATTTATATGCCCGTTTCTTAAAACTTATACGTATAAAACGCTACTATACAACGTAATCTTGAATAATCTCCGAATACCCAAATATTTTGTTTTTGATTGAAGGACATTTCGATTGAAATATTTTTTGAACAAAAAATATTTTGATGGAAAGAGCTTTTTGATCGAAAAAAGTACTTCTAAAAGAAACAGTCGTCGATTTTGATTGAAACTATGATTGCCTCTTGCGATTGTGAGATTTTGAGAGACTACTAGCAAGAGGGCCCACTTAGTTATAGTATTAGCACTGACAAGCAAAGAACTATTCATGTACAATTTTTTGCTTTAATTTTATGAGTATTAACTTGTTTTTGTGTGTTATGTCACACTCATGTAGTGTTGGAGTTCCTCTCTCACCATAGAGTGGGCTTGTAGGCTTTAGGCCACTTCATGGTGTGAAGCCATAGACTCGCTCCAGAAGTGAGTAGAATCAAGTATCTCTTCCCCTGTTATGCAACCATATGGCTCACTTCATGGAGGGGTTTTAGGACAAACTTAGATTCTCATTGGTGTGGTGCAGTAGTATATCTCGCACCATAGAGTTGAGTTAGAATATATTGGTGGAGTGTAGTAGGCATGACGCTACACCTCTCATTTCAGAGTGACATATAGAGTTCTCAATCTTAGATTAGGACACATCATCATTTGTACTACATAGAAATGCAAGGGTGACGCTCGTCAAACAAGGAGTGGAGAGATACATACTTCATGCCCTCTTCATTTTTGTGTGACGCACCAGTTATCCTTGTGCTTCAGACTTTGATCCATAGACACCTAAGTTGCATTATACGTTATATGAGAAACCTATAATATTTCATATACGAGCGTATTTTACATGACCTCATATTATACGGGCGTATTTTATAATGCCACGTCAGCAAAAGCGGGCAACGAATTCTTTTCCTAGTTTTTCGATTGAAAAAAACTTACGACAAAGTATTTTTTGATCAAATAATATATTGATCGGAAAAAAAAGTATATATAGCGGCAATGCACCTTGTTGAGACTAGTATTCATCACAAAAGGTATTCCATGTCAATAGTAGACTAAAAAAATGAATTTCTTTATAATTCAAAAATATCTAAAATTTAAAATAGTTTTAAAATCTTTTGATTAAAATTAAATTAATGTTTTTTTAAAATTTGATTGATTCTTTCTTTTAAAATCAAATTATGTAAGCTTTGTATGTTGTGTAGAGCTCAAACTCTCACTCATACAAGGTGTTTATTTTTTAGGAGTCACTTGCTACTACATGCTCAGTTTACTTACATGTGGAAGTGAATTAGTGATATAATTTAGAGATTGCACTTGTGTGCAGAGTGTACTCTCAAATGAGGTTTTTTGTCTGCAAAATATAATAGAATAGAGGTCAGTTTTATTTAGCTAGGTTCGATTTTGACGTGCAGATACTTTCTCACCTCAAAGTGAACATAGATAGATTTGTTTTTACCTTGCATAGAGTTATCACACTATGCTCTCACTGGAATCAAAATTAAGGAATTTCATGTCCAAATACATTGATATTACATTATTTTTATTTGGATTGCTACATCTATCATGTTGTGTGATCGTATACGTGCATCAATTGCAGATAGATAAGCTTTCAAAGATCTATTGTGGAGTGTGAGAACTTCATGTTCACACTTCAGATAGATATGACAATCGTCAAGGTTTTCAATTAATCCTCATGTTCCAATGAGAATCAATTGCAAGATTTGATCAATATTATCAATTGTCGTAATGTGTGAAAGCCGTAAGCTTGCACTTTAGATAGATCAATATAGCGCAACATGATGATGAGTTTTGTTTTTTTGTTATAAATAAGTGATTAAGATTATTGATTATCGTAATGTGTGAAAGCCAAAAGCTTGCACTTTAGATGAATTGATATAGTGAAATGTGATTGAATTGTTTTGTTTGAAGTGATGAAGTTTTTTAGCACATCAAAATATAATTTGATTGACATGAGTTTATTGAAGAATGATAAGACTATCATTGTTTATTGTTAATTGATAATGTAGCATGAGACTAATTGATAATGTGAACAAATTTTGATCACTATATTGCTTGTGTAGTTTGTTGCTTTGAATTAATTTTGACCTCAAAATTAACAAGTGGATTTGTTGATCTGGCAGTTTAAATTTATCTGTCATCATGGTGAAAGGACATAAGTGGAGATACGTCCATGAGCTGCGTGCTAGAAAGAATACATCTCGATTGAAATGCAAGACCTACGATCATGAGTTCGGGAATGTGACCAGAATGAAAGAGCACTTGTTTAAAGTCCCTGGTAATGTGTCCGAGTGTACGGCTCTGCCAAGAGATATTCATGCTAGATTGCCAAAGTATGCTCTCATGTACAGCAAATTCTTGCATGCTCATGCCAAACAAATTTCAACGGACGTTGAAATGTCTATTGTCAATGAGAGGACAGGGCATGTGCCTACGGAAGCAAATGATCACACTCCCCAATCAACTCCTTTTCATGGACATTCTTCAACGTCTATAGCAGCAAATCCTAGCTCAACTAAATTTAGTAAAGCATCATCCAGTGACCAAATGCTGTATGAAGTGATAGATAAGCAATAGTTGCTTGAGTTGCATCGAAATGGATGCAAGATTTTGTGGTGTGTTGTACACCATTTGATGCTATGCGCAACCCCATATTTCAAGATGCTTTAATGAGCACAGACAAAAAAGGGTTTGTGCTTTTTGATTAGAATAAGATACGCATACAGCATCTAGATAAAGTGAAAGACAATATTGAAGCCATCCTCAAGTGCATGGTAGTGGACTTTGTTCCCGCATATGGTTGCACCATAGTGTTGGATGGATGGACCAACTGTCAGAAGAAGCTGTTCATCAATGTGATGCTTATCAATCCTAGAGGGTCTATGTTTGTAGAAGCCATTGACACCTCTTTAAAAGAGAAGACCAGTGATTATCTAGCAAGGATATATGAGCATGCCATATCAAAGGCAGGTGGGCCAAAAGAATGTGACTGTAATTGTCACAGATAATGCATCCAAATACAAGGATGTAGGGAGGTCTATCTAAGTTAAGTACCCAAAACTTACTTGGGTGCCATGTGCCACACATACTCTTAATTTTCTATTAAAAGACATTAGTAAAATGGCCATCATAAAACAAACACTGCTGGATGCAAATCATGTGATGAAATTTATTAGAGAGCATCAAATTTTGTATGCTCTTTTTTGAATAAAGTTACCCACCAAAACTTTGGAGATATTTTGTGTGACAAGGTTTGCAACCGCATACTATGTTCTTGCCACCTTGCAAGAAGTGAATCCTACTTTGATTGAAATGGTAGCCGATAGACAATGGGATGCTTGGCTGAGCAAGTATCATAGCTACCAAGAGGCAGCTACAAGATGTGTACAGCTACAAGATGTGTACATCTGTGAACTCGCAAGTTTTTTGGTGCAATGTAGAGAGAATTTTCACCTTGGACAAACCATTTGTAGATCTTTTGCAAATAGTTGACAAAGAATCTTTTGTCTTTGGTCACGTTTATTGGTATAGGTCAAAGACATTACACAAAGTAAGAGAGCATGCTGGCTTTGGTGCAAAGAACAAAGCTTTTATAATCGGTGCAATTGCATACGTCGTTGCATGGTGTTGCATTTGTATTGGATCCCCAATTTCAAATGCACCAACAATCGGCCAATAAAGAAGTCATGAGTGACTTTAAAACAGTGTGCTCTCAACTATTGGGACAAGAGGATGGCAAAACTGCTTTTCATCAGCGAGTTGATTATGCTAATAGAACTGGCATGTTCCAAGATCCATGGCATATAGATGCCATTGCACACACAAGTGCGCCTCTATGGTGGAAGGAGTATGGTGGGGGAAATTTTCTGTTAGAGTTCTATCTTTTGTTTCATCAAGTGGAAGCTATGAGAGAAATTAGTCATCTTTTAACTTTAGGCATACCAAGAAACAAAACCGGCTTCATCCTAAAACGTGCTACTAATTTGGTTTATGTTTTTTGCAACATGAGACTTATCCATAAGCCAGTGAACATTGCTTCAAGAGTAGCACAAAATCACTATGATGTCTTTCAAACCCATGAAGCTATAGGTGCAGAAGAAGACGATGACAATGATACAAAATGGGAGATAGCTTCAGAATGTTCTGATATGGATGAAATCCATGATATGATTGGTGTGTTTGATGGAGACAAAGATGTATGACTAAAGGCCTATAAGTTTTGCTCACTGTGAGTATGTGAAAATTATGACACATCGCCATTTTACACTACAAGATGTTCACCTCTCTCTCTCTATCTCTCTCTCTCTCTCTCTCTCTCTCTCTCTCTCTCTCTCTCTCTCTCTCTCTCTCTCTCTCTCTCTCTCTGTGTGTGTGTGTGTGTGTGTGTGTGTGTGTGTGTGTGTGTGTGTGTGTGTCTATCTCAAGTTACTTTTGCAATAAGAATCATAATTACAATTAGATACAATACAATACAATTTACTTGATCGAGAATACAAAAATAGATGGCTGAGGGGATAAATGAAGAGCTGTGATTACAAAAACTGTAGACCTTTGCTAAAATAGATAGGGTAAAGTGAGTGAAGTGCTCAAGCCAAAGATTGAGTCAGCTCATTGAGTAGTTCATCTATGTCAAACTCAATACTTTCAGGCATAGGAGATGGGCCTACAGGTTCTTTTGCAAAGGTCTTGCATGATCTCGCAATGGTCCGTAGAGTGTTGCATACTATCGCAGCTTGGATTGGGCCTCTGATAGCTCTATCTCAAGCTCAAGGATTCGGCCGCGTAAAATATCAGGTGTCTCTCCTTGGCTTGCAAGATGTTGCCCTTGGCTTTCTAATGCAATGAGCGTCTCTGATTCTTTGGGAAGCAAAACTATGGGACATTTACATGTAGACATTGGATTATTGGCGTGACTTGCTGCCACTTTCTCTCTAATCTGACCATGCCCAATGCCAGAATTCTTGGGGCAGTCTGACCAATCTACATGTCTCGCAAGGATGTTATAAACATAGCATTGTTGTATAAAGTAGAGTGCCATCTGGTTATTGTTTGGCATAACTCTCTCTCGATGTATGAATCTTCTAGCAACGCGTGCGAGTCCTTTGTGCTACAAATCTAATAGCTATACAAGAGCTAATTCCTTGGCATTGCCACTGATTTGAAATAGTTGTTGGAATACAAAGTGGCTTGGACATAGCTCCTTGCACTCCTTAAGGCTGAGAGGCTTCCTCTTTGATTCATGCAATAGCTTCGAGGTCTTTCTCTTGTCCATAACGCTCTCTCTCTTCTTTGTATATGGCATGTGCTTCAGTGTGGTTAAGTTCTTCTTCCATATCTATCAATAAAGCAAATATTTCATCATTAGAAAGACTTATCATAAAGTTAACAGGTTATCATGTTCAAATCTTCAAACAAAAAGATAGGATAACTTAATCATGTTGCAAGAAAGAGACATAATATTTATCACCATGTCGTTTGGAAAGAGACAAGATAACTTGATCAATTATATGATTTGCAAGTGCAGCTAAAGAGAAAGATAATTAAATCATCACTTTAGTTGTTAGCTAGTCGTAGGCCAAAAATCATTACAATGCCATAGCCCACTCTATGGGAACCGTTTAGACAAACAGAAAGATCAAAAGTGTTAGGTCAGGTTGAGGGATTGTTTTGCTTGCCACTCTCAAGGTGGGTAAGTACATTGCTTAAAGAATCCTTTTTGTTTTTCTCTTGTGGCACTCACATGCACTTCAAGAGTCGTTTACAAGTATGACACATGGAGTAGATATTCATGGCTTTATTCCAGGGAGGGGGATTAGTAGATATTCATTCTAAGGTAGCCCATGGAAAATCTCTCTAGGTCGGCTTTCTAGTTTCTATTTGTAAGTTACAAAGAGGAAAAAAGCATGTCGTTGTTTTGGTATTTGTACATGACCCACAATCCACAATGCGTGCATAGACCCCCTTTTGTCCAAAGTGAAGAATCATTTTGCGGGAGTGAAGGTCATTGTGGAGATAATCGTGTGCATGTAGATACTTTAGGGTCTAAAGAAGAGCATTTATTATCTAAAAAATGTTATTTTGGGATAGCTCTATTGTTCCTTCGGTGGTTACATAATTGTGAATGGCAGGTTGACTGCCATCTATAGTGCACTCTCTTATTCACTGCTCTACATGGTCGCCATTCCAAAAAATGTGAAATGAGCATTGGACGCTCTATGTGGCGGACATGGCAAGTGGATAAATAATGTCGTGATGTCCAAAATTGTGGCTTCATCCTTAACCTACTAATCCATTGTGGGTCCATGCAAGTGAACTTGAAGATCTTCGCCACATACAATGGCTCTTTGGACGCAGGATGTGTGACACCTACATGCTTCACATGTGCCCATCTCCCTTCTCCCAGTTGTGGAGCTTGTATGTTGAAGATTGCAGTTTTTGGCAAAAGATATAATATAAGGGGGATTTGAGACTGATTGAGCGCAAGAGTGGCACTAGCAAAAAACTCTATTCTAACCATAGTTTCTAGCTCTTCAGTAGCATCCAAAGAGCTAGCTTCCACGCTCGTGCACTTTGCTACGCGCTCTTTCAAGCTTTCCCTTGCTCTTGAACTCAGTATACAATTGTTGCACAAGTTGTATGCAAGGAGCTATGCCTGACAAAGTAATGATTCCAAGATTTTTTAGATCCTAAAAAATCTTTGCAATCTGTCCAATAGACTGCTTGACCATGTTCAATAATGAACTAGATGTCATTAGAGATATGTCAAAAGCAGCGGGCATAAATGCGTGTTGAAGCTGCTCAAATACAGACTTCTCTAAGGCCTCTGTGAACTGGTAATAATGTTCCAAAGCAGAGGGGTTTAGGTAACAACTAAGCTCAGGCTCTAACATGTGATTTAAGTGACGTACTATCACTTCGAAGAAAAATTTTCGTTGATGTTTCACCAGCTTAGTATCTGTCATATCTGCAAGATATAATTTTAAAAGATAAACATTATCAGAGGAGACAAGAAACTATCAAAATCATGTCATGATCTTAATCCATACACAATTAACATTATTCATAGCAAACAACGATATAGTATGATTGCAATGCATACATTGTACAATAGAGAGAACAACACACAAAGATAGAGATTGAGAGAGGTGAACAGGCCAGGAGTCTAAGGGACGCTCATCACAAGAACTAGACCCTATTATGTGTATTACATAATACACGTAAATGATCAGAGCATGAATGTGAACAACCCAGCTTGTGTGAGGTACGCTCAACACAAGTCCTTGACGTTTTTGTAATGTTGAATGATAGTTTAATCAATCTAATCCCTGATGAATTGTGTTGAATGTACAGGAAAACCATCAACAGACAATGTAAAAATCTTAGATTGTGGCCAAACATCATACATATTTACATCTGAGACACCACCAAGTCATCTACTGATGAGTGGCGTATCTACGGATCAGAAAGTACAAGGGCGAGGCGTGTCACGCTAAGATGAAGAGGACATAGGTATGCATCTCTCCACTTTCGGGTAGATAAATGGATCCCTCATATTTCTATGTAGTAAGAATGATGATGTGACTTAATCCAATCCCTCATGAAGTGTGTGGAACTCACAAACACAAACATCAACGAGCAACTTAACAATCTCAGATGCAGGCCAAATATCGTATTTATCTACATCCAAGATGACACCAAGTCATCTGGTGGTGAACAATGGCGTGTCTTTTGAGTTCAAAGCACAAGAGTAAATAGTGTCACACAGAGATGAAGAGGGCCTAAACTATGCATCTCTTCACTCTCTCTTTGATGAGAAAAACTCTTGCGTTTCTATGTGATACAAATGATGATTTGAGTTGATCTAAAATTGAGAAACCTATAGGTCACTCTAAAGTGAGAGGTGTAGCATCATGCCTACTGCACTCCACGAGTCGACCATCAAATGCTAACTCAGCCCTGTGGTGAGAGATATACTACTACACTACATGACTGAGAATCTAAGTCTCTCCTAAAACCCTTCTCTACAATGAGCCAAGTGTCTGCACAACACGAGAAAAGTGACTAGTTTCTACTCACTTGTGGAGTGAGCCGGATGGCTACACACCACAAAGTGGTCTATAACATGCAAGCAACTCTGTGGTGGTGAGAGAAAAACTAATGCACCACATGAGTCTAGTACAACACACAAAAACAAGTTAGAACAAATGGAAACAACTATAAAATTATACCTCAATAAATTCCAGTTTTCTATTGCATTGCAGTCGCTAGTTTCAATTGAAACCAGAGACGGTCTTTATATAAGTAGTTTTTTTATTGAAAGACTTTTCGATCAAAATATATTTTGATCAAAAATTCTTTCAATCAAAAAGAAAAAATACGGCTATTCTATGATTATTCGAGATTTTGGCGTATAATAACGTTTTATATGTATATTTTTTGGTACGGGCATATAAATGCAACACAGATAGACACACCATTGTTCATCACTAGATGACTTAGTGTTGTCTTGGATGTAGATACATATGATGTTTTGCCTGCATCTAAGATTACCAAGTCGTATCCATTTATGGTTATGTTGCGAGCTACACACACTTCATCAAGGACTTGATTAGGTCACATTATCGTTATTACTATATAGAAATATGAGGGTTACGCTCATCAACCTAAGAGTGGAGAGATGCATACCTATGTCCTCTTCATCTTAGCATGACATGCATTACCCTTGTCCTTAATCCATAGATATGCCATTGTTCATCACTAGATGACTTGGTGTTTGTCTTGGATGTAGATACATACAATGTTTGGCTTGAATCTGAGATTGTTAAGCTATCCGTTGATGATTGTGTTGTGAGTACCACACACTTCATCAAGGATTAGATTGATTAAACTATCAATCAACATTACAACAATGTCCACAAGACTTGTACTGAGTGTATCTCACACAAGCCGGGTTGTTCACATGTACGCTCCTTTCATTGTGTAGGTGTATTTTCTATCACTCTACATTCCCCATTTGCACATATTGGGGTCCGATTCTTGTGATGAGCGTACCTCACACTCTTGGAATGTTCACCTCTCTCTCTCTCTCTCTCTCTCTCTCTCTCTCTCTCTCTCTCTCTCTCTCTCTCTCTCTCTCTCTCTCTCTCTCTCTCTCTATCTATCTATCTATCTATCTATCTATCTATTTCAATCATTTATTGTATAGTGTATGGTTTGCAATCATAACATAGTGTTTTTGGCTACAAATTATGTCATAGTATTCATGGTTCACAATCATGACATGATTTTGATAGTTTGTATTGATATCGTAATGTTTATACTTTGAAATTATATCTTAATCCAATGCCTACATGCAAATTCCATATAGTTCTACTTCCAAAAGAGTCAGAGGCACTCATTGAATTAGTGAGCCACGGGGATGATCTTAAAAACCAAGGAGAGACACCTGACATGTTGCACGATCAAACCCTTGAACTTGAGATAGAGCTAGCGGAGGCCCAAGCAAAGATGCAATGATATGTCTCTTAGTATGGACCTCTGCCAAACGAGGCTCGTCCTTTGCAACAAGGACTTGCACACTAGACTTTTAAGGTATGAAGTACTGAGTTCCAAATAGATGACCTACTGGATGAACTGGCACAATCACTGGCTTAAGCAACCCCCTCACTTCCACATGTCTATTTTCTCAAGAAGCCAATGTGTTGTATCACATTTTTTGTAATCTCTAAACTACATTTTTCCCTCTCATATCCCCATTTTTGTATTCTCAAAAAGAAATCGTGTTATGTCTAACTATAATTGTGAATCTTACTGTCAAAGTGTTTGTAAAATGAAAGAGAGAGAGAGAGAGAGAGAGAGAGGTGAACATCAAGTAGCATAGCATTGTATTCCATCATGCATTGTTATCAAAAAGAGTAAATGTTTCAAGTCTTAAGTCACAAATCATTAAAAATGTCAAACACACCAACCATATTGTCGATCTACTTCATCCGTACGTGGTAATGGATGATAAAACTTATTCTCTCTCACTAATCATTTTGAACGTATCTCCCATTCCATATCAACATCATTGTCAACTTTTGCAGCAATAGCTTCTTGGGTTTGGAAGACACCATAGTGCTTTTGCACTGCTCTGGTTGCAATGTTTACCGGTTTATGGATAAGTCTCATGTTGCAAAAAACATACACCATATTAGCAGGCCATTTAGGATGAAGCCAATTTTGTTTTTTGGTATGCATAAAGTCAAATGCTGATCGGCTTCTTTTAGAGATATCGCTTGATGCTACAATTGATAAAACACTTACTGCAATGCATTATAGCTCCACCTTCTCCCCACCATACTCCTTCCACCATAGAGGCGCACTAGTTTTGGTAATGGATCTATATGCCATGGATCCTGAAACATACCAGTTTTAATATATTATCAACTTGCTGATAAAAAGCTACTTTTCCATCCTCTTGTCCCAAGAGTTGGGAGTACATTGTTTTGAAGTTGGTCATGACTTCTTTGTTGCGATTCTATTGATGCCTTTGGAACTTACAATCCAATACAAATGCCACACCATGGAATGACGTATGCAACTATACCCATCGCTTGTTGGCAGCTATGATTATGGCAGCTTTGTCCTTTACAGTAAACTCAACATACTCTCTTACCTTGCGTAAGGCCTCTGACATGTACCAATAAATTTAGCCAAAGGTAAAATATTCTTTGTCAACAATTCACGAAAGATCTACAGTGGTTTTGCCAAAGTGACAATCCTCTCTACATTACGCATGGGCTAGGGCCGGGGTCGAAGGCGTGCGTGCAAGCGGATCCGAAAGAGGCACAAAACGTGGGGGGACCTTAGTCAATGGGGGGGGGGGGGGGGGATATTATAGAGAGAGAGAGAGAGAGAGAGAGAGAGAGAGAGAGAGAGAGAGAGAGAGAGAGAGAGAGAGAGAGAGAGAGAGAGAGAGAGAGAGAGAGAGATTTCCCCTAAGGCGGGTTTCCATCGTAGAGGAAAAAGGAGTGAGAGAGGGTGTGAGGTTGTGAGAGACGGTGAAAGGGGATAGGGGATAGGGTGAGTGGTGGAGAAGGGAATTGAGAGAGAGAGAGAGAGAGAGAGAGAGAGAGAGAGAGAGAGAGAGAGAGAGAGAGAGAGAGAGAGAGAGAGAGAGAGAGAGAGAGAGAGAGAGGGGGGGGGGGGGGGGGGGGGGGGGTGTTAGGTTGGTGGTTTGCCAGGGTTGGGGAATAAAACAGAGGGTTTATAAGGCCGAAGGGGGTGTGGACGAGAGGGGGAGAGGAATATCATATGGCGGCCCACCGAGGCTGGGGTGTGGACGAGTGTGGACGAGCAAAGAGATAGAGGGGGGGAGAATATTTGAAAGAGAGAGAGAGAGTATATACAATATCTGTGGCGGCCCGCCAGAGGGTGTGACAAAGGCATCTTATCTTATGCGCCCATTGGGCTCTGTGATGCAGTGGTAGAGTAGGTGAGAGAGAGAGAATTGGCGGGGCCGAGCAGTAGGAGAGAGAGAGTCCGTCTTCTGGTGATAATGGAGAGGTGTGGCCAAACTGGCGGCGCCCCGCTAGTGTTTAACCCTAGAGGGGTGGTAAATGGTAAAGGGCTTCTTTTTTTTTCCTTTTTTCTTTGGTAATATGCCTTCCCTTTCTTGGGGTATGGTTCTCACGATCACGGTTTTGAAAACCGGCCATCATTAGCCCTCCCATCTAGCTAGAAGCATTCATGCTTCTAGCCCTTCCTCTGCATCTTTAGTTGTGGAATTGGAGGGTTCTCCCTCTTCTGGAATGTCTAGCATGAACTCTACATCAAACGTAAGGAAATACCTTTTTAGCCTCCATCCATTGACTCTAGTCTTGTGAATTCTCCCATCTGCTTCCATCAGCTTATAGCTGTTGTTGTCATAGTGCTTCTTGACAATGAATGGTCCTTCCCATTGGGGTTGAAATTTCTTGTCCTTCCTGGTGTCAAATCTGTTGTCGTATCTCAATACTAGCATGCCTTTCTCCAGGCCCTTTTCATTAAGCCCTTGATTGAAGGTGAGCCGGCGTCGTTCTATCTGTGCTGCATAGTGATTGATTGCTTCTATCCTATCTAGTTGGAGCCTTTCCAGATCCAGGATGTGGTTGCGAAGATTTACATTTGGGTGTTGTATCTAGCTAGCCAAGACTCATAAGTTGGCTATCTGTACCTCAATGGATAGAATTTCCTCCTTTCCGTAAACTAGATGGAAAGGGGTGAAACCTAATGATGTTCAAAACGTCGTTCAGTAGGCCCATAGAGCGGCCATGAGATGTTTATCCCAGTCTCTTGTGTGATTGTTCACTTGCTTTGTGATGATTTTGCATATCATTCCGTTTACCTTTTCTACTAGGCCATTACACTTTGGATGGTATGGTGTGGAATGTCGGCGTGTGATGCCTAACTTTTTCATCAGTTCTCCCACCATATCACCTCTGAAACCTAGTCCCCTATCTGATATTATCTCAAGAGGAGTGCCAAAATGGCAACAGATGTGCTCAAATACGAACTTTGCTACCTCTTAGGCTATGATGCGGGTGGTGGCTGTTGCTTCCGCCCATTGGGTCATGTAATCTACACCCACTATAATGTACAGTTTAGCTGATTGGGCCCTTGGTAGAGGACCAATTGCATATATTCCCCACTTCTCAAATGGACCATATGAGATGATAGGAGTCTGTGGCTCATAGGTTAGTGTACGATCACTGGCCACTTGACAGGCCTCGCGTATTTTTTACACCAATGATGTACATCCCTGTTTAATCTAGTCCAAGAGTATCCTACCTGTAGAATCTTCCTACTGGTGATATCTAAAGCAAAATGACCGCTGCAGACGCCATCATGGAAATTTGAAATTACCTCTATGATCTCACTGGAGGTGGACACTCGCCTGAGAATATGATCCTTGCCCTTACAATACAAGTGGTCGTTTACAAGGCAATATCTGGTAGCCTTCCTTACCAACCACTATTTCTGGCCTTTAGTGTACCCTTTCGGACATTCTCCTGTATTTAGAAAGCTAATGATATCTAGCATAGCATCACCACCTTGAAAGAGGGGTAGTTTGAGTTTGATTTCTCCTACGGGAACGTCTTGTATTCTTTCCTTGGCTAGAGCATCTGCCTCCTGATTTTCTGTCCTAGAGACATGAAATAATTGCACTACTTCAAACTTCCTTAAAAGATCCTTAACTTGGCGTAGTTGACCAAGTAAAACCTAATTTTTACAAACCCAAGTGCCATTTATCTGCTTTATCAATAGCAAAGCATCGCCGAACACATTTAGGTGATGAATTCCTCAATACACTGTTCTAAACCAAGAATTAAAGCTTCATACTCTGCTTCATTGTTGGAGTGGGAGTGTATTAGCTGTCCGATGGAGAACACCCTTTCCTGTTGCTCATTGAAAATGACTATGCCAGTTGTGACTGGTCCATTGTTCTTTTGTATGCTCCGTCAAAGAAAAGAGAGTGAGCTCTTTCTAGCTTAGGGCTTTCTACCATTGGTGTTTCTTCTTTTTCTTCTGTGTTGACCTTCAGCTTCTTCTCATAGTGGCGATGAGTAAGAATTCCCGCTAAGCTAGCCTTGGTGGAGTTTTCCACTTGCATGGTGTAGTCAAACTCTTGTAATCTAACCAACCATTTAGAGATCCTAGATGAGACATCCATGTGTCGCATTACATATGGAAAAACCCCCTCCATTGTCAGAATTACAAAGGGTCTATGCAAAAGATAGGAGCGGAACTTTGTGATAGCAAACCTTAGTGCAAGAACCATGTGTTCTACTGTGGTGAAACCCTTTTTTGATGGCGTCATGACATGACTAGAGAAGTAAATAGGACGCATGAAAGAATTTCGGGGGTCCTTTTGCATTATTACGGCTCCAAGTGTGTCACTTCCTACACTGGGGTTCACATAAAATGGCTCGTCCCACTTGGGGCATGAAATGGTGGGAAGCGTGGCTAGGATTTGCTTCACCTCAATAAATTGCTGCTCATTTTCTTCACTCCATGAGAAGACATCCCTTTGGGTGACTTGTTGTAGAGGGAGAACCACTTGAGATAGCAAGTGAATGAACCTGCTTAAGTATCTTACCTTCTGAAGGAAAGAAACCAACTGCTTAGCGGTGGTGCGTGATGACAAAGATATCGAAGCTTGGATCTTGCTAGGGTCAGCCTCAATTCCTTTTGCTAAAATTACATGGCCAAGGAGAGTGATTTTTCTTTCACCAATGTGGCACTTATCCACGTTGAGCTGGCCACCCAAGGTTTGCACGCCTGGTTAAGCCATCATAGACTTTGCTTAAATGGAGGGAGCATGAACTATAGATGCAAAAATCATCTATGAAGACCCGTATTGACATTCCAAAATGGGGTTGGAAGACAAAAGTCACATAGCATTGAAATGTAGTCGGAGCGTTGGTTAGACCAAAGGGCATCACTCTGTAAGCAAAGCATCCCCAAGGCATGATGAAAGTTTTCTTCTTCTGGTCTTCTTCCACAATGCTAATCTGAAAGTATCCTGAGTAGCCATCACATACTGTGTAGCACTCATGACCTGCCACTTCATTGAGAATTTCATCATGGAATGGGAGGGGGAAATGATCCCTCTTTGTGGCTGCATTGAGAGATTTATAGTCCACACAGACTCTCCACTTTCCATTCTTCTTCGGTGTGACTACTACTGGAGAGACCCATTCTGAGTCTTCGACGGGGTAGATGAGACCTGCTTGTAGCAAACTCCTCACTTCTTTAAGTAGTGCCTCTTGTTGGATTACCCAAGTCTTCTGAGCTTTTGCACTACGGGTTTACTGTCTTCCTTGGGTTTTATGTGGTGTTGTACTACTGTGATTCCTGTGATCTTATCATAGCCATCAATGGGCAATGTAGCGAAATTACCTAGCATGGAGACATACTCCTTCCTTTCTTCATCTGTTAACTCATTTGAGAGCATCCGATGTAACTTACTTGCATCTTCTAAGGATTGCGTACCTAATGGTTGCTCTCGGTTTGTTGGGAGTGCTTCAGATTGTGTCAATCTTTTTGGGTCTTTAAGGATGACTCGATGCTACTATCACTCTCATCAGTTGTTTTTGTCTCTTCTCCTGAGGTAGACGAATAGTCGCTGGTGGACTCATCTTCTGAAGCCTCCAAAATCATGTTTCATTGCTTCCTGGTCCTCATGTTGTAGAATATGGACTTCCCATTATTGTCCTTCATCTGAATCATTCTGGTGCTCCAATCTTGCTTAGCTTCCATAGCCATGAGCCAGGGTCTCCCAAGAATGATAGGGTAGCCCTCCCCTTTGTGTGGCATGACAAAGATGTCTACCACTTCCGTATTGAATGCTTTTACTTTGACCGCATTCACAATGCCTACGCATTTCACTCTTACGTTGTTTGCCATTTTGGCTCGGTAGGGTGCCGACCTACTCACCTCTAGACCTAGATGGTGCATCATTTTTTCACTCATGACACATATTTGCACGCCACCATCTATGTAGGCATTTGAGATTCGTTGCCCCTTGATGTGGGCATCCATAGTTGATAGGATGTCATCGAGGTCCCTCCCAGAGATAGCCCCAGCTATCCTTGGTCTTGATTTCCTAGTACTCACCATCTTTGTACATTGCCTCCTCATCCTTGGTGCAAGGTGGAGTAATTGCTGCCAAGTTATCTTCAAGCCCTGCATCAACACATCCTGAACCAAGTCATAGGGTTTAGCATACTCACCTAGTGAGAAATCCACGATGTCTATCTTTCGTCGTGGTTTAGCTGCTTGCTTGCAGCTAGACTCGGCTTTCCCTTTCATTTCCTCTTCTCTTTGAGAGGCTTCTTTCTTTGTGGCACGCTTCATGTAAGGTCCCCAAACCGCCGACACCAAAAACGGGATGGGACCATTGACAGGTCTCTAGGCCTACAAAAGTCAGAGTCCTTAAACAAGAAAAATTCCAGGGAATTCACCCTTACCATTGACAATGGTTTAGGTTTATAGCCCTAGAAAGAGACATAGTCCTACCTTGCAATGGAAACGGGACTACAAAAAAAAGGTCTTATTCCGGCCCTATAACTTCATCATTCAGATTATGGTTTCCTTAGCCAACGTTTTTTTTCCCCTTAACGTATGTGAGGGCACAGCCGCCGTTGGTGGATTCCTCTTCCAAGTGAAGAAGTTTCTAAACGTTTTAGTGCGCGGAATGGATAGTTATCTGACTAATCACGTCCACCCGTCCATGATTGACAACCTTAGTCAATCCCCACTTACCACCCCGCACTCACACATGATTTCTGTGTTGTTTAGTTACTACGACATTCTTTTCACAATTAAAACAATGATTCCTTTTAACTTTCACAACTGAATTTCATTAAGACAACCTTTGAAAACAGTATTGAAGACATTCTTTCAGCAAACAAACATCTTCAGACTTAAGACAAGGTACTACCATTCTAAAGTATCTCTGACTAGTACTGGCTTGTCACAAGACCACCTATACAGGGGTGAAAAAACGGCACCCATTCCTTATTTATAAAAACCGGGGTGGAAAAAGCCATCACCCCAAGTCCAGGCACCCATACGCCAACCGGTTGCCCATACAACTGGGTGATTCCTCTAGGATAAACTTGAAATCTTAAGTAATATCCACAAACACAAACAAGCACGGGGCAAATACTCCATGCGCGCTGAGGAAACCGACTCATCCATGGCGGAATCGCCATCATTACTCATTACCTGGAGTAAAATATTTCCAAGGAATCAAAGGTGTCTTGAGACAAGCTGTCTTAAGGATGGTCAAACATTTCTTTCCTAGGTCAATCAGTCACAACCCAATCATTTCTTTCCTATTTACAATCATTGCTCGTTGGTTTCATGGAAGTTACCTTCCATTTACAGCCAGTTTATCCTTCCTAACCTTACGTATGCAATGTTAACTTAAAAATGAACTTTAAAAGATTCTAAGGGAACAAATAGAAATCCACCTGGGACTGCTCGTTCATGTGCTGCTGGGCTGGAGCCTGCAGACTTTCCTCCATCAGCCTATGGATAGGCCCAGCCTCATGGTCATTAGTGGATTTATTTCTTTTGTTGCTAATATCCTCTTCCTCGGTAAGAGGATTTCCTCTGGTTCTCTTTGGAGCCATATCGGCAGCCTTATAAAAAGACTTAATTGATTAGAAGTTTAGTTGAATAATCTCTTTTTTTCCTTTTTACCCAAAAATAAGGATTTTTGGAGTAAGTAGGTATCCTTAATAGTTAATTGGATGAGATATTCCTCTTGTAGCTTCCTCGTACTATAAGTAATTTTCCATAATTACCATTTAATTACGAAGGCCATTTAACTAGGTTTCTCCTTAGTTTTTGGAGTAAGTAGGTATCCTTAATAGTTAATTGGATGAGATATTCCTCCTGTAGCTTCCTTGTACTATAAGCAATTTCCCATAATTACCATTTAATTAGAAAAGCCATTTAACTAGGTTTCTCCTTAGTTTATATTTAATGAATATTTTATATTTAACCTTAGTAAATTATAATTCCTATCGGCTAATAGATTACTCACCCTAAAATGGATTACTCGCTCTATTTTTATGAATTTTTATAAATTTGATTTATAGCCTTTCCCTCTTATACTTATGGTCTAATTTAGGTAAAATTTTGTTGATAGTAATTTGTTATACTAGCCATTTATGATGAGGTGCTTTTCCCAACCTTCAATAGGGATTTTGGACCTCGGCTATTTATTTAGTAATTAGATAAATCCATTTACTAATTTCCTTCTCTATTTTATACGCAAAATCGGTTACTTTAATTGAGGATAAGTATTTATTTATCTGAGGTTCAGATATTTATCACGGATTCTTCAAGCAGTGTTCTACCTCTGATAATTATATCAAAGGTTTTTTGGATTAATTTACTATTTTTTCCCTTTTATTTTCTTCCAAAAATAATATAATTTTACTGAGATAATTTGGTAAACTGATTATTTGAGATTAAAATAATTATCACAATGTTTCTAAGATGTGATTAACCTCTAATATTTATCTTAAAGCATTTTGAGTCAATTTGCTATTTTTTCCCGTTTTAATTTGTTCTAAAAATAGTGTAATTCTACTAAGATAATTAGGTAACTAATTATCTAAGGTTAAATTAATTGTCATTGGTTACCTAAGATGTAATTAACCTCTAATAAATAGCTCAAATCATTTAGAATAAATTTATTAATTTTGCTCTTTTAATTTGTTCTAAAAATAGTGTAATTCTGCTAAGATAAGTAGGTAAATTCATTACTTGAGGTTAACATAATTATCACAAGTTTTCTAAGATGTGATCAACCCTTGATAAAATAACTCAAAGCATTTTAAATCAATTTTCTAATTTTTCTCTTTTACTTTGTCCTAAAAACAGTGTAATTCTGCTAAGATAATTAAGTTAAAAAATTATCTGAGGTTAACATAATTATCATGGATTTTTTAAGATGTAGTTAATCTCTACTAAATAACTCAAAGCATTTAAAATCAATTTACTAATGTTTCTCTTTTAATTTGTCCTAAAAATAGTGTAATTCTACTAAAATAATTATGTAATTAACTATTTGAGATTAATATATTTATCACGGGTTTTCTAAGATGTGATTAACCTCTTATAAATAACTCAAAGAATTTTGAATCAATTTGCTAATTTCCCTGTTTTAATTTATCCTAAAAACAGTGTAATTCTGCTAAGATAATTAGGTAAACTAATTATCTGAAATTAACATAATTATCACTAGTTCCCTAAGATGTAATTAACCACTGACAAATAACTCAAACCATTTAGAATCAATTTACTAATTTTTCCCTTTTAATTTGTCCTAAAAACATTGTAATTCTACTAAAATAATTAGGTAAACTAATTATTTGAGGTTAACATAATTATCACGGTTGCCTAAGATGTGATTAAACTCTAATAAATAACTCAAAGCATTTTGAATCAATTTGCTAATTTTTCCTTTTTAATTTGTCCTAAAAACAATGTTTTTCTGCTAAAATAATTAGATAAATTAATTATCTGAGGTTAACATAATTATCACGGGTTTCTAAGATGTAATTGACCTCTAATAATTATCTTAAAACATTTTAAATCAATTTGATTATTTTCCCTTATATTTTTCTGTCAAAAATAGTGTAATTCTGCTTAATTAATTATAAACATTACTCAAAAATTTATAAGATAATTTTCCTAGCTTAATGACAGTTTAACACAGCTCTTATAATTATCTCAACTTAATCTAAACTAAATTAATATAATTCTCATTAATTTATGGTTAATATGGATAATTTCAGTCCTAATATGATATAATAATTAATTAACTTAATATCCATAAGCTTAATTACAAAACTCAGCAGAGAATATTTAATTAAAAGAGGATTTTTGAGTATACATAAGATTAATCTTTAATTTATTAAGAAAATAAGTTAACTTAGTTTTTCTAATTAAGAAGGATTAGGCTAATTACAGTTTAATTTAATCAACTAGAGCTTGATCTCTAATGATTTCTACGTAGCGATCTCTGAAGATGAGAGAGAGCGTGTCAAGGCTCCGAGTTTAAATTTTTATGAAGAAAAGGGGATCTTTTTATAGTTTTTGTGGGCCTCGAGCTGTTCCTAGCAGGTTTTGACGACTCAAGCAGACCCCAGCTTCAAGGTAGCGCAAACTACTGCTATTTCTATCTTTAGCAGGTTCCCCATAGCTCCACACTGCCCCCCTCAGCTTCCAGAATCGATTTTGGTTGATTTTACTGATTTTTAATGATGAAAATTGGAATATCCAGTCAATTCTAGAACCTTAGGATAAGAAAGTCTTTGTTAATAATAATTACTGAAACCATCCAATTTTTATTAACTAATTGAATTACTAGTGTAACCTTTCAGGGCCCGTAACTTTTCCAGCTTTTATCAGATTTTGATTCTGAAAATTACTAACCATAGTAAAGCTCTGGTTATGATTCCAAAAATACCAATATCAGCCATGATTGGATCATTCAACAATGGTTTTCAAGTTAATTTTAAAAGCTTTGTACAATTTTTTTAAGGTTTCAAAAACTGGAAACCTTACAATCACCCCAACTTAAGGAATTCAGATGTCCTCATCTACCGAAATTGGGAAAATCTTTGCGAAGTGATACTTCATCCTCCCAGGTGGCATCTTCAGTGGGGTAGTCCTTCCATTTTAATAAATGTTCTCTGATAACTCTATTTCGTAGACTCCTTTCCATAGTGTCGAGAATACAATCTGGTTGGAGTTCAACAATCCCCTGCTTCTGCATCAAAATCTGCTCATCAGCTAGAGTGTGATTGGGATTTGGAATGTAGGGTTTTAGAAGACTGATATGGAAGTTTGAGGTGCTCAGGTAATTTTAGTTTGTAAGCTTGATCACTAATTACTTTAATCACTTCATAAGGTCCACAATATTTGGGGCTTAGTTTTTGCTATTTTCCCAAGGATAAAGTGCTTCTCTTTGGCCATACCCTAAGGAATACTTTATCCCCTTGTTTGAAAACCCGATCAGACCGTTTCTTATCAGCATATTGTTTTTAGCGGTCCTTGGCTGCCTGAATGTCTTGTCTTATGGCTTTGGTTTGGGCATCCATCTCCTCCAACATTTGCTTTGAAGCTTCTACTCTTGTAGTAGGGTCAAAAAAGTTTTGGGGTGATATACATTCATGCCCATAAAGAGCATTAAATGGTGACATCCCAATGCTTTTATGAAAGGATGAGTTATAGGCGAATTCCACCAGAGGAAGAAATTGTATCCATTTTCGGGGTTCTCTACTACAGTAGGCTCTGAGGATGTCTTCAATAACTTGATTCATTCTTTCCGTCTGGCCATCTATCTGAGAGTGATAGGATGTACTGAAACATAGCTGGGTACTTACGGATTCAAATAAAGCTTTTTAAAATTTTGAAGTGAATTTGTATCTTTGTCACTGACTATTCTCTTAGGTTGTCCGTGTAATCTGAAGATCTCTTTGATAAATAGACGACTTATGTCTGATGCAGTGTAAGTTGTTTTTACAGGCATCAAATGGGATACTTTAGTCAGCATATCCACTACCACCATAATGGAGTCGTAACCCCCTTGAACAATGGGAAGGCCTATTACAAAGTCCATGCTAATGAGTTCCCACTTCATTTGAGGAATGTCCAGAGGTTGAAGTTTTCCTTGCATCATTACTCGTTCAGCCTTAATCCTTTGACAGAAAAGAAATTGTTTGATGTAGTGAAGTATATCTCCTTTCATTCCTAGCCAGAAATAGCTTTTCCTTATGGCATTAAGGGTCTTTGCTTAACCAAGATGGCTGGCAACTGGAGCATTGTGTCCTTCATAAAGGATTAACTCCTTTAATGTTGGATTCTTAGGAATGTAAAGAAGATACTTATAATAGAGAAGCCCATCCTCAAGTGAATAATCCTTGATTCTGTCTTTCTCTTTCTCTTTTAGGTCCTGTTGATTAATAAACCGTAGAAGTTTTTGATAATCCTTATCTTCTAGGGAAGCTTCCTGGACCTTGTTTAGGATTGGATTGTCGACTGTGGAAATAGCCCCAAGAAAAACCTTACGGCTAAGAGCGTCAGCAACCACATTCTCTTTCCCTGGTTTATACTTTATTTCAAAATCATATTCCTGTAAGAGTTCTATCCATCTTCTCTGCCTCATGTTGAGTGTTTCTTGTGAAAAAATCCATTTTAAACTCTGATGATCGGTGATTAACTGGAACTTCCCTCCTAGAAGATAGTGTCTCCAGAGTTTTAGAGCATGGATGACAGTTAAGAGTTCCAGATCATGAGTTGGATAATTCAGCTCCTGGATTCTTAATTTTCTAAAAGTAAAGGCGACTAATCTGCCTTCTTGGTTTAAGACTCCTCCTATAGCACGACCGCTAGCATCTGTTACTACTTCAAACTCTTGAGTGAAGTCAGGAAGTTTGAGTACAGAGGCTGATGTGAGATTTTGTTTTAGTTTGAGGAAACAATCCTCCTGTTCTTTTTCCCATGTAAGTTTGGCTGTCTTTTTAAGTAGCTGCGTCAAGGATGCGGCGATGACTTCATAATCTTTGACAAAGATTTTGTACCATCCTATAATGTCAAAAAATCCTCGAATCTCACTAATTGTTTTGGGTTGTGGCCAGTCTATTATATCCTTAATCTTTGCGGGGTCTACTGAAATTCCTTCAGGGTTTATTATAAAATCAAGATAACTAACTTTGGGCGTGAAAAACACACATTTACTCATCTTGGCATATAGCTGATGTTGGTGTATAAGATGAAGTACTTTACGTACATGGCCTTCATGCTCTTTTTCATCCTTGGAATATACCAGGATATCATTGAAAAACACCAACACAAAATCATCCATATATTCTCTGAATTTATCCTGTATGAGACGGTTAAAAGTAGCCGGAGCATTCGTAAGACCAAAAGGCATCACGATGAACTCATAATGCCCATACCGGGTGTTGAAAGCAATTTTGTAAATATCTTTCTCCTTAATCCGGATTTTATGGTAACCTGATCTGAGATCAATTTTTGTGAATACCTTGGCTCCATGTAATCTATCAAGCAATTCATCGATGCGAGGAATACGATACTTATTCTTTACTGATACCTGGTTAAGTCCCCAATAATCGATGCAGAGACGTAAAGATCCATCCTTCTTCTTTTGAATAGAACAGGCACTCCCCAAGGTGAAATGCTTGGTCTTATTAATCCTTGTTCAATAAGCTGACAAAGCTATTCTTTTAATTCAATAGCTTCAGGGAGGGACATTTTGTAGGGTCTTTTTGAAATTGGTTCACTACCTAGAAAGGTTTCTATTTCGTGGTCTATATCCCTTAGAGGAGGTAAATTTGAGAGATCTTCCAGAAATATATCCAAAAATTCCTTTAGCCATTGTGGAGTTGTGTTGTCCCTTGAATCATCTGCCTTATTAAGTTTTACTACAAAGATGTGTGGCCCCTTGCGTAACCCCTTCAAAAGTCGACTAGCCTTAACTAATAAGCCTTAGGCTTCCCATTTGATCCTTGTACTAATGTTTCTTCACCTAAGTGATTTTTGAAGGTTAATTTCCCTTGAGCACAATGAATTTGGGCTTGATTTTTTATTAACCAATCCATTCCTAGAATACCATCATAGATTCCTACTTGTAGAGTCCAAAAGTAAGATGAAGTAAGGGTTCCTCCTAGTTCAAACTCAACTTCCCCATCTGTAAATTGAGATGGAACCTCTTTCCCATTTGCTAGTTCTACCACTAATTTCTTGTTGGAATTAGGGTTGCAGAGAAACACACACAGCTTGGAGAAGACGAAGGAAGCTCAAGGCACACAATAGAGAGTGTGTTACTTAGTGTGAAATGGAAAGATAGATAGCCCTAGAGTGATGGGCGTATATACAATGCACGGGGGAAAAAACCTCCTAAAGAGGGAAAAAATGCCCCGGCGGTCCTAGTGTGTTCACACACATCACTACCACATGTATATGGTAACAAATCCCCCCTGGAGTGATGCGGTGAACGAGAGCTGGCACATGAGTAAAGGGAAGTGCCATGCCCTGAGGACAGGATCAGTCCACAAAGGGGAGTAAGCCCAAAGCTTTGCGGAAAGCTTCAAGCTTCTCACGAGACAATGCCTTTGTGAAAAGATCTGCAAGGTTGTCCTGTGTTGGCACATAAGCCAAGCTGATCTCTCCTGCTGAGAGCCTCTCCCTGACATAGTGGTAATGCACCTCAATGTGCTTTGTGAGAGCATGAAAAACTGGGTTCCTCGCAACTGCCAATGCGCTCTGACTGTCAGTGTAGATAGTGTTGGCAGTGTCCTGTCCAACACCCAAGTCAGCCATAAGGCGTCTGAGCCATACACACTCAACCGTAGCTGTGAAGACTGCCCTGTACTCAGCCTCACAACTCGAAGTGGCCACAGTAGGTTGCTTCTTGCTCAACCATGATATACATGAACTGCCAAGCATGAAACAAAAACCACTTGTGGACACTCGCGTGTCAAAACAACCAGCCCAATCTGAGTCCGAAAAAGCATGTAAGTCTGGCGGCAATGATCCCCCCTTGGGATAAAACAAGCCAAGATGCAAAGTGCCACTAAGGTAGCAGAAAATCCTCTTGACAGCCTGCCAATGCTTAGACCCTGGGCTATGCATAAATCTGCTGACCTACGAGACTGCAAACTGAATATCTAGCCTCGTGTTGCATACATAAATGAGGCAGCCAACAGCAGTTTGGTAAAGAGTGACATCAGCAGGATCGCCAGCATCATGTAGACTCAACTTCAAACCTGTTTCCATGGGAGTGGCAATAGGTTTGCAATCCACAAGTCCAAACTTACATAGCAATGTCTCTATGTAACTTTTCTGACACAAGGCAATACCACCATCACACTGCTTAAACTGTATACCCAAGTAATGATGCAATAGCCCCAAATCTTTCATCTTGAAAGTAGCATTCAAATCAGCCTTAAATTCAGCAATATGTCTCTCATTTGGTCCAATGATCAGCAAATCATCAACATAAAGAACCACAATGAGAAATACATCATCCTCACGCTTTACATACAATGTGATTTTTGTTGGACTGTTACGAAAGCCTCGTTTAACCAAATGAGTGTCAGCTTTCTCATACCAAGCACGAGGAGATTGCTTCAACCCATACAAAGCCTTCTTACATTTGCACACTTTGTCCTCTTGTCCTTTTATGACAAAACCGCGAGGCTGCGTTACATAAACTTCCTCAAATATGTCACCATTCAAGAAAGCAGTAACAATGTCTGATTGATGTACATCCCAACCAAAATGAGCTACCAATGCACATAGAAAACGCACAGTAGTCATACGACAAGTGGCAGCAAAAGTCTCTTCATAATCTATGCCTTTTTGTTGTGCATAACCCTTTGCAACAAGTCGAGCCTTATGGCGATCGATCTCACCATCCGGCTTGCGTTTCAACTTGTAAACCCACTTCGTACCAATGGCCTTTTTGCCAGGAGGCAAATCACATAAAGTCCATGTGTCATTCTCTATAAGTGCATCATATTCTGATTTCATGGCAGCAATCCAATTTTCTGAATTCTGTGCTTCATCAAAAGACAGAGGCTCCTCAACATCATGTAAACTAGACACAGCCAAAGCATAACAATCTGATGCATAAGATGCATGGCGAGAGCCTGAACGAGTACGACTAGATAAAGGTGCATCCAATTTACTGTCACGCAAAGTGTGCACCAGCCATTTTGGCATACCTCTAGCCTGCTCATTTTCAGCCCTTTCCTCATCAAGTACATCATGTACATCTGCATCAGTAATAGGCTGTTCTAAAACATTTTCAGAAACCCCCATAGGTTGTACATTTGCCTCATTGGAACTTACATTCGTATTTCCACCACTGAAAAGAGGCAACAAAGTGTCATAAATGTCTTGTGAGCTTACATTACTGTCTCTAGTACATGACAGCAAGGGTTGAACAGAGTCTTCCACAAACACTACATCCCGTGAAACCAGAATACGTTTTGTTTGCGGATGATACAACCTGTAACCTTTGCTTTCAGCACTATAACCAACAAAAATACATTTGACAACCTTATCATCCAATTTTCTGCGCTGCATTTGTGGCACCAAAGCATATGCCAAACAGCCAAAAACACGCATGTGCTCAATAGAAGGTTTTCTATCATGCCATGCTTCATATGGAGTAATAGACTGCAAAGCTTTCGTAGGACACCTGTTAAGTACATAAGTGGCACACATGATGGCCTCAAGCCAAAAAGAATGCGGCAAAGCTTGACTTTGACCATACATCGTGCCATTTCCGTTAGTGACCTGTTTTTCCTCTCAGCAACACCATTTTGTTGAGGTGTATAAGGCATTGTACATTGGTGTTTTATCCCACGACTAGCCAGAAATGCATTAAATTCATGAGACATATACTCCCCCCCTCGATCGGAACGGAGGGTGCCCATAGTACATTTTGAGACATTTTCAGCCATAGCCAAAAATTGTTTGAAGCACATAAAAACTTTGGACTTTGCTTTAAGCGGAAATACGCATGCATGCCTGGAGTAATCATCAATGAAAGTCACGAAGTACAGGTAATTTCCCAAGGACGGAGTTTGCATGGGCCCACAAACATCACTATGCACAAGCTGCAACCTGCATGTGGCCCTAACTGAACCATCCTTTGGAAACTTAGAACGCTGCATTTTACCCAGAATACAGCCTTCACAAACATGTTTGACAGGTGCTACAAGAGGCGGCAAAGAAGCAACCATATCAGATTTCTACAAACGCAACAAACTGGCAAAATTCAGATGACCAAAACGTGCATGCCAAAGTTTTGCATCTGAAATAGCCCTTGAATCTGCAACAGCATTTGCAAAATTTTGTCCACACTTGTCATACAAAGTGAGCTTATACAGCCCACGGCACAAAAGCCCAGATGCAACAATTTCATCACCAAAACTGAGATCATGAACTGTACATCTGTCATCCACAAATTTGACTACAAGTCCAAGTCTAGCAAGTGCGGATACAGACAAGAGATTCTTCTTGATCCCAGGTACATAAAGTGCATCAACAAGTGTGAAGGAACTGCCATTAGCAGTAGTGAGCACAATCTTTCCAACTCCCTGAACTGGATAAGAGGCGTTGTTGGCACAAGTGACTGAATTCCCATGAGGGACAGACTCGAGAGAGGTAAACAATTCACGATGTGAGGTAATGTGCTTTGTAGCACCACTGTCGAAATACCACACATGTGAATCTGCAGCAACTGACAAGCATGCATCATGGACAGCAGGATTGTAAGTGCACTATGCGCTAAAAGCCCATTCTGCATCAACATCAGCATCACAATCTCCTTTCACAGAAGACTCAACAATGGCTGCATTTGTAGTGGAACCAGCATTTGCAGTGGAACCACCCTCTTTCTTCTTAGCCTCTTTGGCCTTCAACTTAGGACACGACTTGATCAAGTGATCATTGGCTTTACAATAATGGCAACGCATCTTCTTTTTGCCCTTATCACCAGAATTGCCAGACGAAGTGCTGCCAGCAGAAGCATTAGGAACAGAATTTTTGCCACTCGCAGCAGAACCATAAGAAGTGGCCGCATTACTGTTACCACCCTTTCTTTGAGAAGCAATAAAAGCCTGTTCAACTGCACGCTGCCTAGTCCTGTTTTTTCTAGAAAGTGACTCTTGCAACAGCAATGTGCATAATGCATCAAACTTGACAACTTCAGGATTTCCTTGGGTGATCAGTCTCCAAGTACTAGCAAAAGTCTGGTAGGAATCTGGTAAGGCATCAAGAACAGTCTGCACAAGGGAACTGTCCGAAATGACTTCACCTGCAAAAATGAGTTGCTCATTGATATCCTTGACACTAGCAAGGAAAGTGTCCATATCATCTTCCTCATCCATAATCTTCAACTCTAGCTCTTTACGCAGCAAAGCAATTTTAGCCTCATTGCGGCTTGCATAAAGACCTGCTAGAATATCCCAAGCCTGTTTTGCAGATTTTGCTGAACGGATGTGAGGAATAATGGTGCGCTTCACAGACAATGCAATCAATGCATGAGCCTGCGCATCCTTAACATCCCAACGAGCTTGTTCTGCCGTAGGCAAAACAACTCTAACAGCTGCAATCCTTGCAGCAAGACCTGCAACATCCTCAATATCGCCTACATCTTCAGAACCAGGACGTACATCAATGCCCTCCACAATGTTCCAGACACCTTTTGACACAAGAACATGTTGCATCATATAAGCCCACATAGGGTAGTTGTCCCCATCCAACCTGTCCTCAGCAGCAAACATCTTGAACACATCTGTGTTGTTGTTGTCAGCCATGGTAAATGCTGCACCTGATGTGAAAACTGCCCGAAAATAGGAGAAATGGAGCGGGAACAACTTGTGCTATATAGCACAAACCGTAGAAGACTATAAGGCACCTATTATGCAGAAAACGGCACTGACAGAAAATCTGCACAAAATGACGAAATAGCCTGTGCAGTACTGCCTGTAGTGGAAACGGAGGCCGAAATGAGCCCAAATCAAAATTCTGAGCAGACCAAGCTCTTCGAGTTCTCCCAAAATATTTGTCGACCTGCGAACGCTCGCCAAAGCTCACTGAAATCGAAGAAAGTGAGCAGGCGTGTGCTGGAGCAGCTGGCGACTAAGCCCGAGAGGACGTGACCTGCTCTGATACCAATTGTTGGAATTAGGGTTGCAGAGAAACACACACAGCTTGGAGAAGACGCAGGAAGCTCAAGGCACACAATAGAGAGTGTGTTACTTAGTGTGCAATGGAAAGATAGATAGCCCTAGAGTGATGGGAGTATATACAATGCACGGGGGAAAAAACCTCCTAAAGAGGGAAAAAATGCCCCGGCGGTCCTAGTGTGTTCACACACATCACTACCACATGTATATGGTAACATTTCTTGGTGGGATATTGGTTCAATTTAAGTTTCCTTAAACAGTTAGGAGAGAGAAAAGAGTGTGTGCTGCCACAATCTATAAGTAGTTCAAATTTTTCACCTTCTCAGTTTGTAGTGGTTTGGATGACATCATACTGTTGCCGAGCTCCAGGGTTATCAATGGTGGCAAAAAGAGTAGCTCTTTCATCTTCCTCATCCAGTAAGGTAGGCTCTCCTACTGCAGCATAAGCTCTAGCTCCTCTACCTCTTCCTCTGCCTCGTCCTCTATTTCCAGCACCTCTTTGATTATTTCCTTGTCCTATCTAAGTCTGAGGAGTGGTTCCGGCAGCAACTCTGGGATTTTGCCCCTCGGGGCATTAACGCCTGTAGTGTCCCATTTTATTACATCCATAGCATCTAATGTTTGGAAAATTATGCTCTATAGTGGCTGCAGCTGACTACTGCCCTTCGTTGATTTCCTTGGTTGTAATTTCCCCTTGCTCTTCCTCTAAAGTTATTGTAGTTGTAATATCTCCTTGCAGGGGGGTTTCCTTCATCTGCAAGTGGTTTAGCTCTTAGAAGAGCATCTTGAATAGATATGGGTCTCATAGCTTCCAAGCGGGTACTTAAAGGTTTGTTTAGACCGTGATAGAAACGAGCAATCTGTTGTTCCATAGTCATTGGTGGTGCATAACGTCGTAAAGACACATATTTGGTGTAGTACTCTTCCAAAGTAAGCCCTAACTATTTGAGGGCGAAGAATTCATTCATTTTAATAGTTTGGTGAGCTGGAGGAAGATATCTTTCTTTCTTTGCCTGCTTCATTCTTTCCTAGGAGGGACTAATGGAAGGGTTATCTCTACACTATTGTTTCTACCAGAGTTTTGCATCTCCGGTGAGTCGAAACATTCCTAACATTTCCTGATTTTCCAAAGCAGTTCCTGCTGCCAAGAAATAATCATCCATGGCGTCAAGCAAGGCTTTGGCATCACGTTCTAAGTTTGTTCCCTCTCCCTTGAAAGTTGGGAGTTGAACTTGTTTTAACAGTAGTTTCTTTTCCTGGGTGGGAGTGTAGAGGCTTTTTGCATTTCCCTAAGTTTGTAATTAATGAAAATATTTTAGTGATAACACTTTGTTTTGTCATGCAAGTTTCCTACTTTATATACTTTTAAAATTTTGAATGAAAACAAAAATCCGACAATCACTATCACCATCTCAATTAAACTTCACAAAGCATGTCATAAAACCATGGTATATACAAGAGTAAATACAACACTGACTCATACTATGTAGAAGATGAACTCATGCTATATACAAGATGGATTCATACTATATACAAGATGGACTCATGCTATATACAATGTGTAACTCTCTATATCAAAATCCTCTTCACCACTGGTGGGTCTGACAGGGGATCAAAAAATATGACATCTTTTGGTCCCCTAAATTTTGGGCCTACCCTCATGGGCCCGATCCTACCTGGGTATATTACTTTGGCTACCTGATCATATACCCACTGGTTATGTGACACTTCTACCCCATCTATCATAATGGTATGATCTGGATCTTCAGTCCCACTAAAAAAGAAAACTTCAATGGTTTGAAATGTTTCTGCCCACTTGAGTCTTTTCAGATTGAGTGCCAACCCTTCTACCTGTCCCGCATCAATCAGGAAAATTCTGCCAAATTGTGACCAGCTGATTCCCCATGTAGGAGGAGGGGAAAACATAACATCTAATAATTGCATGATGCTCTTGCGAAATACAAAGTTATTGAAGCTGCAAGCAGCCTCGAACATGATGTTGAAAATCACAAACTTTCAGTAAGCTTGATGGATATTTTCCTGTATTAATAGCGAAATTCTCATTTCACAATATACCATAATAAAAAATGCAATATAGCTTGTGCCTATTTTTTTCAATTTTTACCCTCCTAAGGTCAGGACCTTATTAAACCATTCTCTGATACCACTTGTAAGATCCCCAAACCGCCGACACCAAAAACGGGATGGGACCATTGACAGGTCTCTAGGACTACTAAAGTCAGAGTCCTTAAACAAGAAAAAATCCAGGGATTTCACCTTTACCATTGACAATGGTTTAGGTTTATAGCCCTAGAAAGAGACCTAGTCCTGCCTCGCATTGGAAATTGGATTACAAAAAAAAATTCTTATTCCGGCCCTATAACTTCATCATTCAGATGATAGTTTCCTTAGCCAACGCTTTTTTCCCCCTGACATATGTGAGGGCACAGCCATTGGTGGATTCCTCTTCCAAGTGAAGAAGTTTCTAAACATTTTAGTGCGCAGGAATGGATAGTTACCTGACTAATCAGGTCCACCCATCCATGATTGACAACCTTAGTCAATCCCCAGTTACCACCCCACACTCACACGTGATTTCTGTGTTGTTTAATTACTACCACATTCTTTTTACAATTAAAACAATGATTCCTTTTAACTTTCACAACTGAATTTCATTAAGACAACCTTTGAAAACAACATTGAAGACATTCTTTCAACAAACAATCATCTTTAGACTTAAGACAAGGTACTGTCATTCTGAAGTATCTCTGACCAGTACTGGCTTGTCTCAAGACCACCTATACAGGGGTGAAAAAACTGCACCCATTCCTTGTTTATAAAAACCGGGGTGGAAAAAGCCATCACCCAAAGTCCGGGTGCCCATACACCTACCGGTTGCCCATACAACCGGGCGTTTCCCCTAGGATAAACTTGAAATCTTAAGTAATATCCACAAACACAAACAAGCACGGGGTAAAGACTCCACGTGCGCTGGAAAGGGGGAAATGGGAAAACCACCAGCACACTTGGTGAATGCCTCTCTATAGCCCAGTGATCTCACAGCACCCCTATCCCCTAGCAAACACACATCCAGATACACAATCTGCAAATAACTAATGCCCAAGCCCGATCCCGACCAACCCTAACTTGATAGATCCAATTGCAAAGTAGTTTCATATAGCCTCCATCTATAACACTGTAGAGCACCATATGACATATAGGTAGTCCAATAACAATTGACACTCAAATTCCTACCCAATCCTTGACATACACCCGTCTACCTTCAAGCTTGCAGACTTGTACACACCAACATCCATATAGAAAGCATTTATACACCATCGCCTTCGGAGATCCACATATACTAGACTGATAGATAACAGAGAAAGAAAGGATTGATAAATTCACGGATAGATGTAACCAATATCAGGTAGACAAAAACCTCCAAAGAGGGTATACAATGATGGATCCCCATATAGACCACCATCCTAGTTTGATTGCTTGGCTCACTTTCTGGTGGCTCACAAAAATACACCTTAGCTCCCACAGGCTGCTCTCGACCTTACTTTCTTTTCACATGCCGTCTGAATAGATGGCGCGCCCTGTGATATGGCAGCCCCTTCAGGCCCTCTCGTTCTCCTCCTTTGCAACCCACTCCTCAAGGCGGTCCTCTGGTGTCCCTTCTCCTCATGACCCTTGGTGGCCCCGTCTTGCCACAAGCAGCGCCCTACTTTATGGCGACTCCTGCTCCTCCTTTAATCACGCTGCCCTGCAGCCCGATGCTCTCCCTCTTGTGACCTCGTGTGACCCCCGGCCACCTCTTATCCCACCTGCAACGCTGCCCTCCAGTGTTCTTCCAGCCCCTGAGGAGTTGCAACTTGCTGCCTCCTGTAGTCCTCAACTCCTTACCACGCCAACAATGGCGGCCAACCCCTCCTTTGCTAGGCCAATAGCGACCTCGCTATTGGTCGCTCTCACCTCCCTCTGCAAAACTGGCTGCGCTGCTATATATCAACCACTTGTAAGTGGCCCCCCCTTGTAACTAGTCGGCCCTTCCTACTGCAGCCCATCAACCACTGTGATGGCCCCCTTATTGGTCTTTTTCTCCTCTCTTCAGCCCCCCGATGGTACTCCCTTGCATGGCTTCCTGTCCACGCCATGGGCAACCTCCGCCACCTTCCTTCTACTGCTCACCATCCCACGTTTCCTTCCATCCACGACGTCCAGTTGTACCCAGGACGCAAGGGGAATTCTTCAACCCATGCACCACTTGGTGGCTTAGCCCTGCATGGTTGATGCTCCTTGCTCTCGCTTGCCACCTGGTGGTGCCACCCGATACACAGCAGCTTGTGCTGCCTTAATTTTTTTTTAAGCATGATATTATTTTTAGCCTTCAAACTTCTTTTTGTACCTTGCGACTTAGTGGGCACTCCCATGAGCAAAGCAAACGGCATCTGTATGAAGCCTCGCATATAGTAAGCCATGATGCGATGCAGCATCTATTTGAGAATTGGCACGATATTTGGTTCGTACTTGTACTCATGACAAATATTGAGATGACTGCCTTCAACATTGCATCCCTAACACATACGTGAGGTGGTGTCGATGGCTCCAACTTTATCTTGGCATACCTGTTTTCCGAACATCCCAAATGGCAAGCCGCAAAAGCGTAGCTGTAGGGTGCACTGCGGCTAGACTTCAAGTACCTGTAAACATCCCGATGAGTAGAGGACCAAAATCATGGCCCGACCTGCGATGTGCCATATTCGGCATACTTATCCTTGCACTAAAGTGTTGTACAGACACCTTGATCAAAAGCCCGTATCAGAGACCTAATAGTATCTGCATCCAGCACTCCCCGTCCCATTTCCAAGCTTGTGATATCTATACTTATTCCTGCCACCTGCAATAGCAAAAACCCTTGCAGCTCCTGCTAGCAAGTGCTCCATCTCGATGTACCTGGCCCCTAGCACCATCAAATACCTTCTCAAGGTCTTTTCCATTTGCCTGCAAACTGCCATGCCTCAACTTCTTGTACTTCCATGGGTCGACACAGTTTGGCTGTACCAGTGCTGAGTAAACCAACTCATCCATGGCGGAATCGCCATCATTACTCATTACCTGATATTTCCAAGGAATCAGAGGTGTCTTGAGACAAGCTGTCTTAAGGATGGTCAAACATTTCTTTCCTAGGTCAATCAGTCATAACCCAATCATTTCTTTCCCATTTACAATCATTGCTCGTTGGTTTCATGGACGTTACCTTCCATTTATAGCCAGTTTATCCTTCCTAACCTTACGTATGCAATGTTAACTTAAAAGTGAACTTTAAAAGATTTTAAGTGAACAAATAGAAATCCACCTGGGACTACTCGTCCATGTGCTGTTGGGCTAGAGCCTGCATACTTTCCTCCGTCGGCTTATGGCTAGGCCCAGCCTCATGGTCATTAGTGGCTTTATTTCTCTTGTTGCTATTATCCTCTTCCTCGGTAAGAGGATTTCCTTTGGTTCTCTTTGGATCCTTATCAGCAGCTTTATAAAAAGACTTAATAGATTAGAAGTTTAATTGAATAATCTCTTTTTTTCTTTTACCCAAAAAATATGGATTTTTGGAGTAAGTAGGTATCCTTGATAGTTAATTGGATGAGATATTCATCCTGTAACTTCTTTGTACTATAAGTAATTTTCTATAATTACCATTTAATTAGGGAAGCCATTTAATTTCTATCGGCTAATGGATTACTCACCCTAAAATGTATTTTTAATATGTTATATTTTTATGAATTTTAATAAATTTGATTTATAATCTTTCCATCCTATACTTATGGTCTAATTTAAGCAAAAATTTGCTGATAGTAATTTGTTATACCAACCATTTATGATGAGGTACTTTTTCCAACCTTCAATAGTGATTTTGGACCTCAGGTATTTATTTGGTAATTAGATAAATTCATTTACTAATTTTCTTCTCTATTTTATACGCAAAATCAGTTACTTTAATTGAGGATAAGTATTTAAACTATTTATCTAAGGTTAGGATATTTATCATGGATTCCTCAAGGTGTGTTCTACCTCTGATAATTATATCAAAGGTTTTTGGATTAATGTACTATTTTCTTCCTTTTATTTTTTCCTAAAATAATGTAATTTTATTGAGATAATTAGGTAAACTAAATATCTAAGGTTAAAATAATTATCACGATTTCCCTAAGATGTAATTAACTTCCGATAATTATCTGAAAGCATTTTGAGTCAATTTGCTTTTTTTTTCTTTTAATTTGTTCTAAAAAAAATGTAAATCTGCTAAGATAATTAGGTAAACTAATTATCTGAGGTTAACATAATTATTATTGGCTCCCTAAGATGTAATTAACCTCTGATAAATAACTCAAAGTATTTAGAATAAAATTACTAATTTTGCCAATTTAATTTGTCCTAAAAACAGTGTAATTTTGCTAAGATAATTAGGTAAATTAATTATTTGAGTTTAACATAATTATCACGGGTTTTCTAGCATGTGATTAACCTCGGATAAATAACTAAAAGCATTTTTAATCAATTTGCTAGTTTCTCGCTTTTAATTTGTCCTAAAAATAATGTAATTCTGCTAAGATAATTAGATAAACTAATTATTTTTCCTAAGATGTAAATAACCTTCAATAAATAACTACAAATATTCAAAATCAATTTATTAATTTTCCCCTTTTAATTTGTACTAAAAATAGTGTAATTTTGCTAAGATAATTAGGTAAATTAATTATTTGAGGTTAATATAATTATCACGGGTTTATTAAGATATAATTAACCTCTTATAAAAAACTCAAAGCATTTTGAATCAATTTGCTAATTTCTCCCTTTTAATTTATCCTAAAAAGAGTGTAGTTCTCCTAAGATAATTAGGTACACTAATTATCTGAGATTAACATAATTATCATGAGTTTCCTAAGATATAATTAACCTCTAATAAATAACTCAAAGCATTTAGAATCAATTTACTAATTTTCCCCTTTTAATTTGTCCTAAAAATAGTATAATTTTGCTAAAATAATTAGGTAAAAAATATATTTGAGTTTAACATAATTATCATAGGTTTTTTAAGATTTGATAAACCTCTCATAAATAACTCAAAGAAATTTCAATCAATTTACTAATTTTTCCTTTTTTGTCCTAAAAATAGAGAAATTTTGCTAAAATAATTAGATAAATTAATTATCTAAGCTTAACATAATTATCATGGGTTTCCTAAGATATAATTAACCTCTAATAATTATCTTAAAACATTTTGAATCAATTTGATTATTTTCCCCTATATTTTTCTCTCAAAAATAGTGTAATTCTACTAAATTAATTATGAAAATTACTCAAAAAATTATAAGATAATTTTACTAGCTTAATGATAGTCTAACACAATTTTGATAATTATCTCAACTTAATCTAAATTCAATTAATATAATTTCTATTAATTTATGATTAATATAGATAATTTCAATCCTAATATGATATAATAATCAATTAGCTTAATATCTTGAAGCTTAATTACAATAATCAGCAGAGAATATTTAATTAAGAGAGGATTTTTTAGTATACATAGGATTAATCTTTAATTTATTAAAAAAATAGGTTAACATAGCTTTAGTCATTAAATTAAGAAAGATTAGGCTAATTACCGTTTAATTTAACCAACTAGAGCTTGATCTCTAGTGATTTCTGCGTAGCGGTCTATCTAGATGAGAGAGACTGTGTCAAGGCTTCGAGTCTAAATTTTCATGAAGGAAAGGGGGTCTTTTATAGTGTTTCTAGGCCTCGGGCTGTTCCTGGCAAGTTTTGACACCTCAAGCAAGCCCCCAGCTTCAAGGTAGCACCAACTGCTGCTATTTCTATCTCTGGCAGGTTCCCCACAGCTCCACACTACCCCCCTTAGCTTCTAGAATCGATTTTGGTTGATTTTAATGATGAAAATTGGAATATCAATTAATTTTAGAACATTAGGATAAGAAAGTCTTTGTTAATAATAATTACTGAAACCATCCAGTTTTCATTAACTAATTGAATTCCTAGTGTAACCTTTCAGGGCCCGTAACTTTTCCAGATTTTATCGATTCTGATTCTGAAAATTACTAACCATAGTAAAGCTCTAGTTATGATTCCAAAAATACCAATATCAACCATGATTGAATCATTCAACAGTGGTTTCAAGTTAATTTTATAAGCTTTGTACAATTTTTTTAAGGTTTCAAAAAATGGAAACCTTACAATCACCCCAACTTAAGGAACTGAGATGTCCTCATCGCAACCGAAATTGGGGAAATCTTTGCGAAGTGATACTTCATCCCCCCAGGTGGCGTCCTCAGTGGGGTAGTCCTTCCATTTTACTAAATGCTCTCTGATAACTCTGTTTCGTAGACTCCTTTCCCTATTGTCGAAAATACAATCTGGTTGGAGTTCAAGAATCCCCTGCTTCTGCATCACAATCTGTTCGTCATCTAGAGTGTGATTGGGATTTAGCATGTAGGGTTTTACAAGACTGATATGGAATACATATGGACCTTGAGGTGCTCAGGTAGTTTTAGTTTGTAAGCTTTATCACTGATTACTTTAATCACTTCATAAGGTCCACAATATTTGGGGCTTAGTTTTTGCTATTTTCCCAAGGATAAAGTGCTTCTCTTTGGCCGTACCCTAAGGAATACTTTATCTCCTTGTTTGAAAAACCGATCATACCGTTTTTTATCAGCATATTGTTTTTGGCGGTCCTTGGCTGCCTGAATGTCTTGTCTTATGGCTTTGGTTTGGGTATCCATCTCCTCCAACATTTGCTTTGAAGCTTCTACTCTTGTAGTAGGGTCAGAAAAGTTTAGGGGTGATATACATTCATGCCCATAAAGAGCATTAAATGGTGACATCCCAATGCTTTTATGAAAGGAGAGTTATAGGTGAATTCCACCACAGGAAGAAATTGTATCCATTTTCGAGGTTCTCTACTACAGTAGGCTCTCTTTCCGTCTGGCCGTCTATCTAAGGGTGATAGGATGTATTGAAACATAGCCGGGTACTTGAGGATTCAAATAAAGCTTTCCAAAATTTTGAAGTGAATGTTGCATCTTTGTCTCACTGACTATTATTTTAGGAAGTCCGTGTAATCTGAAGATCTCTTTGATAAATAGACGGCTTATGTCTGATGCAGTGTAAGTTGTTTTTACAGGCATCAAATGGGATACTTTAGTCAGCATATGCACTACCACCATAATGGAGTCATAACCCCCTTGAACAGTGGGAAGGCCTGTTACAAAGTCCATGCTAATGAGTTCCCACTTCATTTGAGGAATGTCCAGAGGTTGAAGTTTTCCTGGCATCATTACTCGTTTAGCCTTAATCCTTTGACAAGAAAGACATTGTCTGATGTAGCGAAGTATATCTCCTTTCATTCCTGGCCAGAAATAGCTTTTTCTTATGGCATTAAGGGTCTTTTCATAACCAGGATGGCCGGCAACTGGAGTGTTGTGTCCCTCATAAAGGATTAACTCCTTTAATGTTGGATTCTTAGAAATGTAAAGCCGATACTTATAATAGAGAAGCCCATCCTCAAGTGAATAATCCTTGATTTTGTCTTTCTCTTTCTCTTTTAGGTCATGTTGATTAATAACCTGTAGGAGTTTTTGATAATCCTTATCTTCCAGGGAAGCTTTCTTAACCTTGTTAAGGATTGGATTGTCTACTGCGGAAATAGCCCCAAGAAAAACCTTACGGCTAAGAGCGTCAGCAACCACATTCTCTTTCCCTAGTTTATATTTTATTTCAAAATCATATTCCTGTAAGATTTCTATCCATCTATTCTGCCTCACGTTGAGTGTTACTTGTGAAAAAATCCATTTTAAACTCTGATGATCGATGATTAACTGGAACTTCCCTCCTACAAGATAGTGCCTCCAGAGTTTTAGAGCATGGATGACAGCTAGGAGTTCCAGATCATGAGTTGGATAATTCATCTCGTGGATTCTTAATTTTTGAGAAGTAAAGGCGACTGGTATGCCTTCTTGGTTTAAGACTCATCCTATAGCAAGAACGCTGGCATCTGTTACTACTTCAAACTCTTGATTTCCTCTATCAGCCATGATTGAGTCATTCAACAGTGGTTTTCAAGTTAATTTTACAAGCTTTGTACAATTTTTTTAAGGTTTCAGAAACTGGAAAGCTTACACTTCACTCCCATAGCATCCACCTCTTCTACTTTTGCTTTTCCTTTGTGCTTCTCTTGAAATGGTTCTTCTACCTTTGCCTTCCCTTTAGCTTCCAATCTAATAACACTCACCGCTTGGTTTACAGCATGTGGTGGGGGTAGTGCTGGAATAAGAGGTGGTGGTGGTTGTTGTTGTACAGGTGGTCGAAGGATTTGGACTGGTGGAATCGGCCCTGGTTGCCTAGGTGGTGGTGGTCTTGCCCTTGGCGGAGAGATCTGATTTTGTCTCCCTCCTCTATTGAAATTCTGCCTCCTTTGATGTGGGCAGTAGTACATACCATGCCCATCTTTCCCGCAATTGTAGTAGTGGTACTCTTGGTTTTGCCTTCGTTGTCCTCTTCCTTGTTCTGGATTTTTGACAGGTGCATGTCCTTGTTGCACCAGATGCACGGATAAACTCTCTAGTTGGGTAGTGATGCGACTCAGTAGGTCTTACTGCTCTTCTGATGCCTCTTGTGGTTGGACTCTATCAACGGTTGTTGCAGTCATTGGGGTTAGTCGGACTGAGCTTGCTTCCTCTGACTTGTTTACTCTTGCTTGCATGCGTAGCTTCTTGTCTTTAAGGCGGGCTACTTCTACTGCCAACTCATATGTTGCAGGAAACCTTCCCTTCACCTTCTCCTTAAAAGACGACCACATGCCAGCAATGAAATGGTCCTTCTTCAGGAAATTAGGCACTCCTTCACCTTCCTCCAGTGAGGCAACCCATCTCTCCCACAAATCCACAAACTTGGACTCGTAGGTGGCATACTCAAGCAGACCTTCCTGCTTCAATTCTGTCAGTAGCTACCATAGCTTCTCCGAGGTTGTGCCTCCACCAAACCTCTTCACAAAGGCAGCACGTAACACATCCCATGCATTTTTGGTAGCCTGGGGCAATGCATTGTACCAGGACTTGGCCTCTACTTTCATCAGTAGAGGAAAATTTTGAAGCCGTGAGGCATCGTCATCCTTGTTGGAAACCACACAAGCGATGTCGAAATCATCCGGAAAGTCGGTGGTGAGATCTTCTCCCTTCTTTTCGCCAAAAGTGGGGAAAGAAACACTTGCCATGGTTGTAACTCAGGAAATTGCAAGTTTTTTTTTTTTAATCTTAATGGCAGTAGCGGCTCATAGCGGCTTTTTACAGGGTTGGGTGGATAGATTAAAACAGGATAAAGAATGGATCGCAAAGCTAGAACATAATAAAGAGGCTTACATCAAAAGAGTGGTAATAATCCAAAAGGGGCAAGATGATGGGACGTGGAGATCTCAGGATTTCATCAAGCATCTCTGCTCCGAATAAGAAAACAATCTTTTGCTGATAGAATATCTTCCTATCAATATACATGTTTACATGCATGTGTTGCAAGAAACGGAAAGGAAATACTTCTGGCCTATTGTTATTATCCATGTCGGGTGTAGGGCAAGGTTCTTGACTACTAGGGTTGTGTACCTCAGGTGTTGACGAGGTGACACCTTCACCACATGCTTCTACCTCTTGTAGAAGTTCGCACAATCCTCCACATTAGGTTCAAAATAGACTAGGTGAGAAGAGTCTACCTCAATCGGCTTTCCATTCTGCATGCGGTGACGGCGCTTGGGTGGTCAAACTTCATTTCAACTCTCCCGTCCTAGAGAGACTGTAGGGCCCCTTACGTCCACCAAATGCTTCAAGCTTTCAGACTTAGACTTTGTGGTTGATGTAGTTGACAACTCCTCTCAAACCATTAGAGAGAAAACACTTGGTGCTACAGAAAATCTCACTGTCGTGAGAGTGCCGCAGTTTTCAAAAGCAAAACTCACTATTCTTTCTTCACTTCTTCTATCGGCACTCATTGACAGAATGTTGCTATTGACAATAGTGATGGCACTTCATAGCCCTCCCACTTGATGCTCTCAATTTGTGGTTAGAACGAGCAACACGAGATGGGGAGCTTACCTCTTGAATACTGAAAACACTATAGCCTGGCAATAGTACTTCAATGAAGGCGGCTAGTGCCTCTTTATTCTCCTCCTCTTCCGTTCTCCAGTTAGAGAATTCCTTCAACCATTCGTCCATGATTGATGGTGTGCGTTACTTTCAGCATTTTAAACCGAAGGTTTTCGAGAATCCCTCCTCAGTGGGGGCACCAAATGAGCGGGAGAAAAGCGAGACACGGACTCCAACGGCCTCTAAAACTCTGGGAGCCAATGCACGCCTCGAGCCGATCATAGTAAAGCAAACAAGGGGCACCACCTAGCTTTGAGTGGCTAGGATGCAAACAACGGTTATGTGAGATATCACAAACTTACACACACAGAGAGAAAGAGAGAGAGAGAGAGAGAGAGAGAGAGAGAGAGAAGATAGATAGAATGAACAATTGATGAAAGCCCTCGGGGGTGTGAGGGAGAATTACTTTTTGCCTTATTTACAAATGATCTTCTTTCCGATGAGGTGGCACACCGTGGTGATAGAGAGATAGAGGGGGACATAGTGAACCTACTTGGTGCGTTCTCTAGAGACGACTCGGTGATGTGAATCTTGCTACCAAGAATGTGTGTGTGTGCGCATCGACCATTGAAGTCGAGAGGTAGACGTAGCTCCCTTCACATGATGCAATTCCCAAAACAAAACATTACACTAAATCCCCCCTCTTGTGACTCAAACATTGCCAATTCCTCCCACTAAAACTCTACCAATTACTGACCTCTCATGAGCTGCCCCCCCCCCCCCACCGATAGTGACCTCTCAGTGCCCTTTTATAGGTGTTGGCTGCTTAGATCAGGGTAATCCAGTTTGATTAGGGTAAGCTAATCGAGGAGACAAAGCAAGGCAGTGGGCCGGGGTGGTTGACCCTTGCTTTTTCTTCGGAGTTATTAAAATGAAAACCTCTAGGTGGGCCCTTGTGACCATCACCTAGAGAGAGGAAAATTTACAAGTTGGGATCTTTTTACACAGCTTGGGTGAAAACAGAAAAATTATGATAATAACCTACGGTTTACTGAAGAGGTTTTCGTGGTCACGTGATGCCGGTGAATGGCAGCTTTGTCGGTGCGTAGGTGTAGCGCGTTAGTGTCTTTGGGGTCGACCGGGGCATGCCTTCGACGCCTTTGTTCTTTTTGTTGTCAGTGTCGCGTGATCTAGGTGGTCCTTCTTTTTGTTGATGTCGTCTTAATCGTTGAATCCTCCATTTTTTTTGTATTTACCATCTGTGTGTGCGTTTATGCATGTGTGTGTGTATGGGTGCATGTGTGTATGAGTATATATATGCGTAATTGTGTGTGTGTATGTATATATGTGTGTGCGCAAGCGTTCATGGGAACGGGGGGGTATATTATATATGTAAATATATTAATTTTTTTATTAAAAAAAATTGAACCTGCTACGACGCAGAGGCGGGGAGGAGGAGATGGGGTGAGAGAGAGGGTGTGTGCGTGAGGGTGTGTGTGTGTGTGTTGTGTATGTGAGTGTGTGTGTGTGTGTGTGTGTGTGTGTGTGTGTGTGTGTGTGTGTTTGTGTGTAGCGGCGACTGTGTGGGCTGCGAAGAGAGAGAGAGAGAGAGAGAGAGAGAGAGAGAGAGAGAGAGAGAGAGAGAGAGAGCGCGAGGAGCGGGAAGAGCGGGTTGCGGAGAGCGTGAGTGAGGGGGGGGGGGGGGGGGGGTGAGGTGGTGAGGGAGGGGATAGGGGATGGGTGGTTGCATTCTGGTGCGCCCGCATGGGCTCTGGCCGGGGTAGAAGGCGTGCGCGTAGGCGGATCTGACAGAGGTGCAAAACGGGGGGGGGGGGGGGGGGGGAGCTTAGTCAACGAGGGAGAGGGGGGGAATATTATAGAGAGAGAGAGAGAGAGAGAGAGAGAGAGAGAGAGAGAGAGAGAGATATTGGCCCTAAGGCGGGTTCCCACCGTAGAGGAAAAAGGAATGATAGAGGGTGTGAGGTTGTGAGAGAGGGTGAGTGGTGGAAAAGGGATGAGAGAGAGAGAGAGAGAGAGAGAGAGAGAGAGAGAGAGAGAGAGAGAGAGAGAGTCCTTCCATGGTCTGCGGGGCCACTCTTGCAAGAGAGAGAGAGAGAGAGAGAGAGAGAGAGAGAGAGAGATCTAGAGCTAGGTGAAGATAGGGGGGGGGGTTGTGGTCCGCCAGGGTTGGGGAAGAAAACAGAGGGGATATAAGTCCGAAGGGGGTGTGGACGAGAGGGGGAGAGGAATATCATATGGCAGCCTGCTGGGGCTGGGTTGTGGACGAGCAAAGAGAGAGAGGGGGGGAGAATATTTGAAAGAGAGAGAGAGAGTATATACAATATCTGTGCCGGCCCGCCAGAGGGTGTGACAGAGGCATCTTATCTCATGCGCCCACCGGGCCCGGTGATGCAACGACAGAGTAGGTGAGAGAGAGAGAGAATTGGCGGGGCCGAGCAGTAGGAGAGAGAGAGTCCGTCTTCTGGCGATAATGGAGAGGTGTGGCCAAATTGGCGGCGCCCCGCTAGTGGTTAACCCTAGAGGGGTGGTAAATGGTAAAGAGCTTCTTTTTTTTGTTTTTTTTTTCTTTGGTAATATGCCTTCTCTTTCTTGGGGTATGGTTCTCGTGGTCGCGGTTTCAAAAACCGGCCGTCACTGTCTTTTACTTTATTTAAATACTTTGTGTACATTTTGATGTAATAAAGAAGCACAAACCCTTTTTTAACTATCCTCATCAAAGAATCTTGAAATATAGCATTGAACGGTATACCACACACCACAAAGCTTGCGTCCATTTCAAGTGTAGCTCAAGCAACCACTCCTTATCTAATGCTTCATACAACGTCTATCCATCAGATGATGCTTTGCAAGATTTAGTTGTGCTAGGGTCCTGCTGATGTTGAAGCATGCCCATCAAGAGGAGTCAACTGAGAAGGATATTTCTTATTTTTTTGCGTATACACATACTCCATATCCTCATTGACAATGGACATTTCAACATTTACTAAAACTTCTTCAAGAGCACCACCTTTCTTTCTACCTGCAATAATCTGCTCTATTGTGCAAGCATACTTTGAAGATCTAACATGAATATCTCTTGGTGGGGATGTACACTTTTCCACATTCACTACAACACATCGTACGAATATCGATGCCTATATCAATGGAAAGAAACTACTTTTAAAAAAATTGAGCGTCGATATGGACGTCAGTATGAGTGTTGGTATATGGGGCGTCGATATACGTGCTGGAATTAAATATATACATACCGACGTCTATATTGATGGTCATACATGCCCATACCGATGCCAAAATCCACACAAAAAAAATGAGCAGAGAGAACTGGCATCTTGTGTTGCATGTACTATAGCACCAAAACCAACCCTCTCTGCTCAAAGGAGAGAGTGCAAAAGCAACCGCACTCCACCTTCATTTTTCTTGAAAAGTCCACTGATGTGTGAGAACATATTGACCATGAGGAGATCCACAAAACATAACTATATCAATACTTGTAAACCATGACCATCATGTAAATCGCAAAACATAATAGTAATTTAAGTCTAAAACCATAACCATAACCTTACGCATAACTATAACCATAACCTAAACCATAACTATAACCAAATATTGACACCATTATGGAATCTTGAAACCATAACCATAAACTCAAACCATATTTCTAACCGAATTTGAAACCATAACCATAACCTCAAACCAGATTTCTAACCGAATTTTGAAACTATAACCATACGCAATACCATAACCATAAACAAATTTTGAAACCATAACCCTAACCAAATTCTAAAACCATAACCATAAGCATGACCATCACCTCAAACCATAACCATAACCATAACCAAATTCTAAAACCATAACCATAACCAAATTTTAAAACCATAACCATAAGCATGACCATAACCATAACATAATTTTAAAACCATAACCATAACCAAATTCCAAAACCATAACCATAATCAAAACTTACATGACCATAAACTTTATAAAAAACTAACCATAACCAAATTATAAAACCATTATCGTAACCTTAAACAGAACCGTAATCACAACGGACATAACCATAAACATAACAGCTACCATGTAAAAGTATATATGAACCAAAACATAAGTAGATATACATCAACGTGTACAAAGAAAAACATACCACACGTGACTCAAAACTTATCAAGGTAAGGCCTCCCACTCGATATCCTCTCCCTCTTCCTGAAGCTACAGAAGAAGAGCTGATAGTCCATGCTTGAATCCATATTTCTCCTCTCTACCACATCAAAGGATGCTTCATGGCAAGCTCCTCTAATATAAACACTTAACCATAAGATAAAAAATTGAAAGTCATATGTACATATTCTATTAAAATAGTGTATGACACTTACAAATTCATGTCGGAAAGTCTTGTAGACTCCACTCCCAAGATGAGAAGATCCTATAGAGACAAAGTGTGCTCTCGATGGATTTTTCAAAAACCGCATTCTCCTCGTAGGAGTTTTGCATGTAGATGTGACCCTCTTCACTTGTTTCTCCTCTCCCTTTTTCAAAACCCATGGAGCTTTTGGATATACATAATTTCCATTGGGGTTAAGTCGAGGCCACATGTATGGCATTTGTTCCATGGACTTGCAGGTCGTCTCTTTGCACCTTGCTATCGCTTTTTCCAGTAATGGTCTTTCATAGGATCTCCCCCACATTTTTAAGAATATGCATTGGGTCGAGCAAATGATTGATAAGCGAACCACTCTAATATGGAAGGTCATAAAAAATTGAGAGTCTTTTCATCCCATGTGGCATAAACTCTCATGATTCTTGCCACATGTTCTTTCAATCACTCACCTTCAATGGTGCATGTTGTGTTTGCATATATTTGGTCCACGTAGCTCATGACCTTCTGGCAAAAATCGTCCATGCTCAATATAACAAACATGCATAGTTTCCTAAGAAGCTCTAGGTACAATTGGGGGAAGGGGATAGCCGGCTCGGACCAAAAATAAGAAACGGACAAGAATCAAGCATTGAACAGACACCACCTACATAATGCATATAGATAGTGGTTTAAAAGTGCTTACTTGAACAGACACCACCTACATAATGCATATAGATAGTGGTTTAAAAGTGCTTACTTGAACAGTCACCAAAGCCTAGCCAATCATACATGGTCCACATGATAATGTCTTACACATGGACATGTCATCAATCGATTGGTTGGGACATGTCAACCATGCCAAACCATGTCCACAAGATCTGGAGCTCTTCTATAAGTGGTCCCCGATAAACATCCATGTTCTTTACCTTGTACTTCCCTACAACAATCAGTGACAATAGAAGATGGCCTTTCTTGTTAGCCAACTATGGTGGAAGATTATAGTTCACCAAGAAAATACTCCGAATTTCAAATGGGTTTACTCCATCCATTGCCAAACCAAAACAGGCACAACAAGCTTCTTCTTTAAATGCAGGCCATATTTCCTCTATGTGCTTCCATGCAAGAAAATCAATAGGTACCTACATCACCTCATATGTAGATCTAGTGTTTTGATGCCATGTCATCAAAGCTGCTATAGAGTTGCTTTACGCGGACTACCCTAATCATCCAAACAAGACCATCTATTAGTAGCCAAAGGTAAAGTCGTTAACCCTAAGCGGATTGAAATGGCTAAACATTGTCTTCATCCAATTTGGAGAAACTTAACCTAAACGTCTTTACAAAGCCTACCTTAACACCCTAAGCATGACCATCTATTAGAGGCCAAATCCTAAGCCGCTTATCGTAAGCAGCTAGCCATAAGCAGATTGAAATGGCCTAACCTAAGCGCCTAGCCATAGGCAGAATGAAATGGCATAAACCTAAGTGGATAGCCCTAAGTAAACTAAAATGGTCTAAGCTAAGCTGCTAAGTAATCGGATTGAAATGGCTAAATTTGTCCTAATACAATTTGGAGCAACCTAACCTAAGCGGATTTATATAGCCTACCATAACGTCCTAAACACAACCATCTATTAGCGGACAAACCCTAGGCCACTAACCCTAAGTGGCTAGTCCTAAGCATACTAAAATGGTCAAATGCTACCCTAACCCAATTTGGAGCAGCCAAATCTACAGCCGCTAACCCTAAGCGACCTGAAACAGCCAAAATACAAAGTACTAACATCTCAATGGCAAGCCCTAAGCGACTAACCCTAAGTGGGTTGAAACAGCCCAATTGTGTATCCTAAGCGGCATACCCTAAGTGGATTATATAAATGGATAAAGTAATGTGACACTAAGCTGATTTAGAGTAGTCAAATCAAAAGCCGCTAATTAACCATAAGCCGGTAGTCCTAAGCGACCTGAAATAGTCAAATTATGAAGAACGTTAACTAAACCTAATTAAGTGGCTAGCCCTAATTAAGCAGCTAATCCTAAGCAAATTAAAATAGCCCTAATTAAGCAGCTAGTCCTAAGCTAATCCTAAGCAAATTAAAATAGCCCAACCACTTATCTTAAGTGGCGTATCCTAAGCAGATTACTTGAATGGATAAAGTAATGCGACACTAAGCTGATTTAGAGTAGTCAAATCAAAAGCCGCTAATTAACCCATAAGCGAGTAGTCCTAAGAAACCTAAAACAATCAAATTACAAAGAACGTTAACTAAACCTAATTAAGTGTCTAGCCCTAATTAAGCAGCTAACTCTAAGCAGATTAAAATACCCCAACAGCTTATCCTAAGGAGCTAACGTACCCTAAGAGGCTTGAAACAACCAAATTGCAAAGAACATTCCAACCGCTTATCTTAAGAGGCGTCCCTAAGCAAATTACTTAAATGGATAAAGTAATGCAATACTAAGCCGATTTAGAGCGGTCAAATCCTAAGCACCTGATGTACCCTAAGCGGCCTGAAACAACCAAATTGCGAAGAACTAGAACCCAAGCAGCGAGCTAGACCTAAGCGACTAACCCTAAGCAGTTTGAGCCTAAGCTGCCGGCTAACCCTAAGCAGACTAAAACAATCCAACCGCCTTTTCAAAGCCAACTACAAGTGGCCAACATAGAAACACCACTTTATCTTAACCGATAAATCAACCTAACACTATAACCTAAACCTACTCCAATAAGAAACCTAGCTAAAACAATCTAATTAATATAACACTATTATTTACAACACCTATAAGATGCCACAATTTAATTAAAAGTACAACGTAATATATTAATTTTTAATGTATAAAAAATAAAATTAATTATAAAATGTTTTAAATCAAAACAAATAATAATAATAAAATTAAAAATAAAATGTTTTAAATAGAAATTAAATTATAAATTGATCAAAATCAAAAGAAAAAAACTAACTATAAATTAGTCTAAATCAAAATAGCTTTTCTTTCTGTCCAATTTTATTATGTTTTTTGTGAATGATAATATTTAATCAAAATTTATAAAGAACAAAAAAAAATTTTATATATTATTTAAACATTTATGTGTGTGTGCATAGTGTGTTTAGTTATGTTAAACTTTATGTGCATGTTTATTTATTTGCATGTTTAATTATTTGCATGTGTATATGTTATGCGCATCTGTCGCACGTGTCAAAGCAAGGGACTTGCCATACACTGTGTGTGAGCCACAAATAGCTGCAAGCACACAACCAAACTAATCTAGCAAGCTCAAGAGAGCAAGGGTGTGTCACTCACTGCCCTACGCTCACCTTCGTGGCAAATTTCTCGCCACGAAGCAGAAGGAGCTACCACCGTGCCGCGCTCAACCGCCTCACCGCCGTCGTGCCATCGCAATGCTCTCTCTCTCTCTCTCTCTCTCTCTCTCTCTCTCTCTCTCTCTCTCTCTCTCTCTCTCTCTCTCTCTCTCTCTCTCTCTCACACACACACACACACACACACACACACACACACACACACACACACACACACACACATGCACGCATACACACACAAGGAGATGAAGAAGTAGACGGAGATGGAGCAAGAGCACTCCTCAATAGCACAAATGAGAGAATGTCATTTTTAGGTTTAGGTGACTTTTATATGAGCTCACCCATTCACACTTGGGCGCCCATGCTTAGAAAACTAACCCTTGAATGTTCCAGTTAGAGTGCGCCTCTCATCGGCGATCACTCATACCCTTTTCCTATTGGACCAACAAGCCTAGTCCCTAACTCAAAACAATGTAATGTCCATGGATGTTTACTGGGCCAATGCCTGTTTGCCAAGGTCAGCACCAAGCAATATGGGGGCGTTTTGGGCAGTCACCAAGCCTCCTATTTTCCCAGTGTTGACTTCTTTGTCGCATGTAATGTCTTTGACACCAAGGTCAACACCAAGCGATAGGGAGCTTTGGGCAATCCCCAAGCCTCCTATTTTCCTAGTATTGACTCAACTGCCTCTTGTAATGACTTTAATGCCAAGGTCAACACCAAGAGATCGGGAGCTTTGGGCAATCCCCAAGCTTCCTATTCGCCCAGTGCTGACTCCATTGTCTGACTTTTTGGCTAGCATGCCCCCCTTCCTAATGTAGATTCCATCCTCGGAATCTATTGTGTTGAAGCTCGTTCATCAAGGTGGAAGAGCATTTGAGATGAACGTCCTTAGCTTTCTTCAGTCACTGCAAAATCAAACAGAATTGGCACAGTAATTGCATTCTTATATACTAGTAAAAAGCATATGCCGTTGTAGACAGAAAATTGATTGGTAACAGAATAGTAAACAATTTGTCAGCAATAAACATTAAATTGTAATATAATCAAACGCATAAATAGTTGCAAAGCTCAAAAACTAAACAAGTCTAGGATTGCTAATTTAACGGTCAAAAGGCACGAGAGGTCAACTATTAATACCATGGGCAAGCTTCTCAATTTTCTCTTGTCGATTAATTTGTTTAATTGCGAGAGCCAAGTATTTCATGTCGGAGGGCTAGAGGCTATACTTAAAATACCTTATAGTTAAGCTATGATAAAAGGAATTGCTCATGAAATCATCACGTGTGACTAATTCCCTTTTCTTTGACCCCCAAAGTCTTTTCACATTGATTCAATTTTGAGTATTTGCTTATTTTGTATGCATTGGGTTTTTTGCTTTTCAAGGAAAAGCGCCCACATTGGGAACCTCTAGGGCTCTAGTACCATAGGTGATACATGTGAGTGAAGTACCAAATCAAGCTGATATTTCTCTTCCGGCTTAAGATTTTACATTGTGGTACTTCGATTATTTTGTTTGTTTGTTTTTTATCATTTTAATTTTGTAACTTTGGGGGGTCATATAACATTGTTTTTCTCCCCAAGCTCATTACACTAGTAAACTCCCTTTATAATACTTAAGCTAAAGGTCAATAGGGACTAAGACCACTAGAAAGCCTTAGTATATTTCACACAATGCTTCCTAAATTGGATTAAGAACCTAAAGTAACTATTGATTATTAAGAAGGAATTCCCCATGGTATTAAGAGAAGATCTTTAATGCCTAGCTTAATCAAACTAGCTTAGTCAACTGCTTGATTTTTAAACCTAGACAAGTGATTATGACAAAAAATTACATTGAATTTAATGTTTGATACTAAGAAAATGCGTTGAATATTATGCTACCAAACACAATTAAAGCCGATAGTCATGGATGCAAAAAAGATAAGAGGCAGTGCTAATGGATAAGAAACACCTATTTGTGTTGATGATTGTGCTTGATTTTGAAGAGTGAACAAGAGAAAGATTCCATGAAGGTCCAAAGCCTAACAATAGCAACACTTTCTTGTACACACTATGAAACACAAGAATACCTCTAGGAGGCACAACAGTGGGAAGAGGTAGCAACCCTTATTGATCACAATTAAACAACATAAGGAACCCTACCTAATTATTTTCACTCACCCTAGAGAGTCAAGGGAATAGGATATTATAGAGATTGAGGGGGAACCCTAAGGCTAAACCCCTATCCTCGTCGTCGAGAAAAACGAAGTCATCATCCATGAGAACATATGTGCCATTCGTGTAATCATGTAAATGTCTTCATCATTAGGGGCACCAATGTTTACTAAGAAGGATCTTGTAATAATGTTCTCAAGGAGAAAAATGGCAGTTGACCTTGCATCAGCCTTATGTGTCGCCCTGGATTCCGTCCACTTTGTCCCATAGTCAGTGGCAACGATAATATTGAGATTGAGTGCTACGAGCTACCGGACTAATTGGGCCTACAAAGTCCAAACCCCATTTTTCAAATGGTTGAGTTACTTCAATAGGATGTAAAGGCATCTTATCCTTTCGTTTTGTGATCTTGTAACATTGGCATTTATCACATCCTTTTGCAAAAAATGACGCATCCTTGAATAAGGTAGGCCACCAATAGCCTGATTGCAACACCTTTCTAGCTGTTAGTTCCCCTGAGAAATATCCACCGGCTATACCCATGTTGGCTTCTTGCAGTATGTATAAATACTCATGCTCACACGGGCACAACATCTAAGAATATCATCCTTCCCTATCCTATAGAGAGTTCCTGCAATGAGAGAATAAGGTTCACATTCTTTTAACAGTTTTTGAGCTATATTCTTATAAAGCTCTTTGGGTGGAAAACCATTAACTACAAAGTTCACAATCTTCTCACTCCATTCAAGCATGGTCTTGACTAGAAATAAGGAAGTATCGGGTAATTCATCATCGACTCCAGTAGGGGCTTCACCGTTAGGTATGTGAGACAAATGATCCGCCATGGCATGTCTTTTACCAGGTCTCACCACAATGGTAAAATTAAACTCGAGGAGAATTAACAACCATCGTGTAATTCTTCCCATGGAACAAGGTTTATTTACTAGATACAACAAGGCTTGATGATCCACATAGAAAACAAACTTATAGGCAAGAAGGTAGTATCAAAATTTCTTCACTACATAAATCATAGCTAAACCTTCTCGCTCTGTAGTGGTGTAGTTTCTCTCGGCATCAGTCAATTGACGACTTACAAAGCTAATGGGATAGTCCAGTTTATGTTCTCCTGGTTGAGCTAGAACACACTCAATAGCAAGTTTTGATGCATCAATATGCACATGAGAAATTACAGTCCAATCGGGCACTCGTAGAATAGGAGCGCTTGTCAAGGTCTTTTTTAATGACTCATAAGCATGGTCACACTCCACAGTCCATTGGAACTCAATAAGAAGCTTGTACAAAGGACGAGCTATCTCGGCAAAGTTTACAATAAACTGTCGCTAATAACCAACATGGCCCATGAACCTTTGAACTCCTTTATAGTTTGTAGGCGGTGGCAATTCATCAATGGCTTTAATTTTGCTCTCATCTGTGGAAATTCCATTTTTGGACACTAGATTCCCTAAAATGACTCCATGTTTAATCCAAACTGCACTTCTTAAACACTTTTTGTAAGCATGATAGAGGAATAAACACAAAGGTCATCTAAGAAAGCTTCACAAAACTCACTCAAATATTCTCTAAACGAAGTGTTTATTAATCTTTTAAAGATAGCAGGGGCATTGGTTAAGCCAAAAGCCATAGCACAAAATGCGAATACTCCAAATTCGATTATAAAGGCTATTTTAGCTTAGTCCTCTAGCACAATTGTGATTTGATTGTAGCCAAAGTACCCATCTAAAAAGCTATAAGCTTCCTTCCCTTCAACTCTTTCAAGCACATGTTCTAAATATGGAAAGGGGTAATGGTCCCTCCTAGTGGCGGCATTGACCTTCTTGAGATCCATGCACGCTTTGAGTTTCCCATTGTTTTTTGGCACAATCACTATTAGAGACACCCATTCTAAGTGCTCAATAGGGTTTATGAATCCGCATTTCACAAGATTTTCAATCTCTTCGTGAACGATCTTTGCATATTTAGGATGCATTGGGTAGGGTCATTGATGAACTAGTTTAGCAATGCTATTTATGGGGATTGTGTGTTGCACCATGGATGGTGGAACACCTTTCATATCATGATATGTCCAAGCAAATATATCCCTGAATTCCTTGAGAGGTTCTTTAAGTTATGACTCCTCAGTCTCTGTCAAATCTTGGGCAATGAAAGCAGTTTTGGATTCTTCGCTTGGGTTTGCTAACTCTATTTTCTTAACTATTTTCGGACCGTCATAAACTCTATTGCTTCCATCGATAGGTTTACTTTGAGCCTTTGTATACACAACCTTACGTTCCTCTATGATGTAGGATTTGAAATGTTCAGGTGTAGGCTGTAAGTCTGTGGAGTCTTGTTGTTCTGTGGACTGTGATTTTACTTCTGATTCCTTTTGTTGCTGAGCTAACTCTCAATTTTGTCGTCTCCTTATGGTACAACTCAACTTTGGCTTCTCTATAGCCTCTAGTTGTGTGATGTCAATGGGTTGTGGACTACACCACATGACGCTTTGAAGGTATTCACCCCAGTTATTTACCAACTTTCGATGAGAATCACATGTCCCTATATAATTAAGCCATTCTACAGTAGATTTCTTCTCATTTATTCTAGCACACACATTTTCTCAATATCCTCGCCTCTTATATCTCTTACTCTTCTTGTCTAATTTTTTATTATGGCCAATATCTAGTGAAGAGTCCTAGATGAATGGCTACTTGTGTCTTTTGCTCCCTTAGATAGATTGTCATCTAGGGTACCACTGGTCCCTGAATGGTTTTGTCCCCACATTTGCACTAAAATTTAACTCAGATTCTTTGTCCTGCGAGTTAATTTCAATTGATGATTCTGACTCCAAATTGTGTAGGCTATAGTCTTGTGAAACGCTATTGGTTCCAATGCCAGTCAAACCTTCATCTTGTAGGTCATTAGAAGTTGTATGCATTGCTTCTAGCATATTTAAGGATACGAGTGGTGGCATTTCATCCCCCTCAGGTGTTACCCAGGTCATTCCCCTGTTTCCCCAAGTGTCTATGGTTGCTGCTAAGTGGACCCAATCCACATTGTCCAACTCATTCATCCCAGGTAGTACATCCATATAAGGAGAATCTTCCCCAACATCGGTGTCCACTTTACATGTGTAACAATACTGTAGTGGGGCCGAGTGAACTTTACATGTTTCCTAGAGGATGTGCTCGACCAATTACAAGATCCACTCGAATGACAGAATCTTGGAACTGCAAGTAGACAAGGTTTTTAGACTAGTCATGCACCATTTTTGCTTCCCTCATGAAAGGACGTCCTAAGATCATCTCAGATGCCATAGTGTGCTTGGAGAAATCCATAAAAATGAAGGTATTTCTTGTTTTATGTCCAAAGACCTTGACCTTGAGATCTTCTAGCATCCCAATAGGTTTTAATAATAGACCCATCGGCCATCTTTACTACTATGGTTGTGGTCCCAAGGTGAGGTCTTCTCATAGTTTCCCATCAATTTTTAGTCACAATGCTAACCCCAGAGCCACCATCAAGGATTACCTTCACAGTTAATCCCTTGGAAGTGACTGATATGGTTGCATTGGATTCATCGCCCTCAAAGTATTGTCCCAACTTGTTAATTCTACAACAAGGTTCTCATCTAGGCTGGGTTGTGGATCTAAGTGTTCCTCCTCTATTGGCATCTCCCTAGCTCCATCCATCTGTGCAAATTGTGGTAGCCCAACCTTTAGTTTTCCATTGAGGAAATCTCGAAGAGCTAAGAATAGCTCAGAGTCTCCATATAGTTTGGACATGATGGTGATTCTAACTTCTAAAGCCATGAAATCCATCAGTTTGGTAATATTTAACGGCACCTTTTGGGTTTCAGTCCCTTGACGTGGTCAAGATGGGATCTCCATTTCTTTGATAGAGTCAAGTAGTCCCTCTGTAAGCATTCTTTCCAACAAGAAGTGAGTACGCCCACTTTCCCATGACTTTAAGTCACTTTCTTCTTGGAGGACACTAGGTATGGCTAGGCGTCTATGGACTTGGTGAGGTTGTTGATGTGTAGGGAACAATGTGTCTGTAATTTGGATCTGCCTAGGTGCTGGTTCTAGATCCCTTTCGGTATCTTCTACAAAACTCCTTAATTGCTTGACTCGCTCGATTTCCTCTGTAGGGTTTGGGTAAGTTCCTATCTTCTTCTTGGGTCCTGGCCATTGTGGCTCGTGACGATATTCCTTGTTGTTTTCTTTCTTAGTGGTCGTTTTGGTCTCCATGGTTTCACCTGAATCAGAATCCTCTTTAGTGTTGTGCATAAATACGGGATTGTCACCAGTCCCTATGTTGGTCTTTGAACTGGGGTCTGACTTCGCTGCTTTTTGCGATCTCTTCCTTCGTGTTTTCTTCTTCTTCTGAGATTGGGCAATTAATGCCGTGTCTCTTTCTTCAAGAATATAATTTTGTTTTTGGAGCATCGATTGTGTGAGTACATTTACTGGTACCACAGGTGTACTTCGTGATGGCTCCTTGGTAACCTCAATCAAGTTTAATGGCGTGATCTTCGGTGCATTTGGATTATTTGGACATTGGGCAATCAAATGATCTATGCCACATCGATTATACATGAGTATTGGCATTGTAGACGTTCTCACTTGATTGGTTTGCACTAGTGTGGTGTTCATTTGTAGCCTAATAGGACACTCGACCACACGATGTGGACCTCCACACTCATAGCATTGAAGAGGTGGTCTCTTGGCAGTGTAATTGAGATTTTGGGCTCTTGTAGCAAGAGCAGCTACTTGATAGACAGGTTTGACTTGTCCCCAATAGTCCTCCATGTAGTAATGTGGACTTTCTTCAAGTGCATCAATTCCATAGGCAATATTAGGGTTGATATCTTCCTCACAACCCACTTGATTCACAGGCGTGATTCTCGGATGCAGTGGTTGTGGTCCTAGTACTTGGGGTGGTAAGGGTGTTGTTTGAACAACATTTTGGGCCCTAGGGACCATGTGTTGTGATGTTTGTTCAAGAGGTGGAGCTGGCATCAATGCAAGCACTCGAGGTGTGTCTGTCCATGCTAAGCTTGGTCTATTGGCCATCGCGCACTTAAGACTGCAATCCTTAGCTTGATGACCATACTTCCCACCACAGGCATTGCAATTCCCATTAAATTTTACTCTAAAAGTAGGGCATTCACTGGTACTATGCAGACCATAGCATACTGAGCACCATTGTTGCTCCCTTCTTGTGTACATATGATTGTTTTGCGGAGCACGATTGTCTCTAAGACTCTCTTGAATGGCCTTGGTGAGGTTTGCTAAAGTCGTCTTAGATATCTTTGTCTCCTTAGCAATAGGCTTTAGGGTCATTGGCTGATGCCCCGATGCTTGCGAGCTAATAGAATTAGGCTCAACAGACACTCTTTCTCCTTGAATCATTAAATTATCCTCCAATTGATTGCATTGATGGTGACTACTTCCCAAGTGGTGATACCTCTAATGAATAGGCCATTGTAGATATCCTCATGTCGTAATCCCCTAATGAATCTATCAAGAAATTGATTATTATCGAAGCACTCATTTGGATTACAACAAGAATTCAAATGCTTCAAGCAACTAATGAAGTCAATCACCGACTCTCCTTCCCCTCGTTGGGCTTTCTGGAGAGTTGAGAGGCTACACCCCAAAGCACTCCCTCTCGTATGTATTATTTCAAGGACAATCTCCTAAGAGTAGGGTAAATCGTTTTTTCTTCCACCCTTAGGGTTCTATACCAATCCGCACCCTTCCCACTTAAGGTTAAGCTTAAAGCATTACTCTTATGTAGGCCATTGTGTTCTCCTAGAAAATTGCATATTTGTTCAAACACTTCGATATGCTTTCTCACATCCCCATCTCCACTAAATTCTTGTGTGAGCTTGGCTATTTGTATTGCCTTACTTCTAGGCTCTCTATCACGTGTGTTACACATACTCAGCAGCAGATCAATCGATAGCTTGAGAAAATGTTGCCAAGTCACCTAAGTGAGCAGGCATCGTGGGTGAAGGCGCTCCAGAGACTACATGTGGAGTAGGTATTGGCACTGGGCTTGGCGTATAGGAAGACCTTGGGTTCCAATTTTGGTACGGTGTTGTGCCATGTGGTGGTGCAAAGTTCATATGTGTGGCCGGTATGGCCCCATGGAAATAAGAGCTTGGGTGTTGTGGTTGTGGAGCATAAGTTGTTGAAACAATGGGAGGGGTAGGAACTAGATGACTACAAGGACCTATATGTGTATACGATTGGTACACACTTGTAGGTACCGTTGCATGCATTGAGATACCATGTAGCGGTGCTTTACTAACAAATGCGGTCCATAGCGTGTTTCTTGGCATTCCCATCATTGGGGTAGGCATGGTAGCCATGGTGTCATCAAGGGAAAGATGAGCTAGACTTGGAAAGGTAAAGCTATCACTTGTTGGCTCAGATTGCACTGAGACCCCTAATGAAACAACATATGGAGGATCCATTGGACTTATGGAGGGAGTCTCCATTTTCAATAAGGTTGGTTGTTTAGCCTTCCCTGTATCCAAGAATCTCATAAGACATGTTGAAGGCATGTGGATTGCCTTCCCGGGGCGATCACTTATCAAAAGCTTCCTATATCACGTGCGTTCAAGAGGTTATTAATAATACCTCAATATGCATACTATATTTACACTATGTGCCTATTTAAAAAACCCCCACCCCCCTTTGTATGTATACATTTTGATCTTTTAATAATCCTCTCCGCTTAACTCACGTGATATCATACACATTCTAAAAAGTGACCGCCCCGGGATTGCCTTGTTCTATCTCTCTAGCTCTTTGTTGTTAATCCTCTACACTAGTAGCACCCATGGTGGATTGTAGGACATCTAACCAACCCACGTGATAGGTGTGACCTATGTATAGGTCGGTTAGAGTTTTTGTTTGTAGTTCGTACTCTCGGTTCTCATTTAGAAATGCTCCATCTAGGATTGAGGTGCTATGGGTGTCCTTTGAACTAGATGCAATGTGGCTCTTTATGGGTTGACCTAGTGGTGGCTAATTCATGAGCACTCCATTGCTCCCCTAGCAAGGATATTGACATAGGGGCTTTCGCTTTTACTCTCTTCGCTGCTCTGCCTTGTGTAAGCTCTCAATTTCCTTTTTCCTTGTAGCAAGGATATACCGCTTAACCTCTTGCACTTCGGCAAGGCTTCTACCATCGAGTAATATAGCTCGGAGGGAAATAGATCTGAATGGAGTATTCATGTGTACACTCTCCAAGAGAATGTGGTCTACGTTGGTCATGAATGGAGAATTCGCTTCCCCACCCCCCTCTTTTACATCGCTAGCTCCATGTTTGGAGCGAGTGTCTCTACTAAAGGTTTCCTTCAAGCGGCTAAGCATGCTCGGCCCGAACTGTGGGCCCATGGTATACATGTCTTGGCTTGAGCTATCAGGATTAGGCATTTGGTAACCCTCCCAGTGCTGACTCCACTGTCTAACTTGTCAGCTAACATATGTATGTATGAAAGAGAAGAAAATGATAGGGCACTCACATGCGGCCTATATGAGCAATAAAAACTTGAGAGAATACCACCAAATTTGCACGCACACACACACACATTATGTCACACATACACACATACAAACAAAGAAATCTAGCATAAATCACAAAAATAATCTTAGCTTGTTGATGCAGATGAGTATGTGAGTGGATATCTTAGCTTGTTGATGCAGATGAGTATGTGAGTGGATATCCTAAGCTTGGCAAGCACCATAACAGAAGATCTGAAGCAAGAAATGAGGAGGAGAGCGAGAGAGATTTAGAAAAATGGGGCAAAAAACACAGAAGAGAAGCCGTGAGTTTTGTATTTACAAAGTGATATCGGTATAACCATCTATATCAGCATCAATATGCAAGTCGGTAAGAGCGTTGATACTCCCATCGATATCACCATTAGAATTCAAATTTCTTTATATAAAAAAACATGGATCTCCCTCCAAATTTAGCTATGTATATACCGATGCCCGCCATCAACGTCGGTAATTTGGTGTCGATATTGAGTTGATCTCTTGTAGTGATTGCCAAGGAATTGAAACAAATGCGCTTTGATCTCTTGTAGTGATTTCCAAGGAATTGTTGCATTACCACCGAACTCGTGGCCATAGGACTTGCATTTCAACCAAGACGTATTCTTCCTAGCACACCGATCGTGCAAATAATCTCCACTCATGTCCTTTCAACCATGTTGCACAAGGATAATCTATTGACATAAACAAATCAACTATCAATTTCGAGGTCAAAAACAATTTAATCATCAAACAACACAAGCAATGGGGCTCTATCTATCAATCTAATGATCAAAATCTGTCTACATTATCAATTAGACTCATGCTCTATCTACCAATCTCATGGTCAAAATCAATCTACAATGCTACATTATCAATTTACAATAAGCAATGATGGTCTATTGTTCTCTATGTATCATCAAATCATGACCATCAATCCACATCGTTCCAAACAAAAAATGACAATCATTTATAACAAAACTTTTCAATCATAGTGTTCACATGCTACTTTATCAATTTATCTAAAGTGCAAGCTTTTGGCTTTGACACATTACGATAATTGATAATATTAATGAAGCCTTGAAAATGATTATCATTATTAAATGATAATCCATTGCAGACCTTGATGATTATCATATCTATTTGAAGTGCAAATATGAAGTTATCACACTTCGAGATAGATCTTTGAGCACTTATCTATCTACAGTTGAAGCACGTGTACGATCACACAGTATGATAGATCTTGCAATTCAAATAAATAAGATTAAATATCGATATATTTGGACATGATATTTTTAAATTTTAATTCCAGTGAGAGAATAGTATGATGGCTCTACACAAGACACAAAAATTTCTACCTATGTTCATTTTGAAGTGAGAAAATCTCTGCACGTCAAAATTAAACAATGAACTAAATAAAACTAGCCTCTATTATATTATATTTTGCAAATTGATTGCCTCGTGTGAGAGTACACTTTACACACAATGACAACACCTAAATTATATCATTAATTAACTTCCAAGTGTCAGTTTACTAAGCACATAGCAAGTGACTCCTATAAAACAAATACCTTGCAAAGAGTGAGAGTCTGAGCTCTACACAACATACAAGGCTTATACTATTGGACCCTAAAAACAAAATTTAATGTCAAATTTTGGTCAGCAATTAAAATTATTTTTTATCAAGTTTATTTTAGAACTACTTTTATTTTAAAAATTCAATGGATTTAAAATTTCAAAGATTAAAAAAAAAATTGCTTTGTTTTGCATATGCATTGCCTTTTATGGTTTTTTTTCAATCAAAAAACTAAGAAGTTATACAAAACACGATATTGCTAACATGGCACTGTATAAAACAGGTGTATAGTTTGGGCCAACGAATAGTACACCTATTATTTGTGTAATATTTGTCTCTCGAATAACGAATAATGCTACTTAGTGTTCCACAATTAGAGCTACTTGGGAAATTCTTGGGCCAAATGTTGTTTAGCTTTGAAATGAGGTAAAGAAGAAGCTATGTGGCATGGAAGCAGTCACACAAGCTTAAAAAGTTTAAGGAGGGAGGAAAGATCATCACTTTCCTTACATACGATGGAACATTTGAAGCAACTGATAAAGTGTTTGCTTTCATCCAACAATTTAACATGGCTTTTGGAAATGAATATTTTTCAAAATCTTCAAAGCTCCAAAATGTTTGCATGCATTTCCATCCATCAACGGTAGGCATGGAGAAGCTCCAAAGACATGTAATTCCTTGAGAAACAATTCACGCAAGCGGTGCCAAAGATACATTCCTCATATAATGGTGAATCTTGAAGATGGAACCTTATGATGTAGATAAATTTTGGGAGTTACATCTCAAAGCCTTGTCTATAAGAAGATAGATTTTGCACAAGTAAAGCAACAATTTTGAGAGATGAGTGAATATGTCAATCCATAGAGGTCCAAACATTCATACATTACAGGATGTTCATTGGAGAGGGTGAATGGGGAACACACCCAAAACACACATAGACTGCCTCTCTATAGCTCAGGGAAATCACACCACCCCTATACTCTCAAAAACACATTCAAAACTACACACTTCACAAAAGTAAAACATTGTTTGCATGCAAAGCAATGCACATACGCTCTCACTAAGAACAAACCCGCACTTGGTTGCACACCGTCAACACCACACACATTTAATAGCTCATTTTAGTCCACATACCACTGCCATACACAACCCCTCTCTCTCAATCTCTCTCTCTACACATCAAACAGCAAACCTACACTCAACTGCACACTATCAATACACCATCCACTCACAATTGTCAAGATTAGCAACCCACACACATTTAATAGCTCATTTTAGTCCACATACCACTGCCATACACAACCCCTCTCTCTCAATCTCTCTCTCTACACATCAAAAATGGCCCAAGGGCACACCTGCTCACGTCCTACTCACACTCACTGGCACCACAATACAAAAGCAAAAGAAGCAGAGAAGGGGACAGGGGAAATGATGCTCAAGAAATGGAATGGGAAGCTCAATCACTTAAAAAAACACCACACATATTCTCTCGTACAATCTTCATGGCTCACCCTCTTGGTAGCCAAGAAAAACCCTCTATCTCTCTCCTCTTTGGGCTCTATACGCACACACATCTATCAAAAATCCCCATTCTCTCCCCTTGGCTTTGCTTCATTGTGCAAAATCCCCCAGAATGGTACAAAAATGCCCCTTAAAGGTGGGATTTTACAACTTTTGGTAACTTCCTCTTCATAGGATAGGTGTGCAACCCACTATAGCATTTCTTACATGGGGTTCTCCCCTTTGTAGGATAGTGCCCCTAGAAAGTGCTCCAAATTCCCTCTTCCATCTCTCTCTCTCACTTGACTCCTCATATGAGCATGTTGTCCCTCCCTCCTAGCACTAGCAATATCGCTGGGAGGGGGGGGAGATTCTTCTTTACATAGGGGAGGGCCCATGGTCCCCCCACCAAAACAAGCCCCAACAAGGCATCACCTAACATGTCATCAACAGTGTGCCATTGATGGCAAGAACTGCCATGATCAACAACACACGACCACAAGATGGCCAATACCTCCACCTATGCAGCGTGCCCCCGAGGGGGAGGGAGAGCTCCATAACTCCTCTCTCTACTTCCCTCGATACCCACATAAGGTTCAAGGTTTTTTATATATATCCTTCTCTACTAGCTTATCCCACTACATGTGCATTAATTGACCTGCCATGTGGCACGCTCTCACTATTTTTCATCTCCTTGTGGTTGAAAATTCCCATGAAACTTCACAAAACCCAACTTTTTTTCTTTGCCACTTTGATCCTCCGCAACTTCTTGATCCCATATCTGATGTGGCTAGCCTATAAAGCCCACATGAAACCCACCGTTTTTTTACTGAAATCCATAAGAACCCCACCATATTTCAACATTTCCAAAGCTGTAAATTGGGGACCCCGAAATGGGAGAAAACCATCTGAAATCGCCCCACGACTGCTTCCAACTTTGGTCAGACATATCTCCACGCTTCAATCGATGTTATGTAATCTCTAGTGGGATTTATATGTTCCACACTACTTTTGAGAACCCTAGCAAGCTCAAGAAAACATTTATCAACATGCCTACTGAGGCAGTCAAACTAGCACCGACCTGGCCCCCATCAAAAATTTGACTGGCCATATCTCAGGAACCTTAACTTTGATTGCCAATCCAAAAATACCTACACGTCCATAATGTGAGCACTTCAAATACATACATTCAACTTTTCTCTAATAATCCATCTACACCTATCCCTCCCAGCGAGGTTTTGCAAAGCACCTTTAACTTCAAATTTCCATATCTTGCTTACCATAGCTCCGATTGAGGAGCCGTCTAGACCAGCTTGGAGAGCACCCTAAGGAGCACTATACACATCTTCAAACATGCACTTTAATGCTTTGGAATCCACCCTATCTAGCCCTTAAACAGGATCCTTCGACCTCAAAAACCACCTCAAGTATACATCCTTGGACACTATTGCCTACCCTGGACCTTCATATTCACTTTAGTACCTTGGCTTGCACCTGCAGATACCCATAGCATTGTCTTTCCCACTTCACAACACCAAACAACTTGGGTTGCACCATTTCCTTGAGGATTCACTTTCAACAAGGGAATAAGAAGGGCCCCAAGACTAGGAAGCTAAGGTGGAAGAACAATGCACCGCAAAATTCTTCCAAAGATAATAACAATAAAACAAAGGCAAAGGAAAAAAGCTAAAGAGGTAAAAACAAAATTTCACCAGAAGAGGTAGAGCATTATCGTAAGGATAACAAGTGCTTCAAGTGTGGGAAGCAAAGACATGTTTTGCATGTATTGCCTAAGATGAGTGAGTGTGATGACCCTCCTATGGCTACCATGTTCAAAGGTCTAAAAGAGGAAGGCCATTGCAAAGATGTACCTCTCTTATGCTTGGGATAAAGTAAGAGATTATAATGCTTTCATGATTTTTGATCCCGGATCCACGCACAAATTTATCTTTGTTGAACTATACTAAGCTAGGAATCGATGACTTTGAGATAAGGGATGTGAAAGGAAATGAAGCTTTCAAAGGGCAAAAAGCCTCAGTCACTCCATTCATTGGAAAGCTAAGGCTCCATGTACAAAGCTATGTAGACAAAGAAGATTTCTTTATCTCCCCAATCAAGCATGAAGATGTTGTCCTAGCGGCACCATGGTTTGATTACATGGTCTCCACTATATAGTTTTATGAAATAAAATTCTTCTTTCCCTATATGGGCAAGCATGTTTCACTTGATGGAAATAGTGTGGGTAACATTATGCCACTTTTATGGAGTCAAGCTTTAGACAAAGGAATAAAAATTTCTCTTTCTCATTACATGGTTTTTGTCAAAGAGTCTACAGAAGATGCATATGATCCTAATGAGACCATAAATGAAACTAAAAAGGATTTAGATTTCAAGATATTTTTATGGATGACATTCCTAGGGAGCTACCTCCCCAAAGAGGACAAGATGATCATACCATAGAGTTTCTACCCAGCTGTTCACCTCCTAATAAGCCTCCTTATTGAGCCTCACCATCTCAACACGATGAGATTATGAGGTAAGTCAATGAGCATGTGGAAAAAGGGATGGTCAGGTCTACTTCATCTCCATTTTGTTCACCAGTTCTACCAGTACAAAAGAAGGATGGTACTTATAGAATGTGTGTAGACTATTGAGCACTTAATCAGATAACCATAAAGATTAGATTTCTTGTTCCCAAGATAGATGATCTATTTGATAAGCTACAAGGTCTATCTACTTTAGTAGAATAGATTGTAATAGTGGTTATCACCAAATAAGAATTGTGCCTGAAGATATTCATAAAACTGCTTTTTGTACAACAGTTGGCCTATATAAATTTCTAGTACTCCCTTTTGAATTTAGGGTAAAAGCATGTTAACGTGTCACACTTTTTCATGTCTCGGACAATGTTAACTAGCACAATTTTGACATATGCTAAATAACTAGTACAATAACATGAGCTACATCTCCAAGATCTATGACATATGATATATTGGTAGAAAGCTCTTGAAACAAGGAATCTGAATGTACAACCTCCAACAACTTTTGATATTATTTGTAAAAAATTTACTGGACGCCCAACTTTTTAAAGATGTGCTAACTTGAAAATGCTAACTAGCACAAAAACTGTGACGCGTTAACATGCTTTCACCCTTAACCAATGTGCCAACTACCTTCAATAAGAGGCTCTTTGGACCTCATTGAAGCTTCATGCAAGTGTTCATCGCGACAACATGATTATCTACTCCAAGTCTATTGAGGAAACAAGTAGCATCTTCATGTAATATTTCAAGTTTTGAGAGATAATAAACTTTATATTAATCAAAACAAAACTAACTTTTTTCTTAAAAAGAGATTCAATATCTAGGTCATATTATCTCCCAAGCTGGGATATGAATGGACCTTGAAAAGTTGGAGGTAATAAAAGGATGGCATATACAAATGAATCTACATACTATAGATGCTTAATAGAAAAAAAATTATTCATATCAAGGCCATTGTATGATTTATCTAAAAAGAACATCAAATATGTATAGACTACAAAAGAGAATGAGTCTTTTGAAAATCTCAGAGAAAAATTAGTCTTTCAAGTAGTGATAGTATTATCGGACCCTTTTGAAGTCCAATGTGATTCTTGTCGACATTGTCTTGGGGCTATGTTGCTTCAAGAAGGGCATACCATACCATACAAAAGGAGGATATTAAATCACTAAGAAAAGAATATAAGCATATATGGAAAAGAGATGTTAGCTATTTTGTATGCCTTAGATCCATAGAAGCATTATTTCCTATGAACTCCATTTATTTTGTGCAAAAATCACCAAAGTCTTAAGTACTTTCTGACAGAAATTAAAGTGAGTGATAAGAAAATGAGGTGCACAAACACTCTTTCACAGTTTATGTTATGGAATTGATATTTTTACTATTTTTCCAGCTGACATGTGGAAAAGACTAGACCGAGCTAGACTATGCGAATGGAAATATATATAGTGTACATTTGATTATTCAAGTGCTCTTTTATGAGCTTTGGCCATTTATGACCGGCCGGCCAATTTGTACACAGTTTGACCATTCAAGAAATCTATAAATGAAATAAGTGCAAGAGGGAAATGGTCACTCTTGCACGGGGGAGATTGTACCCACTGCTTGTGTCTTTCTTCTCTTGTCTCATCTCTGCTCTCTCACCGTGCCAGCGTAGCACTCCACTCTAGGAGGTGCATTTGCACGTTCTCTTCTACTCTCTCTCTCTCTCTCTCTCTCTCTCTCTCTCTCTCTCTCTCTCTCTCTCTCTCTCTCTCTCTCTCTCTCTCTCTCTCTCTCTCGCTCTCTCTCTATCTCTATGTCGGAGTATGATGTGGAATATGTGCTACGGGATTTGCCAGATAAGCATATTTGTGTGTTTCATGGATTGTAATATGTTGTATTTTAGTATTTTGTAGAGGCGCCACGCCTTCTGTTTGTAGCACAACCCCGGGCATCCTTGGGCATTGATAGTGATGATGATGATTTACACCTTGCTATTTTATGCTTTTAGTTTTAGCAGTCTTTAACTTTACTTCTTCTTTTTTTTTAAAGGACCAAGCAGTAGATTAGATCCACAAAGATTGTTTCACTTTGGTCTCTTTGACCTTTTGAAATACGCTTACACACACACATATTGTGCATGTTTAATATGATATTTCATAGCCGCGAGTTGATGTTCACATCAGCAAATTTTTTGACGTTCATTTTTTCTGTAAAATGATGGATATAGAAACTATATTACCAAAACCTGAGCCAGGGTCCGGGTTGATATTCAAAATTTTATTATGGCTTTTTTGTGTCCATTTTGAGGTGCTCACGTACTACTGTACTTGGATTCATGACCACGTCTGGTGCCAAGTCTTCTCTCTCTCTCTCTCTCTCTCTCTCTCTCTCTCTCTCTCTCTCTCTCTCTCTCTCTCTCTCTCTCTCTCTCTCTCTCTCTCTCTCTCTCTCTCTCTCTCTCTCTCTCTCTCTCTCTCTCTCTCTCTCTCAAATTTGTGTACTAACATGTAGACAAACCTAAAAGCTTCGTTACAATATGGCCGATATCAGTGTAGACGTGGCACAATGTAGTTTATTACCACAATTCATTTATAGATATTTCCCAAAGGGGTGGCTCTACAACCATTATGCTAACAGGGAATGCATTTCTATTCGTAACATCTTCACTATATTCGATGAAACATTTCATTAGCCACTTATTCTTGCAATGGAAAATATCTTTCTAGCATGATCTCACCACACCAGTACATTATAAGCCCAGACATATAAAAGAGGATGTGAGCGTTGCAATAACTTTCTGTTGGAATGTGTACGTAGAGTAGATCTTTTCTTTATACAATTGCTATGCTTGTCATAAGAATGGTGAACTAATGAATTAAGACATATGTAAGGAAGAAAAAAACAGCACTGCTACGCTACAAAAATTCCAGCTATATTAAGAAATCCAGATCACCGCAAGATACAAATCACCACCAGGCAATTATAGGCACGGGTGGTGCTGGTTTTCCTCTCCTACGACCTAAAGCTCACTTACAAAGCCCTTTGTATTCAATGCGAGGCTACCGTTCAATGGTTGCTTTGTGTTATGGATATTAAAGTTATGTATTACCTCACCGTAGCTCACCCCAACCCTTACTCGCATGAAGGCCTTCGTTCGGAGCTGTAGCACACACCTACAACTACACACACACCTCAACCTTTTGGCGATGAAGACAAGTCCCCCTTGCAACATAGAACGGCCTTCATTCCAAGCTGTAGCCATGTTGTCACCAGGCATGCATGGCCAAGAGTTGAAGGGCCATTAGTGCATGGGTTCCGGGCTTCCAAAGATGGCCAGCCCTTGAGTGTAGTGTTTTCCTTAAGGATGTTGATGCGGATATCAGTAATAATGAAAGTGACATTGATGACAAGGATAATGCAAACAATAAACTCTCAAAACTCTCTCTCTCTCTCTCTCTCTCTCTCTCTCTCTCTCTCTCTCTCTCTCTCTCTCTCTCTCTCTCTCTCTCTCTCTCTCTCTCTCTCTACAAACCAACCCCCCGTCCCCGTGCTCCCTCGGTTGTTTCTCTCTCCCCCCCTGGACTACTGCTTACAGAGGTGTACATTGATGAAGCTCGATAGCGCCCGTTGTAATACTTTCTTAAACGGCGTCAAAGCATTGACGATACTGCTGATGAATTTTTTTATTTATTTTTTATTGTGCTTCATTTTAATTTGTACACAGACATTGTATTAGATCCATAAGGATTGTATGAGTGAGGTCCACAGGCCTTTGAAAGATGGTTAGTATACCATTTTATTTCATTTCTCTCTCTCCCTCTCTCTCTCTCTCTCAATGCTAGCAATGCATAACCAACTACTCTCTCTCTCTCACACACACCCACACACACAGGCTTGGTACAAGATCCAATATACTCATGTAGGTTTACAATCAATGCAATTTTACCATTGAAAGGCTCTTTTGTCAATTATGCACATCTAACAAAAAATGCAATTTATTAGTCTTGATGTTGTTGTGGTTTTGTTTTGGCTTTGAATACACTCTAGTTGTAATATTCAAGTTTTTTTGAAGTCCCTAGTGAAAGTGGTCATAGATGAACACAATTTTCTAGTCCTTTGTATGTTCTCATTGTTTGTGGTAGTGAGTCTATGATATATCACTGCATATATGCTTGACCTTCAGCCAAAAAAGTTCGAATGAAATTACGATCGAATATGACCATGGTTGTCTTCAATAAATCTTTTAAACATTCACTTATTCTATTTGATGGGCACAAATAGTGGTTTTCTATTAAAGTTTCTTACAAATGATAGTCAAAAACTTCTTTACGTTGTTATATTTTTAACTTTCTATGGTTTGCTTTGATAGAGCTCACCAAAGTCTACACAATTGTCATTAGTTATTTCATGATTCAAAAGCTACAAGTAGTGATACTGCTAACCTTTTCAACCTCAATCCTTGCCCAGTACCATAGACCACCCTCTTCAGCAAGATAAGTCCTTTCCTACTTTTATATGTCAAGTGCGTATTTGTATAGAAAGAACCAAGCCTCATGGACTTAGGAGGTACTATCTAACCTAATCTCTTACTAAGCACTTCATTTGTTAAGTATTTTAACTCTCTTGCCTACAATTGCGACAACCTCTGGATGTGTCTACTAGTATGTACCTCCAGTACATCAAACATTTTTTATCTGCATTGTCTTATTAATTGAATACTCCAACCCTGCTATACGGTCAGGTCTTAATACTTTGCACTACATGAAATTTTTTTATTGACATTGACGAAGGAAATTTGGAATGGCGGCCTCTACACCAAAACAAACTCCATTGCGCCACAAGGGAAATGAGATGAGGGCACCACCTAGTCTTGGAAGCGTGGACTAGGACCGCTACACAAAGAGAGAGAGAGAGAGAGAGAGAGAGAGAGAGATCACTATGAATGAAGCATTTACCGTAGTGTGTGTACAAGGAATGGATGACTTCAAACACTCCCAACACAAATAGCATATAGATTACCAAACAATCACTCAAGGATTAGCCAAGATCACATCAAGCACTCTCACACGCATATAAAACATTTCTCTTAATTAACATAAGTAAGAGGAGGAGAGGTTACTAGCATGAAACAATTTGCACTCTAGGATGTGCAAGAATAGAGTGAATGAATGAGCTTATGGGCTCATGGTGAGTGATACAAAGGCTCAATGGGGCTGAGGGAGGCTTGAAATTACAAAGGGGAAGGCCTCTTTATATAGGAAAGAGAGTGATTAGGAGTGAGGTTAAGATCCAAGTGTAATTTGTACAAATGAAGCTTGATTAGGGACATTCAACCAATGAAGAAGCTCCTTCCAAGTGATTTGTTGACCAATTAGCTCCATCATCACTTGTGTTGTCTTCTCTCCTTCCTCCATAGCTTGAGTCCAAGAGCTTCCTTATTTTAAAATGTAAAGAATCTACATAAAATCAATACATATCTAGTAATAATAGAAAGGGGTTGAATGAGGACTTATGAATTACAACAAGATTAAGCATGACTTGAGAGGTGATTAGAAGAGGAATTTTGATGGGTTTTTGAGCTTGAGAAAGAGGAGGAAGGAGAGGAGGGTGAGAAGACTAATGGCTGCTTTTTAGAGAAGGTCTCAATGTGGAAAAGGAAGGGTGTGTGTGTGTAAAGGTAGAGGGGGTGGTCTCCACCACATTTGAAAAACCTGGCGTCCACCATTTTGGCCATATCTCCTAGACCGTAGATGCAAAAATTATAACAAAAATATGGCCAGAATCTCCAGCTCATCAGCTACAACTTTGATGAAGACAACTTTTCTTGGATCGGAGTGGAAGTATTTTTTAAAAATTCAGCAAAATCATGTGTCTGGTTTCTTCCTTTACCAAGTCTTCCACTTGGGTCCCATTTGTTTGCATCATCATATGGCTCCAAAGCCATGATGATATGAGCCTTCATGACCCTTGAATCATGGGTGCATGGCTCCACAACCACATCATATTTTTTCTTTTCACATTTACATGTTTTCCCTTTCCTTTACCACTAGGTTCTCCCTCTACCTGTCACCTCCGGTGAACTAGTCAAGAAAAATTCCTATCAAATCTTTTTTTTTTAATTTTTCCAAGAGGTTGTTCTCACTCTTTCTTTTATTATAAACCTCTAGAAGCAAGGAAAACCAACAAAATATGATAAACAAAAATTTCTAATAGGCTCGGATCAACATGATTATTCATAAGCTATACAGCTACTCATGTGAGCTAAGGTGCTCTGGGACAATGAACAACAATTTGCAAGTACCCTCCTACTCAAACATGCTCCAAATTGGTCTCACGCATGTGATAAATGATATATATTTTATGCCTAGCCTAGTCCATTGGTCAAGGACACACAGATTGGCGCACGGACACACAGATTCGCCAATCTAAGCAGTGTCTAGATACTCATTCTAGTGTAGATCTGCCAATTTAGGCAGCACATTGATAAATTGTAGATTCATAATTTATTAAACAATATCAAATGGAGATTCGCCGATTTAGGCAGCATTAGTGCAGATTCACCGATTGAGTCAGTGCATCTTATTGGTATAGATTCGCCAATTTAGGAAACACCAATCACAAAATCATGCTGCAATGGTTGGCCATCACTGTAACTAGTATGATTTTGTTAACCGGGTATGCAAAATGACGGATATTTGGATTTGGATTTGAAATTGGATTTAGAAGGGGTATATGATACTTTTTTGTCACTACAGTGTTTATGGGAATTGGACTTGAGATTGATGAGAATTGATTATTGAATGATGAGTGTGACCAATGATATCCTAATTCATCAGGGTATGACATACACTGCTTATTCTAGTGGTATGGGACACTAGATTAGATAGTATGTGGATGCATAAGAATGTTGTCTAATTTTATGGATTTTTCTTTTACTATTTGATACAAATTTCTAATCATTGTTTTTAGTAAGTATTGTTTGCAGATTTTTATCTTCGCAACTGAGGACAATCGCTTTGCAACAGAGAGGTATGTTATGGAATTGATATTTTACTATTTTTGCAGTTGACATGTGGAAAAGACTGGACCGAGCTAGGCCTATGCAAATACAAATATATATATTGTACATTTTATTATTCAAGTGCTCTTTTATGAGCTTTGGCCATTTATGTAAGGTCCTGAGGTGACTAGACTCTAGAATCCACCTCCCAACCTCCCACTATATAGGCAATGCTCCTAGGCCTTTGCCCTAGCCGGATTCCCTTGTCCACACTGCCTAGTCCGGCCCCTGGCCCAGTCCATGCCTCCCTGGCCTTGCCCTTGTCCTAACATTACTCCCCCCTTAAGGAAGAGTTTTCATCCTCGAAAACAAAAGTGGGAAACTTCTTCTTGAGAACACTAATGTTTTCTCAAGTAGCACCTTCCTCAGGTCGATCTTTCCACTTGATTAAAGCTTGTCGACGTACATGATGATGCGTACGTAAATCATGATAGTCGAGAATTCATTCAGTTTCATGTGGTAAGGTAGAGGTTCAACGAAATCGACTAGTATTTGTTGGTCAATGACTTTGTCATCCCCATGTAACCGCTTGCGTAAATGGCTTACATGAAACACTGGATGAATACGAGAATGTGTAGGTAGCGATAGTTTGTAGGCATGATCACCCACTCGCTTGCGTATTTTGAAAGGCCCACAATATCGTGGAGATAATTTAGGTGTTGGACCAATTTTCAGACTTTTTGAATGCTCTGGCACACGTAAAAATACTTCCTCCCCTTCCTCAAAGGTAACTTGCCGACTTTTCTCATCATCGTACTTCTTATACCAATCCTACGCTTGTCGGACGTTCTGACGAGCGAGTTTCAGCTTATCCATGTGGTCTTGGAGAAAATCCTTAACCTATTGGAGTTTTTCGATTGCCAACCCCACTGTAACTGATGACCTAGGTTGAAAACCATACATGAGCATGAAAGGGACTAAATCCAGTCGTGACATGCTTAGCACTGTTGTAAGCAAACTCAAGAAGAGGTAGATATTCTTTCCAGTCTGTTTTTTTCTTGCTAATGTATGCGCGTAGCATATCCTCTAGCACTTGGTTAACTCATTCAGTTTGACCGTCCATTCTTGGATGATCGGCTATACTGAGGTTTAGTTGTGTACCCAATCGTTAAACACAGCCCTCCAAAAATGACTGTTAAACTTGGGATCACAATCGCTGACAATGTTACTTGGCAATCCATGCAACTCGTATAGGTTGTCCACAAATAACTTGGCTAATTTTGGAGTCTTAATCGTTGATTTGGTTGGAATAAATTACATAGTTTAGTCAACCGGTCTACGACCACCCATACTGAGTCATGACCTCGTACAGTGGTTGGTAAACCCACAAAAAAATCCATAGAGATACTTTCCCATTTACCATTGGGAATCTCCAAAGTATGTAAGAGTCCTCCTGCTTTCAGGTGCTTTGCTTTGTTAACCTTACATTTTTGGCAATGCAAGACATAATCTTGAACAAAGCCACGTAAATATGGCTAGTAAAACTGTCGTCGTACGAGAGCATAAGTCTTTCTAATACCCAGGTGCTCTGCACTTGGACTATCATGACATTCATAAAGAATTTGGCGCCAAATGTCTGTGTCCGTCGGTACACAAACTCTCCCCTTATGGACTAGGTACCCATTGTCGATGGTAAAATTCTTCCATTGCTATAGTTCACACTTGACAGAGGAGAATTGTGTGTGGAGGTTAACGATATACTACCATCATTGGAGTGAGAAGGATCCCTCATTTGTACATGGCTCCACACTTTGGAATATGCGTCATCCTACTCATTTGCCCTTTAGAGAATCCAAAAATTCACTACGAAGTTCCGTGAACAAGAGAGAATTGATCTCTGGCATACGACTAAGAGCGTCAGCCACCACATTGTATCGTCCTTTACGATACCGGAGCTTGGCGTCATATTCCTAAATAATCTCAATCCATTTTGCTTTTCGACCCTTCAAATCAGTTTGTTGTGTAAACCATTCAATGCTTTCATGGTCAAACACAATCTCAAACTGAGCACCATACACATAATGTCTCCATGTTTTCAAGATAGACACTATTGCATAGAGTTCGCGTTCATAAGCAGAGTAATTCTGTTGTGCTGAAGCAAGCTTCTTGCTTTCAAATGCAATTGGCCGTCCGTCTTGTAGCAGGACTGCTCCAATAGCACGGTCACTGGCATCCGTTTCCAAAACGAATGGTTTCAAGGGATCTACAATAGCTAGGATTGGAGTTGTAGCTAATGCATCCTTGAGCGTATCAAAAATATGTTGTTGAGCGGGTCCCCACTGAAAAGCTTTGCCTTTGCCTTTCACTTGGACCGTCATGGAACAACAATATTAGCATAGTTTTTAACGAACCTTCGATAAAAACCTCCAAATCCTAAAAAAATATGTAACTCTTCCAGATTTTTAGGAGAAGGCCACTGCCGAATGGTATCCACTTTGGATTGATCCATATGTAGCCTAGTTGAAATAACATGCCCAAGATAGTGGATTTCTTCCTTCAAAAAATCACACTTAGATTCCTTGGCATATAATTGATTTGTTCGTAACAATTCAAACACCTGCCTCAGATGTTGTAAGTGTTCTTCTTCAAAAGCACTGTATACTAGAATGTCATCGAAAAAAACGATGACAAATTTGCCCAAGTACGGCTTCAATACACTATCCATAAGTTTCATCAATGTTGCGGACGCATTGGTTAACCCACAAGGCATAACCAAAAACTCGTAGTGTCCAAACCTTGTTCGGAATGCAGTTTTGGGTATATCAGCAAGTCAAATACGTACATGGTGATAACCTGCTGACCACAATTCTATTTTCGTGAAAATATGAGCATAAGTGAGCTTGTCGAACAACTCATGCACGCATGGCAATGGGTACTTGTTCTTAACAGTAACCACATTTAAGCCATAGTAGTCTACGCACGTATGCATACTACCATCTTTTTTCTTCACTAATAGGATAGGAGAATCCCATGGTGAAGAACTGAGGTTGGATAAACCCTCTGCTAAGATAGTCAGCAAGCTGACGTTCCACCTCAGCAGCTTCATAGTAACTCATGTGGTAGGTGGTTTACTGCCTACAACCACATTGATGCTATGTTGCACCGATCATGTCAGCGGTAATCCTGATGGCAAATCATTAGAAAAAACATCGTGAAATTCCTTTAATAATTTTTTTAAATCACTAGTAACCTTTGCTTGTTGAGAAGTAGCCATTGGTGGAAGAGATGAGAGAGAAGCATGCGGTGTTGAGGAATGTTCAACAGATTCAATGTTGGAGAGAAAATGAGACAATGAGTAACAAAAGAAAACTTGATCTATTTCATTATTAGAAACAAGCTGCATAAGCTCAGCTGTACATATCAGTGGGGTGAAGAAGGCACATCCTTCTCTCCTAACAACAACACATGTGCGCCATGGGATTCAAACATCAAGCTGTTGTGCTCATAGCTACGCTTCAATGATGGTCCTAGGCTATGCAACCATTCCCTACTAAGTACCACGTCTGCCCTCTCCATGTTCATAATCTAAAAGTCCAAGGATGTGGAGTAGCCTTGTACTTCCAATCGTACAGCTCAAACTTGAGTATCCCAGATTTTGGCATCGTATCCATTCATCATTGCTACCTTGTAGCGGTGGGTACTTGGAGTTTGAGGCAATTTGAGTTTTTTCACCAATCCATAATTAATGAAATTGTGAGTAGTACCGTCATCTACCAAGATGCGCACCTTGTGCCCTTGCAGAGATCCATGCATACGTACTAATTCATGTGGTCCGAAGGTCTATTGCCACATGGAAGCTGTGAGACAGCATTCATGCACCACCTCGGTGTGTGCTACTTCCACTGTAGAGAATCGTAAGGAAGACTCAAGAGGTAGCAGTTGCACCGTGCGCACTGCTTTCTCCTTGCCATGAGCAACAGATTTCCCCTTGGACAATCCTTTTTGCCATGACCACTTCCCAAGCATTGAAAACATAATTTCTCTTTTTTAGCCTTATCAAAGTCCTCAGGAGAGAGAGGACCTCTAGACCCCTTGGGTTTTTTAGCTGCTTCAGAATTGGCTACTATAAATTTCCTTTTATTGTGTCCATATTGTGTGCGTGTATTACCATGTGTATTAGCAGGCACGTGATTATTATGTGATTTCTTTTCATATGGATCATCATGAATGTGTGCTTTCACTATGGCTTCCTCAAGTGTTTTAGGGTCTTGAGTCTTGATGTTGTGACGTGTTTTAGCATAATAGTGTGGACCACCCCAAATACTTTGAGATTTTTTTTTTAATGCTTTTGTGACCCTTGGATGTACATAAAGCATGCTTGTACAAAATGTACAAAGGCGGTGTGTGCTAGCTGTCTCTACGCATGCAGGCCAATTGTCCGGGATACATAGTTTTGTTGTTTCTGTACATAGAAGTGTCGAGACTTCAAAGTGTAAGTAAGTGTTTTAAAAATATGAAGAAAAACTAAAATTTTATCAGCTTGGGTTCATGAGTGAAGAGGGATATTCAGCTGTGAAGAAGAAACTATGTGTTGTTGCAGCCTGCGGTGAAGGGTGGGGGTTTTGGTGTAGAGGTGCCCCTCTTGCCTTGCGAGATCCTCATGTGGTGAGTTGAGAGTGTGTCTCTCCTCAATGGGCTGATGAAATTGGGTGCTTAGCTCTGCATATTGACCTCTCTTTATCTTGGTTTGAGGTATGGCAACCATGTTGAGTGTGGTTCTCTTTGGTGCAGCTAGTCGAGGGTAGACTAATACGCAAAAGAGCAAGGTTTTCCATCACTTTTTTTGAGTTTTTTTGTTGAACTTTGTGGATTTTCAAAGTGTGCTTGATTTGGATGGGTTTTGGTCAAGCTATGTGTATATATGGGAGCGTCTAGCATCTATGGAGTCTCTACTAGCACATGGAAGGGCGTTTGAAAAGAAGTGAAGCTCTTGGTTTTATGAAGAAAAGTGCAGAGATTTCCATTGTTTTTCTTTACTTTTTTCCTTTGGTTTTCTTGATTCCCTTGCTTCCTTTAGTGCATCCCAGTATAGTGGGAGTTGTAGCGGTGTAGAGGGAAGCTAGTCGAAGCTAGTTCGGGCTGAGTGCAAGTGAGGCTGTCAAAGTTTGTGAGAGAAGATCAGTGTTAACCCTCACGGTTCACGGACACCCTATCACCTACGACGGACGTTGTATTATTTACTTGGTAGAGTCATGTACCGGGCTTGTCGGTCCAAAAGGAAAAGGGTAAGAGTGATCGTCGATGACAGGCACACTCTAACTGGAACATTCAAGGGATTAGTTGGCTAAGCATGGGCGCCCAAGTGTGAATGGCGAGGGCTCATATAAAAGTCAACTAAACCTAAAATTCACTCATTCTCTCATTTGTGCAATTGAAGAGTGCTCTTGCTCAATCTCCATCTTCTTCTTCTTCTTCTTCTTCATCTCCTTGTGTGTATGTATGCGTGAGAGAGAGAGAGAGAGTGTGCGATCGAACATTGCCGCAGCACGACGGCGGTGAGGCGGTTGAGCGCGGCATAGCGGCGTCTCCCTCTTCTTCGCAGCGAGGAATCCTCCACGATAGGAAGCGTAGAGCAGTGAGTGACACACCATCGCCATCTTTGAGCTTACTAGTTTAGGCTTGTGTGCTTGGAGCCATTTGTGGCTCACACACAGTGTATCGGCAAGTTCCTTGCATTGACACGTGTGACATACGCGCACATTTTTGGCGTCGCTGTCGGGGAATGCCATACACTAAGCTTGAATGGCACTCTGTGCTTCTTTTGTGGTGCAATTTCAATTGTAGAAAAGGTAAGGAAGGAGGGTGTGTGTGTTGAGAAGAAGGATTTTGTGTTGCTACTGTGTATTTTTTTTGTCAATGGAGTTTTTAAAGGTACTGTGTTTTTTCTCTGTGTAAGGTGTTAGTATTAAGGTTGTTAGTTCTGTGTAATATAAAGTACAATAAGTAGGAAGTAGATCTGTGAGAGCTAATAGAGTGTGTTAGTGTGTAACAGTAGGTGTATTAGTTCGAAGTAGGTAGGTAGAGTGTGTGTGTGCTCGCGTGCAGGCCACGGCGACCTTATCCCAAAAAAAAAAAAAAAAGGTAGGACCGGGATCGGAAATATCTCCCAGACCCAAGCCCATACCCAAGCCCAAGCTCGCGCTCAGGCTCAGGCCTCAGTCGCCCTTTAAAATTACATATTTTAGCTTCACATGTAGCTAAAAATCGATTTTTTGAGGACCAACGGAGCTTCAGGTGTCCGAACGTTGTGATGTAAAGCACACCGCGACCCTCTGAGTGATACCCTCATTTCAAGCTATCACACACTTTAATCAAAAATTGATCATTAAAAAACATTAAAAATATATATTTTTTTAATGAAAAAAACGAGTGAAAACGGACGCCTAAAAAAGTAAGCGGTTAACCTTCGAGGTTATTCGCCGACGCTTGTAGGGTGCCAAAGGCACATGCATCTGCGCTCTGGTCGTGTGCTAGAGATGGAGCAACTAGAGAGAATTTTTACTTACTCTAGTTCTCATTATCCACCTACTTTAGGTTCCGGGCCCTCGGCGGGGAACCAAGGTAGTACAAACCAAGACCCGAACATAGCGGCTAGTGACTCTTCCTCTGACTACGATGTCAGGGAGGGTTTCCCAATGCCTAATCTCGATAGCTCAAGCCAAGACATGCATGCCATGGGCCCACGGTCCGGGCCGAGCGTGCTTAGTCACTTGAAGGAAACCTTTAGTAGAGCCACTCACTCCGAACATGGAGCTAATGATGTAAATGAGGGGGGTGGGGAAGTAAATTCTCCATTCGTGATGAACATAGACCCTATGCCCTTAGATAATGTGCATGTGAATACTTCATTCACTGCACCTCCTGACTCTTCAGAGTCATTTCCCTCCGAGGTCATATTACCCGATGGTAGAAGCCTTGCTGAAGTACAAGAGGTTGAGCGATATATCATTGTGGCTAGGGAAAAGGAAGTAGAGAGCTTACACAAGGCGGAGCAACGAAGAGAGTTAAAAGTGGAAGCCCCTATATCAATATCCTTGCTAAGAGATCAATCGAGTGCTCCTGACTTAGCAACCGCTAAGGGCCAACCCCTAGAAAAGCAACATTGCATCTAGCTCAAAGGACACTCCTAGCACCTCAATCCTAGATAGAGTGTTCTTAAATGAGAACTGGGAGTACGAACTACAAAGAGAAACTTTGACCGACCTATACACAAGTCACACCTATCACGTGGGTTTGGTTAGATGTCCTAAATCCACAATGGGTGTTACTAGTGTGGAGGATCAATAACAAAGAGTTTGTGAGGTCATCCATAGGGTCATTGAGTTAGAGAGACAGAACAAGGGGATCAACATGCCTTCAACGGGTCTCATGAGATTCTTAGATATAGGAAAGGCTAAACAACCGACCTTATCGCAAAATGGAGACTCCCTCGGTAAGTCCGATGGATCCTCCATATGTTGTTTCTCCAGGGGTCTCAGTGCAATCTGAGCCCACAAGTGATAGCTTCACCTTTCCAAGTCTTGCTCATCTTTCCCTTGATGACACCACGGCTACCATGCCTATCCCAATGATGGGCATGCCAAGAAACACGCCATGGACCTCATTTGTTAGTAAAGCACCACTACATGGTAGCTCAATGCATGCAATAGTACTTACAAGTGTGTACCAATCGTATACACCCATGGGTCCTCATACTCATGTAGTCCCTACTCCTCCCATTTTTTCAACAACCTATGCTCCACAACCACAACAACCAAGTTCTTATTTCCATGGGACCATACCGGCTAGCATTAGCATGTCACATCCGACGTCTGCTATGCCTAGGGCCACACATATGAACTTTGGGCCACCACATGGCACACTATCATACCAAACGTGGAACCCAAGGGCTTTCTATTCGCCAAGCCCAATGCCAATACCTACTCCACATGTAGTCTCTGGAGCACCTCCACCCACGGTGCCTCCTCACTTAGGTGACTTGGCAACGTTTGCTCAAGATATTGGTCGATCTATTGCTGAGAATATGCGTAACACGCCTGATAGAGAGCCTAGAAGTAAGGCAGTACAAATAGCCAAGCTCACACAAAAATTTAGTGGAGACGGGGATGTGAGAAAGCATATCGAAGTGTTTGAACAAATATGTGATTCTCTAGGGGAACACAATGACCTGCATAAGAGTAATGCTTTAAGCCTAACCTTAAGTGGAAAGGTTGGAGATTGGTATAGAATTTAAGAGTGGAAGAAAAAACGATTTACCCCACTCTTAGAAGACTATTCTTGAAATAATACATACGAGAGGGAGTACTTTGGGGCGTAGCCCCTCAGCTCCAGAAAGCCCAATGAGAGGAAGGAGAGTCGGTGAGAGACTTTATTAGTCACTTGAAGCATTTGAATTCTCGTTGTAATCCAAATGAGCGCTTCAATAATAATCAATTGCTTGATAGATTCATTAGGGGGTTACGACATGAGGATATCTACAATGGCTTAGTCATTAGAGGTATCACTACTTGGGAAGCAATCACCACCAATGCGATCCAATTGGAGGATAATTTAATGATTCAAGGAGAAAGAGTGTCTGTTGAGCCTAAATCTATTAGCTTGCAAGCATCAGGGCATCAGCCAATGACCCTAAAGCCTATTGCTAAGGAGCCAAAGATATCTGAGATGACTGTAGCAGATCTCACCAAGGCTATTCAAGAGATTCTTAGAGACAATCGTGCTCTGCAAAAAAATCATATGTATCCAAGAAGGGAGCAAAAATGGTGCTCAGTATGCTATGGACCGCATAGTACCAATGAATGCCCTACGTATAGAGTTAAATTCAATGGGAACTGCAATGCCTGTGGGAGTTATGGTCATGAAGCTAAGGATTGCATAGTATTTAAGCGCGCGATGGCCAATAGACCAACGTTAGCATGGACAGACACACCTCGAGTGCCTGCATTGATGACGGCCCCACCTCTTGAACAAACAGCACAACACATGGTCCCTAGGGCCCAAAATGTTGTTCAAAATACACCTTTACCACCTCCAGTGCTAGGACCGCAACCACCACATCCGAGAATCACTTCTGTGAATCAACTAGGTTGTGAGTCATCTATTGCTTGTTTGGAAGGCTGTGAGGAAGATATAGATCCTAATATTGCCTATGGGATGGATGTGCTCGAAGAAAGTCCACAATACTACATGGAGGACTATTGGAGACAATTCAAACCTGTCTATCAAGTAGCTACTCTTGCGGTAAGAGGCCAAAATATCAATTACACTACCAAGAGACCACCTCTTCAATGCTATGAGTGTGCAGGTCCGCATCGTGTAGCCGAGTGTCCTATTAGGCTACAAAAGAACGCCACACTACTGCAAACCAATCAAGCGAGCATGTCTACAATGCCGATACGCATGTGTAATCGATGTGGCATAGATCATTTGATTGCCCAATGTCCAAATAATCCAAATGCACAGAAGATCACCCCATTAAACTTGATTGAAGTTACCGAGGAGCCATCACAAAGTACACCTGTGGTACCAATAAAAGTACTCACACGATCGATGCTCCAAAAACAAAATTATATTCTTGAGGAAAGAGACACGGCATCAATTGCCCAATCTCAGAAAAGAAGAAAACACAAAGAAAGATCTCAAAAAGCAGCGAAGTCAGACCCCAGTTCAACATAGGGACAGGTGACGACCCCGTATATATGAATGACACTGAAGAGGATTCCGATTCAGGTGAAACCATGGAGACCAAAATGACCACTAAGATAGAAACCAACAAGGAAGATCTTCATGAGCCACAATGGCCAGGATCCAAGAAGAAGATAGGAACTTATCCAAACCCTACAGAGGAGATTGAGCGAGTCAAGCAATTAAGGAGTTTGGTAGAAGATACCCAAAGGGATCTAGAATCAGCACCTAGGCAGATCCAGATTACAGAAACCGTGTTTCCTACGCAACAACAACCTCACCAAGTCCATAGACCCTTAGCCATACCTAGTGTCATCCAAGAAGAAAGTGACTTAAAGTCATGGGAAAGTGGGCGTACTCACTTCTTGATGGAAAGAATGTTTACAGAGGGAATACCTGATCCTATCGAAGAAATGGAGATCCCATCTTCCCCACTTCAAGGGACTGAAGTCCAAAAGGTGCCGTTAAACATTGCCAAATTGATGGATTTCATGTCTTCAGAAGTTAGAACCACCATCATGTCCAAGCTATATAAAGATCCTGAGCTAGTCTCAGCTCTTTGAGCCTTCCTCAATGGAGAACTAAAGTTTGGGCTACCACAATTTGCACAAATGGATGGAGCTCGGGAGATGCAAATAGAGGAGGAACACTTAGATCCACAACCCAACCTAGATGAGAACCTTGTTATAGAAATACATGTTAACAAGTTGCGACAATAATTTGAGGGTGATGAATCCAATGCGACCATACCAATCACTACTAAGGGATTAACTGTGAGGGGAATCCTTGATGGTGGCGTTGGGGTTACCATTGTGACTAAAAATTGCTGGGAAACTATGGAAAGACCTCACCCTGCAACTACAACCATAGTAGTGAAGATGGCCAATGGGTCTATTGTTAAACCTATTGGAATGCTAGAAGATCTCAAGATCAAGGTCTTTGGACATAAAATAAGGGTTACCTTCATTGTTATGGATTTCTCCAAGCACACTATGGCATCGGAGATGATCTTAGGACATCCTTTCATGAGGGAAGCAAAAATGGTGCATGACTGGTCTAAAAACCATGTCTACTTGCAGTTCCAAGATTCTGTCATTCGAGTGGATCTTGTGACTGGTCGAGCACATCCTCTAGGAAACAGGTTTATAATTGATCATAGATCTGACACCACAGTTCACTCGGCCCCATTGCAGTATTGTTACATGTGTAAAGCGGACACTGATGTTGGGGAAGATTCTCCTTATATGGATGTACTACCTGGGATGACTGAGTCGGACAATGTGGATTGGGTCCACCTAGCAGCAACCATAGACACTTGGGGAAACAGGGGGACAACCTCGGTAACACCTAAGGGGGATGAAATGACCGTACCCTTAAATATGCTAGAAGTCATGCATAAGCTTCTGACAAGACTCATCCTCATCTAACAAAGAAAACATACAAGTGGGTCCCTAAAGCTTCTTTAGCGACCATAGCCAGTGCTAAAAGACAGAAGCCTGGTAACAGACGTCCCATTCGCCCCAAGAAATGTAAAGAAACATTGCGTTGGATTCCTAAAAAACTATTGGAAGCCCAAGGCTATTATAAAGGAAATGATCAAATCTGGGTGCCAAAACGTAAATTGTGCTCTTACTTGTCACCGGGCCCATGTGAGCTCAATCCTGTTGCTCCAAAACAAATTCAATATCGTGGAAAGGAAAAAATCATGGAATGCTACACAGCTGCTTTAGAGCTAGTTTGGGTACCAAAGAAAGAACGATTTGTTCCACCTAGCTCAGGAACATCAAAATCAAATGAAGCTTCTTGGTCTTCGTGTAGTTCGTATACGGAAATAGAAGCTTCAACACAACCTCCACCTACCATTGTACATATCCATACAAGCAAGAAAAAGTTTGCACCTCTCATTGTAAGTTCACCACCTACAACAATGCTGCAAATAAAATCATGGGAGAGTACCTTACCACCCTTGCAACTAGATGAAACGCATAGGGCGGTCGAAAACTATTGGTTAAAGCCTTCACCTATAACAACTTGGAACAAATGGTTTCAAAGGGTGACGACATCATTCCAAAAGGTATGATCTACCCAAGGAAGGGGGGAGTGTTTGCTGATATCCATCATTCACTTGCTTCCCTCTCAACCTTCCTCCCTGAATTCTTAATCTCCAATCTTAGGGAATGTATATATAAAGCCTTATATTCACAAAAACAAGATAAAAAAGTAAATGAGCAAGAGCCATAACACAAAATCATAAAAACACATTATGCACAAGAACACGACCCTTGTAATATTTGGACTCTAACCATCATCTATTTGCATTTACAGATATGGCTAGTACGCTAGAGTCATCCACTCCTACCTTGGGTGAGAGGTACCCTCGTTACTTTTCACAAATGTTTCACATGGTCTTTCCGGTGCTTGCACGTGAATGGGATTCGGTAGGTACGCTAGCTTGTGAGAGGAATTTTGAGAAACTTTATCAGCTTGGGGTCATGAGTGAAGAGGGATATTCAGCTGTGAAGAAGAAACTATGTGTTGCTGCAGCCTGCGGTGCAGCAGCCTGCGGTGAAGGGTCGGGGTTTTGGTGTAGAGGTGCGAGATCCACGTGTGGTGAGTTGAGAGTGTGTCTCTCCTCAATGGGCTAATGAAATTGGGTGCTTAGCTCTGCATATTGACCTCTCTTCATCTTGGTTTGAGGTATGGCAACCATGTTGAGTGTGGTTCTCTTTAGTGCAGCTAGTCGAGGGTAGACTATGTAATTCCTTGCTTGTACATACGCAAAAGGGCAAGGTTTTTCCCAAGTTTTCCATCAATTTTTTTGAGTTTTTTTGCTGAACTTTGTGGTTTTTCAAAGTGTGCTTGATTTGGATGGGTTTTGGTCAAGCTATGTGTATATATGGGAGTGTCTATGGAGTCTCTACTAGCACATGGAAGGGCGTTTGAAAGGCTGCCCAGCTCTGTGGTATGATATTCTTCTCCTTGAGAGACATCCACCACTTGTAGGCCTTATCTTCCAGAGTTAAGCTTGTTTGCAGCGCTCTGACTGCATCTGGAGTACGCCGTAAGGCGTGAATTGTATCCCCCTTGCTGAGAAAGATATTCACTACATCCTTATTGCGATCTCGGTCTTCTCCCTTAAAATTCGGAGGGTTTGGAGTTTTTCAACAACTCATCCACCTCCTTTGCAGTGAGAGTGTGCAAAGAATCTGGCGATGGACCTTGTCCATGATCAGAAGGGCCTTGCCCCTAAGTAGCAGTTTGCTCATGCATGTGTGTGTCAACAGGGCCCTTGGCCTGCTGCTGCGTAAGTTGTATCACTAATGTAGATAATTTAGTGACGTTTTCATTTAGAGATGCAAAATTTCCTTCCATGACTAATATGCGTGTCTAAAGTGCACGAAATTCTTGAATATCAAGCAGTTCATAAGCGTCGTCACCCGCCGTAGCATCGCGGGCACTCTCCGTGAGAGCATCCGACCGCAAGCCATCAAGGGCAGGATCAGGCGTATGATGCTCAAAATCAAAATTCATATTGATATCTGAATCCATGGCGACACCGTGCAGTGGAAGGAATAGAAATAAAAATAACTTGAGTTGATAAAAAAGAATCCCGTAGTCATAATTGGCACCACAAAAGGTAATCAACCTGCTAATTATGTTGGTTGTCCAAGTTGTAATCAATCCGCAAATCCACTTGTACAGGTACCCTGCTTGGACACGTCGTAGCCAAATCGGTTGCATTTGTTATTGCTTTAGTGTAATTGGCTCTATGAACACGGTTGCCAATGAATCAATTTGAAAAATTTATCGACTACGCAGGGGATTGTCGACTTGCTGATTGTTGTACGCAGGGTAGTATCGACTCAAATTGTCGGCCCCTTTGCCGATGGTAGCCGAGTATGTGGTGACAAATTACGACCATCGTGGGCTCAAAGCTGTGATGCAACCCCTGTGGGTACTAGCCCCAAGAAATTTTTTGGTTTTCCCTAAGGCTTGTGAGCAGCCTAATATGTGAGGCCCCTTTTTTGTAAAGCATGGCTATGGTGGCAATAGCCTGCAGCAGCGATGGCGAGCAAGAGGCAAATTGCTATCTCGCCCTCCCTGTTGGGCTACTCCCGAGGCTGCAATGACGGGTTGTTCGCAGCAGAGCAGCACGCGCTGGCCAAGCCCAAGCACCCCTAATTTAGTGGACCTTGCTCCTACTTGCCCCTTCAACAAGGTCCAGTCCCACACTGTTTGCAACTCTCCCTCTCCCCTTGCTAAGCGGCCATGCCTGCTTGTCGACCTCCCTTTACTTGCATGACATGCAAAGGAGATGACTCTCCATGATTGTGAATGCCCAAAAAAGTGGCTCTGATACCAGTGTAAGGTCTTGAGGTGACTAGACTCTAGAATCCACCTCCCAACCTCCCACTATATAGGCAATGCTCCTAGCTCTTTGCCCTAGCCGAATTCCCTTTTCCACACTGCCTAGTTCGGCTCAAAAAAGTGGCTCTGATACCAGTGTAAGGTCCTGAGGTGACTAGACTCCTCACACTGCCTAGTTTAACTCCTGGCCCAGTCCATGACTCTTTGTCCTTGCCCTTGTCCTGACAATTATGACCGGCCAGCCAATTTGTACTCACTTTAACCATTCAATAAATCTATAATTGAAATACGTGCAAGAGGGAAATGGTCACTCTTGCACGGGGGGAGATTGCACCCAGTGCTTGTGTCTTTCTTCTCTCGTCTTCTCTCTACTGTCTCGCCATGCCGGTGTAGCAATCTGCTCTAGGAGGTGCATTTGCACATGCTCTTCTACTCTCTCTCTCTCTCTCTCTCTCTCTCTCTCTCTCTCTCTCTCTCTCTCTCTCTCTCTCTCTCTCTCTCTCTCTCTCTCTCTCTCTCTCTCTCTCTCTCTCTCTCTCTCTCATTCTCTTTCTCTCTATGTCAGCGTATGACGTGGAATATTTGCTATGGGATTTTCCAGGTAAGCATATCTGTGTGTTTCATGGATTGCAATATGTTGTATTTTAGTATTTTGTAGAGGCACCACGCCTTCCGTTTGTAGCAGTTTAACTTCCATATTTCTCACATAGCGAGTAAGCACAACCAAGTGATCAATACTCTTTCACGTAGACCAAAGGTGAATGTATTATCAATATCCACTTGCAATGATCTATCTTTTATGATAGATGAGTATGCTATAGATCTAGACTTCAAAGATGTAATGCTAGATATTGCACTAGGGAAGAAATTGGAGCCATATAATGTGCAAGATGGTTGTCTTCTCTATGGCAATAGGTTATGTGTTATACATAATTTACTTGAAAAAAAATTGTATGAATTTCATGTTCCTCCTCTCTTTCGTCCTTATGCAAGACATAGAGGGATTCAAGCTACTCTCAAAGGAGTAGAAGCGTACTTTTATTGGGGCCAACAATAAAGGCAAACATATTGGACTATGTTTCCAAATGCATTGTATGTCAAAAGGCAAAGTATGATAGATGGAAGCAGCATGGCTTGCTTCAACCATTGCATATACTTGATTCCCCATGGGAGAGGATATCCATTGATTAAGATCCACTCGCGGGAATTTGGAAATATGAACAATACTAGACCGGTTTAGTAAACAAAAAATTTTATACCGATCAAAAAGTCCACTAAAGAAAATCATATAGCAACCCTCTTCATCTCATAGATCTATGAGTATCATGGCTTACCAACATCTATAGTATCCAACAGAGATAGCTTCCCTCTAGCAAGCTACACATTGCTTAGAATACAACCCAAGTTAGTTTAGTAACGTGTAGATGTGGAATAAAAGGGATTTGATTGGAGGATAGGTAAGGGACTGGATTGTATTTGGATTCATGTGAGTAACAAAGGGCCTATCAATGGAAGTATAAGTTATACCTTACAGAGTGTGCATTGTACTCAAGAACTTGCACTGGCCATGTAAGGATGTAGACAGTCTTATGAGATCACAAAATGCAATGCAATGGAGAATACTTGCCTAATAGAGCACATATATTACTTGATGAATATGGAGTTGTTGGTTGCCTCCCTTGTTACTCTACCTGCAGTCCTCACGACACGCATGAGCAGGATACACTAAATCTTGCAATACAACTTACAAGTCCGTTGTGGGGCTATATTACGAAGCAAAGGTGGAAGAGTAGGGCTTGACATCCCAATCTAGTGTTTTTAGGGCAAGTTGAAGCATTGCTACATGCACACAACAAGCTATTCTTATTCTAGTCTCGATAAGGTGTTGCGAGCTCTTTCTATTGCTTCAAAATAATAGGATTTAAGGAGACAATAAGAGTTAAGCAACTTGCAAAGAGGATGGAAAGGGTAGCCAAATGTTGTCGTTGAATAAACGACGTGCTACCACTACATTTGTGCTGCTTGGCATGCCTGATTTTGTCCCCAACCCAATGTCAATGGAGATCCTTGATTTGAGCGACAATGAAACAAAAAAAGCTACGGCTGCATGGCTAGGTCGTGCAACCCCTCTTCCTTTTTTCCATCTTCTTGGCCACAACGTCCTCACATGTGTGCATCTAGGTGGTTATGCATGACACTTGATTGGTGCACACAAATGGTGTTGGAGGAGTATGCACGATGGTTAGTTGTAGGTACTAGGTGCACACAAATGGTGTTGGAGGAGTATACACGATGGTTAGCTGTAGGTACTAGGTGATTAGGAGCCTTGCATGGACAATAGCCCTACATGGAGGTGGAACCTTGAATGCCGGTAGTGATTGTAGAACTGACCCAAATGGAGTTAGTCCGCTTGACCTAGTTGGTCTCTCTCTTGATCTTAATAATGAATGTACAGGCAATGTTTTGTTTCAGATCCCTCATCTTCTTGGGTTGAGGTTTACTTCGTTTGGTAATATTTTGTCTCATATTCATGCCCTTCTTGGCTTCTTGCCTCCCTAGGATTATAGGATTAGATAAGTAACTATTTGGACTAGCTCATAGGGTAATTTGTATCAAGCTAAATGTAATTACGAGGAAGTTGCAGGTTCCATGAGAGAGATTTGTATTAGCAAGATGATTGTAATTCCAAGGAAGTCGTAGGTTCCATGAGTGTGTGTGTGTGTGTGTGTGTGTGTGTGTGAGAGAGAGAGAGAGAGAGAGAGAGAGGGGGGGGGCGGGGGGGGGGGATCATAGCAGGATGTGTAGTTGTAGCACACTACTAATTGCTTGCATATTATAGTTTTGTGGATGAAGAATGTGAGATGATGTGCATGTTTTTCTTATGAGATCCAAAGTAATCGAGAGAAAGCAATCAATTTGGAGAAGAGTATGTTATTGATGGCTGTTAAATATGGAGCCTGATTTACCCCTTGTAATTTTCTCTTTGGAAACCAAAATCACTCGTCGAAAACCAAAATTTTCACAGCCAGCAGTCTCGAGCTTCAAAGCTCGAGACTGGTTTCGCCAAAATATTATGGCCGGACGACGGGGCCAAAAAGTGATCAAAAAACGGTTGGTCATTTGGCTGGTTGGCTGGTGGCCTCGGTGGTCGGAAGTCAATGGCCGGTGGCCGATGGCCGAATTCAATGGCCAGTGGCTGATTTCAAAAGATGGACTTATCTTCTCAAGGGTCGCCACACATGGATGGATTGGAGGGTCCGATTTGGACTTGTCAACACAAGGGCGTCTACATACGGCTTCTCATGGAGAGGGTAGCCCTTTTGGCTCATAAAAGGAGACTTCTTCTACACACAAAAATGGATTGTGAAGCATTGTGGTGCATTGTGAAGTTGATGTGAGGTGGTGAGAGTGAAGCAAGGCGGGAGCTCCAAAAGGGTATAATCCCTTTGTAATCTACTTCTTGTTTTGAAGTACTAAAGCCATTGAGTGATGCTTTTCCATGGACGTAGCTCACATTGGGTGAACCAAGTACATTGTGTGTACTCTCTCTCTCTCTCTCTCTCTCTCTCTCTCTCTCTCTAATCTCTAATCTCTAATCTCTTGTGTGTGAAAATTATCTCTCTCTATTAAGTAATCTACTCAATTATCTACTTAACTATGTCATATTTTTTAACAACTGGTATCAGAGCAAGGTTTCCTCGTAGCTAAAGTGTCTCAAGGAAAGGACTCCTTGAATTGAGTGGGAGTAATGTCGGAGGAAGGGAAGCTCAAGATCGAGAAGTTCAATGGCAAATACTACCAACATTGGAAGATGCAGATTGAAGACTATCTCTACTAGAAGGACCTCCATTTGCCACTAGGTGATCTTACAAAGAAGCCCGCAATGTGGCACATGAAGCATGGATTGTCCTTGACCAAAAGTCACTAGGAATGATCCAATTAATCTTGGCATCAACGGTTTCCTTCAATGTTTTGGAGATGAAGACCACGGAGGACTTGATGAAGTCACTTGATGACCTCTACGAGAAAACATTGGCATCCAATAAGGTAATTTTCATGAAGCGCTTATTCAATCTAAAGATGGTAGATAATGGTTCAGTTGCAGAACACCTAAATGACTTTAGCACCAATATAAGTCAACTTTGATCAATGAAAATCAATTTCAATGACAAAGTGCGAGCTCTCCTAATACTATTGTCTCTACTACCGAATAGTTGGGACAGCCTTGTGATGGTTGTAAGTAATTCTATCTCTGGCACAATTACTCTTAATTTTGATGATGTTGTGGGTGTTCTCCTAAGCAAGGAAATGCAGAGGAGAAGCTCAGGAGAATCATCAAGTGCTGCACTGTCAGTGGAAACAAGAGGAAGGCCTAAGGAGAGGTTCAAAAACCAAAAGGGTCGTGATCGCTTAAGGCGAAGTAAGTCATGCACAAATTCAATTCGTGAATGTTGGAACTGCGGCAAGAAAGGCCACGTCAAGAAGGATTACTGGTCCAAGAAGAAGAAGGAGTCGGAGTCTCAAGACAACAAGCAAACATCGGAGCCAATGTGACAGGTAAATTAGAGCAAGATTCTCTAATTCTCTCATTACACAATGTGTCTAATTCCTGGATAGGGGATTTCGGGGCTTCATTCCATGCGACACCACACAAGCAACATTTCCAAGATTACACCAAAGGTAATTTTGGGTATTTATACTTGGGAGATGATGAAGCTTGTAAAATTGTCGGCAAAGGTACAATTTGTGTCAAAACTGCTAACAAAAATGAATGGAAGCTTAAAGATGTTAGGTATGTTCCTTCTCTTTGCAAGAATTTGATATCTACAGGACAATTGGATGATGAAGGTCACAACATTGCATTCGGAAACAAACGGTGGAAGATCTCAAAGGGATCTTTGGTGGTTGCCAAAGGAGAAAAGGTTGGTACACTTTACTTGTGTATTGTCATCTCGCAATCTCCAGCTTGTGCAACAACTACAGAAGTTGATAGTGCGGTGTGGCACTACCGGCTTGGGCATATGAGTGCCAAAGGAATGCAAATCCTTAGAACAAAGAAGCTTCTACCAAGTTTGAAAGAAGTGGACTTAGAGTTATGTGAATTATGGTAAACAAAAGAGGGTAAAATTTCAATAATCAGGAAATGAAAAAAAAAAATAAAAAACTTGAGTTGGTTCATTCTGATGTTTGGGGTCCTCCAAGTCCACCATCATTTGGTGGCTCATTGTACTATATGTAACATTTATAGATGATGCGACAAGGAAAACATGGGTTTATGTAATGAAGAATAAATCCGATCTGTTTTCCATATTTCAAAGGTGGAAAGCCTTTGTGAAGGATGAAGCAAGTAACAAGGTTAAATGCCTCAAATCCAACAATGGAGGCGAATATTACAAACAAGCTTTTGAAAGCTTTTGTGCTAGCAATGGCATTCGAGGCATTGGACAACCCCAAGGACACCTCAATAAAATAAAATTTTGGAAAGCTTGAATAGGACAATCATGGAGTGAGCACGAAGCATACGCCTGCATGCAGGCTTACCGCTTGAGCTTTGAGTGGAAGCAGTAAGTACGTCTGTGTGTTTGATCAACCGGTCACCCTCAACGGCATTGGATGGGAGTTATAGAGGAGGCATGGGCAAGTAAACCGGTGAATTATTCATTTCTCAAAGTGTTTGGGTATGAGGCTTTCATGCACATAGATAAAAGCCTAAGATCAAAGCTAGATGCAAAGTCCAAAAAGTGTTTCTTCATTGGCTATGGGAAAGGTGAATTTGGGTATCGCCTATGGAATCCTGAAGATGGTAAAATCTTTAGAAGTAGGCATGTAATTTTCAATGAACAAAATATGTACAAAGATTACTTGGAAATAAAACAAACAAAATAAACAGTTGATGAGTACATCGAGCTTGAGGACGGTGAAGACTCAAGGAGTGCAAATGGTGACAACATACAACAACGTCAACCAAACAAGGAGCCTCAACCAATTCCCCAAAGATCCACAAGAGCAAGTAGACCTCCAGAGAGGTTTGTTCCTTCCTTCAACCATCTCCTGATCTCAAATTTTGGAGAGCTAGAATCATAGAAAGAAGCTATGCAGCAAAAATCCAAAGAAGAATGGATAAAGAGCATGCAAGTTTAGATGGACTCATTACATCGCAACCAAACATGGGAGTTGGTTGAGTTGCTTAAAGGTAAGCGGGGACTTCAAAACAAATGGGTGTACAAGCGAAAGGAAGAAGAAGGTGAGAAGAAAAGGTACAAGTCTAGGCTTGTGGTAAAAGGGTTTTCTCAAAAAGAAAGGTATTGACTTCAATGAAATATTTTCTTTTGTTGTAAAAATGAACTCAATAAGGCTTGTCTTAAGCCTTGTGGCTGCTCATGATTTAAATCTGCAGCAATGGATGTAAATATGGCATTCCCTCACGGTGACTTAGAGGAGGAAATTTACATGCTTCAACCAAATGGGTATGAAGTAAAAGGTAGGGAGAAAATGGTTTGCAGATTAAAGAAGAGTTTGTATGGCTTAAAGCAAGCATCAAGATAGTGGTACTTGAAGTTTGATCGATGGATGTTGGATCACGGGTTTAGAAGATGCAACTCAGATCAGTGCGTTTACACAAAGAATTTGGGAAATGGGAAGTTCATCATCCTAATGTTGTATGTTGATGACATGCTGATTGCAAGTGGTAACATGCAGGACATCAAAGACCTAAAAGAGGAGCTGACTAAATCTTTTTCAATGAAAGATTTAGGTGCTGCAAAGAAGATACTTGGTATGAAGATATCAAGGGATAGGACAAAGAATACAATAAAGCTATCTCAAGCAGATTACATCAAGAAGGTACTAGAAAGGTTTGCAATGCAAGATACAAAATCGGTTTCTACACCTTTGGTTTGTCATTTTAAACTAACTAAGGAATGTGTCTAAAGACACAAGAGGAGATAGCATATATGTCTAAAGCTCCATATGTTGCAGCGATAGGCTCTCTTATATATGCTATGGTTTGGACAAGGCCAGACATTGCACATGCAGTGGGAGTTGTAAGTAGGTTCATGGACAACCCAGCTAAAGAGCACTGGTAAGTTGTGAAGTGGATATTTAGGTATCTAAAATGGAAAAAAACAAATGCTTTTTATTTTGGAGGAACTGATATTTTTCTTCAAGGGTATGCTGATGCAGATATGGCAGGTGACAAAGATACTCAAAAGAGCACTACGAGCTATGTCTTCACGGTTGGAGGCACAGCAGTAAGCTGGGCTTCAAAGCTGTAGAAAGTGGTCTCACTTTCTACCACAAAAGCAGAGTATGTAGCAATGACGAAGGCAAGCAAAGAAATTATGTGGCCTCACAAATTCTTAGAAGAGCTTATATTCAAACAATACAATTGTGTCTTGTATAGTGATAGCCAAAGCGTTATCTACCTTGCGAGAACTTAGCCTTTCATTCAAGGACAAAGCACATTGAGGCGAGATATCACTTCATATGCACTCTTTTGGAAGAGGGACAGCTAAAGCTAGGAAAGGTGCATACAAGTAAAAATCCTGTAGACATGTTTACAAAGGTGGTCAACAAGGAGAAGTTGAGCTTTTGTTCATCTTCAATCGGCATTCAAGAATAAGAAGGCAGGATGGAAAGCAGTCACACGTTTGGTTTGGAGCTTAATCTCCAAGTGGGAGATTGTTAAGTATGGAGCCTGATTTACCCCTTGTAATTTTTTGTGTTAAAAACACATATTTGTAAGGCCCCCGTTATGAACAGAATCCATTGTACGTGAAGAAAAATTACTCGACGAAAACCAAAATCACTCGCCGGAAACCAAAATTTTCATGGCCAGTCTTGAGCAAAGCTCGAGAGTGGCTTCGCTGGAATATTATGGCCGAATGGCGGCCAAAAAGTGATCGAAAAACGACCTGTCACATTTGGCTAGTAGTCAATGGCCGATGGTCGAAAGTCAATGGCCGGTGGCCAATTTCAAAGATGGACTTATCTTCTCAAGGGCGGCCACACATGGGCGGATTGGAGGGTCCGATTTAGACTTGTCAACACAACACGGTGGCTACACACGGTTGCCTCTCATGAGAGAGGGCAACCCTTTTGGCCTATAAAAGGAGGCCTCTTCTACACAAAAAAACGGAAGCATTGTGGTGCATTGTGAAGTTGATGTGAGGTGGTGAGAGTGAAGCAAGGTGGCAGCTCCAAAAGGGTATAACCCCTTTGTAATCTACTTCTTGTTTTGAAGTACTAAAGCCATTGAGTGGCTGCTTTCCCATGGACATAGCCCACATTGGGTGAACCATGTATATCATGTGTACTCTCTCTCTCTCTCTCTCTCTCTCTCTCTCTCTCTCTCTCTCTCTCTCTCTCTCTCTACTCTATAATCTCTTGTGTGTGAAAATTATCTCTCTCCATTAAGTAATCTACTCAATTATCTACTTAGCTACGTCATATTTCCTAACAATGACAACCCCACGAACAGCTTGAGAAGGTTGTTTGCAAAGGCTATTACACAAGGAGGGAAAGAGAACTAAGAGGAGAAAGAGAATTAGCGTACTGGACATGGCGTCTCCTTCTAGGAAATCGGGCCCATGATCCTCTATTTACTACTAAAGATTGTGGCCCACGTCTCTTCTTTTGGTATTGCCACCCTCGATGGTGATGATTCTTTGTCGCTAGCCATGAATTCATGTTGGGAAGGGCCATTAAGAATATGTATTTTGGAGTGAGCATCTTTTGCTCTCCCACGTAATTTCCTACACCTCCACATGCAGATGATTGGGCTATTTCACTGGTGAATCCGAGGCAGCACGTTCAACAACAAGATTGTGTGCGAGCAAGGGAGGGAGGGGTGATGTTGAAGGATGGGCTGGAAGGGGGCGGAGGAGGAGTAAAATGTTTGTGATGCAGAAGTGGCCTTAGATGGCTATGGAGACAAGTGCAAGCCTTTGTTTGTGGTGGAGTTCGAGGGAATCTAGCCCACAAATTAATGCATTTTTGTGATATTTAGTGCCAGTATGTATTCACTATCGTATACTCAAAATGATGACTCGAATTGTACTCGTCACTTCACTCTGAAACTAGTGTGCATATGAAAGTCAGCTCACCTCTCTCTCTCACAACCTCAATGACATGGGGCACAAGAATGAATCATGCATGTATTAGCGTACCATTGTAAATATGACTCACTAGTCTTGTTTCCGTGATTCAATGGTCATGTAAATATATTTGCTTGTTTTTGTAATGAGTATATTCTATGGATTTTCATAAAAATAACCTCCTCTTTTTCATTAGCAAAAAGAGAAGGCATCACCACCTTGGGGCACGCCAAAAGAAAAATCCCTCGCTTCTAAACTTCTCCCACCACAACAAAACTCTTCTATACTCTTTATAATGCCGCTTAGATTTTCAAGGCCAAAGAATGCATCCATGTGGCGAGT